>NW_022631080.1:458116-1671724 GCF_010015895.1 Lontra canadensis
ATATATATATATATATATATGTATATGTATATATATATATATATATACACACACCACATCTTTGTCTATTCATCAGTTGATGGACATCTGGGCTCTTTCCATAGTCTGGGAACTATGGATGTAGCTGAAGCTGGGTTCTTTGTTCTTAGTGGCTCCCAGTGGTTGATGGTGTGCCGAGATCTGTCAGTGTCGGCTCCTAGATGCCGGCTAATTGGAAGCTGGGCCCTCTGTTTCAGAGGAAGACTGTGGGGTGGGTGTTTCTGTGCACTGCCTCTGTGCTGTACCCTGGTGCGGGGGGATGGATAGCTGATGAACAGTTTCTCTGTTTGTTATAGTCCCATAGGATGGAGGAACAGAAGCCCCCCGGCTACCAGAGCCCGCAGATCAAGGGGCATTTTTGGGCAGTAGCTGCACAAAGCAGGGCACCAGACACGTGCTGAAGCTCCTTTATGGGAGACAACAGTGCCCTGGAGTGAAGCAAAGGGAGAGGTGAAGATCGCATTGTCTGGTTTCTGTAGAGTATCAAATCTGCCCCTCCACATGTCTAAGTTAGAAGCTGGTCTTTCAGGCCGCAGCCATTAAGAGGAGCAGATAGGCCTCTTCTAAGACAGGATGGAGTGTTTCTGCATGTGGGCTCTGTGCCATGCCCGGGGTGGGGTGGTGGGGACAGTTGGCTAAGAACAGTTTCTCTGTCTGCTACAGTCCCGTGACACCTGAGAATGAAGCCCCATTGGCTAGCAGAGCCAGAGGGTGAAGGGGCATCCCCTGGACAGTAGCCCCACTGAGCCAGATTGCCAGACGTGTGCTTAAGTTCCTGTCTGGGAGGGACTGGCATGCTGGAGTGAGCCCGAGGAAGAGCACAAAAATAGCATCCGCTGTGCTCTAGGGTCTCTGGGGAATGCTGCAGTCCGTCACGATGTATGCGTTCAATTAGAAGCCTGCCCCTTGGGCTGCAGCTAGTGGGAGAAGCAAATAGGCCTCTTTCAAGGAAAGACTGGGCATCTCAGTCTGCTGCCTCTGTGTTGTGCCCTAGGGGGTTAGCCGTGGTGAGTCTGCCTTAGCCCTTTACCATGTGTCTCCTTGTTCACCATAGGCTCGTGGATCTCATGGACACAAGCCCCTTTGACTCTTGAAGCTAGAGGTTTAGGGGTCCCTTATCTCTCAAGGAAGTCTTAAAAGTTGGGGTGCCAGATGTGGAGTCCAAACCCATCACTCCTCAGGGAGAAGGTGGGAGTTGTGAGTTTCCTCCTGGTTGTGCGTTGCTGTGCCAGGGATGGGGTTTATGGTGACCTTGTGTCTCCGCCTCTTCTCCCATTTTTGTCACTTGCCTGGTATGTATTGGAGTCACTCAGCTAGTTTCTGGGTTTCTTACAGAGGGACTTGTTCTGTATGGAGGTGAAGACTGAGTGTGTCTGTGGGAGGAGGTGACTTCAGGAGGCTTCCATGTTGCCATCTTAACTGGAACTCTCTGAAAGGGGGCCTATTTTACACAGATCATCTACAGTAATACCTAGGAAAATAGTAAGATTTTCTAGGTGAACCTACAGGCTTAAGAATAATTAGGTCTTAAAATGTATACCAAGTGGAGAAACCTGGAGGTACTACCTTCATCAAGGCTAAAACTAACATCACCAAGAATGGGATGGACCATTGTAACATGCCTCCTCTCAGAGGTGTGGGGGACACATTGTTGCTTGTGTTCTATTCCTACCAAAAACACATAGCACTCATCTAATCATGAAGGGCACATAAGACAAACCCAAATGGAGGCACATCCTACGAAGTCACTGGCTTGTACTCTTAAAACATGTCAAGGTCTTTGAAGACAAAGGCAGAGAATCCATTCCGAATCCGAGAAGATCAAAGAGACGGGACTAAATGTCATGAGCTCATGAATTAGATTCTTGACCAGATCAGGGAAACACACGTAACTATGAAAGACATTGCACGGTGACAACATTTGAATGTGGCTGTGTAGATTTTAAGTTTCTTTATTTTGCTCACGGTCATGTGCTTATACAAGAAAATGTTCTAGTTCTTAGGAAATTTACCTGAAGTATTTAAGCATAAGGGGGTATGATATCTGAAGCTTAACTCTTAAAATGATTTGGGAAGAAAATAGACTCTATGTGGAAGGAAAAAGTAAATGGCCCAACATGCAAACAGTTGTTGAATCTGGATAAAGGGCATATAAGGGTTTGTTGTGCTATTCTCGCAATGTTTCTGTGAGCTTGAATGATCTCAAGTTACAGCAGAGCTAAAACTTGATCCTGTGTGTGTATATAAAATAATACAAATGCACGTACATATATGTAGGTATAGAATTTAAGCCTCATGTGACTATATACATATAACCCTTGCTATATAAGAAAGGCACTCTGGGGGTAGCTGGGTGGCTCGTGGTCTACCTTTGGCTCAAGTCATGATCCCAGTGTCCTGGGATCGAGCCCCACATCAAGCTCCTTGCTCAGTGGGGAGTCTGCCTATCCCTCTCCCCCCACTCTTGTGCTCTTACTCTCTCAAATAAAAAAAAAATCTTTTAAAGAAAAGGCCACTCTCAAACATCCCCAAACCTCTCTCTCTCTCTCTCTCTCTCTCACACACACACACACACACACACACACAAATTTTGCTTATTATGGCAAGTCTGACATGTTGCTGCTCTCATTGTTATCAAGTAAGTCCATGAGCTCGGAGCACTCTGCTGTCCATGGAGTGATGGAGAATGTGTTGGTCTACTCTAGTGGTCATGCCACTGTGGTAAAGAATTCTGTTCGTGTCCTTGCTACACTTAATTTGAAGGAAAAGTGTCCGCAAGTGTGCCAGTGCTCATCCTGGTATCCATGCCACCATTCAGTGTTAGATTCAGGGAATGCCATCCCTGCTCACAGGATACAGCCCTTCGTCTGCATGCTTTCCCTTAAACACACATTTTGCTTGCTGATGCACGGTCTGTACCAGCTTGATCCGTTTTACACTTTGACTGAAATAATTCCCTTCCCCCCCAGCCTGTGTCAAGTGTGGGATGGAAAGCCAAAACACCCTTTTCAGAGTCCACACGCGGTTGCGGTGGCCGTGGAGAAGTGTTGGGTTCCTCGGTGACCTAGTTTCATGCCATCCAGAGAGCCCTTTGGGGTGTTTCAAGCAAAGGCAGGTTTGGGGAATGGCAGGAGGGACCCAGGGTGGATTGAAATACGGTGAGTAGTAGTCTTGGTGTATGTGGACTCCAGGAGCCGTCTTTCATGACCGTACTCGCTTAGGCCGGCGCCATCAGCCCACCTTCAGAAACTGAACAGGTGATTCCTAGCAGAAACGCTGTAATACTCACTCAGCATCATTCTTAATGAGCTTGACCCTCCCCTCTTACAGAATCACTAGATTTCACCTGGTGGACTTCACAATGTCTTTGGACCCCTGGGGTCTTAACACTGCTGGCAAACATGCATTGCGGTCAGAGGCAAACGTCACCCCTCCTTAGGGGAGCCAAATGGGCTCCTTCGTTGCCTTGCCGCCTCTGCAGTTAGGACAGAAGCAGAGCAGGGCAGGGGCGAGGGGATCTCCCTCTAGTCCTGATGATCATGACTTTGAGGTAAGGCTACCCTCCCCCAAACCGGTTCTGGGGTATCCTTTTAGGTGAGACTCCTATTGCTCTGACTGCCCCCGAGATTTGGTGTGTTAACAGTAAAAGAGCAATGAACTCTGACAAGCAAATGTAAATCACACACCAGTTAATTCCTCTGCTTTCAAGGATGAAGCAGGAAACCGAATGAGCTCTGTGACTATTGCTGCACCAAAATGATCTGCCCCAGCAGAAATCTCCCCTGTGGGCATGCATCCCACAGATAAGACTTTGGCATGAGTGACATGACTACACAAAAGACGGGCAGTACTGTTTGTCTCTGGAGAAGACGGGAAACCACCCACATGTCCCACCGAAGAGGGCAGCTTAAGTGGTATCCCACTAACCTACACTGGAATATTGTGCAACTATTAAAAAAAGGAACGAGAAAGCATTTTACGTATTGAGATGGAAACATTTCTTGTGATATAAATAAGAATGGCTGGATCTTGAGTCCATTCCTAAATTTAAAAAAAAAAGGTACAGAGCCAAGTGCATAGAAAGCTATCTCAGGTGTCAGAAGAGGACAAAAGTAGGACCGTGTGTTTGTAATTGCTTTCACGATTGTGATCGTCTGGAAGGAGACACAAGAAATTAACATTTGCTCACAGGCCAGTGTGCATGATGTGGGAATAAGGTATTTTCACCACTTGGCTTTCTCAATTTTTCACTCGTCAACCATATCACTGTATTATGTCATTAAAAATCAAAGACAAAATACCGTATTTGACACATTTTTTGTAACATAACTGCGTGCTTTATTGAGATACACAGTAAAGCAGTAATATAATACAATAGTAAGGCATATATTTGGTGAAGTCTGATATGTTGTGAAAATGCAGTAAAACTGAAGTTTAAAAAAATAATTAGTAAATGTTACAGTGTTGGTGTTAAAACACAATATATTAGGATACCCAAGTAAGAACCCAGTACCTGGAAACAATGACAGAACATGCCATGTGATGTTTATGCTTCAGTTACATTATGATTTACAGTTTTAATACTTGGTGGTTATAAAGAACACGAAATAATGTCCAAATTATGCTTAAAACGTAGCAATAAAGCTCTCAGTTCTTATTCAAAAATTTTAAGACTCACTCCAGAACTAATGTCTAAAAGGTAAAATGAAAAGATTAAAACAAAATTATGCACTCTATTTACTTCTGCTTTTAGAATGAAACTTAAAACTGCTTAGTATGAAATAACACAACCCCTTGCTTTTAATTGTGGTTAAAAAAAAAAATCCACAGGGAAAAGAAAAAGTCCAGTGTCACATAAAGGAAAAAGAAATGCACGACTAAAAACCAAATCTTTATGTCATTCTGTTACCTTAGAGCTTTGGGTTTTCTTTCGGAAATGACAGTGGGGGGAAAAGTGGGAGAAAAATGTTCACACGATGGACAAGTAGTGGGGCTGTGAAATCAAGTGTGCACGATTATTAGGAACACCCCAAAACCAAAGTGAGGTAGAAATAGCATGAGAAGCATGTTAATTATCATTAATAAAATAATAGACAAACCCACTCTGCAAAGTTAATGACACTGACCTAAGAGGTAACAGATTTGCAAAACAACAGGTCACACGGTGATTTCTAGTGAATGATTAAAAACAAATGAAAGCCTAAGAAGACAAGAGAGTAAAACTTGTTCCTACCAGTTAGTCCTCATGGGTTACTCTCTCTTTGAACAATGTTTGTTTGTGTCTCTAACCTTCCTCATCCACCAGCAAGGGTTTTGGAGTACCCTTTGGAACATGGGAATCCATCTACGTTTCCCCTTCCAGACCTGTGTGGAATTCCTTGTAGAGAAATGGGAAGTAGAGAGGAAACAAAGCTCACGCACGGGCTTCTGGGTGGGGATTTCACAGGAGCACACCGTGATGAGGCTCTTACACACCTTCCCAAGGGCTATTTTAAATGAAGTCTTGTGGCATTTAAAAACTCCTTGTGATGGGGAAAAAACATCTTTAAGAAAGCAAGCAAGCAAGCAAGCAAAACGCCCTCAATTACCCACTGCTGCTTTCACTGTGAGGTGAGGGAAGAGTGTGATTTCATTGCAATTACAAAGATCTCTATGTATGGTTATGAACATTCATCCAATCCTTTACTTCAAGAGTGGCCCCCTCCCTCCCGGGGATTGGCTGCAAATCCACAGCCCTCCAGCCCTACAAGGAAGTCCTCCTTACTGTCTGAGTTAAAAATGTCTTCTGATGTCGTGCCTTCCACTGAAGCATCCTTACATGTAGATGGAGGCACTGGCAGCAGCGGGAAGCTGACTGTCCCAGCTGAAGGATTACTTGGACAGTGAGTCCCGTGTGTTCATTCCTACATCCCTTTTTAAAAAATTCAGTACCGTAGCCGTCAGTGGAAAGTTTCAAATGAGAAACAGCTGGAGCCCCAGACAATGTTCTAGTGTGGGAGTTGCCTCCTGGTTTCAGGCTCTGGGGAAAATTCCTTCTAGACCAAGCAGGTAAGCCTGGATGACCAGAAGCAATCTCTTTTCGGGAGGAAGTGGCCAGATCATTGGAACAAGAAGTTTCAAAGGTCTCTAGAAAGTCCGGTCTATTTTATCTATATACCTACAGTATTTACATACTTCTAGACATATAGATGTGGAAAGCGAGAACCCACAGCCAGTCCCACTCAGTCTCCAGAAAGGGCAAAGTGATGTAGTCAGATGTGGTGTTAGAGGAAGTCCTATCTTTACGAGGCCAGAAAAGAAAAAAAAAAAAACCATGAATTTCATATGGATATCACGCTAAAACGATGCGAAACAATGCGCTGCCTCAAAGTTTGTGTGTGTGTGTGTGTGTGTGTGTGTGTGTGTGTCTGTGTTCTTAGGGGTTTTTATAAACAACTTTTTTTTATAAAGCACACTTTAGTTTACAATCTTTCTTTATAACTGTTATAAATTTTTAAACAACCCAAAATGCGTTCCATATAAAGAAATGGCAAGTTATTTAGCTATCAAGATTTTACATGTAGTTTTCTTATAACTTTTTTTGTACAATTGCATAGACGTGTAAAACCTGCCATTGTTAACAAAACAATAACAGACTTAGAAACTACTGAAATCTACAGTATAGTACCACTACCCTTCACAAAAATATAGATTTTTTTTTCTTGTAAACTCTTACTGTCTAATCCTCTTTGTTGTATGAATATTATAAAAACCATGCGGGAATCAGGAGTTGTAAAACATTTATTCTGCCCCTTCTTCATCTGTCATGACTGAAACTAAGGACTCCATCGCTCTGCCCAAATCATCTGCCAAGTGGAAAAGGCTTCCTACATTGTGTCCTGGAAAACAAAGAGAGAGAGAGACGTGACACTAGGTGCAGATCACATCATCCTGACTCTTCACCATCTGGGAGATCCTTCCCCACCTCTAGCTGAAGACAACACAGAAGCTGCACCGAGGGTCTACACAACAGGATTCGGTTTTTCACCCATTTCCAGGAAGAAGCAAAGCCTTGTTAATGAAGCCATTCCACGTTGTTAGTATCAGCTTAATACCAGATCAGGCTGCCATGGTCATTTCAGTGGAAAAGTGTCAGAGAGTGCACTCATCTTCCCAACGGGAGAAGCCTCTAGCCGGAGGCTTCCACGGAGAAGCACAAGGTTCCTACTGGAACAGGACCATCTCTCGATGGGATGGACTTTCCCCGCCTCATCGTGGGAGAGGACTTACTGTGCCCTTGTTCTTGAATTCTCGGTTATCATCTACTACCCCCCGCCCCCAGAACTGTCACCACTGCCAGTGCCACTACGTATGGTCATCACCATTCTCATCACTGCCACCATGACCACGACACGGGATCTTCACTTCCATGCTCTTTCAAGCCACCGGCTCACTTTTAAGGCTACGGTGGAGATTGTTTTCTCTCTGCTTTTACTTGAATTGAAAAACAAACTCTTGAATCAACCTCTTTGTATATTAACATTGGAATTTGGAAGCTTCCTCAGAAAAATCACTTTTCATTCCAAGTGACTCTAGAGCCTAATTTCAACATGACCCCCATGCAGAGCACGGATTTGGGTATCCGGTGAATCTACTTTTGTTCTCCTCCTAAATGGAGGTTAACTATCAGAAGAGCCTTTTAATAATAATGTGACATGACCTAGCACTGATCCCCCAGCATGGAGCCCAAAAGCAGCACCATGTCCCTGCTACTCTGCGGCAGAATTCCAACCTAGAGGAAGCTAATTTGAGACCTGCTTTATGACTTGCCTTTTCCTATATGTCCCATATTTTTATATAGCTAATTTTAATTCTTGGACATTACTAAATCATTCTCTTCTTGGAGTACTGCCTTTAGAACTAAAAATGCTTTACAAGGCTATTATTACCCTGCCATGTATCAACTTTACGGATTCTCATAATTGTTAAAATCCCTGTAAAAAGTAAAGATAGACTAGGGTAGGAATTCTGTTCTAGTATTTACTTCAAGAGAGAGGGTCTGAAAAGGATTCAGAGGCCGGCACTTACCCAGTGTTGGCACCAGATCAAGTTAAGACTTACTAAGTTTCACACCCTTCGGCCATTTACACGAAGGTGATCACTTTTGCAAATCTTGTGGACCTTCATCAACGCAGTTTCAGTGAGAATCAGGTTTTTAAAAGTCACATGGAATTTTGCTTGAGATGGCAAAGAGGAAAACTTGGACAAAGCAGGTGTTCTACTCATAGAGCGGGCTGGGAGCATGGCAGCCCTCAGTGAAGAACTGAAGTCATCTTCGGCTTTTTAAAACCATAAAAACCACTGGAGGACCCAGAAGGTTCTCTGCTGCTCCTTAGAGCCAAGAGCACCACCTAGTACCTGATGCCACCAGGCTAAAGGGCTTCCTTTGTATCTGTTTTGCACAGCCCAGCAACCCTGGGAGCTCTACCCTATTATTCGCGTGTAACTGAAAACAGGTGGATGGCCTGAATTTTTTCAATGACTTGCTGTTTTAGCAGTGATTAAGGAAGCCAGTATAAACAAAACCCAAGACCTTTCCAACCTGATACCTGGACAGAAGTCACACTATTTCTCATAATTCCCCTCTAACTATAGTAGAGTCCACCAGGGAGGTAGAGAATGTCTTTCAAAACCTAAACTGAACAGGAAAGAAATTACTGATAATCAAAAAGTATCTCCTTAAACCTGCGGGCTAGGGAGTGTGGCATGCAATTCATGAATAAATGCTTTGTAGATTACACAGCCATGCGGTGCTTCTACTCCTTGAAATGATGTTCAGTTACTACCCGGAGGGAAAGCTCTCGAGACTCTCCAGAGGCATCATTTCTAGGGGTATCTGATATTTAAAGAGTGACTGGGTAAAAAGAGAGGTTGGTTATTCTTAATAGACCACACACCCTCCCACAAAATGTGAGGTGGCCTTTCACCTGTCCGGACAGTTTTAAATGTTCACAAATGACCTCAAGGCTCTCCCTGCACTAGAAAAAAGAACCACCTTCAGAGTCCCCTCACTGTATCTATAGTATGCCTTCGGTTACTTTATTTATAAATACCTGTTTCACCAGAATAATGACAGCAGTGTTTTTCACGGAGGTGTTCATTAGAGCCAGAAAAAATATTCTATCCCTTTGACAGAATACTGCTGCAAAGAATCGTAACTCAATCCAGTGGAGGCATAAAACTACAGTGTGATAGGGATACAGAAAACAGATCTGTATCCTGGTTCTATTATCCATGTGTGGAAGGCAAAACATCAGTGAGGTCATTAATTTTACCTGACAGATTTTTCCAAAGTCAAAATTAAAATCTCATACTATGAACGTGAGAGGCCCTGAGAAGGAGGCCGGACTATAGGCATCTTCAATCCGCTTCAGGCACAAGTTGACATAAAAATGCGTCCATAGAAAGTATTAATCCATTCTTAAGTGAGGATCATTGAACACAAACACCATGCACTGAACATGAGGGCAGCGGTATGTTTTTCCAAGCTGGCGTGAACTGCAACCCATTTAGTCCCATGCCACCACTGCCTGAAGGAGTAGTTTTCTTCGGCAGTGACTGGAATTGAGAATTTCTGGCAGAGATCCAAGACCTCAAAAGCAATCTGGCACTCTTTTTTTTTTAAATACAGTTCCCAAACAAATGGTTAGCATTCACTTGGCCACAGCGAAGCCGGGGTAGTGAAATTTGTATTTCTCTTCTCTATAATTTAATCTTTGAAAAACTATCTGATCTACTGTACCTTTGAGGTGATTTTTTAACAATAAAAACATCACTTTGATTCTGGGGTTTTCTGGAAACGTATCTGACTGGAATACGGCTCAGGTAATAAAGTTTCCAAATGCCTCTGTGACCTGAATGATACACGGGCTGGCGTTTTCTAAGATTCACTTGTTCATGAGAGAAACATGTTCAGGGCACTCTAAATTAAGGTGCAGCTTTTTGTAAAACTTTAAGAGAAATTGTAAGGGGCACTTACCATAAGAATGAACCCAAGAAGCCTCACCTAAGAAGTATGTGAGCCAGGCAAACCATCAGGAGCATTCACTGCTTCATCAATTCGTTTCCTGTTTCTCCTCCCAGCCTATCCCTCCCCCCTCCCTAGGAGCCCAGTGTCCCAAGCCTTGGAAGAGAGCACTGGTGCAAAAACACTAAAGGATCATTAAATTCATTAGACTTGCACGGCATGGTGTTGGCAGACTTTCCGGTAGGACTCCTTATGTTTAAATGAATCAGGAACTCCTCCAGTCTAGCCTGTTGCTAAGGATCTAGAATCTTCTCATGTCAGCACTCTCTCCCCATTCATCCAGTCTCCCAGAATAGTGGATGTTATGGCCACCCATGGAAGAGCTTTCCTTCTCGCATCCTTCATGCTAAACTCTTGGTAAGGACAAGCCTGTTTCCCTTGGGCTGTCAGTCAACACTCTGTCATCTACTAGCCCTCTGATTAGGAAACTGTTCAGATGCTGTTTGATAAAAGTATGCAGCAGCTTTCCCTGAAAAGCCTCACACCACATTCAGCGATAATATTGTACCCTACCCCCTTTTAACCCATAAATAGGCACTTAAAAACCTCTCAAGACTCCCAACATTCAGTTTTTAACCTTTCTATGTTCTACCTGGGTTTCCAAAGGCCACGTGAAAACAGAGCGCTTTCTAAAGGGCTAGCTGACGTGATGTGAGTCTTTCCGACACCCTGTTCTCAGGGGGCAATTCAGCAGAAGAGTGTGGCCCTGGACCCTGATGGCCTGGATGCAAATTCTGGCTCTGTCACCTTGAAGACACTGCTTACTCTCTCACTGACTCAGTTTCCCAGTTTGTAAAATGGGGTTGATAGGAGTACCTACCTCAGAGGTTTGGCATGAAGATTACCTCATGAAAAAGATGGCAAGTGCTTAAAACAGTGCTTGGCACAGTAAGTGCTCAAAAAAAAAAAATGTTAGCTAGAGTGGGACAGGAGTGTAGGAATGAGGAAAAAAGAAAACAAAAACAAAATGAAGTCATTCCAGAAGAATAAAAAACCCAGGGCATTGGCAGAAAATGCTAGGGTCCTGAAAGCACACAGAAACTTGAGGACTCCTCAGTTCTGTTGGAGGCTAAGTTTATGCTGAGGGTTCTGTTTGTGTTACAAATGGCAACAGATGATGAACTGTGGGCTAACGACCTAGGGACTACCAAGGGTTGCCATTTCATAGAGATTCCTGTTCCCCAACCCCCTGGTCCTGTCGTCATGGTGATGACAATGGCAATGAACATTTGAAGAATGTTCCTCATGAGCTCCAAGTGGAGAGGTGACTACCATCCTTACGTGATGACACATGTAGTACGTACATGCGCGTGCATACACACAATTCTTACACAAACGCCAAACATAGAAAGCGCGATGAGACACACAGAAGCCGTGGCTGTGAGCCTGAGTCTCACTAACCTCTCTCATTGGCTTCCCAGGGGTATTTCTTCCTTTAATAATGGAGAGAGGAAGAGGCAGAGATATCAGAAAGGAAAAAAATGCATAAATATACAGTTTCATACCAATTTTGCTGCTTTTACCAAACAAAAGTTGAGAAGACAATTCATTTATTCCCTTCTGAAAAAAGAAAAAAAACAACAACAACAACCAGAAACAAAAAGAACCCGAAGGACACATCCAGTCAAATAACCTTTACATACACTTAAAATCAGTGTAAACAGGTAACACAATCCAGGAGACATAACTTACAGAATCCATAGAGTTCATGTGTTCAACCGGATGAAAAGCTGGCACAGAGTAGGAATCTGACAAATTGAGCATTGTTTTTCCAGGACAACTTTAGAACCTCAAGCTCAACGTCCAAAAATCTCAATCTCTTTACTCTCGACAGTACACCGAAACATAAACGGGAGTGGATGTGTGCGCCAAAGTCTGCACCCCAAATGCAAGGCGAAATGCCACAGAGGCGAGAGCCCATCCCCTTGGGAGATTTCCTTCTATCTGGTAGAAGCTGAGCACGCCCATGATGAGATTGGGGGCACTTGAGAAAATAGGAAAAAAAAAACAACAAGAAAACAACGGGCGGGGGGCGAAGAGAGGAGTCCCACTAACGGGCAAACCACAGAGCCAGATCTAGGAACGAACCCTCAACTTCCTCCTCATAATTCACCAGATTCCAGGAGCCTTGAGAGTAGACTGCTGACGACTCACTGGCCTTGTTTGTTTTAGAGAATCCTCCGACTGTATGTGTTTATTTACTTTTGAAAAGCAGGTTCTGGTCAAGTTTTCTAGGGTAATAATTATATCGGACAGAACACTAGGAACCTCTGACCATACCTAGCACATCTGGGGCTTGCAATTTCCTCTCATCACCAGGGCCTTCAAGTGAAATACTGTTTTTAAGACTCTGAATTGAGTGATGGTACATTTCCTGAGACCATCAATCTTAGGTGAAAGCCCAGGATTTAGAGCAGATAAAAAAAGAGCTGTGGGAGACCCTGTGCAGCATCTCCTGTCCCCCCAGGGCCCCCCATGCTTGAAGGCTGCAAGGACTAATGCACCCTGGGACAATGTGAGGGCTACTCATTCAGACCACAGAAGCATGGCGCTACTATTCCAAAAGAAATCTTTCACAACTCAAGTTCACAGTCTAAAACTTCTAAGATACACTGACCCACCCTCCCTCTCTTCCTTCTTAATTTTCCCGAGTAAGTCAAAAATTTCTTGTAAGTATAGAAACTACAGGGTAGCCTGGGTGGCTCAATCAGTTGAGTGACTCTTGGTTTTTGCTCAGGTCGTGATCTCAGGGTCTCTGGATCAAGTTCTGCGTTGGGCTCCAATGTGCAGCATGGAGCCTGCTTGAGGTTCTTTCCTCTCCCTCTGCAGCCCCTACCCCCACTCTTTCTCTCTAAAATAACTGAATCTAAAAAAAAAAAAGTATAGGGGCACCTGGGTGGCTCAATGGGTTAAAGCCTCTGCCTTCGGGCAGGTCATGGTCCCAGGGTCCTGGGATCGAGCCCCGCATCGGGCTCTCTGCTCAGCCGGGAGCTTGCTTCCCTCCCTCTCTCTCTGCCTGCCTCTCTGCTTACTTGTGATCTTTCTCAGTCAAATAAATAAAATCTTTAAAAAATAAAAATAAAAGTATAAAACTGCATGCTTGATCATGTAAGCACGGTCAAGATATTCATGACATTCCTCAAACGAGGGAAAAGAGAGAAAAAGGGGTACTGGCTCCTAGTTGTGGTGTTGCCAGTGGTAGGCCCATACCAGATGAAAGGAAAAAAGGGGAGGGAGAACATTATTTCATTCTTTTTTAAAATTTTTTATTTTTTATTAACATATAATGTATTATTAGCCCCCAGGGTACAGGTCTGTGAATCGCCAGGTTTACGGACTTCACAGCACTCACCATAGCACATACCTTCCCTAATATCCGTAACGTTCTTTTTTTTTTTTTTTAAAGATTTTATTTATTTATTTGAGAGAGAACAAGAGAGCATGAGCAGGGGTAAGGGCACAGGGAGAAGCAGACTCCCTGCTGAGCAGGGAGCCCCATGTGGGGCTCAATCCCAGACTCCAGGATTTTGACCTGAGCTGATGGCAGTCAATTAACCAACTGAGCCAGCCGGGTGCCCCACATCATTTCATTCTTAATAGCTCAGACAAATCCCAGCATGAATTACTTATCCCAGCATGAATTACTCATCCATTCCTTTCCACTCCTTTATCAAGTATTTTTGCATCTTTGTGTTTGGTGGTTATACTGTCTGGTAGTAGAATTCATTCCCTTCCCCTACAAGACTGTGAAGTCCTTTAGGCCAGGGCCCATGTATCGCTTATCCATCCTCTGTATCCCTAGTACCAACTGTACCTCAATACTATGGGTTTCTGACGAATGCTGATTGAACTGAATTAGTAAGGTAGCCACTAGATCATGGTCAAGAGTCCTTTGGTGTTTGTGGTAACTTGGCCCTCACTGTCACCCTGTTAACTCGTGTGCCAAGAGCTGGTAACTTGTTTTGGTCTTCACCTTGGTCTATTTTTAAAACGTAAGAGCTTCAGGAAGGAGTGTTGTTAGAGAGCAGTATGATTCAGTTTCAAAATGTAATTATTGGTTTCCTGAGTGATAAAGGTTACATATCTTTATTCTACACCAGGCCATATTCTGAGCTCAGTATCCACCGGCCACTGCTAAATATGCAGCAAATGACTTGGGTTTTGTTTCAGGTGCTTCTTCAGAAGCCATGTTTCACATACCGTGGCCCTTCCAGAGCTTTGTTAATCCTAATCTCTTTCAAAATCCGCTCTCGTCACTTGGTTCCGATGTGGTCACCAGCACAGTACCAATGGAAGTTCTGCTTTTTGTTTAAAGACAGTTAAATAGTATTTTCCCTTGTATTGGACTAGTTTCTACACTGACAGAATAGAGGCTATTTTGGTTGCGCCACTTAAAAACATTGTTTACCAGTAAAAAAAAAAAAATACAAGTGCCAGATAAATTTTATTTCATGAATACATTCTTTGGAAATGAGTTTCCTTAGACCTTCAGTTAGGGTGTCCATCTGGCAATGTGGGTATGCTGTCAGGAAATGAATCAAGAGAAAAAGGAAATATGCCGGGGGAGTTCTGCGTCTGGAGAAGTCAACTTTCCTCAGGCAGTGTGACTTGAGAGGATTCATTATTCAGGATTAGAATCTCGGGACATGACTGTTTTGGGGGGTGGGGAGTAGCTGTACCTTCTTAATCTCTGTTCACTAACTGAAAACGTTAACAAAGAATGAGTCCCTTTTTAGGATTTCTTTTTTTTTACCAAAGTGAAAGAAGATTCTAATGGCTATACTTTAAATATGGAAACATGTATGATCTCTGGTGAATATGGACATGAATACACAAATCAATTCAAAAGCAGTTTTGTTGAGTTCCAAGTTGATCAGCACTGAGAAGTCTGTGACCGTTATGTACGGAACGAGCTAGAATGGAAGACTGCGTAAAGCAGGGGTTGGCAAACTTTCTGTGTGAAGGGCCAGACGGTAAACAGTTTACGCTTTGCAGGCCACACGGTCTCCAAAGCAACTGTTCAACTTTGCCACAACTACTCCCTGCTGGGAGTGAGAAAGAACCATCAACAACATGCAAATCAATGGGTGTAGCTGTGTTCTAATAAGACTTTATTTATAAAAACAGGTAGTGGGCCGGATGTGGCTCCTGGACATTTACTTTGTTGGTCCCTGGTATAAAGGAGTAACAGCTCAAAACTGATGGAAGCGGACAGGCAGCTGAGTGGTGCCCGAAAACGGGACATGTGAGCTCGTCTTGATGCTGTTCTTCCATAGAAGAACCAGAGACAAGACCTGAATCTTAGAAGATGGCAGTTTTCGCACAGCTGTTGGGTGGCTAATTTAGAGGCATTTAACAGAATGTATGTGGGCTTTAGGGACGGGTGGGTCCTATGAGAGAGGATGGTATGGATGTTGGGGAGAAAAATAGTATGGCACAGGTCACAAAAGACATACCTGCAGGGCACCGTTAGCTGTGTTCTGAATGGTCTTATGCACTAAGATCTTATCTTGGACCCCATTTGTTCACTAATTAGTATATAGTGGCACCTCATGTTTAGAGAAGCCAATACCATACCACTGATCAGGAAAGCGTCTCTTCCGGAAACGCACATACATATGAAAATGCCTTTGCCAGAATGCAAAACGACCAGAGACACAGGGACAAATCACTTCAATTGTTTGTTTTAAAAATATGTTTATCGCACATTCTACCCATGTACTGTTCCTATAGAATAAGGGTGGAGATTTAGAAAGTGCCTTATAGGAGATAATGATTTTTATTACAGCAGAATTCAACTTCTAAGTATATTTATAGACAGAGGGACACATTAGTGGTAGTAAATAGATTAAAAATTGGCTAATGTTCTGTGTTCAATACAGAGCGAGCCACTGAAATCCCTCAAGTGGTTGCAAATAGCTATGTCTAGAGATTAATCAGGAAAGATATCAGCATAAAACTGAACACATGCACATTCACACCTTGAACACCCCGCAATTTATAGAGCTATTATGCAGGACAGTGTTGGCTACCAGTTTTTTACTAGAGGGAGGAGCATGAAACCCCTTTATTAATTTGGGTAACAGTTTAGCAAGGCCAGTGAGATAAGATCAGGCGTTTAATTTAACTTGCCAAATGGCCAAGAACTTGGTGCTTCAGGCTTCCAGGGACTCGGGAGTGAAAATGCAAAAGGGAGGATCAGCTGATGTCTTAAGACTTGAGCCTGACGTGTCAAGACCGTGGCAAAGGGTAACAGAAAAGTTGTACATTTAAAATGCAAAACTCCCCTATTGATATACTTTGCATATGTGAAGAGCGTAATATTTTATTTAAAAAGTCTTTTCCTCTGTGGGCAATTATCTAGCAGGGTTAAGTAAACCATGAGGTGGTATTTAATAGCACATTTCCATTAAATGGCAGACCTCTGGCTCTGACATCTGTTTTGAGTTACTCAAAACAGCTGTCCGAAACAGCTGTAGCAACTGTGAACTTCATTCTTCCTAACACAGCAATGGGAACATGGGTGGCAGATTTAGATTAAAAGCACGATGTCCTCTAAGATATTAGGAAGGTCTTGGCAGAAACAACTTCCATGGTGAAACTTTTTAAATGTAATTTTTTAAAAAAGATTTTATGTATTTATTTGACAGACAGCGAGAGAGGGAACACAAGCAGGGGGAGTGGGAGAGGGAGAATTAGGTTTCCCCCTGAGCAGGGAGCCCGATGTGGGTCTCGATCCCAGCACCCTGGGATCATGACCTGAGCCCAAGGCAGATGACTTTATGACTGAGCCACCCAGGTGCCCCAAAAAGTTAATTTTTTAAAAATGATGGGCACCTGGGCAAAGAATGCCAAGATCAATCAGATCAATATTTTTTAAAACCACTGGATCTGAAAACCAACTTAGTGGGTTGCAACCAGCATTTTATTTTTAAATACATGAAACAGAGAAACAGTGTGAACTGACTGTAGTATAGTAAGTGTCGGTTCACTAATCTTTTGTTTATGATCTTTGTATATGTATGTCACTAGACACATTCATGTATGATGTATATACATGGTGCATACATATGTGTGTGTACACACACAACACACACAATGTATTTTATATCCTTAATACAGTTTGAGATGTAAAATGTTTCTTCTGGTATGGATAATGGTTCAAAGCACAGTTTGGGTCCTCAGAAATGTTAAAATGACCTTGGGGGAAGGGGCTTCCATTTGCAATGGTCTGTAAGCCCAAGACGTTTAAGACTCAAAATTTTCTGCTTAATACCAACCCAACATACCTCCCAATTGGTAAGATGCTCCCAAGAAACCCCTACCACATATATATTTTCCATTCTATTTTTACGATGAGACTTTTTATTCATTTGAATTTGAGGAGAAAAGGGCGTGCTACTGTGATTTAGAATTATGTATTAGGTCTTAATCCCCTTGTGGGCACAGAGCTCCTAAAACCTTTGGAATTTCCTGTGAAGAGAGGCAGCAAGGTATCGTTTGTAATGTTAACCAGGCAAGTCTTGGAAAACCCATAGGTATGCCTGGGGGTTGTGTGCCAGGGGAGGGAGACTTTAGTGTAATCCCCAATGGCTAATGATTTAATTAGTCACACCTATGACACAGTGCCTCCCTAAAAGTCCAAAAGGACTGGGGAGGGAGAGCTTCTGGGCTGGTAAAGACGTGGAGGTGCTTGGGAGGGGAGGGTACCTGGAAGGAGCACGGCAGGCAGCTCTGTACCCTTCCCCTCTACCTTGCCCTACGCATCTCTTCTCTTCCATCTGGGGATTCCTGAGTTCTAACCTTTGAGAGTACAGGGTGAGCCGGTGGAGAAAATATTTCTGAGTTCAGTGAGCTGCGGTAGCAAGTTAATTGAACTGAAGAAGGGGATCGTCGGAACCTTTATGTCTCTAGTGGGGGTGTGTGTGGGAGGGGGGAGTCAGAAGCCCAGGTGATAAACCGAACTTGCAACTGGTCTCTGAAGTAAAGTGGGTCTTGGGGGCAGTCTTGCGGGACAGAGCCCGCAAGAGATCTGATGCTCTCTCTGGGTAGGTGGTGTCTGAAATGAGTTGGATTCTAGGTGCTGGAATTGCTTGGTGCTATGCAAAGAACCCCCACAGGTTGGAATTGGGTGCCTAATAGTAAAGGCCCAATTTTAAGGCCTAATTTGGGAGGAAGTAGTGAAAAAGAAAAAAAATGTCAAGGTAACAGCATCACAGAAAGAATAGCCAGATCTGGATTGTTTTCCTCAGAAAAAAAAAAAACCTGTCTCAAGCCACCAGTAGGAACTCAGTTAATGGAATTGGTCAAACAAAGCCTCCTTATCCCCTATTTGAGAACTCAAGATTAGCACTCAGGGAAAGTGCTTACATTAGAGTGGATTTAGTAAACACTATCCAGGTGGCTTGAAGTTCTCCAAGTTTCCATAAAAGTAAATCAACATTATACAAGTGAATTTAACATCAAAGATGCTAACTGCCAAATATATCAGAAGAAATCTATTTCTCCTCTTCTAGGTGACTTCTTCCGTACCCATGTGGTATCTAGCTTCAGGGACTAAAAGGGGGATGCGGGGAGAGGGTGCAAAGACCTTCACCCTCGAGATAACGAGGATGGGTCAGAGGCCCAGCACAAAAAGGTTGCCTATAGGGAAGCAGAGCCGCATGCCCTGGAAAAGCCCAGGGCGTCAACACTGCAGCCACTCACTTCCCACGGAGCAGGTACACAGGCTTGGCATTGAAGGGGCTGGGGCAAGGTATCCATCTGTGACCTTCAAGGGACAGGTAGAGGTCACTGGAAATAACGTGCTACATGGGGGGCCCAAAGTTCTCTCTGTGTCATCTTGAAGAAGACCCTTGCTGTGCCTAAGCTGAACCCCTCCTATTTAGGTCAAAGGGTGCTTCTGGGATTCACTCATGTCCTAGACCTGTCCAGTATAGCCATAACACTCTACTGTAATGGAAACTTCTGAAGTCTACCTCCTCAGTTGACTGTAAGCACCATGAAGGCAAGGAACTGGGCCCTTCTTGTTTGCATCCCTAAGCCTCCACTAGTGCATAGTACGTGCTCGTAAAAGCTGACAGGATAAAGGGGGAGGGCCTTTGATTTTTGGCCAACCAGCTCGTGGTCTTCTCCTGAACTGCAGCGCCTAGGTAGAGACGACAGCCCAGAGCGTCATGATGGAGACGAGGGTGGCACGTGGGGGGCGTGGGGGTGGAGGGAAGACAGAGAAGGTTCTTATGTGTTAAAATCAATACATCAGAGGCACTCAGCAATGCAAAGATGGCTGGTGCAGACATTTAAAATTAGCTTCCCTGATGGTTCCTTAGCAACGCTCCCCGAGAACGGCACTGCTGTTCACGTGCACCGCACAGTGTTCACTCACACATCGAACAGCCGGGAAACGGCCACTGATAGCCGACACCGAACAGAAATAGAGGAAGAACACATGACTCCCAACACCCTCGTCACTGCTCCTATGGAGAGGAACGAACAGTAAGACTCAGCTGCCCTTCCCTCTGGGGCTGCCCATTAGGCGAGCCAGCCCCTGGCCACAAAGACTTGTGTTCTCCTCTTTGGCTTGTCTAGGTTTCTCTCCATTTGCTGACAGGTGGCTGTGGCCCTTCTTTTTTTTTTTTTAATTCACTCAAGGGAAGTGGGTTAGCGTTTTATGTCACAGCAATAAAATAAAATAAATACTCCAAAATGGTAACAATGGGAGTGAAACCTCCCTGGAGGAACGAAGACATGTGAAGCTCATACTGGCTAGTGGGAAAAGCTGGTGGGGTAAAATGCTGCTTTTATATGAGGGGAAAAATACACAGGGGCAAAGTGATGGCGGGCAATAAGGGCATTTGTATTACTGTCTTTCTTGGCAAAGATCGTATTCCATCCATGGCAGTGAAAACAACAACAAAAGACTAGTATATAGATTTAATTGTACCTATATTTAAACAATGGGGTAAGAGACAATTTTTAAATGTAAAGGGCATCAGAAGCCCGAGTCCCCACCACTGCTGTATACAGGCATGTTCTAGATTTCACCGCAGTGCGTGGTAAGTGCGTGTCTCTGGCCAGGTGCCATCAAGCCATGAATGTCTTTGTCAAGGTCACAGCATCATTGCTCTTAAGTAAAATCGATCTCATAATTTGCTCTTCAGACTAATGCGCAAAGGGAGTAAATGTTTAAGATAATAGTCTTGCTTCTAGAGGCATCAGGGTTCTACAGGCATCTGAATTCAACCAGAATCCCACACCAGGTCAATTTGGTCATCCAAAGCAGAAATGTACCCTGAAAACACTTGCTTCTGACAATGCTCCCCAAGTGGCACTGTCAGGACATGCTTACTTAGCCACAGAAAATACAGAGGCTAGTTGAGTGTGGGAACAGGAGGCCTAATTCCAGTAGGTGTGAGTTACCGGCACGTCGGGGAGCTTACCTCTGGAACTAGGGAAGGAGTTGTTGAGTTGTTCCATCACTTCCTCTAACCCTGTGCTTGTGTCTTGGGGAGGACTGAGCAGGTCTTCCTCACCTTAATGGAAGCAAGCGCAAACAAGAGCACGTTATGCTTAAGGAAAACAGAGAGGAACTAGAGAAAAAGCCCACAATTGCATTTAAAAAGGCATTATAAATTCACTACCACTTGCTCAGAAATAGCATAAATACAAATAACGTCTCAAGGCTGAATAATTAGGGAACAACTCCTTCATGGGAAGGAGTCCATGAAGGGGTTCATCTATGTCCTTGTCTTCAGAGAAGAAAATGGTTTCTCTCTTTAGAAGTTAATTTTTAATATTAAGTTGATGTAACTTTCTTATGTCCTATTAGTAAAAGTAAACTGTTTTTCTTTGTAATTAAAAAAAGACAGCGCCTGGGTGGCTCCGTTGGTTAAGTGACTGCCTTCAGCTCAGGTCATGATCCTGGAGACCCAGGATCGGGACGAGTCCCGCATCGGGCTCCCAGCTCCACGGGGGCGTGTGCTTCTCCCTTTGACCTTCTCTCCTCTCATGCTGTCTCTCACTCTGTCTCTCTCAAATAAATAAATAAAATCTTTTTTTTTAAGTTAGTATTATTTAAAAAAAAACGATTAGACACTTGACGTGTATCTCTTCAACACAAAACGAAGTGAGTATGTGCCATTTTGCCTTCACTTGATGAAGTTATGGACGGAATGAAGACACTCTTTCCTTTAACATTTAAACAAATATACAAACAAAACTCAAGTACCTTTGAAGTCTAATGGGCTAGAAAAATATTAACATTTAAAGGACTGTGGATATGGGGGATTCTGTGGAGTAAGGTTTCTCTCCTCTTTGTACATGGGACGACTTTATCCCTATGATATTTTGGGAGGCTTAAGAGGAACTTTTTTTTTTTAAATTTTTGAGAATCTGTTTACGTGAGGGCAGAAGGTGGTTTTGGGTGAAACGGAATTCAGAGATGGATGGTCCTCCTCTGGGAATGGGAGTCCTCTTGTAGATTCTGTTGATCTGTGGTCTCTACGGATGCCTGATGTGTTACAGACACACACCTCAACCAGCATTTGCAGTAAGGGACAGATGCCTTCACTGAAAACAAAATTATTGTGAATTCTGAAGGTCTCTGGAAACTAATTTTTTATAACAGTAACTTCCAGCCCTATTTGTGCATTATATTGTCACTTCCATTGAAAACAAGACCTTGCTTTGGCAAATCAGCAGTAATGAACATGCTTTAGGACAACCTCAGGTTCACGTCTGACTTGGAAATGACTGGGCAGCCTGTGATTTAATGACTTAAGTATGCTTGTCATTTCCTTTCACCGGTGCCACTTAGATTTTCATCTATGACTATAGTCCTGCAATTATTATTATTGTTTTCGGCCTTGTTTTTTAAAGTGTAAGCTAAAGGAATCCTTGACACATTCACCATTAAGACAAAAATCATATTGTACGTGGAGAGAAGGCTGAATGTCATCATTACAGCAGAGGGCTTACGGACCTAGGATAGACAGAAAACCTCTCCTTCTGTAGTCTCATGGTGACAGACCATAGAAAACCTCTTTCAAATACTAAGGACAAGAAACAAATGCTGAAAAGGTAAGGTCACAATATAGAAAAATAAGTTGTGGTATCTACCTACCAACCCACACACGCACAAACATATACGACTTACTTATGTTTATGCCTCTAGAAATGAAAAAATGAAATAGAGCATCTTTAGTTTTTTCCCGTGAGTTTAAACCACCATTATCTGGTGAGGATGGAATGAATGAACTACTGCCAGAAGGGACAGAATCCTGACAACAGCAGGGATGATTACATCTCTTTGTTCCATTCTGGATGCAAATTTTGCCAAGTTGTGGAACATGAGGCATTTTTAATGGCAGTAAGACTGCTTTAGCGATAGTACGCCTTACAGAATAAATCAGAACCAACAGAGACATTCATGAGCAACCATGTTAAAATTTCTGACAGTTTAATTACATCATACTGGAGTTCTAGGAACTGAATTGTAGTGTGTTAAGATTCAAACACAGTTCAGTGACAGGACTGGCATTCCTCTCCCTGAATTAATTCAAGGATCAAACTTGAAAGCATAAACCAAGTTCATCTTTACAGATAGTCTAAGGTTTAAGTGTCCACATGCAAATAAAGAACAGGCTTGTCTTAACCAAAAACAATTCCATGACTGTGATGAAAGTATCAATTCAAACATTTTCTGAGTACAGACTTCATCCTGCATAGTACATACATGAGTCAAGTATAATCTTGTTTCCTTTTTCCTCAAGATTTTCTAAGTAAAAAGTCCTCTGAGTTTAACTAATCTTTTAAGACTCAAAATCAGCGTTATCCCATGTATGCATGAGTAGAGGTGAATCCACACTGAAAAATGCTTAATGGCTAGTATTTTCTGTGTCAGCGATACTGGAAAAGTTGAAACTGCTAAAAGACACCGGACATTTCAGTAACATCACTGGACTCTTCAACACTGAGCGGGTTTTTAAATGTCTAAAAAAATAGCCAAACAAGTTAAAAAAGGGTAAGATCAGATGATTTATACAAACATTCATCAGGAGCCCACCATGTGCCCAGCACTGTTCTGCGTGCTGGGGATAAAGCAGTGAAAGACAGAAAGCCCCATCTCCATGGAACTCATGTTCTTAGGGAGGTACACAGCCTAAACGAGTAAGCTACAGAGGCATGTCGCATGACGATAAACCTTCAGAACAGAGATGAGTGAGGAACCTTCAGAATGGGGAGTCATGGAAGTGTTCACTGATGAGGTACAGCTGGGCAAGAACTTTAGGTCCACGAGGCTGTGACCCATGTACATACAGGAGAGAACAGCAAATGTGAAGACTTTTGGAGGGAAGTGTGACTGGCTTGCTCAAACACCAAGAAAGTTAGTAAACAGAGGGGCCAAGTATTAGGGAGAGGATGCTTCCTTGGTCCAGGAATTGGGACCTGGTCATGTGACTGGCTTTGGCCAATGGAATTTTAGCAGATAGGAGGAGAGGTCTATAATGTCCTCAGGTGCTTGGGCTTGTCCTCTTGCGCTTAAGTGCTACCAGGAGCACAATGCCCGGAGAACCTGCTGGTCCAACAGGTAGGTAGAAGAGACCTAAAGCCAACCCACAAGCTGGAGTCAAGACTAGATGAGCTGTAGGAGAACTCCAGCCAACCAAGAGAGGTGTGAATTGAGAAATACGTAACGGGAGAATTTTGTAATTATTTTGTCACACGGCAATAGATGACTGATATGTTCTGTTGTAAGACGTCAAACCAGAAAGAAACTATGTTTATGGGTTTTGTGATCATATACGGATGTGGAGCTACAACAGGCAACCCAGGAATGCATTTAATACCTGTGTCCACAAGTTCACGCCCACCTACCACCACCGCTGCCCTCCTACCCCCGCTGAGAAAAGCAGCCATTTATTTAACAAGAAAATATTCAGTCCCAACTGTACACACCAGGAATTTGGCCAGCCCTTATTGCTACTTCACCGCTTCATTGCCTGCTCGAACAGTATATTGCTAATGGTCAAGGGATTTCATACTCAGTAATAGCACTTTAACATTAATCCTTCAATTAGATTCTACTCCAAGGTCACTGCTACAAACACGCCCCCAAAAATCCTTTCTAAGGGACGCCTGGGTGGCTCAGTGGGCATCTGCCTTCGGCTCAGGTCATGATCCCAGGGTCCTGAAATCGAGTCCTACATCAGGCTCCCTGCTCAGTGGGGAGCCTGCTTCTCCCTCTGCCTGCTGCTTCCCCTGCTTGTGTTCTAACAAATAAATTTTAAAAAATCTTTTAAAAAAGCCTTTTTGAATTATTAGCTATAGCCCCCACAGCTTGTCTCAAGTTGGTCCAACAGAGTGACTGAAACATTTAAAAAAAATGAACGTTTCAAAATAAGACAGGATCAAGTTAAAAGAGTACCCTGATGTAGCATACCATGAGATCTGCTCACTGAAGAAAAAAGAAGTGATGACTCCCATTTCATCTCAGAAAAAAAGAAATGGAATGGTTTGCTGTGGGCAAGCTACTCTTTAATGTCCTTTGAAACTCACCATGGTTTTAGGCTTACTTGAGGCGATGATATCCTATCTGACTCATTTCCTATTCCACGACTGAAATGATAATGGTTCTACTTGCTTAAAAAGTGACTTCACGGGCGCCTGGATGGCTCAGTCAGTTAAGTGTCTGACTCTTGATTTCGGCTCAGGCCATGATCTCAGGGTCATGAGATCAAGCCCCGTGTCAGGCTCCAATGTGCGGAGCCTGGTTGAGATTCTCTCTCCTTTTGCTCCCCGCACTCGCACACGCATGTGCTCTGTATCTCTCTCTCGGGAAAAATGACTTGAGCCAGAACCAATGTAGCTTATGCCAAAAAGACCCCCCAATCCTTATTCTTATGACTTTGCTGACACCTAAGCAAGCTACTTTCTTTATGAAATCAGCGCTATGTATTAGAAAATTATCTTCTCTTGAAAGGGGACCTGTATACAAGCAACTGTGCCTCTTATTATTCTTTGGATTGCTAATCCAGATCACACTGTGTTTTGAATCAGTTTCCAACATGATGTATGATGACCTTAGTACTTCTTTTTCCCCTGCCCTTCTCTAGTTTTTCTTTTTTTTTTAAAGATTTTATTTATTTATTTGACAGAGATCACAAGTAGGCAGAGAGAGAGGAGGAAGCAGGCTCCCGCTGAGCAGAGAGCCCGATGTGGGGCTCGATCCCAGGACCCTGGGATCGTGACCTGAGCCGAAGGCAGAGGCTTTAACCCACTGAGCCACCCAGGTGCCCCCTTCTCTAGTTTTTCAAAAGAAAAATAATTTATCTGGTATTTAGTATTTAATCACTTTAAAAAATTATGCTTCAGGGCAGCTGGTCTCCATTTTACATAAAATTGCTCTGTGTAAGTTTTTAAAATATAGTCTGTTCCCACTGACAATGCCGATGGTTAGCTGGTCAGTGTTGAAGGATGGTGAAAGATACTGAAATTAGTAACCAATATTCTTGTAGTTTTATTTTTCTTGACATACAACATTCTGTTAGCTTTAGGTGTGCAACATAATGATTTGAAATATGCACATATTGCAACCGAGGACTATTAATAAGTGTAGATAAACATTCACCACCAAAATTGCTGTGTATTTTTTTCTGGTGATGAGAACTTTTATTAAGATTTACTCGCTTAGCCACTTTGAAATATATAATACAGTATTGTTAACTAGTCTCCATGCTGTATGTCACCTCCCCAAAATCGCTTACAAATCAAAGTTTCTACCTTCTGACCACCTTCACCCATTTTTGTCCACCCCCTGCCTATGGCCATCAGCCATCTGGTTCTCTATGAGTTTCTTTTTTTATTTTTTTTTAAGAGCTCACATATAAGTGAGATCATAGATTTACTGTTCCCTTAGTCAGCATCATGCCCTCAAGGCCCATCCATGTTGTCACAAATGGCAGAATTTCTCTTTTATGGCTTGATATTTCATTGAATTTTCTTTATCCTTTTCTGTCACTGGACACTAGGGTTGATGCCATGTGTTGGCTATTGTAAATAATGCTGCAGTGAACATGGGGATGCAGATATCTTTTTGAGATAGTGGTTATGCTCCCCTCAGATTACCCAGAACTGGAATAGTAGGATCATGTACTTCAACTTCTCATGTTTTGAGGAACCTCCATACTGTTTTCCATAGTGGCTGTATACCAATTTCTGTTCCTTCAATAATGCCCGAGAGTTCCCTTTTCTCCACATCCTCACCAACCCCTTTTATCTCTTTGTGTTAACAGCCATTCTAACAGGCATGAGGTAAAATCTCATTATGGTTTTGATTTGTACTTCCCTGATGATTGCGTGATGTTGAGCACTTTTTCATGTACCTCTTGGGCATCTGTTTGAGACCAGGAAGCATGTGCCTATTGGACATAAACACTGGAAAATGTCTATTCAGCTCTTCTATTTTAAAATCAGATTTTTTTCTCTTGAGTGATAGGAGTTCTTCATTTACTGTGGATAATACTCTCATCAGATACAGGATTTGCAAACATTTTCAGTTTAATAGAGTCCTACTTGTTCATTTTTGCTTGTGTAACCTTTGCTTTTGGTGTTAAATCTAGAAAGTCATTGCTGAGATGGATGGCAAGGAGTTTACCCCCATTGTTTTCTAGGAATTTTATGGTTTCAGGTCATACATTCTTTAATCCATCTTGAGTTTTGTGTATGGTAGTACACAAGATGGTCTAGTTTCATGCTTTTACATGTGGTTAGCCAGTTTTCCCAAGGTCATTCATTCAAGAGACTGTCCTTCCCTCACTGTATATTCTTGGCTCCTTTGTTGTAGATAAATTGATTATGTATGTATGGGTTTATTTCTGGGCTTTCTACTCCATTCCATTGATGTTTGTTTGTTTTTAATGTCGATAGAGTTTGAGATCAGGAATCATGCTGCCTCTAGCTTTGTTCTTTTTTCTCAAGATTGCTTTGGCTATTAGGGGTCTTCTTTGGTTCCAGACCCATTTTTGGATCGTTTGTTCTCTGTGGAAAATGGCATTGGAATTTTGACAGGGATTGCATTAACTCTGTAGACTGCTTTGGGTAGGATGGGCATTTTAACAAAATTCTTCTAATCCATGAGCACAAAATTATCTTTCTGTTTTTTTCTGGTATCTTCTTCAAATTCTTTTATGTCTCACAGTTTTCACCACAAAGGTTTCTCACTACCTTAATTCAGTGTAGTCCCAGGTATTTTATTCTTTTTGATGTAAATGAGATTGTTGTCTTAATTTCTCTTTCTGATAGTTTGTATTAGAGTACAGAAACAACAGTTTTCTGTATATTGATTTTGTATCCTGCAATTTTACTGAATTCACTTAACCATTTTTTGGTGGTGTTGATAGGGTTTTCTGTATATAAAATGCTTCATCTTTAAATTGAGATAATTTTTCTACTTCCTTTACGATTTGGATGCCCTGTATTTCTTTTTGTTACATGATCATTCCAGCTAGGATTCCCAATACTACATTGAATCAAATTAGATTAGAGTGGGCAACCTTGTCTTGTTCCCGATTTTAGAGGAATAGCTTTCAGGTTTTCACTGTGGAATAGCACGTTAGCCGTGGGCTTGTTATATATGGCCTTTATGATGTTGATGTATAGTCCATGTCCACCTTCTGATAGTTTTTATCACAGATGAAAGTTCAATTTTGTTGAATGCTTTTTTTTCTTCTACTGAGATGATTATATATGATTTTCATCCTTCACTGCGTAGATATGGTGTGTTATATTGATTTGCAGATGTTGAGCTATTCTTGCATGCCTGGAACAAGTCCCACTTGGTCAAGGTCAAGGTCATTATCCTTTTAATATACTGAATTTGTTTTGCTAATATTTGTTGAGGTTTCTGCATCTATGTTCATCATGGATGTTGACCTATAATTTTCTCCTATTGTGTCTTTGTCTGGTTTTGGTATCATGGTAATGCTACCCTTGTAAAAGGAGTTTGGAAGTGTTCCCTCCTCTTCAATTTTTGGAAGAATTTGAGAAGGGTAGGTATTAACTCTTCTTTAAATGTTTGGTAGAATTCAGCTGGCAAGCCATCTGGTGCTTGACTTTTGTATGTTGGAAGGTCTGCAATTACCAGTTCAACCTCCTTACTTAGTAATTGGTCTTTCCGAAGTTTGTACTTCTTCATGATTCAATCTTGTTAGGTTGTATGTGTCTAGGAGTTTATCCATCCATTTCTTCTAGGCTGTCCAGTTGGTTGGTGTATAAGCTCCTTTGTACTTACTGCAATCTGCTTTAATATTTTTTTAAATTTTCAATTCCAGTTAGTTAAAATACAGTATTATATTAATTTCAGGTGTACAATACAGTGATTCAATGATTCTGTACATCAGTGGTGTTTCTCACAAGAGTACTCCCTAATCCCCATCACCTATTACATCTTCTTTGATTTCTAATTTTATTTGACTCTTTTTCTTTTGAGTGTACCTAAACCTTTGTCTATTTTTCTTTGTCTCATTGATCTTGCCTTTTTTGATACATATGTATTTCCTTCCATTAACTTTGGACTCTTTCTAGTTCCTTGAGCTGAGAGTTGAGATTTTCCTTGTGTCTTGATGTAGGTATTTAGTGTGATGAACCCCCTTTCTGAACTGCTTTTGCTGGGTTCTGTAAGTTTTGGTATGTTGTTTCCACTTTCATTTGTCTCAAGGTATTTTTTTTTTTAATTTCGCTCTTTTGGATCCATTGGTTGATCAGAAGGATGTTGTCTGATCAACTATCTGTAGATTTTCCTGTTTTCTTGTAAGGGATTTTTAGTTTCAGACCATTGTGGCTGAAAAGATGCTTGATTTCAATCTTTTCAAACTTACTAAGACTTGTTTGGTGGCCTCTAACATACGATCTTCCCCTGGAGAATGTTCCAGATGTGCTTTAGGAATGTGTTCTCTGTTTTTGGGTAAAATGTTTATATATATAATCCGTTAAATCTTTCCAGGCTTAAGGTGTTAGTTAAGTCCAGTGTTTCTCTATGCTGTTAATATTGGCTTTATATATTTCAGTGCTCCCATGGTGGGCACATAAATATGTACAAATGTCATACTCTCTTGTTGGACTCTGACCCATTATCATTATGTAGCGCCTTTTGTTGTCTCTTACTATAGTTTTTGTTGTAAAGTCTACTGTGTCAGATATAAGGATAGCCTCCCCAGCTCTTAGTTTCATTTCCATTGAGTATCTTCTTCTATCCCCTTACTTTCAGTCTGCATGTTGTCCTTACATATGAAGTGAGTCTCTGAGAGGCTGCATATAGATGGGTGTTTCTAGAAAGTTTCTTCTGAGTATAGTTAACACACAGTATCATATTAGTTTCAGGTGTACGACACAGTCCCCGAATTTCTCTACCTTAGGTGATGCTCATCCCAAGTGTGACCACCATCTGTTGCCATACAGCACTATTACAATATCACTATGTTCCCTGCACTGTGCTTTTTATCCTCGTGACTCCCTCATTCCATCACTGGAAGCCTGTTGTTTCCCACTTCCCTTCCCCATTTTGCCCAGTCCTTACCCTTCTCCCCTCTGGTAACCATCAGTTTGTTCTCTGTATTTATAAATCTGACTTTTTTTGTTTATTCATTTATTATGTTTTTAAGATTCTACATAGGAGTGAAATCATCAGGTATTGGTCTTTCTCATTCTTTCTTATTTCAGTTGGCATATGGTGCTGTAGGTCCTGGATGGGGCTTGTGTGTGTGTGTTTTAACCCATTTAGTCATTCTAGGTCTTTCAATTGGAGACTATATTCTATTTTCATTTGAAGTCATTTTTCATAGGTATGCACTTATTTTCAAAATTGTTTTCTGGCTATTTTATATTTACTTTGTTCCCTTTATCTCTTGTTTTCTTCTCCTGTGGTTTGATGACTTTTGTAATCATATGCCTTGACTTCTTTCTTTTCTTGTTGTGTTTCTACTACAGGTGGTTCTGTGGTCACCATGAGGCTTATATAAAATCTATTCCTAACAGTCTACTTAAATTTTATAACAACTAAGTTCTGAATGTATTCTAAAGCTCTACATTTTTACTCCCATCTCAACATCTTATGTTTTGGATGTCACAACTGATATCTTTTTATCTAGTGTATCTATTAGCAAATCACTATAGTCATTTTTACTACTTCTGTCTTTCAATCTTCCTACCAAATTTGTATGTGGTTAATCCACCTGCATCACATTATTCTGAATATAATGATATAGTTATCTTTACCACAGAGATTTATATTTTCCTATGTTTTCCTGTTACTAACCTGTGCCCTTTCATTCAGCTTCAAGTAGCCCCTTTGGGGGTGCCTGCATGGCTCAGTTAAGCATCTGACTCTTGGTTTCAACTCAGGTCATGATCTCAGGGTCCTGGGATCATGAGCTCCTTGTCCTGCCAGCCCGGATGCTCAGCATGGAGTCTGCTTCAGACTCTCCCCGCCTCTGCCCAGGCCACTTGCTCACTCTTTCTAAAATAAATCCTGAAGTCCCTTTGACTTCTTGTGTGAGATGGGCCTAGTGATGCTGAACTCCTTCAGCTTGTCTGGAAAACCTTTTCTATCTTCCCTTCACTTCTGAAGGACAACTTTGCAAGACAAGAGTATTCTGGGTGGCAGGTTTTTTTCTTCCACCACTTGAAATATATCATTCAACTCCATTCTGACCTGCAAAGTTTGTGCTGGAAAATCTGCTACTGGTCTTATGTGGGCTGCTTTGAGGATTCTCTCCCTTGCCTGTATCTTTTGACAATTATAACGAGCCCTGGTGCAGGTGTCTTATAGTTCTTTTTTGGAACTCTCTGGGCTTCCTGGATCTGGATGTCTGTTTCCTTCCTCAAGTCAAGAAAGTTTTCTCACCCCTTTTTCTCTGCTCCTCTGAAACCCCTATAATGTGACTATTCTCTGGCTTAAGAGTATCCTAGTAAGTCTCTTAGGCCTTGGTCTTTTTGCTCTCCTGGTGGATGCATTCTGCTGTCCTGTCTTCAAAGCTTCTCAAGCAGTCTGTTACCGAACCCCCCTCATGTAGTTCTCAGTTCAACTGCTGTGTTCTTCCGCATCATGATTTCTCTTGGTACTGTCTTACAGTTTCTCTTTGTTGAAGTTCTCACTTTATGTGCACTCTTCTCCAGACCTCGACAAGCATCTTTATGACCACTGTTTTAAACTCGTTATCAGGTAAAATACTACTCTCCATTTCACTGTCTTTTTTGATGTTTTATTTTGTTCTTTGATTTGGAACATAGCCCATTTCATTTTCTTTGACACTGTGTTGGTTTGTATGCAATGGATAAAACAGCCATCTCTCCCAGTCTTGGTTAAGATTCTTGTAGGAGATGAACTTATCTTTCAACCCTGCCCTAGTTCTTGGTCAGCTCTCACACATCTGCCTTCATCCCTGCGGCCTTCTTGGTTCTTAGTGGTGCCCAGTAGTTGAGGGCATGCCAAGACTTGTCCGTGTCCCAAAGGGGAGGATCTCAGCCAACAGCTTGTAAAGTATGCAACTATATTTTCTTCAGGGAAAGACGGGGAGAGGAGAGTTTGTGTTTGTTCCCTCCTGGGTGACATCCATTTACCTTTTTTGTTTGTTTGTTTGCTACCATCCCACTGAACCTGTGAACACAAGCCCTGCTGGCCACCAGAGCCAGATGCTCAAGCTAAGTGTTTAATGGATGGCAGCCACAAAAATCAGCATCAGATAGGTGTACTTTCTCCTTTCCAAGAGATAGCACGTGACCTGGAGGGAGGCTGGAGAATGGGAAGATGGCACCCACCAGCCTCCACAGTCTCTGGAGAGTTTTCAGGTGGTCCCTGTATGTATATTAAGTTAGACGCCTACACCTCAGGCTGAAGCTTTTACAAGAAACAAACAGGCCTCTTCCAAGGAAGAGTGGGTGCATTTCAGTGTGAGCTCTGGAGGGTTAGCCGCAGGGAGTCCTTGTGAGCCCCCTAAGTACTGCCTTCTCATTCCCTAGAACCTTGTGGCTCTCTTGGACTCATGCCCTGTTGAACTGCAATCTGGCTGTTCTGGGAGCTCACTCCTCGGGAAGAAGCTGAAAGTTGTTGAGCTCCTTCCCTGGGGGTTATGGCAGCACCGTGTCTCAGCCTCTCCTACCTGTTTCACTATGGGGTGCTTTTCACCCTCCCCCCACCGCCCCATCTGCCTGGCAGGTGTAGGCGTCACTGAGCTACTTTCCGAGGGACTTGTTCTGCATGTAGCTGTAGACTTGGTGTGTCTGTGGGAGGAGGCAATTTCAGGCCTCTGTTCTCTTGCCATCTTTAACCAGAACCTCCCTGGTAAACTTAAGTGTGTGTGGATGGTTGCGTGTGTACACAGGGATGTGTTGTGCTTGCTTAGTAGAACATCCCTTCCACGGGCACGGCACTGAACATTTCTGGCAGACAGAGGCCTCAAATGCCAGGGAGAGGGAGTTGCTACGCACTACAAAACAATAGGTTCGGAGATCTAATGCAGGAAGAAATGCCCCAAAAAGACAGACTGAAAAGAAAGGACGGTATATTCTGGGCTAAAGGAAACACTGGCCATGGGGCTGGAGGGGCCCGGCACAGGTCAGCACACTGTGTGTGGCTGGACACCGGCTCTGCCGAGGAGACCGAGGGACTGTGATCGCAGGGGGTACAAATCTGGGCTGAAGGGGAAGGTGGACTTTGGCTCGTTGCTGGCAGAAGCTGCAAGTGTTTTGCTCTTTTTATGAGAACAGACTGACCTTGATGCTTGGTGGTCATTGGGCTTGGCTAAAGAAGGGAGAGAAAGGATTGATTTTCAGGGTGATGAATACATTTAGTACCTCGTTTATGTGGTCATATGTATGCCTACGCCTAAATTCATGCTTCAAGAAAGTTTAAAAAAATATTAAAAGAAGGTAGGTAAAGGAACAAAGAGTGGTAAAGGACTATCTTTGTGTAGGTTGGCAAATTGGAAGACGTTCCGGAGGCTGACCAGAATCTCAGATTGCGTCACATTTTTATCCAAAAGACACTCAGGAGAGAGGTCTGGCAGTCTTGACTTAGGGTTATCAACCTCCCAGAAGCCAAGACCAGGAAAGAGCATCTGGAGAGAGGGAATGGGCTGACCAGAGAATCTTGAGGGTAACTGGGTGTAAAAATATTTAACTTCAATACAAGAGTAGGTACACCCTACAGAGAGAGTTGCTCTGACCTCTTCTAAAATGTCAGTGTTATGAAAAATGTAGAGAGGCTGGGGAAGTGTTCTAGCTCACAGGAGACTAAAAAGAAATGATAACTAAATGCAAAATGTGACCCTTCACTGGATCCTGAATGAGAAAAAAAAGAAAGAAAGAAAGCTGTAAAGAATACTACTGGCAGAATTGGGGGTATTTCAACCTAAATTGTGTCTAGCAGTGTTGTATCAGTGTTAATTTCCTGAGGGCGAGCATTCCTTTGTGGTTATATAACACAGTATCTTTCTCCTCGGTAGATACATGTTGAAGTATTTCGGGTTGAAGCATCATTATGTATGGAATGTAATCATTAAATGGGTCAGTTAAATATACAAATCAACAAACTCAAATAAAGCAAATGTGGCAGACTGTCCAATTAATTCCAATTCTGCCGTAGTTTGAAATTATTCTAAAGCAGCAGCCAGCCAGGGAACCTTGTAACATTTTTAAGAAAAAGTGAGTGGGACGAAGGGAAGGGGTCACCAGAGGTAAGGAACTGCTAGTAAAGATCCTGTACACGTGGCTCATGAAAGCCAAATTTGGCGAGTTTGTCTTTTCCAAAAGAACTAAGCTTCATGACACTGTCCCAGTTTAAAAAATAAAAAAGCTATAGCAACACACACACACCGTACTCAGACATGTACGGTGATAAGTACCTCACGGTTTGAGGAAGCCTCCAACTTCTGAGCCTTTCAAAAGTCATTTTAAGGGGTGCCTGGGTGGCTCGGTGGATTAAACCCTCTACCTTGGGCTCAGGTCATGATCCCAGGGTCCTGGAATCGAGCCCCGCATCGGGCTCTCTGCTCAGCGGGGAGCCTGCTTCCCTTCCTCTCTCTCTCTCTCTGCCTACTTGTGATCTCTGTCTGTCAAATAAATAAATATAATCTTTAAAAAAGAACTTATCTTAAAAGAATGCAATTCTATCTCCACACTACGGTTCTGTAAATCCCAGCCTTATCACAGCTCAGACCTCCGACATATAAGGCTACACGCTGCACTTACTTAATAGCTGTGGGCGTCCTTCAAGAAGATGGTGGGCTGTTTTTTTCATTTTTCCCTTAAAGGAAGCTGACTTACACACTTGAAGAAAATATCACCTTTGGATTTAGTGCTGTCTTTCAGAGAACAGATGTAGCCAATCCCTTTCCTACTAGCCAGTTAGCCAAACTCACCCAAATAGAAGCTTCTCTCCCTGTTTTCTGTTCTGCGTGTGCCAGGATTTGGGTGTTTTCCTGGACACAGTGCTGACAGGCCTATGTCGTTACCACTTCTGAGCACTCAGGGCCCGGAATCTCACTTGTGAAAATAAGCAATGCAGTTTCACGTGCTTTGCTCACTTCAAAGGTACAAAAACTGTCGTTTTTGGAGTTTACAGACTCTGAAGAGGCATACAATTTTTTTCCTATGCCAAAGTCTCATTTTCAGTCCCAGTGGTCCAGTGGTTCTAGTCAGATCTCACAGGGGGGAGAGAAGCTGATGCAAACACTGTCCTCAAGCACTGAGTGGTGATAAAGACACGAGCCCCATTTCACACACATTCTGCTCCTTCACAAGACAGCTGAAAACTGGCTTTCCTGCAAGGTTTGACTTCTCCGGAGGAACGCCCGACTCTGCCCACTGCCTGAGGTTCTTGAAGTTCACCCTTCAGCCCGTCACCCACCTTCCTCAGTATCTTTCTCCATTCCTCAGAACCTCACAACCATCTGATGAGCCCGACCAGCGCCTGGTTTCGGCTCAGGTCATGATCTCCTGGGTTGTGGGATCAAGCTCCAGACTCAACGGGGCGTCTCTCTCTGCCCCTGCCCCCATGTGTCTCTGGGGCTCCTGGGTGGCTCAGTGGGTTAAAACCTCAACCTTTGGCTCGGGTCATAGTCCCAGGATTGTGGGATCGAGCCCCGCATTGGGCTCTCTGCTCAGCAGGGAGCCTGCTTGCCCCCCTCTCTCTCTGCCTACTTGTGATCTCCAATAAATAAATAAAATCTTTAAAAAAATAAAATAAATTAAGCCTTTTTTTTAAAAAAAGGGAGGAGGAAAAATGAGGGGGAGAGACCAAGTACTTGTGGCCTTCACAAAACCCCCCAGTGTCTGAGTCTAGCATGGTGGGAAAAGCCAGTAAGCAGATGGCTGGTGACATTCTATCATCATTTATGCCTCATGCAGTCCAGCTTTCCGAGAACCTGGTCCTAGGCAGAGAATACTGTGGAAGAGTAACACTAGACCGTTTCCTCGACAAACTCATCTTTCACTTAAATCCTTATTGTGACTTAGTAATGTTCCAAATGTCTCTTCACTGTCCTCATGCCTCACTTGTTTTCAACGTTACATGGTCTTTCGCTTCACTGAAAAGACAAATTCTCCAACGTCCCTTCTCTTGGCTGAAGAATGCTTTCTCAGAAGTGGCTAATGCATTGCCATGATCCAACAGGCTGTCACTTCTTTTCATCCCCATTGAGCTCTTTTCTGCATTTGACCTGTTGCCCACATCTGCGTCCTACCTGCTCTCCCCTCCTGTGCTACCCCATCATGCAAAGGGAGGTCTTCCTCAAGACACTGGATGCAAGCACCTTTGTTCTGCGTTTCTCCTCTCATACCCTTCAGCTACCACTTGTGCGGGAGCACACTGTCACCTCCCCCAGCCTGGCCTTTCACACAGTTATAGACCTGCACTTTTGTTTCCTTCTGCACACAGCTTAGACCTGCCAGTTTCTCAAACATAGTATGTACCCAGTCAAAAGGATCACGATCTTCTTCCAAACCCATCATTTCCAGGCAGGCCCGTAGCCCTAGATACTATGTTTGCAAATAGTAGTCTCCCAGTCTTCTCCTCCCATTCATTCCTGACCTCTATCAAGCCTATACTCTGAACTTCCAGAACTTGGCCTTTGTGTGTGCCTTTTACAGGCAGAAATATGGGTTACTTTGGGCCAGAAATGGCTGCTAGGACACCTCCTTGGAGATGTTACCTATGAGATTTTCAGTCAGAGTTGGTTCCCCAACTCTGACCAAAATGAGTCCAACACCCTTGCTCAACATTCCTGTCATTGTAATGTGACTCCAACCTTCCTCAGTGGCATTACCCTTCTTCTGTGCCATTACTTCCCTCCTTCCGCCCCGGCCCTTCTGCTCGGAGCCGATTTTTCTACTGACATGGACTGTTGGCTCTTCTCTGCCATTGGCCCAAGGTCTTCATCTCTACATCTTTCAAAGGATGCTGGGTTCCTACTTCATCCTTCAAAACTGTTCACAAACATCCATTCATCCTAAAGCCTTTTCTGTTCTCCAAAATGCATGAAATCTGACTACTACACTGCCTTTTGAGTAACTGAATGGCCGGCCCTTTGAGGTGGCTTGGACTATGTGACTCACCTTTAGACCCCAAAGACACATATGACAGTAGCTTGCAAGAGAGCTGAGATTAGGTGATTTAGCGGATGATGTGAACCTCTGAGCAAACGGTTCGCCACTTCCAGACCTTAAGAGAAAACCAAATCCAAGAGTAGCTAAGAGAACGCTTACCCATGGATTCTGAAGTCTGACTGCCGACCACCCGGAGCAGCATAGGCTGACTGCTGTCTGACCTCTGAAGAGAGGTAGAAGGAGAAGACACCGTTGTACCATTCACCTTGGCCTCTGCCTGGGGCTAAGGCATCCAAAAGAAAACACCATTAGTTCTCAGGATAAACATTCAAATAACTGTACAAATTTAAAAGGATTTGTCCTAGAAATTAGAACCTTTTCTATAGAAACCTCCCAAATTTTGCTGTTGATATGCTCCATGGGTACTGTCTTTGTACCTAAACTGTGCCCCCTTACAAGTTTACAAGGAAATTACAGCTACCCTGGATTAAGAGAGAGAAAATCATTGTACCAAGTAACTGAATGATTTAGAAGGTCATGTGAGAGTGGCAGAACCATGTAAGACTACAACAGTGCAGGACAGAATTCATACTTTTGTTAAGTATGAAGTAACAGGATGGAGAGGACGTATCTCCAACTTGAGCATTCGCAGAAGGTCAGGACCACGGGCAGGTAGGGCCTACTATAATGCACTTTTGCTAAGTTTTCTCACTGGAGGCCAAACACGTTATGTTTTAGGAAGTAGAAAAAAAAAATCGAAAGGTCTACCAGGAAGTAAGACCAACTTTTCACTTGTAGGAAACCACGGGAAACCTTGCAATATTTTTTTCCCAAGCTGGATTTTAAATGGCTCAAAAAAACATTTGTAGGAAACAATCTTGAACCAATATAAAAAGATGCACTAGCTTTCCGAATCCTCTTCTTACATCCCTGGAGAGCCGGCACTCTGCTCAGCACATCCTAAGTCGACAAGGGACTCTGAGTTCTATGCTTTAGTTTCATGTACGAGAGGAGAAAGGCATCTTGGTCAATATCCCAGCTTAGAGAGAGATGTGGGCCTTACTTGCTCCAGCAGCTGCCTGAGCCTGTGTAACTGTGACTCCAGCTGTTTGTTGTGATCCTCCAGGATTTGCATCCTGGCTTCCAGGCGGCCTTTGTGTTGACGCAGGAGCTTGGCCTCGGCAATGAGCTCAGCATCCCGGGGACTTTGGGGGGAAGTGGGCATCATTTCAGGAGGGGACGGCAGTGGGGACAGGCCTTTGTGTTCATGCTGCTGCTTGAGACGATCATATTCTGCTTGCAGATTCCTGTTGGCATCACAAAAAGTGGAGAAGAAAGAAAAAAAAAACCCAAAAGGTTGAAAATCATCATCCGATTTCATAAAAAAAAATGGCAGAGCGATACATCTGACCACCACCACCACACACAACAGCAAGCAAAGAGAGGTACTTAATGAATGGTTTTTATGAGGACGATCTTCGCAATGCTTAAGAAATGAAAATTGGAAGAGTCTGCCTGGCGCGCGAGGGGAGATGCTTTCCAACCTCTTAGCTTACGAGAGCCACATTCAGATGAGCAAGCCGTAGTGGGTTCAGTCATTTTACAACCATTTCCCTACAATGTCACGTGATTACAAATCTTTATACCTCTGTCAACACGGGTTTGCTTAAAAAAAAAAAAAATCACACATTCGCAACAGCAACGTGGAACAGCCTAGTAGCATAACCGTGAACCCACCACACTGTTGTAATAAACTAAACATTTTTGAAGAAATAAAGCTGCAGCTTTCCTGTGTACTTTCCTTAATACCCCAGCAGTCCCTCTTCCCCACTGCCCTCCGAGGAGATAATGTCACCCGGAATCCAATGTCTAGCATTACCTTGAACGTACGCACCAAGATTAGGTAGAACTTAGTCAAGATATTTGGCTGTCTGTCTTACCGACAAAGTGGCCATTTCCTGTGACTAAACCCGTTATTCGGCATGTTCTTAAACCTTAAGAACATTATGTTTGAGAAGATACATACCGTTCTAATAGTTGCTTTTTGCCTTCAACACCGTTTTAGAGATTCATCCCGGCTGATACATAATAGTTCCTAATTGTACTTGTAAGGTAGGATTCTGCTGCTTGACTAGGTTAACAACATTCTCTAGTCAGTGGATATTTAAGCTGCCACCCATCACTATTACAAACAGATACAATTAACTTCCTTCTGTTTAAGAGATTCTCTACAAAACATAGCTGGATGTGGAGTTGCTGGGGTTCGAGCGATCTCTGTGTTCACGGCATCCTGTAGTACACAAACTGTGACTTTCAATGTATTCCTTCAGGTTTTCTGCTTTTTATGTTATAAGAAAATCTTCCTTACACCTCCATTTTAAAGTTTAATTCCCACAGAATCTTTTGTGCCTGGTATAAAGATACAATCTAATTTTACTCTCCATCCCATAGATACGTTACGACGCCAGCCTCCTTGACTATAAAGTCCATCTCTGCAATACATCAAGCATTCATAAGTACACCAGCACGCTTCGAGCTCTCTGATGGGTTTATTTTTATGTCCCCATGCAGATCGCTCACTACAACTGGAAATAAATTGGTGTCTGGGAGGCCCTCCTACTCTGTCCTGCCTTAAAAGTGTCTTCGCTCTTCTTGTTGAAATTTGGGGCTTGAGTTACAGTGGGGGTATATAGGTTCAACAGGGAAGAAGTAACTTCATCTTACGGAGTCTTCACATCCAAGAATGTGCTGAGCCTTGGAACTCCAATCTTATTCTACATCCATTAATAATGTTCTGTAATTCACTGGGTTTTCCTCCTCTAGCTCTTCATGTTGAATGCTGAAACCGTGTATGTTTTTTAATAAGGACGTTTAAGGGTGCAGATTTCCTTACTGCTTTAGGATTGCTAAGACAGTAATTCCAACGGAGGACACTTCCAGTTTCAGTAAATACCACAATAAGAGGACAGATACCCCCGCTCACAGATGATACTTTGTCAGCTGAGAGAACTGCCTATCCCCAAATGGGGGAGGTCTGGATCTCTGAGAAAAGGCATGAGATGCAAGCAGAGTCTTCCCACTGTCTGGCTTGCAAAAGATCATCTCATGACGAGGTTTCTAGTTACGGAAATATTTTCAGATGTTCCATACTTGAAAGATCCACAGGGGTAGTATGGCTTCCAAAATGCCGGATGTCCACACAGAAGATGACATAAAATCCCATCTATTTTTGTCTTTCTAAAGCTCTATCAAGGTTTCTGGAACTGATGAAAGTCATACAGGAAATCAATACTTGATTTTTCTCATGTACAGGAATATAATCTGTGATCTGTTTTGACTGAAATCCTATCCATCGTCCATTAATCTGCAAGGAGGGCTGTATGTACACACTTTGTCTCACGGCAAGTCGCTTGGACAAAGGAGTCATCACACAGTTTACTGAAACAAGTTTACCCTGAGCCAGAGGCTGCACATCAGTCCTCTAGGTGGGAACCAATGTAGTTGCTGACATCACTTAAATCCAATTCCTAACTACATAACTGACAATCATCTAAATATTTCCGTGAACTTGAAGCAACATCCAATGTTTACAAGGTTTCATTTGATGGGGGTTAACTTCTTACCGCCTTGCAGTTGTTCACTAGAAGAAATACACCTTCACTGAAAAGTCCCACTAACACCACCTTTTAACGGAGAATCCTAGTCAAGATTCTTCTCCCTACAAGACTGTTTGTCCACAGTGTTCGTTCTGAAAACACTATTTTTAGATGTGGACTACAGGACAGTACAGCAAACTATTACTGTCTTCCCACCTACTTTTCACAAAATACAGACAGGACACTACCTTTTCTGGACAGGTCTTCCTTGGTATCTTGATCCTCTGGGTCTAGTTGTCCAAACAGCTCTTTTTAGGAGTTCTTTCTAAGTGTCTTTGTTCAGAAAACACAGCTTAGTATATATAACACATTATATTTCTGCTTATGTTTTCCAGTGAAAACCAGAAAAGGCTCATTTGAATCTGCCAGGGCTTCCCAACGCTGGGCTGTAAAGAATACCAACTGCTCTACAGAGACCCTTCCTTGTCTTCCCAGATGTTGGAAATTGCTCTCAGGAGACCATTTCCTTAAAGACTCATATCCTTCTTCAGTTCTGGAAGATTTTCAGCTATTGTGCCTTCAAATACTGCTTCTATGCCATTTCTTCCCTGTTCTTCTGAAACTCCTCCTAGGACAGATTCTGGAGCCTTCTGGTAAATTCTCCATTTCTCTGAATTGCTTTTTATATTTTTTAATTCCCTTATCTTCTCTCATGCCAGAGAGTCTAGAATTTGTCTGGTCTATTGACTTCAGTAATGTCAATGACCATAGTTTGCATTTCCAAAGATGTTTTTACAGATCCATTTGGTTGTTATTGTATTTTTTACATATCTGTTTACATCAGCTCTACACCCAGTACCAGGGCTCAAACTTGCAACCCTGAGATAGAGAGTCCGGCTCTACTGACTGAGCCACCCAGGCACCCTGGTTCTTTGTTATTTTAGTAAATGTAATTTCCTCATTTATTTCCTCTCCTTCCCCACTCACCTCTCTCTGTCGAGTAGTTTTGTGGCTGTTCGCACCCAGGGCCTCTGGTCTACAGTGATCTTACACTGCTAGTTTGTGGCTCTTGGACTGAGGGATATGAATGCACTTACTGCTCTACTGCACCACCAGGCAGCAGGGTTCAGGTCTTGCTCTCCTCCGCAACTGCAAGTCTCGCCTCCTCCCCAGGCTCTCCCCGTGAGAGCGTCATGCTGCTTCCAAGGTTGCGGAAAGGCTGTCATCCCCCCACAGGGGCCCACATTGTTCATTCTCCATTTCAAGTCCAAGTCTGTCTGGGTGTATGTCTCTCCGGATATGTTTTTTGCGGAGGCTCATTTTAAAAGGTGGGGGCCTCCGTCCAGGCATTTAAAGAGAATTTTAATAATGAAAGTCCACTAACTTCTCCTTACATGCTGCTCACCATGCCCTGGTTTTCTTTTGTTCTATATGTTATCTACCACAGACATTATCTAAGATGCCTTGGAACCAGGGCTCAGGTTATCTTAATCAGAAGCCTACCAGGACATGTTGACTGTATAGAAACACTGTCAGTGAAATGAGTCAAACAGGTGGGGCACCCGGCTGGCTCAGCCAGTAGAGCATGCAACTCTTGATTTCGGGGTTGTGAGTTTGAGCCTCGTGTTGGGTGTAGAGATTACATGAAAAAGCAAATCTTTAAAAGAAATAAATGAGCCAAACAAGTGCCTTTCTCTTAAACCAAGAGGTGACACACACAAATCTTCTATTAAGCTCAATAACAAACTTGATTTTGTGGGACTAAGTTTCCCTCCTGAAGTTCTGAGGCAGGACAGGTTGTCCTGCCAAAGGTTCAAAACTGGCCAGAAAACAAGGAAAATACCAAGTTCTTGGAGTTCATATTCTCTTTTAAAGGTGTTTATTTGAAAGACATGGTGAATTGTTGAGATAACTTTTCCCAATAAATGTCACGGTCACGGTCATGGTCACAGAGTTGTTTAGGGCATATTTTTGTTAGCGATTCGGAATTAAAGTTGTTCCCTTATATCTCAAAGGCACTGGCATAGATGTTTTTAAAGTGTGTCATGATACTAGATTTTTTTGGACACAGTATTTATAAAGCATGGAGCAGAGATCATTTCCATAAAAGACCAGTGGCATACTTACCCCTGTTCCAAGGTGAGTTGTTTTTTAAACGTTAACTACAAACACACAGTTATGTCAATTTATATTGTTACCTATAATTTTGCTTTTCTTGTAGTTATACATGTATGTATCACCCCTATTAATTCTCTAATTGTTACAGTGTATTTATGCTGTCATTTCAATATAGTTGAATATATGTCAGCAATCAGACAACGACTCCACAGAGAATCTATTTGCGTTCTTGATTATCTTGTAAAGTACATTTCTCTGGTAGCCCTCTAAAGAACACTAATTCAAATTCACTGCACATGGCTTTTGTCACCACAATTTCTTCCAGCAGCCAGTCATCCTAAGAAGAACTCTCCCATTATTAATTTCTTATTCCCTACAGAGCTTAAAAAAAATCCCGCCATTCTACACTTACATAACTGTATCTCAAGAATGTTTTTGGCATCAAATGTACAAACATGGTCATCCAGACACCAATTTACCTACAAAAATTTCCTACCCACAACATTTCATCCCAAAACAGCAGAATACACTTTTTTTTTTCAACTGCACATGGAACATTCTCCAAGACAGATCACATGTTAGGCCATAAAACAAGTCTCAGAAAGTTTAAGAAGACTGAAATTACATCAAGCCTCTTTTCTGACCAGGAGGGTATGAACTAGAAATCAAGTGCAAGAAAAAATACTGGAAAAAGACAAACATGTGGAGAGTAAACCATGAATGGGTCAACAAAAAAAAATAGACAAATGAAAATGGGAACACAAGGGTTCAAAATACTTGGAATGCAGCAAAGGAAGTTCACAGGGATACAAGCCTATGTCAAGAAAAAAGCAGTCTTGGGGCGCCTGGGTGGCTCAGTGGGTTAAAGCCTGTGCCTTCGGCTCAGGTCATGATCCCAGGGTCCTGGGATCGAGCCCCGCATCAGGCTCTCTGCTCAGTGGGGAGCCTGCTTCCACCTCTCTCTCTCTGCCTGCCTCTCTCCCTCTGCCTACTTGTGATCTCTGTCTGTCAAATAAATAAATAAAAAATCTTAAAAAAAAAAAAGAAAAAAGCAGTCTCAAATAATCTAACCTAGGCCAACCTATACTAACCTATGACTAGAGGAACTAGAAAAGGGAAAACCAACAAAGCCTGCAGTTCACAGAAGGAAGGAAATAATAAAGATCAGAGAGGACATAAATGAAATAGAAACTGAAACTACGAGCTGGTTCTTTGGAAGGATCGACAAAACTGATAAATCTTTAGCCAGACTTGTCAAGAGAAGAGTACTTAAATAAGAAAGGAAAGGGGGGAAATACAAAGAATTACATGCCAATAAATTGGACAACCTGGGTAAATTGCTAGAAACATAATTTCCCAAAAGTGAGTTATGAAGAAACAAACTTTGAACACACTGTTTAGCAGTAATGAAACTGAATCAGTAATTTAAAAAACTCCAAACAAACAAAAGGCTAGGACCAGATGGCTTCACAGGTGTTTTATACCGAGCATTTAAGGAAGAGTTATTACCTATTGTACTTGAACAGTTCCCAAGAAAGGAAATTACAGGCCAATATCCCTGATGAACACAGATGAAAAAATCCTTCACAAAATATTAGACAACCAAATTCAGTAATACATTATAATGATGAATCAACATGACATGCCACTTTAAGAAAATCAAGGACAGAAGCCATACAATCATTTCAATACAGGAAGCAAAAGCTTTTGAGAAACTTTAACATCCATTCATGATAAAAACTTTGAACAAAGTGGCTTAGAACACAGCTCAACGTAATAAAGATGATATATGACAAACGCACAGCTAACATCATGCCCAATGTGAAAACCTTCAGAGCTTTTCCTCTAAGATTAGCGACAAGGATGTCCACTCTCACCACTTTTATTCAACGTAGTACTGGAACTCCTAGCCACAGCAATCTGACAAGAAACATAAGGCATCCAAACTGGGAAGGAAGAAGTTAAAATCGTCACTATTTGCAGATGACATGATACTATACAGACTATTAGAATAAATGAATTTAGTCAAGTTCCATGACCCAAAATAAGTAGAAACCTGTTGTGTTTCAGTACGCTAATAATGAAGCAGCAGAAAGACAAAGTAAGAAAATAATCCCATTTTGCAACTGCATCAAAAAGAATACCTAGGAATAAAATTGAAATACCTAGGAATAGCATTTAACCAAGGAGGTGAAAGGCTTGCACTCTGAAAACTCCAAGACTTTGATGAAGGACAGATGACACAAACAAATGGAAAGATATTCAGTGTTCACGGGTTAGAAAAATATTATTAAAATGTCCATACTACACAAAGCAATCTACAAGATCCATTACAATCTCTATCAAAATACCATAAGTATTTTTCAGAGAACTAGAACCCCTAACCCAATCTGTATGGGAACCACATTAAGACCCCAGACTGGCCAAAGCAATCTTGAAAAGGAAGAACAAAGCTGGAGGTATCACGATCCCAGATTCTTGGATTCTCCTGGATACTGACCTTAACATTTTTTTGGATATTGCTATGTCTTCTCAGGAAAGGGAAACAAAAGTGAAAATAAACTACTGGAACTACATCAAAGTGAAAAGCTTCTACACAGCAAAGGAAATCAACAAAACAGGCAAACTACTACATGAAAAAAGGCATTTGCAAATGATGTATCAGATAAGGGGTTAATACACAAAATATATAAACAACTTCTACAACTCAACGCCAAAAAAAAAAAAAAACCAAATAAAACAATTAAAACATGGGCAAAAAACCTGAATGTATTTTTTTTTTTCAAAAGAACACATACAGATGGCCAGTGGACACATGAAAAAAAAAGTTTAACATCACTAATCAGCGGAAAGATGCAAATCATAACCCCAGTGAGCTAGCACTTCACACTTAGCAGAATGGCCAGTACTAGAAAACCAAGAAACAAGTGTTGGTGATGAGATGCAGAAAAACGAAACCTGGTAGGACTGTTGGTGGGAATGTAAATTGGTGTGGCCACTGTGGAAAACAGTATAGAGCTTCCTCAAAAAATTAAAGATAGCACTACCGTAGGACTCAGAAATTCCACTTCTAGATATTGATCTGAAGACTAACTTAAAAAGATGAACGCACTCCCACGTTCATCGCAGCATTATTCACAATAGCTAAAACAATTTAAATGTCCATTGAAAAAAAATGGAAGAAGATTAAAAAACAAATTTCTGCCATTGGTGACAACACGGATGAACGTAGAGAGTATTAGCCTAAGTGAAGTAAGTCAGAGAAAGGCAGGCTAATTAGCGTATCATTTCACTTACAGATGGAACCTAAAAACCAAAAGGAACAAACTGAACAGACTCATAAATACAGAGAACTGGTGGCTGCCAGAGGGGAGGAGAAACAAGGAGATCAGGTGAATTAGGTGAAGGGGAACAAGAGGTACAAACTTTCACTCATAAAGTCATGCAGATGAAAGGTACAGTATAGGGAAGGGAAATAGTGTCAATAATGGGAACGACACTCATCGTGGGGAGCAACCACATGCTGGACAGAATTGTTAAATCACTATGTTGTACACTTGAGAATAAGGTAACATTGTATAGCAATTATACCTCAATTAAACATTGTAACTGTATGATATTAGTCCCAAAATTAAAAAGGTTTTTAAAAAGAGCACATGAGAAATATAACAACATGAAAGGACTCAACCTGCCAGTTTACTCACATATGAAAATGAGCCAAGTGTTGGCTCACATTTTCTTTCTTTTAGAACTTCATGGATACTACTCTACGAGTAATGAATGTTACCCTAAAATAAAAGATTACGCTAAAAAGAAAAAAAAAAAGTTTTCCTAAGCATGGGCACCTGGCTGGCCTGCAACTCTTTTATCTCAGGGTCTGTCAGTTATACCCCATGCTAGGTATAGAGAATATATGTATGTATTTTAAAAGTAAATAACTTTCCTTAGCGACTAATGGATCTGAGAATCAAATTGGCCTTATATCCACCTGTGCACCTGGCCCCTTTAGCAATCATTAACTACCTACAAGCTAGTTATGGTAAAGAACGTGCCAACAGTTTTTGTGTACTTTCTGTGAACTCACAGAGGTCAAGTGTTTTTAATGTCGGTCATCTACTCTTTAAATGGAACTTTCCATACCAAGTGTAATTACACAATCATATCATGGTATTTCTGAGATAAAGAACTGATGGCCACTTGCCAGTCATCAAGGTCTTACCAGTGTTAGACCCTGACCTGTATACCAAAGCATCAGTACACACAGGGTCTACTTCATCAAGTGGGAACAACTATAAAGGTCTGCATCTAGAAAGATGAGGCCCGGAGAAATCCAGCTTTACACTCATACTTTATAAAAAGGAGCTAAATCACAGCCACCACTCTGGATTGAAGCAAATTTAGTGTATCATATAGAACTATTACAGCTACTATAAATCTAGCAAATTAGCAGTTTCTAAAAAAAGGTGGGGGGGAGACAAATTTTGCAAGCATGATGTATTTTAAAAACGGGAAATGGCACAGAGCTTTTTCAATTATAATACAATTATTTAAAGCTATACTGTAAAATTTTATCAGGCACCAATTCAGAAATACTCTTCAACTAGACAGAGAAAGACACGAGTGTGCCTTGGCAGGACCAGTGTTAATTAACGAGAAGTTCACGGGGTGGGAAGTAAAGGTATGTATATCTTAGATCTGCCTTAAGCAAAACAGTAAAAAAAACGGCAGGAACCTCCCCCTCCCCGCCCCCCACTCTTATTTCTAATCCTTCTCTATTAACACTGTCACCCTTTCATGTATTCAGAGCTCTTAATTCCAGCGCCTTGCCTACTGAAATTTGCTCAGCATAAAGGTCTGACACAAGTCTATTAAACCTTACTGGGATTTTAGAATGTACCATTTCTTCCAGTAATACCTGCATTTTAAAAGAGATGCTGAAGCATGTAAAGAAAAATAAGACTTTTCTGGGAGAGGAGGGGGACACCTTGCCTTTTTGGTGCCCTTTACCACCCATGACTGAGGAGGAAACTGGAACATAGTTTGAGAGCATGGTTTTGGTATCAGGAAAACCTTGAATCAAAGCAAGGCTTGTCATGTGCTGACGCTAAGCCACTGACTTAAGCACTCATTTCATCAGGAGGACTAATGAGCCAGGATAGGGTCTATATTCCACGCGTGCAACTTTCCTAGAACCACGGCCAGCACATTCTAAGTGTTCATTATTATTACTCCTTTCTCTCTACATTCTGCACTTTTCAGATTTAGAACTCAGGTGGGATAAAAAGAAAAAGAAAAAGCACTTAAATTATCTGAAATGAAAGCAGTGAAGTAACCGAGCTTGGCAGAAAACAGACACATATAGTGCTTCGAAAAAGATTCTTCAGTATTTGTCCTCTGTATATATACATCCGCTCTAGCCCCACTGCCACACCCCGTCATTACTGTGGGAACCCCAGAATCTGGGAATTTCTGTGTATTTTCCATCATCTGTGCTCTGTTCAACTGTGTCACAGCTGAGCACCTAGGCAAAATAAAATCACTGAGCCTTTAAGATCTAGGATGAGATTACCTTAAAACTACCAAATTATGGCCACTGATTATGGTGGTCACAAAATATTCAGACTAGGCCTACAGGACTCACGTATCTAGATGTACTCTATTTTGGGGATATGCCCTTGACACATCAGTGTCAACCTTGAGTTCTAACAGAACCTGGCAATATTAAGGGGTTTTAGTTTCTTTATCTCCAATGACAGGTATTTTTCACAAATTTCCTGAACAGGGACCAACATACTACTATCTGTAAAATAAATATACTAATCAAAAGTTCAAAAGAAATGGAGAATTCATTAAAAAAAAAAAGTCCTCACTGTAGAGCTGAAACTAAGGCAAACAAAACGACAACAGCTATTCTTGACCATTTAAAAAACACACTAGGACTGGAGAGGTTTTTAGAAGTGAGGAATCTAGTCCCCAGGAATGGTACCAGTGGGAGAAGTATGTTTCAATTTTCAGACAAATACAGTAAAATATCAAACTTTCATTGTCTGTGGTCAGCAAAAAGCCGTAACAGTCACTCAGAGGATCATAATTTTAAGCTTTGTGTGTCCCAGCTCGAGTCCCTCATGAGTAGTTAGACTCGGCCTTAAATTCTCCCAGTAAATTCATCTTGATGGCCTATTTTTCACCTGCTGGCACACACCGCTGTACACTTTGGCCATCTCTAATCCTCTGGCCTCCTCTGTTACAATGACAGAAACGACAGAAGCATTTCCTTTTTTTTTTTTTTTAAAGATTTTATTTATTTATCTGACAGAGATCACAAGCAGGCAGAGAGGCAGGCAGAGAGAGAGGAGGAAGCAGGCTCCCCGCTGAGCAGACAGCCCGATGCAGGGCTCGATCCCAGGACTCTGAGATCATGACCCGAGACGAAGGCAGCGGCTCAACCCACTGAGCCACCCAGGCGCCCCGACAGAAGCATTTCTTTAAACTAAGTCCCAGTACTTGTACATGAATGTTCAGGGAAGCGCTGTCCGTAACAGGCACTCAATGCAACGACCCGCGTGTCTGACACATGCTGACTGATGAGAAAACCGTGGCCTCTCCATGTGATGGATATCATCAATAAACAAGCACAAATACACTCTACAACATATAGGTCTCTTTAGATATTATGCTACATGGAAGAAACCACTGACACAAGACCACATATCGTAGGATTCCACTCATATGTCCAGAATAGGCATATCCCCAGAAACAGAAAATAGATCACTGGCCGTCTAGGGCTTGAACCAGGCTGTCTCAGGAGAAATGAACAGTGACCAAAAACAGGCAAGGGCTTTCTTTTTGGGGTGGGAAAAATGTTCTAAAATGGACCATGATTATGGCTGCACAACTCTGCAAATATACTAATAACCAGTGAATTGTAGCTTAAATGGGTGAACTGTATGGTACGTGAATTATGTCTCAATTAGGCTCCTACACACAATTAAGTTCTACATTCAAAATCCTCCCTCTCACAGCACACAGGATTATTTCCCCAGTGAAGACTACTTTTCTCATGCTCTCTCCTACAGTGGAGGATTCAAGTTTAACTCATACGTTCAAAAGAAAAGTGGTCTATAGATGCACACAGAATTATCCATGCAGATACTTCTCAATACTTCTAGATGATGAATTTAGTAAGAGCCTAAAAATAGGGCGCCTGGGTGGCTCAGTGGGTTAAGCCTCTGCCTTCGGCTCAGGTCATGGTCTCAGGGTCCTGGGATTGAGTCCCACATTGGGCTCTCTGCTCAGCAGGGAGGCTGCTTCCTCCTCTCTCTCTCTCTCTGCCTGCCTCTCTGCCTACTTGTGATCTCTGTCAAATAAATAAATAAAATCTTTAAGAGCCTAAAAATAAGCCCAGAAAATAGATGTTTCCGTCCTAGTGGAAAATGATCAAACCACCTCAACAGGTGCAATAAGGGAGCCGGGGCAAGAACAATAACGTAAGAAATGAGAAAAACAAGGCAGCCCACTAAAAATCAACCCCCAAAAATGTATTTGTACACCCACCACTACACAGATTTGAGACATCACCCTTCACCCTTCTAGAACTCACCTGCTAAGTGTGTAGGAATACTGCCTAGTGCTACCATGGTGATGACCTTGACCATAATGTCAAAGGACTTGGAATTATGCACTTCGCTAAAGCAAAAATACAGGTTATTTCTATCTCTGAAACAAACCCTTTGATTCACTAGAGAATTAGAGGAAAAGGATCACAGGGACTTATTTATGACTTGCAGTTAGCTGTCAAATGGCTACCATAAGTAATCCAGGATTGGGAGATACAAAAAAAAGGGGGGGTGAACTTTAATTTTTAAGGTAGTTTAAAAAAAAAAAGGAAAAAGAAGGATGAGTTGAGTCACGTGCGGAAGCCATCCACTTAAGTAATACACACCAGGAAACCATTTCTAACGCGGCATATCTAATTATAGTAACTACACCACAAGTGTGTATTTCCTCTTCATCTCTTCCATGTGTATTTTCTTCCTAGGAGGTCCCTAACCTCTCCCTAGGCCTCCACTTCCTCTAACCCCATCCTCCTCCACACCCCCAAGCCCATTATTCCTCCATCCAGACTTCTCATATAAACTTCTGGCCCATCTTTTCAAATGTCTCCTGCATGTCTCCATTAGCCATGGGGTCCATGAACTAGAACTTGCTAAGCCACACAATGTTGATCTACTGAACATTTATCCCCTACCATTTCAGTGCCAGAGAAGTAATCTGCTTCCTCAAGTAGTATTCCACAGGACCACAGAGTAGCTACACATTTTTTAAATGTATACTTTAATCTGTTGTTGAGATGAATGCTGTACCTGCATTACTGTTATAAGATATAAAGAGGAAGCACTATCTTGCCATGAATTTATAATATATATATACATACATATATGTGTGTGTGTGTGTGTGTGTATAAAATTGTGAGATATATATGTATCTCACATTCCAGGGGAGGCCTCAAGTAACAACTGGCTTCTGCATAGACTGCTTTAAAAAAAAAAAAAAGATTGAACAGTAATGGTGACAGAAGTCAAAGTGGCTATCTTGGGTGGACATCTTTCAAAATTCAATCAGTTAAGAATTCCATACATCCAACTAATTTTGTCAAGTTATTGGTGGAAGTTCTTCTTTGTAGTTTGATTAGAAAGCCAGGGTTACTCACTGGGATGCTCCATAAATAGAGTAGAAAGGTTTTTCTATGGCCATGAGAGATGACTTAATACCTATCTTTGGATCTTCCAGACTAAATCATTTTGGTTTCTGCATTTATAGGGCTTCACTGCTAGAGCAAATCAAAAATAACTACTGTGAGAAAAATCCAGGCTTCATCTGCAGAGACACCTGTTATAGCTACTTCCTCTGATGTCCCCCAAAAGGCAAGAGCTAGGCTTCTCACTAACCACAGGAGAGAACTAACTGTGCCGTCTCCATGCGTGGTTTTCAAAATTTAGTACAGACTTGAATTTCCTACTACAAGCAAAGTCTGTGCAATAGAACAGTACAGTTGGGCTAAGGTCAAGTAAGTCATTGGGTTAAACAAAGCTAAACCTGTTACTTTACTTCTATATTCCTCAATGCAAAGATGAATTCATCATGACCTTCCAAAACAAGTGTTTCCAGAGCTGGTCTGTCCTTGGAATCACTTTTTTTTTTTTTTAAGAGTATCTTAGAGGTATTCTGCAGAACACATTTTAGGCAACAATGACCTTCTTCCATGGAGAAATATCATTTCTATGGCCTTTAATGTTAAGCTTTCAGCAATTAATCAAAGGCACTGGAAGCAATCACATAAAAGATCTTCCATCTCTGTTATAAAAAGGACACTAGCCAATGATCACATCAAGTGTTAACACTGTTTAAGCGTCCTGGACTGCCCAAGTTTGAATCCAACCCCCATTTCTTGCTAGCTACATGACATGTCCTTCATACTTGGTGCCATGGAGTCTTTATTTGGGAGACAACTTCTCCTTCACAGGGTCATTGTAAGGATTAGATAAGATCTCCTATGTACTTACAACAGTTCTTGTCTGTAGCAAGGACATGGTACTTAAATGACAGCTATTTTTTTATTTCTGTTGCTATTTAGAGCCAGGAAAATGGTGTTTCCTTTGGAAGGTGCATGCTCCTTTCATCCACACTCAGAGATCAACAAATCATGTTTCCTCCTATCCCACTGGCTGCAGGGAAGCTGGGACCATATCTGAATCTCAGTTACAGCAACTGTGCTAATTCCTACTATGTTCACCGATTTCTTGTTTAGACGGTGGGAGTCTCATCACTATGCTTTTTTTCAAATCCTTTTTTAGAAAGTGCATACACAGAATCAGTACAGCAAATTGTTCCTTGAATCTCTTTGAACAAAGAGAACCTGATGCCCCTGCACCCAGTTCGTTTTCCCTGCGGATTGACCATTGCGAATCAGTAGATTTTCCTGTGTGTTCTATGTTGTGTGGTCTGGTTTTGAATCATCAATTCCACATTCCCTGATCAAAAATTTTCCTATCATCCAAGTTCTCCCTCCTCCATCCTTCCCTGGCCCCATTCATTCAGTGACTTTCACATTTCCCCATCCCTTCTTCATTCACCTACAACAGCCTTAGCTTAGAACCTGGCCACCTTTCGTGAATTGTTTCCATGATCTTTCTACCCATCTCCATGCCTTTAGCTCCCTCTTCCCCTTCTCCAAAAAACTCCACCATTCAACTGCTTACAGGATTAAACCCAAACTACTTAGCAGGACATATAAAGCCCTTTGCACAGTGGTCTCCACCTACCATCCCACTACTCTCTCTTTCTCCTCTTTCATGCTCTGGCCACACATTACTCTCTGCCCCACCAGTCTGGGAGGCTCATCCTCTTCCCTCGCTCAGCCTGGGAAAGTCCTAATCGGTCCTTAGCTTCAACTCCATAGGTGAAGGCGTCTCCAATCCCTCCGGACAGAATTAATCCTTTACCTCTGCACCCCCAGAGAGGTTTAACAATGGGTTATCATGAGCTGTTTATGATTAGTTGCTTGTATTTTTAATGCCTTCTCTTCAATTTTGAGCTCTGTGAAGGTAAGAACCAAGGCTTAGTCACCTTTGCAGCACTGGCCCTTGGAAAAACGCATTCACTATCTACTGAATTGAACTGGAATTATATCTTTAGGCCTGGAAAGTAACTAAAGAAAGTGAGGACAACAGTCAGTTCTCCTACAGCAAGACGGTGTGGTAATGCAAGCCTACAGGACGATAAGGGTCTTCACGAAGGGACACTGGATTGTAAGAGATTCACCTTTAACCAGGCTGTTCAAGGGGAGGACAGCCATACCTGTACCTTCTGAATATTATCACCAGAAAGGTTCTTTGGTTTCTCTGCTAGTCCTTCAAGACTATCCAATCTCCTGCGCTAAGAATCTAAGCTCACCAGATAATACTGTGATTTTTATTCTGATTTCCAAGATGTCTGGTTTGTGAGATGGAGGACCTGGAATGGAGTGACAACTCCAGTCTCTAGAAAACATACACTCCCCATTTAAACAGATGAAGTACTTGTACGTAAATGCCATGCTGTTCCCCAAAAAGGTTTATGGCAACATTAAAACATTGAGTGTAACAAGACAGTTATAAAGAGAATTAGGATCAAAGGAGAAATAAATTGTCCTTCTGGGTTATCCATCCCCTTCTATGAAATGGATGTGGTGAACTGGTCCCCTCAGGCTTTCATCTGATTAACTCCAGATAAGCTGAAGGAAATTCCGTTACTGGACTGGTTAGTTTGAAACTGAGCCTCTGAATCATGGTGACTCCACCTCCTGTGCCTGAGCAGAGCTAAACTGGCTGATTCCTGTCCACCTTATTAAATTCAATGTGTCTGCCCTTCAGCTTCTCTTCACAAAGCGTCTCTTCATGTGGTGGCTTCCCTTGCCAAAATAGATCTTGGGTGTCTGATTTCTGAGGGAAAACTAGCCCCCTTTATCTAAGCTCTGCAGCCCTTTCCTTTGGGGGCACATGTTGCCAAGTGACAAGAAGGCCTAGTTTCAGGAAATTCCTCACAGACTACTGCTCTTTCTCCCCCAATCCAACTTCAAAGAAATGGACAGACCAGCTAGGAGAATCCATGTCCACTGATTACCAGCGAGATCGACAGGACATTTGACACTCATTCCATCATGCTCCCTACGCCCATTCCAAACCCTCAGTTCTTCATCTACCACAGTCTTCAGAGGTGGCCCTTCTCCCCTTCAGAGCCATGCCTCCTCCTGTGCCCGTAACCACTCTCTCTCCTGCCAATGCTCCCATCACCCCCAAGTTCTCCTTCCTTCTTTTTCTGGCATATTCCTCCAGCAGGTAGAAGTTATTAGGGATCTTTAAGTAAAAAGAGAAGACCAGGGTGAACCCCACATGATACTGTATGAAATAATCCCAACAAGCACAAGTATATTTGCAAAGATTTGCATGTGTAGAGATTATTTATGAAAGGATACCTAAGAACCCAACATGGCTGGTAGCCTTTGGAGCTGGGAACGCTACAGCCAAGGGAGAAGGTTAGAGGAGGACTCCTTTTACTCTATGTGCCTTTCAAACCATTTGGATTTCATTTAATGTGTATGATGGCCTATTTCTAGAAAGGTAATTAAATCAACATCGTAATGTTCAAATCTTCCAGAGTTCCACCGAGCCCAGTGTTCTGCCACATACTGCCTGGGTAGGTAAATTCACTTGCACAGTTTCAACTACTACTTGGGAGCTGGTGGCTCCTAGGTCTAGTATCTCTGGAAGCTTCACAGTTCCACTTCTGACTGTCAGACATTTACCTGTGGGTGGGTCCTCAGGCCCTCAACTTAACCTCTCCCACACCCCATTCACCGGCTTCTAGCTACTCGGCCCTTGCAGAAAAAGGTCTATAGATAGTGTAAATATCATAAACTGATATTTGTTTTAAAAATAGAGATGAAGAAGAGACCTGCTTCTCCTCTTCCTGAACTGTCAGTCCACGAGGCAAACAACCATCATCTCGCCACATGCCCTCCAGAACTGGGACTTGGTCCTTCCCTCCCCAGATCTGTGGAACCACTGCATCAAGCAACTCCACCTCTGCCCAGAATGCTACTCACATCCAGCCTGTCTCCCCCTTTTCTGTTGCCTGACTTTAGGCCCCAATGATCTCTTGTGAGTTTCCATGATACCTCCCAATTTGAATTCCTTCTTCCAGTACAGTTCTTTTCAAGGTCACCCTCCACACAGCTGCTGGAACAATGGATGTTAAGTGTAAATCTAACAGTATCGTCCGGGGCTTCTGACCAAGCGGCTCCCTGTCCCAGGTGAAGTGGAACCAGGCCCTTCCCCACCACACCTAGCCCATTGCCCAGCCTCATCTGCTCCTACTTCCCATCTCATCCCAAAAATAACACAGCTGTTTGCAGTTTCCCCCACCATTCCCCCTGCCACTCCTGTCCCCGACCCCTGACACTTACTGCTCCTCCCTCTGCTTGGAAGGCCCACTCCTGACCTCTCTCAGCTTCCCTTCATCTTGGTTATCTCCTCACCATCACTAGAGACTTGCAGAAAGGCCTACAGAAGGAATATGAAGTAAAGACCACAGAGACTATGCATAGAATGGCCAGCCCTGGGCCCAAGGTCATGCTGTCATTTACAATGTCAAGCAACAGTATCATGATTTCCATCGAGTTCAACCCTGTGGCATAAATACCCATCTAGAATTTCTGTGACTAGAACATTTACAATCTGGTGTAATGACTGAAGAAATGAAAAGAGGCAAGGAAAACTCAAATTCAGACTACACGGTGTCCAGTCGCCTGAAAACAAGGCCTATGAAAGGTCCCGAATAGGTACTAGGAATGCCCACAGTTCCCTGCTGTCATATAACAAATCTGCTGACAACTTTAATTCACATCAGACTTCCCAGTGAATCAAGTTAGTACGTACCCTCCTTTTAGACTCGAGAGCAATCTAATGAATTTGCTATGCAGGCAGCAGGATGACAGTGAGTTTTGGTCTTTCACAAAAGCTACCTTCCTTTTCATTGCTAGGGTCACACCTAAAATTCATGGGCAAGTCTTACTTCATTTAGACAGTGCAGAGAAAAATACGTTGGAATCTGACACTACTGATTTCAGTCAGGAGAGCACATGGTTTTGAATCTATGCAAGAGAAAAGCCAACTCTGAGCTTGCAATGCTGAAGACATACAACAGATCCAATTCTCAATATCCAACTGGTCTCCATCCAGTGACAGTGAATCTGAATGATCTGCAGAGTGAGGGTAAGACATTATGCTAAAGTGAAACATTAAAGACTGTCAAAGTCACTAGTCACCCAAGTTTATGAGATACTATGGAGACAATTCAGAGTCAGACGTAGCTTTTGCTCAGAGCTTTCACTTTGTTATCTGTAGCGCTAACAGTCAGTGAAGAGAATGCCAATGGGTGAGACATACATGGTCTAGGATTTGGAGGATGGATGTTTAACCCTCTAAATTTATGACAAAGCAATGCTTGGTGCTAATCAAGAAGTCTGGAGGAGGGACGTACTTTGAAAAACAAGCAGAAGAACAGCTTTGAAAAGGCACTGCTTTATAAAATTAGGCTTTAAAAATAATTTTCGTCAAAAGTACATGTGTGAGTCCTACAATTAAAATAGATTCACCTTCATTTCACTCATTCCTTCCATTTACTCAACAAATATTTATTGAACGCTATGACCAACAACTCGGAGAAACGAATCCTCAAGACCTAGTAACACACCCCTGAGACACTTCTACATTGGCCATTCTCTCTTCTCCAACAGGATCGTGGGGAGGTGTGGTGAAGAAGAATGATAGAATTCAAGAACATATCTCCTCAGGAGTGGGACTCTCCAAGCCTCTTTCCTTTGCTATCTGTAATTTGAGGTAAGTGCGAACTACAGAATAAAGGAACACAAAATACAGAGAGATACGGCAAGCATAAAGGACAATGACAATTTCAAATATTGATTCCTGGGGCACCTGGGTGGCTCAGTAGGTTAAACATCTGACTCTTGGTTTTGACTCAGTTCATGATCTCAGGGTCATGGGATCAAGCCCCATGTGGGGATCAGTGGGGAGTCTACTTATCCCTCTTTTTCCCCCTCCGCCCCTACCCTGGCTTGTGCCATGCACACACGTGTGCTCTCTCTTGCTCTCTCAAATAAATAAGTAAGAAATCTTTAAATATCCATTCCCATTTTCTCTAGAAGTATGCTTGTATTAGTCTGATTATATAGCCCAGTTTGACTTAGGAAATACAGTCAGCTTGGCAGGTCCTGAGAGAGGGGAGGGCATCTGCTGAGCCCCTGGGTTCTCTCAAAGGAAGGAAAGGAAAGGGTGAACTAAAGCCCCTTAAGCACCACTCAATTCAGGGATCACGAAGGCAAAGCTAAGGCTCTGATGCTCTTTAAGCTGAACTGTGTGACGAGAGAGGACAGAGCAAAGGAAACCAGACAGTGTACTTTCAGGAGGGGAGCTCTGGAGAGACATTTCTTTGGAATTTGGTAGGAAGTGAAAACGTGACAAAGTGGAGGGAGGAAGAAAGCAGCTCTTCCTAATCTTAACTGGAGGGTCAGAAGGACTTACAGAAAGACTTGCATCAACATCAGATCCTTCATTTCGGAGCTGTAAGAAGCCATGGTGTCGATCTTCTTTTCTTTGACAGAATAAACCATCCCATTTTGGGGGAATGGTCTTGGATATCTTTAAGGAGAAAGTGGTTATCACTGAACCACAAGCACATGAACTGGTTTATTCATGTACAGTCCTTAATAATACTGCCTCAGGGCTCCTGGCTGGCTTAGTCAGAGGAGCATGCGACTCTTGACCTCAGGGTCATGTGTTTGAGCCCCACAGTGGGTGTAGAGATTACTTAAATAAAAACAAAAACCTTAAAAAAAGAATACTCTCTCGAGTCAAGGTACATTCCAAGGAATATGCCACAATTCTGTATAAATTCTGTTTACAAAGAATGACTCTCTTTTATTCTCTGGTACAAGGGTTGGCTATTTTGAGTCAGAAAATCTGGACCGGAAGTTGGTTCTGCCATTGGCTGATTGTGAAATCTGGGTCAAGCCATTTGAACCTCAGTGACCCAGCATTTCTCTGTCCTTGATACAGCTTTCAGGGAAATTAAATGACCCGAATACATTAAAGTGCTCTGGAAATAATGAAATGATAGATAAATGACAGTTACCAGTACTCTTTACCAACACCCTTTGGTCTGGTTGTCATGGTATGGAAGCAAAGTGTGCCAACAACACAAGACCCAACTCTTACCCAATGACATGGAAAGATATGGTGCATAATGGCAACAATCCTATTGTACAAAAATATTTTATTCTTGGGTAACATCAAATTTGGCTTATAACGCCAATCCCAATTTTTCTTTTTTTGCCTCTGACCCCTAAAGCAACTACAGATTTAACATAGAGGGATAGATACTAAGGAGGATCCTCGATAAAGGAGGGGGAGATGTTTTATCTACCATCACCTTCAAGGCCAATCTTATTTCAAATAAGGCCAAAAATAATGTTACCATTAAAACCAACAAAATGTTCAGTATTACCTCCTAGATGGTACTCATGGGGCATCCTTGATGTATTTTTAAAGTTAGGTTTTTACCGGACATTTCCTGATTACCCCCTAAGTATTCACACGGTACTAGGTACTCCAGGGGACCATTTTCCCCAAAAGCATTCACTGTTTTTGTTAAACTGAGGAAATGGGAGTAACTAATAAAAAGGCAAACCATCAGGGAGTTCTCTGAGAAAGGTTCACATGACTCAGGGAATACAGGCAAAAGATCGATTACTTCCAAATGTCGGGATCTAACAGTGCTCTATGGAAAAGGATTATTCTGAGGAAGGTCACAGTTATGGAAGGAATGGGGGTGAGCAGGAAGACTGAGAAGCAGCTTGAGCTTCAGAAAGTAGATGAGAGCAGGATGTATTCAGAAACAGCTGCTGCAGCAGCGTGGCTGAAACACAGGTACAAAGGAAGATAATGTTGTAAGAGGAAGTCAAGAGAAAATTCTGGAAGGTTTTAAGTGCCCAGCTGAAAAGCTTGATTTCTTTTTTCTAGATGCAGAAATGCAATGAAGTTAGAATGCCATGAAGGGTCTTGGTTCTGGAAAAATATACAATTCAAGTCAGTATGGAGGATTTATTGGAGGGGTGAGAAAGAGAATAAAGAGAAGCCAGCTGTATAAGGAGCATGGCCACAGGTCAGGGGTTTTAAGAGCTGGACAGAGAGCAGTGGTGGCACAAAGCAATAGATGAATGGCAGTTTGCTTTTTCATTTTGATGTGACATATTGCCCCAGGGCACCGGTTCTCAGGCACACTGCACTGTCTAGATTCACAGGTCTTGGTGCCTTGGGCTAAACAGAAGAGACAAAGGTTCTCAACTCCCACAAATTTGAGCAACTGCTCCTTTAGAGACTTGCCTGGTAACATTTGTCTAAAGAAGGTACGGTGAGTCACAAGTGGCCATATGGAAAATTCTTAACCAAGAGGCCTGTGATATAATACATGTGACACAAAAGCCAATGTCCAATGATTTCTATGATCCTGACACCACACGGTACCCCCGATTTTTACATCTGTGTCCTCTCTGCCGTCATTGTGCATCTTCTCCAGGCTTTTCACTTCTACAGTTTCTATTTTTCCATGAACATCTTTTTGAGATGATGACTGACAACGGGAGTTGTCTCACTAATCTGCTATGATGGCGAGCATAAATGATGTCCATGTTTGAGGATGGAAAATAAGATGCATGAATTCGTTCCCAGATCAGACCAAGCCAACGAACCTACTTTCTTAAATGCTTTGAGGCAGATAATATGGCCAAATATATGTACAAATCATATAATCATGAAATTAAAGGACTTGCTTTGTTCTTAAATTCTATTCTCAAATATAAAATCAAAGCCTCTGAAACACATGCAACAAATCAATCACCACCATTAGCATTAATTCCTCTCACCCCTAAATTAGGACTTCTTAATTATACTATAGCGTTCATTTTCTTCTTTCAGGTAACAAAAAAGGAGAGAGAGAATCTGTAAATGGAGCTAAACAGATTATTGTGGAAAACAATTAGACACAGAATGGCTCTAAGTGAAGATTCCTGGCGCTTTTCTATGTGTGCACGTGTATGCACCCTGCATACCAATGACAAAGCTAGAAAGAAAACTCACCTGTTTTCTTCCTCAAGATCTGCTAGGATTCTCTCTAGCTCCCCTCTTTCCTCACTCTCTAAGGAAATCAAGATCTGGGCAGGACTACGAGGCTGGCTCAGGGGGGAGTCCTGGTTCAAACTTTGGCAGTAATGCTGGATTAACAAATGTTCATCATCTCTGGAAAATAAAATCAAAGGTTTTGGTTTTTTCCCCCCTTATTTTGCTTTGGGGGTCAGGGACTCAGGTGTGTATTTTAAAATAGAAACATTTGCTCTTAACCATTAATTAGACCCTTTTTCCTGTTTCTAAAGACATTTTGATATTTTGAGGTTGTGATCTATGATCTTATTGGTGACAATTCAACGTATTTCTTGCTCAGATTTTCAAATGAATTGGATTGGCCTATTTACATGGGTAAATGAGTAGCAGAACTATGGAAATACTGGGACTCTATGTTGACCATTAAACCAATAGTTAACAGATATTAAAAGACATAACAATGGCTCTATAATGCTTATGCTACCAAGCCTGTCAAGATAACCTGTTCACTAAACCCATGCTCTTATTAATAATGACCAGGAAAAAAAAACTTACAACCTTTGTAATAATGAATATTTTCTTCAGGGGAGGACAAAGTGACCACAAAGTGTTGCTTTGCTAAGCCAGTTTGAACTTACAAAAGCCATTGAGGCAAGATGGTAACAATAATGAAACTGGAGACAATTGATGGTTTCATTCAATTATTGTTCAGAGAGAACAACAAAAACTGGAAGGAAAAAAAAGCCACTGGGATGACTAATTAAAAGAAGCCTGAATAACTCATTCTTTAGAATAGTTTTAAGGACTAATCTTCAGGAACAAAGAAGCAAAGGGCTTATATTTGGGGAGGCAGCTGCAATGTTTCCTTAAAACTAGAAACTCTCTAATACACAGGAGAAATTATTTTCTAAATGTATTGTCCCTAGCTCCTTAGAAGCCTTTGTACATCTAAGTTTTAAGAACTTGGTTCTGTTCTTAATGAGAGGCTAAAACTCTTTGTTTCTCGTTAGATAGGAGTAGGATGGTTATGTTAATATTCCCCTAAGACTTCTGAGTTGAAAAACAGTACAGGTACTTAGGGGAAAAAAATCCTTCTGACTTAAATGATTTTGGTCTGTCAAGCCAGGTAACTGGTCAAGAAGTGACAAGTTGTCTAAAAGTAATTATTGGGTGTTAAAAACAAACATTTAAGTGAAGTCAACCAATTCCCCAAACTTCCCCAGATCTGCCCCCAAAATGTCATGGTTTTAGCATCTAACATGGAGTCAAAATGGATTTTATGTCCTCAGAATAAGCTAAAGCTAAATTTCATTTAACAATTGTAAAAAGATGTTTTACTACTTATTATCCCTCTTCCCAAATTCTGAAATTTTATTGCAAGAACTTCCTGTGGCTAATTACAACAGAGCTTTAATTAAATTTCTCTTACTGTTCTCTCAGGCGGGCAATGAATGGCAGCCATTATTATACAGATAAAACTTAAAATAATTTGAATGTGCTATAGCTTCTAATCGCCAAAACTGGTGACACAAAGAAGCAAATCATTCAGGTTGTTTCCATTTGGTTGATTCTTTGGCCACATATTTTCCTGTCCAAGTATTTTATATACTAATCCTACTAATACTTATCCTCGTAACTGAGAAAGAGAAGTTACTTCTGTTTGGGGAAAAGGTTGTTTTTGTTTTAAGTAACTCAGTCATATACAAATGACTGTCAACTTGATTCAACACTCACCTTTGCAGGTGATCACCTTTATCTACCAGATGATTTGTTCTCATGTCCTCCATAAACAGCTATGTATACATGCCATTTGGACGCTATTTCCCTCAGCCTAATCCTTACAAAAGTTCTTGCCTGACTGGGTGTGACCCTGGGCTGCCACACTGATGACATAATAAATTGACCACTCATTCTTCCCTTTGCCTAGATTCTCCATGACAAAGTGGCGAGACATCCGTAACTTAGCAAAGTAGAGATACTCCTGTGCTTTGACTAGAATTTTTTTTTCCTCTCTCTCTAAAGTATCTATTCATTTAGTAGATCCTTGTCTTTTCTCCTTCATATTAGCTTCTTAATCAATTCCCTCCACCTCAGGCCCTTGGTTCATGGCACTATTCCTCTGAGTTCCTCATTGTGAACACTTCCCCAACTCGGTAAGGAAGCCACTGTTTCCCTGTTACCATTTCTAGCATCGAGCTCTCTCTTTCCTTCTACTTGACAGGCCTGGCTTATCATCCCACTAAACAACTTGAACCTAAATTTGTACCCTGTCTTCTGAAATCCTTCACCAGACTGCCTCACCTGATTTAGCTAACAATGATGCTAAATCACAGAAATTTACTGCTTTGGACCTGTGAAGGAAAACGCCCAACTAACCTACCAGATGGGAATACCAGCGCAACCATACTAAGATTATATGTCTGCTTCCCGAGTGGAGAAAATACTACTTAGCGATCACTTTGAAAAATTAATATCCAATCCCTTTAAATATCTGGCAGGTTTGGTCAAAGATTAACCATTTCGTATAATTTCATTATTTGAGCCTATGCAACTTGGTATTAAATAAGGCCCACTGTTTTTGCTACTCTGGAATACCAGTCATGCCACATTTTGGATGAGCTCATTCCATGTCAGGTGGTTAAGAGTCAAAGACAAAAAAGTCAATGAATGGCTCCTTGAAAGATCAAGTGAGTCTAATGCTAATTCCTATCTTCTGCCCTACCCTACCTCTACAGCCCTCAAAGCAATTTCATCGTCAGGAACATTTGGTAAAAAGAGACAGGATACTTACATGCTCTCATTAGGAGAGATGCTATCATTTAGATAAGATCCATTGCTGTTTTCCATTTCTGCTAGCCTGATAAAAAACGTAAAAGCTCATTAAAACTTATGTGATTTCTTAGAATCTATTCAAGACCTAATCGAACATTCCTGAAAACTAAAGGATAAATCATGGCAAGAAGAGAAAGGAATCCTTCAAATTAGAGAATGTGTGTGTTGCCCTAACCATCTGAGGCAGTGAGTAGCGGATGACAGCTAGTTTAGTAGCTTTACATTTACGCTCTAAATTAGAAGGGAAGTTGTATTTGGTTCTTCTTCTTCTTCTTCTTCTTCTTCTTCACAGATTGATCTTGCTTTCATTGAGAACAGGCCTTTGTTTTTACAAGAAAAGCTTCCCTAACAACAAATACACTCTGTTCCTTCACTACCTCCCCCCTTTTTAAGACAATTAAAGCTTTCCCCTGATGACAGACTTACAGAGCTAGTTAATGCTTCCCACTGTGGACAAACACGTTTAGCAGTTAGACTACTGATAAAGGATGGACTCAGAGTAAGCTCTCTGAATAGTCTGCCACCAATTTTTACCTTCAAAAACCTCCTTCCCCTCAGACAGTAATAAAATCTTCTTACCAGTTAAAAAATAAAGAAGTTAACCAAACTCTCACAGACTTATTTAACGAGCACAAGACAGCTTACAATTAGCAATTCGGTTTTTAGGCATAAAAATTCTCTGAAACACAAAGAAGGTGGAACCAAAAGTTGCACGGATTAGGAAAATTAATTATTCTCTTCTTTACAGCATATGATGTTAAATAAGCACGCAAATGGAAAGCCGATGCTTTCATATGCTCTAGAGAACGTAGTATCATTTCTTCACCCATGGATGGCTGGTCTAGCAGTTTTTCTAAGAAGGTGAGATGATTTCTAAGCCAATTCTTTAAACGTGCTCCGTATGCAAAACATAGCAAAGCTATCAGAAATGTTTAAAGGCCAGGTGAGATTGTTCTGGACTAATGCTCTTACTGGTGCCCAAAAACAGCATGCAGTGGAATGGCATGCAAGTTAGAGGGCAAGTGGATTAGTAGAAATCAGACAAGATTGGGGGGAAAAAAGAAAAGGTTTGTTTCAAATGATTATAGGTTAGCTTTCCTTGGTTAGTTATTTCAATCAATATTTGCCTGGCATTCAACTAGTCTCATACCTGCTAGCATAATGTTCAATGCGTGAATGAGTATCATCGTGTGAAAGCTGAGGGGACGAGGCAGGCCTATAAGGCAGAAAATGTGATTAGTCACAGATACCATCCGTTAATGGAGAAAAAAAACCCCACCACACAGTCATGTTATATACATGGCCTAAAATGCTTTTATTCTAATGCTCTGGATAATGTACACATTTGGCTGTTCCTGTATCTTAGCTATATCATCAAGTATTTTAAATCCAACTTTGAGAGGTAATTTCTCATACTTTTTTTTCCCCAAAGCCATCAAAAGAGATCAAAATCTTCTCTGGAATGTTTCAATTATAGAAAAGGTTGGGGGAGACGATCTCTTTGTGACATTTTTCCTCCTACCTTGTCATGTCTCACATCCTATAGTTCTGAGACTGTGTTGGCACTAGGTGGTTAAAGATTTTAAGTAGTTTATCCCCACACCATTTATTAGCTGCTTTCTTATTAAATGGAAGCTGTACATTTGCTTGGTACATTTATAGTCAACAATCTTAGTTCCCGGGAGGCCAGACCAGGACCTGTTAAGATTCCACACACTGAGATGTCTTGGTCTGTGCTGCTTTGTAAGGAAGCAAAATATCCACCGATTTAGTACGATTTAGTAGCAGGACCATATTACTACTTCATAAAATAGAACTGAATGACCCACAATGATACTGTGATGTTCTTAAAGAAGAATGGCTAAATCCAATAAAATGTCACAATATCTGAATTATTTATCATCAGGGATACTGTGTGCTAACGTACAGAGAAGAAAACTAGAGGGGAGCGTTAGCATGAAAAGTCTATATGCTTTTAGGGTGTAAAACCCTACCTTTTTTTTTTAAGCTCCAGAGACTAAGAATTTGGTCAGGTTAATAATCCCCCCCCACCCTTTTGTATCTGATCTATTAATTACCCTTGAAGTTTTTATTGTATCTTTTGGATTAACCTTAGGGGGAAAAAATCCATCTGTTCTGAAAACCGGTTTGGACTTGTGCTTTTTGGTCATAATTGGAATAGGACAAAAGTTCTCTTCCATTTCTGTCTTGACACAGAAAGCCTTTAGGTAAAGGCACAGATCCAAAAGTCCACAGTACTATATTCAGTGAGGACTGGTTTAGCCCAACGTCCAAACAGCATTAATAGACGCGGTCAAAACATTAAGAAGAACACATCTGCTTTTACTTATATGGGGAAAAAAAACCCATGTAGTTACTACCTAGGCTTACCTAGGAAGTGTGCTAGAATTCCCTACTTCTTAAAGAACACACACAATCCTAACATGATTACAACACAGTATAGAAAACAACTAGGGAACTGAGGTCTTCCCTGAGAGATAAATGTCTTATTTACGAAACCAGTATTGTCTAGGTCAAGTGTCACTCTAATCCAATTTGTAATGAACTACAAAGACCTTTAAGCTGTCAGGAGGAAACAGGGATGGCCACCGAATTTACTAGGCAGATCCAGAGATTTCCATGTGAATCTTCGCTCTAGTCTGGCAGAGTTCACCTCATTTCTTAGAACCACGGAATAGTGCATTATTAGAAAAATGCTATGGTTTGTTTTAAAATATTCATTGCAGGTCAAGGTCATTTTGTACTTGGAGTATTTGGTTTATAAACGCTGTCTTCTGGAACAAACGAGTTTTTCATTTACATACTTTTTTTCTCATTTACATACTTCTGATATGCTAAACGCCCACCAGGAAGAAAATGTCTAAGTGTTTTTCCTGCTAATGGCTGCCACCTTGGTAGTGTATAGAAGAAAGACAACTTGAGACCTTTGAGCATAACTATACCAAGAAAACTAGGCATGTAAATCTAAAACACTTTGGTAAAATCTTATACAGAAAATATTATGCAGCTCTTTAATTCTTAGCCTCGAGGCTAATTCCATGTGATTTTTCTTATTAATGTATGTAGCACCTAACACAGCATGCCTGAGCACAAGAACTCCTAAAACCAGAAATTTAAAAAAAAAAGAAGTATACTAACGGAAGTACCTATTAAACCAGAAAATGAACCCAAAGGGAGCACTGTTCAGAGAAGGATCATTTAAAAAACCAAGAATAAGTAGAAAACCACTTAGTCCAGAAACAAAACTAAATGCAAAGCCTCTGAAACACTTTTCCAAAAGATGGTAATAACACTGTTCTCCCTTTCTACTTCCTACACACAAAAAGATATCCCCAGAAGGATGAGCCCTGTTACTATTAATGGCCAATTATGTCCCCATCTACCACGGGTTTCTCTTTTGTGAAAACTTCATTAATAAGTTTTCATCTGTTTAAGGTTTCCAAGCAGACTAGCTCAAAGGATACTGTTCGTCTGATTTGTGGACAAACCACAGAAAAGGTTCAGGCTAGATTTAGTTTTTAAAATAATATGACAAATACAGGTAAATAAGGGTTTCTGCTAAGAAAAAAACCAAAGATCTGTATGTCAGTCAACGTTCAAATTCTGTGATCCACATAAGAATCTGTTAACATCAGAGGGAATTCTTGCAAAATTAAGCCACCTCAGGACCTGGCTCTTCTATCTAACAGGAGAGCTCTGCAGTATATTTTATAAATTACTTAAAAGCCCCTGAACAAAGACGTTAATAAAAATGCAGGCATTAAAGAAAAGGACTGTTGCCTGCTGGGTCTGGTTTTCTTCCTCAAAAGGATAATTTCCCACTATTTCTGAATAATCAGACTTTTTTTTTTTTAAAAAGGCAAAGTAATTTTTTGTTTTAGTTTTTAGAGGAAGATATTTTAATAGAAGATGTTATTAATTTGAAAGTTCTTCTAAGTTGAAGGCAAACACCCTCTACTTAAAATAAGTGACATTACATTTTCCAACAACAAGGCAATACCATGTTAAATGCCTAAAACTGCTCATGCCACTGGATTAGCATCATGGTACTTCTGTGATTTTACAGAAACTAGAGAAATGTTACTTCTTTGACTTAGGAAAACTACAATATGTGCTGAAAATAAAAATAATCAGGCAGTGGTATTTAAAAAGGAAAAAATGGGATATGAAATGAAGGAGTCAAGCTCATGGTGCTAATGAAATATTTAAAGCATAAAGAATATGCATAAAGAGCCTATTAAAAAATAAGTGACATTAAAATCACTTGTCATGTTTTTTTCCTCATTAGTTGATGTATTCAGTAAAGGTTTTTTTTTTTTTTTCCATTCAAGGAACCATTAGTTATTCTTTGCTTATTATTTTGCGTTACCTCTATCCATGCATTTTTAAAGTCATTCTGTAGCATATTTGCCTTTTGGATATTTCAACTGGCTAAAATTTATTCTAACACAGAACAAATCCATTCACTTAGTGATGATTTCAGTCTATCAGTTTGTTTTAAAGTTTCTCATTTAGAAAAGGTTCAAACTTCGCTAAATAAATAAAACTACCTAGGTTAGGGAAAACAATTACCTACAAATAGAAAAAAAACAAAAAAACAAAACAAAACAAAAAACCCCCAGAACTGAATCTAAATAACTCCCCTTGATGAGTAAAAATATCAGGTATAGGTACCATATCTCAAAATTAAGGGGCACAATAATGCAGCTTTAACAAAGAAAGGGATGCCTTATATTCCTTTTAGGCGAATAAAGACTTAAAATAAACCTCAATTAATAGCTTGCATTTACCACTATAGGATTTTTAAAAAAGGATATACTTTAAATTAAATTACATGGTAGAATAAAAGAGACCCAATAAAAATAAATTGAGTTCTTCTAAATTGGTCATTTCCCTCTCTAGATAATAGAGCTGTCTGACTTTAAATAAATATTTTAATAAAGTATGTACGCTCTGAAATAACAAAACTTTGTTATAAAAACTCCACACAATGTAACTTTAAAAAAAATGCATGTTTTGTTTGCTAATATATAAATCACAGACTCCCCAGAGTTTTCTAATAACATTATAAACTCTAAGATAAACCAATTATCTGCTGGTATCTAATATCAGTATTATTAATATACACCAATAGTGTATAGTACACTTTCCTTCCAGTGTAAATGTGTAACTAGTTATGAGCTAAATATTTAGTTTGGAGAGGAGAACAAAGTGAGTTTAGTTCAAAATTGAGAAACTCATGTGTGTGCAGATTAGTCCGGTAGCATGATAAAAAGTATACACGCCTGACTAAAATTATTCCATCAAACTCCACATCACACTGTAAAACAAATCCAGCTGATTTCTAATGGTCCACTTGTAACAGGCCGTAAAGAACAAACCATCATCCTTTCGAAGGTCCTGAAGTACTGAATCTCAAAAAATATGACTCAAGAATGTTATTATGCAATCAGAGGAGCTTATCACGGAAGAATACGTAAACCCATCTTTCAGGAATAGAACTAACTACCCATTTGTTTCTTTGATGACTGATTGCAGGCCAGGATGTCTGCTGGTTAAAACCTGACCAGGTGGGGACCGGGAAACCTCGCTCTGATTCTCCTGATCTGTGGTAGATGGCACTCTCAACGTCTTAACCGCGGGAAGAGAAAAGATGAAATGAAGGAAGGGAAATTAATGTGCCCTTAAAAGAAAACCAAACCAACAGAACAAAAAATTGTCAAATCAAGCAAGCAAATGTGTCAGTGGTAGCAGCCCCCTTCAGCAGAAGTACTCACGCAGAATCTACCGGCCAGAAGTTGATCAGAGTAACAGGACTGCAAAACAAAAAATGAGGTGGTGAAGAGAGACACAGGCAAACTCAGCCACTAAATAAATAAATAAATAAATAAATAAATAAATAAATGTCAATTAATTAAAAAAAATACTGAGAGGTCAAAATAAATAGAAAACAACCAATTAAGTATGAACCATGAAAAGCGACAGCCAAAGGTGGAGAGTGAGGTGACAGAAAAACAAGTGTGCCATTGCCATCCATTATGGAAAACATGAGAAGGTTGCAGAGAGTTGGAGGTATCATCATTTTGATCAAGAGAATCATTGCTACTTACTGTGAAGAAATTTTCTGTGAATGTCTTTTCTTTCAAGAAGATAAAAGCGACTAGGTATGACCACACAGATACAGAAAGACACACGCCTAGTGATTTGTGAGGGAGGAAAACCGAAATGAAAGACTGGAATCACTCATTTGTAAACAGTCCCATATTTCTTATAAGGGAATTAGTAGCTGTCACGTAGTTTCTTTCCCTGCAAGATCAGGTTTCACTTTTGGAACAGGTAATTGTCACGGGACAACTAACGTGGGAAAATGGCAATTGATCGTCAGCTTATTTTTCTCTTTTCGGCTAAAGTAAGTCTAAAGAAAGAAATAGGAGAGACTGTTTGCACTTGGGAGTGAAGGAGGGCGTTCAGCTGAGAGGAGCTTAAATATATGTCAAATGAGAGACTGTTTTGCGCTTGCCACTACTCACGTTTCCATGTTGTCCCCCTCTAAGACCGTCTGCACTGGCAGGTAGCCCATTCGGGGATGCTTCGCAAAATACCTTTTGGTTCGAAATTTGTTTTTTAGTACCTTGGCAAAGTCACGAACATCTTCTCCCGATGTAGTCTGAAAGGGAAAGTGCACTGAGCTCAGACCCGTAAGGGTATGATTCTCAGGGTAAAAGACCATTCCAGCATTCTGCCTCAGGGCACTTGTTCCCTAACTGCAGAGACAGTGGGGGTCAAGAGTTAAGTCTATGGACAAAACCTGGGGCCAGGCCTAGCAGTTGCTAGCAGGGCTCACTTAGGCAAGTTATTAACCTCTCCAAGGCTTCCACCACCTGTAAAGTGGTGGCAATAATACCTCAACAAGTTGTTATGACGAGAAAGTAAAGCGCAGGAACTACGAGGGCTCCTCGATCAATGGGAGTTTGTAGAAGTCTTAGTAGTGACCTGAAGTTTGGCCACACCTTAAGGTATTATACAAAAATGATTCTGTCCACAGTGATGTCCCATTTCACCCACTGAGTATCATTCTATCTGGTGCGTGGCTCATTCTCCATCACTGAATGCCTCTGCAAGACGAATCCAAGTGAGAAAGACAGTGAAAGACCCGGGCCATTGTTCTGATGCAGGAGAGAGAAAGAAGAGAGTAGAAGCTTCTCAAGTGCGTGGCATCCACCTGCCGATACTGTTACCATGCAGGGGGGATTTATGAAGTCAGGCGCGGGGCCCGAGCTCCTGCCCTTCCAGGAAGCTCCTAGATAACCCCAATGCCATGGAACAGGCAGCGAATACAAGTGGTGGTTACACCCACGTGTGTCTGAGCACAGAGTCTATGTCCTGTCCAGGTCACCAGCGATTCTTCCCAAGTTCTAAGAGCCACTGAACACCTCCCCAAAACAAGATCTTGAGAGAAAGCTCCACCTTTAATTATAGAACCTTGGGCAAATTATGTAACTTCAAGACCTCAGAGCCCTCATCTGTAAGAATGGGATAATAATAATACCTACTTCACAGAGTAGTTTAAAAGGCAAAGGCACAGGTATATATGTATGTATGTATACATACATACACAAAAGAGTCACAAAAAGAAATAAAAATAGAAGGCAAATTCCTAGCATCAGTTAAGCCAGACTGACTGAAAGCTGTGGGTCAGAGATTCAGAGGAACCCCACATCACCCCTACCCCAACACCCAGCACGCCCCATGGCCACACAACTGCTAGGGCTGTGCCAGATCAGTGTGAAAATGGCTTCCCAGCACCACCCCACACACTAGGGATCGAGTTAAGCTGAAGGCCACAATGAGGAGTCCCTTTAGCCGGGGAACATCCGGGGAACTTAGAAATCCCAGCATCGCACATCATCTGCAATAGTGGACAGAAGTGAGGCTCCTTCCCGGTGAGCGAGCTCTCGTGGGGAGGCATCTGACTTACCGGCGTGCAGTACTCCACCATGGGGTAGTGCATTTTATGGCCTTTTGCAACTCGACCAGAAAAAAAGCAACTTTGGCAGATGTCATAGTTAAAGTGCTTTAGACTTCTGTACCTGGTGAAAAACAAAAACACACACATATGTATTTCTTCAAATCAAACCCCCCAGGAAAGTTCTTTGATAAACCTTCTTCTACACTGCCTTAATTCCGGAAACAGAATGCAGTGCTCATTAATCCCACAGGTAAGTGATTAACTTCCTCCATCTACATATCTCTGCTGCTTCTCCTACAGTATCAAAACATTTTGGCAGGAAGATCATCCTATAAACATATGGAAGAGGAAAGAAAATTTCAGCTCTCATTTAAGCTCCACGAGGAACCCTTTCAGATTAAGTAGGAAGATACTGGCAACCTTCCAGTCTTTTGAAGACCAAACACAAGATGCTGAAAGATCTTCCAGGGGAGAGAGAGAGAGAGAGAAAGAGAGAGAGAGAGAGACACGGATGTGCTGCAGACCCATTCTGGGGACAAACATTTTCCTGAAGCAATTATTTTCAAAACAATTTATCAAGAGGAAGCAATTTCATAAAATAAAGGCAAGTGAAACAAGGACTCTCACTGAAAATTCATCTAACTTTAATCACATTTTCTGATTGACTGGCATGATTCACCTTGAGGTAGTTACTTGGATGATCTCTTTTATGTCTCCCTCTTCAGAACCGCCTCCCCCCCCACCGGCACCACGTTACCCACAAACGATAAGTGAAGCCCCAAGAAAAGACAAATCAGTGCTGGATGAAAGCAGCTGTAATCTCTAAGTACATACGCCCCCACTCTCAGTATACGCTATTATTTCCTATTCTCCCTGCCTTTTGCTTTCTTAGATAACAACACTAGCCAATTCAAATAAACATATTCCTTCTGCCACATATGGGGATGTGGGGGAAAAGCTACCTTTTTTAGATCCCAACCATCTTCTGAGAGGGGGAGGAGGAAAGAGAAGTGCCGCTTCCCGAAATAATCTAATTTGATAAGGGCAAAAGAATTAAAGGCAACGTCACTCTCAGATCTTCCAAAGCACTCCCCTTTTCTAGTCTGTGAAGCCTCCCCTTGCACATAAATCTCACTCACTGACCAGGGCAGTTGAGAGAAGAAAGGTAAGTGCTGGAACACAGTCCTCTGTGGGATCCCCTCCATCTCTCCCCTGGCATCCTTAACTGTCCTTCGCGAGCACTGTCTACTCAGGGTTGTCGATCTAGCCTTTAGAACCCTCTAAGGGTTTTTGCAAAAACTTCTTTGTCAACAACATGAAGTATGAAAAGACAGAAACACCAGGGGTAGAAAGAAGAAGGAATAAAAAGCACATGAATGGCATGAAGTAGATATTTGGAAACAAAGAAATAAAGCAAGTGTGAGCAGAACTAAAGAGTATTTACTCAGCTGTTAAGTGGGTTCTGCACAGGCACAGGCCATACAAGTAGTTCACAACTACCCGGCTAAGCCATTGCTGGGGAAACCCGGATGTTGAGCCAGATGTTGAAATACCTCACCATTTCAAAATCTGGATTTGGGATTCTTGTTCAGTAAGATTAATTTATCTAACAATATCCCCTCTCCCGCAAACAGGTCAACAAGGCCGAAGATTTAAGAGCCAACTGTTTTCCCTGACATTTTTAAGAATATCAGAATAATAACCTGCTATGCTTCCTAGCTCTTTCACTTTTAAATTTATAAAGAACCTTTCCCTTTTTTAGCTGCTTTGTGAAATTCTCATTTACCTGCATACTTTATATTCCCTCAGAAGTTCATTAGGATACTATGCAAAGAGTGTAATCAGATTCGCAGATAAAGAAGCATGTTCTGGGTTGCTTGAAACATTTCTTGTGAGTTCAGGGAACAAAAGTGGTACAAAACGAGTAAGAAACTGAGCTACCATGACAGGTCTCCCCAAACAGAATCATCTCTTAGCCTTAGAACCGATTTCCAGAGGATTTCTATAAACAGGACAAAAAAAAAAAAAAAGAGAGAGAGAGAAGAAAAAAGAACCATGGGGAAAAAAAAAAAAAACCCAAAGAGATGGTTCCCACCATATGGCCCTGGGAAGGGAAAGGAGGCAGCACGGTAACTTGGCATTCCCCTGCAGGACAGGTACTGCCGTGGACGCAGGCGGTCAGTCGATCCTGTTCAATGGCACATGTGGCTCCGCAGAGCTCCACAACGAAAGGTGCAGAGGGCCACCTACCTAATGAGTCAGAGCTGTTCAACTAGCCTGGGGACCAGGGCAGTCACTTGGGAAAGGAACAAACTGATGGCAACTGGCTCAGGAGATGAAAGGTCAAGTCCGAAAAAGGTGAGAGACTCGAAGAAAAAAAACAATGCCATCTGGGGGGTTCTGGATACCTGAATCCAATGATGGGACACTCCTTGCAGATGTTGCACTTGGCCTGGTGCTTGGCAGTCTCCGCGGCAGCCACCCGGTGCAGGACAGGCAGCCACACCATGGACTGGGGCTCCAGTCGCATCCAGTCCAGGAAGAGGGCCGCTTCGATCTCAGGTTTATTATTAGCCTGTGTGGACGGGAGGAAACACAGGGGTGGAGGGGTGGGCATGGGACAAGAAGAGAAAGAAGGGGAGAAGGGAAAGGAGGCAGACATCAGTACAGACCAGACATTATGAAATTCAGAACGGTAGTGGTGCAATGAGACCCACTTTTCACATTCTGTTTCTGTCAATGTCCCCGTCGCGGCCACACGAGCCACCTATCCCCTAAGGCTAGACTAAGGGTACACTGCCATTACTCTGTTCAGCTGCTAGATGACAAGAAAACAAAGCAAAACCAGCACATGGAGAATGGCGAGCCAAATACATACCTGTGCCTCAACACTCCCTTTCGCTCCATGTTGGAACAGATATGTAAGAGTGAGCCAGAAGGAAAACACTGAGTGTTTATCGATAACATTTCAAAGGAGGTTAGGGAAAAAGCAACTCAGGAGTTACGGATTCCTTGTTTTTTCCTGGAGAACCTATGTCTCAGTATTTCACGGAATCATAATGAGATGCTTGAAAAAATACTGGGTCCTGGAGCTTTGTTTTACAGATGAGAAAACTGAGACACAGGTGAGGGAAGGAGCTTTTCAAAGGCCACTCCTAGAACCCAAGACTCCTGGTCTAGGGTTTTCATGGTGGCCTACTGCTGCTCGTCTGTCTCTATTTCTCTGCCTCTCAAAGGCTAAACTGAATCAATACCATTCCTCCCCAACAGTACTATGATTTTAGAAAACTCAAAATATATTTACCCATCATCTATGGATTGAAACAGTCATGCATTTTAACTACGTATTTGTTAATCCTACGAGATGGCGTTTTAATTTTTTGTGTTGTCAGACTGACCAATATATTGGCCACTTTTATTTTTTTCTTTGCTTCTTTCATCTCACATTTTCCATCTGGGATCCCTTCTGCCCAAGTATATCCTGTAGAATGTTCTTGTAAGGGTCTTGTTGGAGGAGAATTTCTCGGGTTTTGTTTGGTCTCAAAAATCTCTCTCTTTTTAAAATCCATATTCTTGACAGCTCTCCTCATTGGGTATAGATTTTTAAACTGAAAGGGTTTCTTTTCCTTTTTTTTTTGTTTTGTTTGCTTTTATTTTGTTTGGGCACACTGAATTGTTATTCCATTTTTATTTTACTTTCTTTGTTACTACTGTTAAGAAATGTCACCAGTAAAGCAGACTATAACTCCTTTGAAGGTAATCTGTCCTTTCTCTATCTTGTGTTATGTTTCTAGGGTTTATTGAGACTTTTTTTTTTAGTATTCACTGGGCTTCTTGAATCTTTAGCATTTCTGGTCAGCTCTGGAATCTTCTCAATCATGATCTCATCAACAAACAACATCTCTTCTCCATTTCCTCTCTGTTCTGCTTATAGGAATCTAATAAAGGTTAGACTCCCTCAATCTGGCCTGTGTACCTCTGCATAGACCCTCCCTGCACCTCATTTCTAACAACCCCTTTGATACATTTCTCTCTTTGGTAGCATCCAGTCTGCTGTTAATCCCATACAGTGAGTTTTAAATTTTGGTTATTATACTTTTTAACATCTACAAGTTCTATTTGGTTATCTGTAAGGTCAGTTCTACAAAGTCTGTAGCTCCCTGCAGATATTTTTCAATCTTATCTGTTATTATTTTTTTAAACAGAGTAAACATGGTTTTCAAAAATTCATCTAATGATTCCAAAGTATGAAATTACTATAGGTCTGCTTCTGCAGTCTGAGGTTTCTGTTGGTTCTTACTCACCCTGGGTTCTTGGGCACTTAATTTTGTTTTTTCATGATGTAGAACACTGACCTTAACAAAAATCTTCTGGAGATACTCTGAGTCCTAGAATACAAGTGCTTTCTACAGAGTGGCTGTTCATTTGCTTTTGCCCAGAACCAGAGGACACTGCCAATTCCAAGGCCGATTGAAAATGAACATAGAGAGGGGTTACTTAGTATCAAACAAGTCACGAGTATCTGCACTGCAAACCCATGTTGCTTCTCTTGGAATGTGATTCCCTAACCATGAATCTGTTCATACCCTGCAGACAGAAAGGCAACAGGGTCTGGACCGACAGTCATTTGGCTTGCAAAGCTCACCACTTCAGCACTAGTCCAGCCATTACCCCGATTATAAATTTAAGAGCATTCTAATGAGCTATTTGATCTTGAATTTCCTAGCTGCAAAACACTATCAATTTGAAGTACTGACCAAAAGCTTTTGTGGAACACTCTTTTCTGTGTACAGTGCTATCACAGGGGTACTCTGTGGAAAATTGGGGGGGGGATCATGGAACCTAAAGATGAAAGGAACCATGCAAGTGAACTCATCCTTTTGGAATGGCACCACAGACCTGTCATACCTTCCACAGCCATCGAGTCTCAACTTATGCGATGCTGGTGTGTACTTACAGACACCGTGTATAAATGTCAGCCGTACAAGGGAGCCAACGTCCTTAATGGAGGATCTTGAACATCTGAGTACAGGTAACCCTGTCAAAAGTGCTTCATCGCACAGAGGGCTGAAATCCACAGAGCACAGCAGAGGCTGCAGAACCCAACCGCCAAGAGTTCAAAGCCCAGCTCTGTCATTTACTAGCTGTGTTGACTCTGGTGAATTAAATTTACCTGAGTCTTACTTTTCCTCTGCCATGAGCTGGAACTATGAAGAGCACCTGCCTCACAGGGTTGTTTTAAGAATTAAATGAGTTAAATGAAAGGCATGTGGAATGGTGTCCGGCACACAGCAAGAGCCACACCCTTGTGTGCCACTGTTACCCTCACCATTCTTGTCTGTCCCACCAGAAACCCAGAGGGTCTCAGGCTAGGCGGAGCCCTTTCAGTATTTTATCCGAGCTGTTATGTCTGTCCATGCCTCTTCATCCCTATTCCTTTTATTTTGTTTTTTTAAAGATTGTATTTATTTATTAATTTATTTGAGAAAGAAGCGGTGGGGGGGGGGAGAACCTCAAGCAGACCCCACACTGAATGCAGAGCCCAACCAGGGGCTTGATCTCACAACCCTGAGATCATGACCTGAACCGAAACCAAGAGTCAGATGCTCGACTGACTGAGCCACCCAGGTGCACCCCTCCCCCCATTCCTTTTATTTCTCACAGAACATGCCTTGGTTTGCCACTCTCCTTTGGAAGACTATCCTTCAAATATGATCTGTTGGTGGAGCGCCTGGGTGGCTCAGTGGGTTGAGCCTCTGCCTTTGGCTCAGGTCATGATCTTGGGGTCCTGGGATCGAGCCCTGCATCAGGCTCTCTGCTCAGCAGGGGAGCCTGCTTCCCCCTCTTTCTTGCTCTGCCTGCCTCTCTGCGTACTTGTGATCTCTGTCAAATAAATAAATAAAATCTTTTAAAAAAACAAAAAACAAAAGAAAAACAAAAATGATCTGTTGGGAATGGTACCTCTACTTGTCTGGGCAGTAGGATTGCCATGACTTTCTTTTGTTCTGTATTCTAAGCTCACATGGGGTTTCCACTCAAGTAAAATCTCTGGGTCAGTGTTTCCCAGTGCATCCAGCAGATCAGTCATCCAACACAATGTTTCATGAAAAGAAGGTCAAATTAATTACGGAAACCCTGCACATTATAATCGCCGCTTAAAATGCTTAATGCATGTTAACATATTAAAAGCTGAGAAGGTCGTTGGTAAAGAAACACGTTAAACTCTGTTTGACCTCAGAATTTCCCACACTAATCATTCAGTGATCCCAAGACCTTTATCTTTTTTTTTTTTTTTTAACCTTTCAGGCTTATGAACACCACAAAATACTAATGTTGCAGTGGGCATAATGGGAAATGCTGTTTCTGGCTGTTTCTAGTCATTCCTCTACTCTGCTTGTTTGTCTAGGATTGGCTCCTTTCATCTTCCTCAAGATTTCCTGTTAGTCTGAGCCCACTGCACGATTTCAGCAAAATCTTGCAGAATCCTGACTCTCACAGCCAACAGATTAGCCATTCTGATTGGCTGTTCTTCCCCACTCTGTGTAATTTTTACATTTTTAAAACTTATTTTTAAGCGATTTTTACATTTGAAAACACGCATTCTGTCTTCATCAAAAAGTCCCTGGTGAAAATATCAAGCAGGCCGAGGTCACACAGGACAGCTTGCTGTCAGCTCAACAGAAACCCAGGCTTCAGCCTTCCCCTGTCAGACTAGGAGAAGGTTCTGTCACCATGTAGGCTCCTGCACACATTTCTCTATCTTGTCCACAAAGACACAACGACAGACTACATCAAAGAAACTACAAGTTTCAGCTACAATATGTCCTATGACAATCTCCTGCTCCACTGGTCTAAAAACACACTTTATCAAAATAACCCTTTCTAGCGAGGAGACAAACCAGCACAGGAAGACAGTAAACTGTAAAACATTACTAATTCTTTCCTATTTGAAACATGGATTCATTGTCGCTTCACCTGAACCTATGCTTTTTTTTTTCTGGCTGATGCTGAGAGTTTGTTTACTGATGAATTAACAGATATGATGTAGAGTAAAAATTAGGCTTAATACAGGAAGTACGGTAAGACTAGAAAGCTTCTATTCATTCCAGAAGATGTAAAGTAAAAATCTGACTATGAGTCAGCGACAAATATAGGTGGAAAAACAAAAAAGCCAAAAAGCAACACCACGATTATGATGTACAATTGCAGGCAAGCGGGTAGAGCGTGAGGAAATGGGTCTCATGACCCTCGGCACTGTTCAAATCAGCCTTAGAAAACGCAGTTTTCGAGTTCTGGGGACTCCAGCTGACCCAGAATTCAGAGAAGGCTTGGCAGAAAGACACAAGGATAATTAAAGGGTTTGAAAGACCTATGAGAACAGTTTAAGGGAATTGGGATTATTTAGCCATGAACAAAAAAAAAAAAAAAGAGAGAATGAGCAAGAAAGAGTGGCTGAAGGGGCAATTTAATAACAGTTTCCAATTATGTGAATGGCTCTTGCATTGGGGCCTGTGACCAGCTGTTCGATCCTTCCACTGAGGCCAGAACAAGAAGGAACAGGCTTAAGCAGCATGAAGAATTGAGGCTGTAACTCATACAGAATTTCCTGATGCAGAAAGTTGTTAAAGCATTAGAGTGAATTACCCAGGGAAGCTAGACAATGTTCTCCACTTTCAAAATACTATAGATTCTCTTGTGTTTAAAGGTTGGAAATTCTCAAGGCTCTTCCTCGCTCCTAGGATGGAAAATCCATCATTTTGGCTTTTTAAAAACTGCTCACCGATGCCAACTGACAGCACCGAAGGCAAGATATGAGGATTCACATGCTATTTCTGTGTCGATATTTCATTTTTACTACAAACCATTCTGTATCCTAGTGGTATATTCCCTCTCCTTTTGGCTGGTAATAAAGAAGGAAAGAATTAAAAACCAGGCAAGCTTCTGCAAAGAGCTAACAGCACTAAAATAAAAACCCAGCTAAACCGACACTTCGGCCTCTCTAGAAAAAATGGGTAAGGACAGACTGGCACAAGAGGAAGCTGTTGAGGACAAAAGACAGGGACGATGGCAGTGAATTGGATCATCCTTTTAGGTGCTACTATCTGCTGACCAAGGGAGAGGCCTCAGATGCTTTTTCTCAGTAACAAGGATGACCTTGACCTCTCCCCTAAACGCCACGTTCAAACCATTTAAGCAAGAACTCTTCAAACAGGCCATTTGGCTCTGGGTTTTGTAATGTTTTGGTTTCTGGTCTTTGCTAAGACTCTTTTTGCCGTTTCCAAGGCAGGCGGAGGCAAAGAGCAAAGATATCCCAGCTCCTTGCACTGTGAGAATTACTGTTCATAAGGATCTCGGGATTCCACCCCAGCTCCGTTGGGCCTCATGCATCAGCCACTGTCCACAGCTGGGAGGCAAGGGAAGGAGCCCCGCACAGCAGGCAGCAGGGTGGGGCTTGATACAAACGCCATCTTTTTTTTTTTTTAAGATTTTATTTATCTGACAGAGAGAGAGAGATCACAAGCAGGCAGAGAGGCAGGCAGAGAGAGAGAGAGGGGAGGAAGCAGACTTCCTGCGGAGCAGAGAGCCCTACGCGGGACTCGATCCCAGAACCCTGGGATCATGACCTGAGCCAAAGGCAGAGGCTTTAACCCACTGAGCAACCCAGATGCCCCAATACAAACGCCATCTTAATGAGGTCCACAAACACTGCCAGGAACCCCAGTATCTGGACTTTCCAGCCAAAGATGTCATGACCAAAATAATCATTTCAAAAAGTATGACATGCCAAGTTTGGAGTTGGGGGAATTGCCCAGGGTTCAGAATTACTTTTGGGTTTCTTTCATGTTATGCTTCCCATAAATCCTGAGGCACCAAAGGACCAGGCCCCAAATGGCTGCTAGAGAGTCAATGTGAATGCTCATTTTCTGTCAGGATTACAGTATCAGTTCGCAGCTACAGAATAAAAGTGATGGGAAGATTTCTGAGCAATCCCCACACCCCAGCTACCATCAACACATACATTGTATTTTTAAGAGAAGGCAATTAAGTATCTCGACTTTGAAGTTTTTGAAAAACCATGTCAATGCTTAATCAACTGGGAAAAAAAAACTGTATAAAGTAAATATTATGCAAGAGACTGCACCCAATAGTTCTCAGATGATTAAAAAAAAAAAAAAAAACAACAACAACAAACTAACCATCTAAAAAACAAAAAAACTTGCCCAAAGCTGAAGACAGGAGCTAGGTTTCCATTCCCACCCCCAACCCACCCTGCAGTGAAAGTTTATGGAAGTGAATGAAGGGACAGGAAATCAGCTGCAGTGTGATCACAATAAATAAAAGGAAGGATTAGAGTATCTGAATGAGGTTAGAATTTTTAAAAAAACTGCTGAGTCATCCCAAAAGAGCAACAAAATTAAACCTAAAAGGGTTGTCTAAGGAAAAGACAAAATAAGCACATTCTCAAACTGTGTCAAGTTTACTTTTAAAAACCCCCTCAAATAAATCTCTCTCTTTTGGTTCCTCTGTTGTATCATATACCAAAGGGCTAATAGTCTCTTTCTAAATTTGGAGGGTATGTTTAGAATGATCTGGCTTCAAATATGAGAATATACAGATTTTGCACTGAGAGGCTCTGCAGGGAATCCCCTAGGTAGGCAGCCATGCTCTGTGTCAGTGATTCTCAAGGAGGGACAGTTCTACATCCCAGAGGATATCTGACAGTGTCTGGGGACATTTCTGATTGTCACAACTGAGGAGGGGGATATTACCAGTGTTCAGGAGACAGACGCCAGGATCCTGCTAAAAATCCAACAATGCACAGGACAGCTCCCTCCAATTAAGAATCATCTCGACCCAAGTGTCAGTAATGTCAAGATTGAGAAACCCTCGCCTAATGTTCACATCTCACATTACCATGGTTCATTTGTTAGAAGTCAGAAACCAACATGGGGACACGGTGTTCACTAAGCACCAGACGTCCCTGGGAGCTATCTTCTACCACACAGAAACAGAGAAGCCATCATAGGCCTGTTCCGCTATTAACTGGGAGATAAAAGCCACACTAGTTAATATATCATGAAGAGAGGGAAGCAAAAGGACCAAGAAATTTAAAAAAAAAAAAAAACAACAACAAAAAACCCGAGCTAGAGGTCACAAGCGAACCTGGTAAAATCGCAGACTCAGATTTGAAATCAAGCTGCTTCTCGAACAGACAACCCTGTGCAGCATATTCCAGGATGAAAAGCAGCAGAAATGTATTTAATTGTGGCAAATAATTATCGCAATCAGCTTGGATATGAGAGAGCATGGGTGCAAGTGCACGTGTGCACATATGTTGTCATTTCGTTTAATAGAATTCCTGCCCATTTCAAAGAAAAATAATAACTAAATATATAAATGTTAAATACATTCATATGCATGAATAGAATTTCTATACGGTCTTACAGAAAAAGGTAAATTTATGGAAAACACCAGGACAAACCAAGGATTTTTTTTTTTTTTGGTGAGAGTTTTGTCTCTCCTTCCTGGACATTTTCATTTGCTGTTCCATTAGTAAAATGTCCCCTTCATAAATCCAAATAACCATTGCAGTATCACTACCACTGTTAACAGAGAAAGGCATGAATAGTTCACAGCCCAACTTTTCTGGTCCTGAATGTGTAAAGCCTGAGTTTGGAAAGAAATGCTAAATTTAAATTGATCAAAACTGTTTTGTAAATCAGTGTGTACGCAAAGCCTGTAAAACTACAAGGAGAATGGCTAGCCACGGTCAGACAGTATAGGACAGGCAGTTCCTGGCTGTTCCCAGAGCTGTTATTACAATTTCTTTAACAACCTCTAAATCTACCAAGGGCATCAGTGGAATATTTTACATAAGAGAGAGTCTGCACAAGCAAGGAACATAAAAGGAGGAACAAGAACAAGTTGTAAAGAATATTAATGACTCTTCTTCCAAACAATCCCCATTTTTATGAAAATCAAATGAGTGATAAAAAATGTCTTCTATAAAACTTGCATGTAACAAATAAAACAGAAGAAAGATGGCATTTTGATCCTCTTAGACACAAGATACTCGTGATTTCCATGTGAGCTGCTGAGCAGATTACAATCAGGGACACAAGGGATCACTTATGAGCGCCTCCACACAAGCTTGGTTCACTTCTTGCTCTTAGTCTACACTACTTCTGTTCTGAGAACAGTTGGTCTCCCATGAAGGGCCACACTGTATGTACAGGAGTCTTTTCTGTACCTTCTATCTCTGTCACAAGTGTTGCTACCCGGAAGACCAGGTAGTCTTTGCTGATAATGACAAAGCTTTGAAATGAGTACAGTAATCCATTTCCTGTTCTGCCCTTTCTATTTATAACATTTAGCATCTTATCAAAAAGGAATACATGAGCCCCTATGTTTGTAGCAGTATTCACAATAGCCAAATTATGGAAATGGCCCAAGTATCCATCCAGTGGTGAATGGATAAAAGAATATATTGTATACAGGAAATGTATATAGGGGTGCCTGGGTGGTGCAGTCAGATGAGGCCCTGACACTTGGTTTCAACTCAGGTCATGACTTAGGGATCATGGGATCCAGCCCTGCGTCGGGCTCCATGTTCAGCGCAGAGTGTGTTTGAGAATCTCTCTCCTTTCCCTCTCACCATCCCACTCGTGCTCTCTCTAAAATAAACAGATCAATGTCATAGACAGATACACACACACACACACACACACACACACACACACACTGGAATACTACTCAGCCATAAAAAATAATGAAGTCTTGCCACCTGCAACAACATGGAAGGAGCGGGAGAGTATATTGCTAAGTGAAATCAGTCAGAGACAAATACCAAATGATTTCACTCATATGTGGAATTTAAGAAACAAAACAGACAAGCAAAGGTTAAAAAGAGAGTGACAATGAGCGAGTGAGTGAGCCAAATCAAGAAACAGACTCTAAACTATAGACAACAAACTCATGGTTACCAAAGGGACAGGGGATGGGGGTGAGTGAAACAGGTGAAAGGGATTAAGGAGTGCATTTGTCGTAATGAACACTGGGTGTTGTACAAAATGTTTGATCACTATGTTGTACACCTGCAACTAATAACACTATATGTTAACAATACTGGAATTAAAATTTTAAAAAATAGGAGGAAAAAAAAACCAAATTGTGGAATACCCATAAAATGTAATACTGTATAGTAATTTAAAAAGAATGACGTATGGATACAGACAATACAGATAAATCTCAGTTATACTGAGTTAAAGCAAAAATGGGTTTGTCATGTAATTTGCATAGAATTTGCACAGAATTACAGACTATGCAAAATAATCTACAGAGACAGAAACCAGGTAAATTGCCACCTAGAGATGGGGATGGGTGGCAGGGGACATGGGAGGACCTGGAGAGATTACCAAGTGGCCTAAAAACACTTTTTGGGGTGATAGATATGCTCATTTTGATTGCCACAATGGAATCATCATGTGAACACATGTCAAAATTTTCAAATTGCACACTTTAAAAATAAGAAGTTTACAAATGAAAACCGCGGGTGCCTGGGTGGCTCAGTGGGTTAAAGCCTCTGCCTTCGGCTCGGGTCATGGTCCCAGGGTCCTGGGATCGAGCCCCACATCGGGCTCTCTGCTCAGCGGGGAGCCTGCTTCCTCCTCTCTCTCTCTCTCTCTCTCTCTCTCTCGCTGCCTGCCCCTCCCCCTACTTGAGATCTCTGTCAAATAAATAAATAAAATCTTTTAAAAAAATTAAAAATAAAAAAAATAAAAATAAAAATGAAAAACGCATTAATTAATAGAAAGGATAGGAAAAATTTTAAAAGGGGGGGGATACATAGCTCCTGATACGTTTAACTATGTTTCAGATGAAAAAAGGCTCAAAAAAGTTAAGGAAACCCTCAAGATTATCTATTTCTTTAATACTTCAATATGTACACATAAAGTAGTCTTGAAAAAATAAAGACAGAAGTGATTTCCAAGGAAAACAGACAGGCTGATCTCTGAAATCTGTGGAATCATTAACTTGCCTGAGAGTTCTAGAGACTCTGATATGTAAGGAAGGCCTGCTGGGACAATACCCAGCTACTAAATCTTCAACAAAATTCTATTCTCATCTACTGTCAGCTGTATGAAAGTACAAGTAAAACCTCAAAAACCACTGTGATAAACACATACTCCTATCTTTCCAATCACTTCCTTTTCCCCTTCTTTTTGGTAACACAGATCCTTTCTCCTTCCATTATGTGCTACAGCAGATATAAGCTACAAGGTCTGATAGGTTCAGTCGACCTATACTGAAGTAGCATAAAAGGAAAAGAAACAGCAAAGCCTATGAGCAGGGGCTCCTGGGTGGCTCAGTCGTTAAGCCTATGCCTTCGGCTCAGGTCATGATCCCAGGATTGTGGGATCAAGCCCCATATCGGGCTCCCTGCTCAGCAGAAAGCCTGCTTCTCCCTCTCCCACTCCCCCTGCTTGTGTTTTCTCTCTCGCTGTGTCTCTGTCAAATAAACAAGTAAAATCTTAAAAAAAAAAAAAAAAGCCTACGAGCATCTAAATCTTCTTGCGCACAGAGCTCATGTTACATGCTTTGGTTAACTTGTCACTCCTATAAAAGAGCTGACTGACTGACACAGAAATGTATATATGTATTTATAAAGTATTTATTTGAAAGAGAAAGAGAGAGAATGAGCAAGGGGAGTGGCAGAGGTAGGGGGACAAGCAGACTCCCCAATGCAGAGAGCCCCATGGAGGACTCAATCCCAGGACGTTGGACCATCACCTGAGCAGAAGGCAGACTCTTTACCCAGCAAGCAACCCAGGTGCCCCCTGAAATGTATTTATTAAATATATATTTACATTACTATGGAGAAAAAGGACCATCCATTCTGTACAGTAGCATTTTAGGTAATACCATGGGAAAAAGCATATCCAAAGGCAGCTCAGTCAGGAGAAGTCTTTTCTTGTACCTTCAACATCACTTTGGAAGTCTGCAGTGATACTCAAAAACAGAGAGGGGAAAAAAAAACAAAGAGGGAAGAAGCAGGAACCCTTCTTTACGGAAGAAACCCAGCTACTATGTATGAAAAGAAAGGCAGAATCAGAAAATCTCTCTTATGCAACCATCAATATGATCACCTAATTAGAAAAGGATCATCAAGCAGGGCACCTGGGTGGCTCAGTGGGTTAAACCTCTGCCTTCAACTCAGGTCATGATCTCACGGTCCTGGGAAGGAGCTCCACATCGGGCTCTCTGCTCAGCGGGGAGCCTGCTTCCCCCTTTCTCTCTGCCTGCCTCTCTGCCTACTTGTGATCTCTCTCTCTCTCTCTCTCTGTCAAATAAATAAATAAATAAATAGTCTTTTAAAAAAAGAAAAGGATCATCAGGAGGCTAAAATTATACAGTGGAGGGTTCTTAAGGAACAGGATATTCATAGGGTCTCAAAATATCACGCAAATGGCTTCCTAATGACAAAGGGACAAACATACTTTTACAATGGAAATATCTGGCACACACCACCTTAACATACTTAGCATTATCAGTAAAAACAAAGTGTTATTTTGTCCCTCCAGCTGTGACCTTGTAAGGAGACACCATCACCTCTGGTGTCTTCTGGCCAAAAAATGTTAACCTGTATCTAAGCTAGAGGAGATAACTAGAAAAATCCCAAATATAGGACATTCTTCAAGAGAAGAGGCCTGAGCTCCTCAAAAATGTCATGGTCACCGAATGCCTGGGTGGCGCAGTCAGTTAAGCATCCACCTTCGCCTTGGGTCCTGATCCCAGGGTCCAGGGATCCAGCCCTGCGTCAGGCTCCCTGCTCAGTTGAGCGTCTGCTTCTCCCTCTCCCCCTGCTTGTGCTCTCTCTCTCTCTCCCTATCTTCTGTCAAATAAATAAGAATCTTTAAAAAAAAAAAAAAAGCTTGGGGTCATGAATGAGAAAAAAATGCTAGGGGACTGTTCAGATTAAGTGGAAGTACGGAGACATGACAAGCAAATCCAAGACAAAAACCTTGACTAGATCCCAGAAGAAAAGAGCCACCCATAAAGAACATTCTAGAGCAATGGGGAGATTTCAATGTGGACTGCATGCTAGATGATGCTACTGCTTCAGTGTGAAATTTGCATGATGATAGCTTTATAGTTATGGAGAAAGTCCTTTAAAAAAAAAACCACCATGTGGTGAACTGTTTAGGGGTTTATGTTTGATGTTGTGATGTCCCTTGACTTAAACAGTAAAGGGAAAAACTGTGCTTGTGTGTGTATTCAAATATATGTACCTACAGGGGGTAAAAGCGTGAGGAAGGAGAACATTCATGGGATAAAATGCTAACCAAAGGCTGTATGTATGAGATGTATGACTGCTCATTACACTAGCCTTTCCATTCTTCTCTATGCTTGAATTTTTCCAAAATAAAATGCTGGTTGGAAACCATGGTTTCTTCTAAATCACCCCTTCATGAGGTGGGCAAGGCAGGTGGGAGGGTGAGTGACTTTACTTTTTTTAAAAAAAGAATTTATTTATTTGACACAGAGAGAGAGACAGAGACAGAGAGAGAGGAAGGGATAGAAAGGGTGAGAGATAAAGAGGGGGAGAGAGAGAGAAGGCACGCAGGCAGAAGCAGCAGGCTCCCCACTGGGCAGGGCACCGGAGGACATGGGGCTCATCACTTGAGCCAAAGGCAGATACCCAACTGATTGAGCCACCCAGGTGCCAAAGAGTGACTTTAATAATTATTAAAAGGTGGGGGGAGATGGCATTAATGTCACTGATATAAAATGTGAAAGGCTCTTCAGGATTACTTTTCTTAAAAAATACAAACCTAACACCAAACTGATTTCCTCCCTGTTCTCTTAGCTACACTGTTCCTAAAACATCCTTTCATACTCTGTCTAGATGTGCTTTTTCATGGTTATCTGTGAATTTTCAGCATAAAAACATTTAAGAATCCCCACATTCAGACATTTTTCATGTCTGAAATAAAGATGGAGCGGTCAAGAGTTGTGTTTGTGAGAGAAGAGGTAAAAGGCTTCCTGTAACTGCTGTCTTGGGTAGAAATCAAGTATTTTATTTAAAGTTCTGAAGATAATGAGCAGGTTGGAAGCCTGCAGTCACTGCTCTAAATATTAATCAGGACTCTAAATTACTCATTAAAGATAAAATCAGCCCAAACAATAACACAAGGTGATTACCTACTCCTCATTTACATGTTCAAGGACAACTGTCCTGACCTCAGGCTCTCCACTCCTCCTGACTAATAAACCAATTAACACCATGGCTCCAGGGAATGTAAGCACAATTTTTAAATCTATGCAAATCCCTAAGTATGCTCCACATTAATTTATGCTAGAGTTCTTAACAGAGAAGTTTCACACATACAAACATCTGTCTGTGGATATCACAGAATGTATTTTCTCAAGTAGGTATCAGGACATGTTTTGCTAAAGTTGAAGATATAATGTTAACTCTCCATTTGAAATCCAGTTTAGGAAACGTCAAAACCATGGGAACAGAAAACACGGTAATGGTTTCCAGAGACTGGGAGCAGGTGGGATGACAATAAAGGAAGAGGGAATTTTAGGGGTGATGGAAATGTTCTGTGCCTTGAATGTAGTGATGGCAACAAAATGCATTTGTCTAAACTAACAGAACTGACCACCGGAATAAATTTAACTGCGTGTTGGGTTTTTTTTAAATGTAACTTTAAAAAAAGATAGAAAAAATTTTAAAACGATTTTATCAGGAGTGCCTGGGTGGCTCAGTCAGTTAAAAGTCTGAAGTTGGCTCTTGAAGTTGGCTCAGGTTGTGACCTCAGGGTCCTGAGATCAAAACCCTCTGCACCCCCCTCCCCACCCCCAGGCTCTGCGCTGGGCATGGAGACTGCTTAAGATTCTCTTTCCCTCTGCCCACCCCCCCCCACCCCGTCTCTAAAAAAATAAATATAAAATAAAATATTTTATCAAATGCAAAAAAAAAAAAAAAACAAACAACTGGGGGGGGGAACCCACTAGGTTTTAGAAAATTAAGATACCCTAAGGACCTTAGATAAATAGATAAGGAGATCCCAGGAAGAAGTTTTATACTATTCTTTATCTTAAATAATCTTTGCAGGAAGAACCTTCCATTAAAAATTCAATTTATAAGCCAGTGACAAACAAGGAAAAAAGAAAATGGTAATAATGGCCTCATGTTTCCTTGTTTACATCAGTTTTTCTAGTAAGTTCAATGTGAATTAGAATTAATGGTGAACTGATTAAAGGGAATCTAGAATATTCTTCCAACTGAAAGCATGCCTCTCAAAAAACGGTTTTCATTAGCACCTCTGACTCAACTCTTGTGGGAAGGGAAGGGAAAGATGGAAGGAGGGAGGGAGGAAGGAAAAGGGAAATTTGGTCATAATAATGAAATACTACTTTAGGCATTTGAGCAAGGCGGGGCACCTGGGTCGCTCAGTTGGTTGAGTGACTTCCATTCAGATCGTGGTATCTCACAGTCCTGGGATGGAGCCCTGTGTAGGGCTCTGCGGCGCTGAGCAGAAAATCTGCTTCTCCCTCTGCCCCCACCCCTGCTGGTGCTCTATCCCTGTCTCAAATAAATGAATAAAATCTTTCTTAAAAAAAGAATGTCGAGCAAAGAAAAGGACACCAATTATCTTCTTTAGCAGTTTAAGTGTATGCATGAACCAGGTTTCAACTACAACACAAACCTACCCTCAAAATACTGAAGAAAATAACCATCACCCCACATTGAGAAGTTAACCACACAAACCACAACAAAAGAAATGGGTAACTATGAAGCTAAACCCACCACAGCTGATAATTTTTAAAAACCCAGCAATTGAGAAGTCAACTCAAGACAATACTGGTATTACTCTTAATAAAAGAGCCTTCCTGAAAAGCTGCAGGAATTCTGTCCATAAGCAGGGCCCATAGGAGCGTGGCGAAACTACCTCTATTTATGAATACCAAATTGCAGCAACTTACAAATACTGTAGTTATTAGTCAGTATCCATCAGGAGCTCAAGCGAACATGAGTTCAACATTTACCACCCAAAGGGGTGTGAAAAGAACGTCTATGGAACTGAAGGGCCCATATTTCAATTATTGAACAAAAAGCTAAAGGCAACCTAAGCAAAATAGAATTTTTAGGAGTTATTTTAAGGATGGATAATATAAAATGTGATCAATTGGCACAAGGAATGCTGTCAAACGGATTCAGAAGTGTCCTGGCACAGTATTTTCACACTCAGTGAGAAAACAGTATGTCGAGAGCCTCTAAAATCGAATCCACAGATGCTCGGTTACAGATAAAAGGAATTCTTAATCTTGGTAGGATAGGCTCATGTTTCAACACACTTTACATCACCAGAAGCTAACAGTTACTAAGTACCTCCCGTGTGCCTGCTGCAACTCCGAGCGCTCCCCCTCTACCGGCTCACTGAGCCCCCCATGCACCCCCCAAGCACAGGGGCCAGCAAGGTTAAAAATGATAGCAGAGCTGGGCTTTTAACCCAGGGAGCTGGCTTCAGGGCCTATGCACTTAAACCACTCTGCCACTCACTACTACTCTCGGTATTCTGGAATGATTATTTACATGGGCGGGGGTGGGGGGGACTTGCTCCCAACAGTTGAAGTTGTAATTTATTCTCATTTCTGTATCATTCTCTATTATAGCAACTGTACATTGATGATATTCATTTTTGTCATATGAATATAAAAATTCACAAGATAGATGAAAAAGCAACTTACTCATTTTGAATGCATGAGTACAACAGGAGGCAGGAAACAAATGTAAAATAAACAGAGTCTGGTGCCCAAGCTCTTGTAGGTGAAGCATCCTGAGTATAAAGTTGGCATACTCAAATGCATCTCAGCAATAAGTCCTTAAAATGTTTACAGAAGAAAACACTACAAACTCCCAGGCGGGATGGGGGTAATTATCAGGCCACTGCTCAATACCAATTTACAGATACACGACTCTTTTGTGGAGTCACTTAAAGGTATAAAGTTTTCCACTTAAAAGGCAGTATTAATTGGTTCCATTTGCAGGAAGACTTAGCCACCTGCCACTGGGAACGGAATCTTATAAATAAAGATCATGGGGCATGCGTGGTGTGTGTGCACATACACATGCACTGCCGTAGTGATAAGGGTGTTCATTTATCCATGTCATCCTATTATAACCAAAAATTCATATGTTCTTAGCTCTTCATTCAGCCTGGTATTTGAACCAGTTAAAGCCTTCTATTTCCACTCAGATGGCTTAGCAGAAGGAAATACTGGCTTGGAACACAGGGAGCTTAGGCCTTCTGTCTAGATCTGACATGATATAATTACGGTATGCAGAATGCAGCAAGTCCTCCCCTCTCTGGGCTTCAGCCTTCTCATTAGAAAAAGGACAGATGTGGTCAGTCTCCAAGGTTCCTTTGGGCAGTCTGTGTGACTAACTGCCAGGGCATGCCCGGCCTTACTCAGGTCACAAGAGTCAATCCATTGTGACAGTAGAGTTGTTTCCAAGGATTATGAAATAAAGAGCAACCTGATGATACATTAATTGAAATAAACTAGTTTCGGGCACCTGGGTGGCTCAGTCGGTTAAGTGTCTGCCTTTGGCTCAGGTCATGATCCCCAGGTCCTGGGATCCCGTCGGCGGGAGCGTATGTCTCCCTTTCCCTCTGCCTACCACTCCCCCTGCTTGTGTTCTCTCTCTCTGTCAAATGAATAAATAAAATCTTAAAAAAAAAGGAACAAACTAGTTCCAAAACATCACTTTTACTACCCAAAAAAGTCCGTTTCCCACTACCTGTGTTGACCACAGTAAGCTTCTAAAGCAGAAACATTATCCTGTTGCCTCATTTATTCTCAATGAACACACCACTGTCAAATCCATACATTTATGGAGAATTTTCCTTTTTGATAGCCACAGATATGACTTTGGGTCCCGGCTTACTGGGTAATTCCTGGAAAGACTGATACTGATTTTTAAATAAAGGCAAAACATTGTACTTGCACGTTATGGTGATTTCCCTTACTCTCTGATTTAGAGCTATTTTGGGGTTTCTACCACAACTTCTTTTATTGTGGTTAAATACACATACCCTAAAATTTACTATCTTACCCATTTTTAAGTAGCCAGTTCAGCAGTACTGAAGTGCATTCATACTGCTGGGCATCCGTGTCCAGAACGGAGAGATCCAGACCTGAGCTAAGCAAAGCTTTACAAGATTACCCAGTGAACCTTGCACATGAAAACAGCCCTCTCTCTTGGCCACTTCTTGGCTCTGGTCTGAATCAGAAGCGATGCCCTTCTAACTGTACCAACCCGAAAGAAGTCAGTTTTCTTCTGAAGTCAACTTCTCCTTCTGTGATACAAGGAGCCCATTCGTAGGAGAAAACAAGGACTTCCCTCCTCTGTTTCCTGAGGGTTAGAAATAGAGGTCTTTGAGCACAGCCCTGCCAGCCTGGCCTCCATCCCAAGGTCTTTACACTTCAGATAAAGGACAAAGGGCATTTTCACTCCTGTTATCTTTCGCTGCAGCAAACAGCACATTTTCATTTGCAGTACACAGGGAAACAGGAGGTGGCTGGCCAGAGCACCTGGCGGAGGGAGAGTGCACCACGGCCAGGACAGCAACTGTGAGGTGAACAAAATGATCCCAAACCGAAGTAACATAAACCCCTCCTGGCTCTGTACACACAGAATGTTCCCAACATCCTACTAGAAACATCTAACTGCCGATACTCAAGTTCTTAAGATGACCATTCCTCTTACCCCTAATCCCCTACGTTCCCATTTTTTTAGGGCATCTCGTATTCCAGCAGGGACGCAGAACAAAGGCCTGTTACCTCAGGAGAGTGGACAGCAGAATCAAAATGTGCGTACTGGGGACTGGGCTGGTGAGTGGGGGTTTGGGGACACCAGAGTAGGAACTGAAGTCTTCTGTCAGCTGAGGGCCTTGAGGGGCAGAAGTAAATTATTCATCCATTTTTAAAAAAGATTTTATTTATTTATTTGACAGAGATCACAAGTAGGCTGAGAGACAGGCAGAGAGAGAGGAGGAAGCAGGCTCCCTGCTGAGCAGAGAGCGAGGTGTGGGGCTCAATCCCACCACCCTGGGATCATGACCTGAGCTGAAAGCAGAGGCTTTAACCCACTGAGCCACCCAGGCGCCCCTTATTCATCCATTTAAATAATAAGAAAAACACAACCCCCACAGCTTGCCCATTCCATTCTCCTCAAAGGATTGGTGAGATTCAAGGACAGAATTCATGTGAACTATGGTCTGGTATGATTATCAGTAGCAACGGTGATGATATTATTTGTAAGCATAGTAGGTACAAAGGGTAGGGAGAACCCATTTCGTGGTGGTAAAAGCCAGTGGTGGATGGTTATGGAAGCAGATTAGGAAAGGCCTGAGAATCAGAAAAATTAGGATTTATGCAGTGGGCCATGGGAAGAACCGGATTGCTATGCATGATACCATATAGCGAATACGTTTCTTGAAAACCGGTATGAGAGCAGTAAGAGCAATGACAAGGTCAGGGTGTAGAGAATACTAAGAGTGGCAAGGAAGGAGATCAGACAGAAGAGGTTTCTTTCTCTTAAAAACAAAAAAAGTTAGCACTTTATTTTTTTCTAATTCTGAATGTTCAAAGAAGAAAATTCAGAAAATACAGTAGGAAAACCGTAAGAAAATAACTTCTACCTGTTACCCCTGTTTGTCTCTTAACAGATATCACCCCTAGGCTCACAGAAGACACTCCCAAGAGCTTGGAGACTGGCTAGCCAGGACACACTCACTACATATGCGAAGACAGACTGAGTTCCAAGTTTCGACACTAAGAAGACAGCGTTGCTATTACTAAGACAGAGACATGTGGTCAGGGAAGAACAGGGGCATCTAGCCAAAGGATGCGGCACATGGAAGTACAGGGACATGGCTCCTGACAAGAGCACAGCATTTGGGAAGGCAGAGCTTCTGTTCGGTGACCCCTTGTCCTGACTCCCACTTGAGAGCGAGACGGTATCTTACTTATCTCTACGAAAGAAATGAGAACTGTATGATGTGATAGAAACGCTAACTATCACTGCAATGGCAATCACATTACAATATATTAATGTATCAAGTCAACGCATAGTATAGCTTACATTTACACCATGTAATATGTCAAGTATATTGTCTATTTCAACGAACAAAAAGAGCCAGGGGCGCCTGGGTGGCTCAGTCAGTTCAGAGTCTGACACTTGGTTTCAGCTCAGGTCCTGAACTTAGGGTTGTGAGATCAAGCTCCCCCACCCCCTTGTAGGGTTCGGGCCCAGAGCTCAGCACGGAGTCTGCTTGCGATTCTCTCTCTGCCCCTCCTCCACCCCCTTCACAAAAATAAATAAATCTTAAAAAAAGAGCCTGCAGTGAGGGTGGTGGTAGCCACAGCCACAGGCAGTACTGTGGGACATGGGACAAGGGCTCCAGGGGTCGTCCATGGCTGTCGGCTATCAGCGGACCTACACTCTGTCCCTTGCTCTCAACCTAAGCCACAGTACCCAAACAACTGTGTGCCTACGCATTTATAGCAACACGTGTGTTCTGTACAACTAGAATTTAAAGAGTAACTGAAATTTGATTAAAGAGAAAACAATGCTTTGGAAAAACAACTCAGGCCATTACAGTTGCTTTCCAACTGGATTTTAAAAAATGAATCTGGATTATTTGTGGTCGTTAGTAATCATTTTATGAAAGTTACTTGTGTCTCCATTCTGGAACAGAGTGCAAAAAAAAAAAAATCTAGAGGTACTGATAGCCTGTTTACATTTTGGGGACTCTGAGCATGAGGTGAAGAAATGCATTTATTTCTCCACGTCTTTTTTATATTTATAGCTACTGTGCCATAACTTGGCCCAACAATCCTAAAAATATGTCCAGCGCTAAATAAGGGAGCTTATTATGTAGGCATTTCCTTGGGGTGCTTCGTTGACTTTTAAATGAACGCTGAAATGGCTTAAAACATGTAAATATTCACAACGTTCTGCCTCCTAGGCCTGTGGTTTTACCCTCGTCTGTGGCCAAAGACAGTCTGCCTAAACCGGTTATCTGCTTATCTCTACAGCTAGTTCTCTGGTTCACGGGATTACAATGGATTGAGAAACTCCATAGAAGAAAACAGCGCTTAGCACTGAAAAACAAAATTAAAAACAACAAAAAAATACTCAAACTTCAAAGATCACTGTGAATAATGGGATACCGCAAATATCTCAATCCTTCAGGGCCGGTGCTATTACAAAGAGGAACAAGTTTTGACAACGAGCCATCCAGCAATAGTTTGTATCAAAAGCCACAAAAACTCTTTCAGTCTGGTAATCTCATTCCTGAAAATTTATCCTAAGGGAAAACTTCAATCAAGGAAAACATGTTGCTAAATGGGTGAAGATGTTCACTACAACATTACCTACCTCGGCAAACAAGGGAAAAAGCCTACATGTCTCTCAATGGAGTGCAGGAAGACACTGTCTCTGGGGCACTGACTGGTGTGGAAAAGGCCACGGGATGGGGTAAGAGAATGGACAAGCCGTGTGCTGGGCTACGGATGGACACCAGCAGAAGAAACTGATCTCGTTACATGTGGAGTCACTAATCAGGCCTTCGGATTATAGAGGAATGCCAAGCTGCAAAAGGACAGCTTCAAAAAGTGATGGTCACCAGCACCTCGGTGGCTCAAGCAGGTAAGCGTCTGCCTTCAGCTCAGGTCATGATGCCAGGGTCCTGGGATCGAGCCCAGCATCAGGCTCCCTGCTTCGTTCTCTCCCTCTGCCTGCCCCTCCCTCTGCTCGTGCTATTTCTCTTTCTCAAATAAGTAAATAAATAAGTAAAATCTTTTTAAAAAAGAAATACAGGGATAAAAGTTAAGAGACTAAAAGACTCACCTACAAAAGTTAGTTTCTTTTTTTCTTTTTTTTTTTAAGATTTTATTTATTTATTTGACAGAGATCACAAGCAGGCAGTGAGGCAGGCAGAGAGAGAGGAGGAAGCAGGCTACCTGCTGAGCAGAGAGCCCGATGCGGGGCTCGATTCCAGGACCCTGGGATCATGACCCAAGCTGAAGGCAGACGGTTTCACCCACTGAGCTACCCAGGCGCCCCACAGTAGTGAGTTTCTGATTTACAACGGATTTCTGTGGCTGGAGTTGTATTTCCTTCCTTGCTGAACCACTGCAGATGCCCTTCCCTCCCGGCAACTAACTAGCCATGGTCCCTGGTGCAGACAGACACTTCTTTTCCTCTCTCCTTACTGTCCTCTCTTCCAAAATCCAGAGTCCAGAAGCCATTGCCTCCAGAAGTTTCAAATCAATCGCCTACCCACCTGCCTGCACTGGAACTAATGTGAGAAACTCAAGGTGTATGTTCTTATTTTCTCATTAATTTCTAAAACACAGAAAAAGAAACATGTTACTTAAGAAGATGAGTAACTCACAAACTGGAAGCAGCTCCTGACACTCGGCTCAATGTTACTGCCCCCGAAGGATGCGACTTCACCCAACTGCCTTGGGATCTGGATAGAGTCATGCAGGAGGAGGCCCAGCCTTCGTTGGTCACAAAATCCTGTTGAACTTGCCACTTGCTTGAAAAGGTCTACAAAAGGAAGAAGGGCATTTCAACAATCAAAAAGCAGCACCACGTCGATGACGGCAGAACCTACCACCTACCTCAATTCCAAGCACTTACTTACTGAGAGCAGCCAACATTCCCACAGAGGGGGGTTCCTTCTAATTCAATGTGCACAGCGGCACATTTACTATTTTTATGGATCAAGTTAATCATCACCGTGTGTATATATAAAGTGTGACAGCTTTTAAATAAACTATAGCCCTGCCAGAAACGTGAGTTTATATATAGTCGTGACACCTGAATTTTCCTAAGCCAAAATGTCATCCTTTGGGAAAGGTTTTATATATAGGATGTAACCATTATCATAAAATAAATATTTTAGCAGTAAGAACCATGTAACTGGTTCGAAGCACCATCCTCTTTGGACATCAGAGATTCAAAATAGACCCAAATTGGAACTTCCTTATCAAGTCCTAAGATCACAGAGTTTCTTGCATGTGTTCCCACAGGATTCTGTATATGTTCGTAAATTAGTTCCTATCACTTTATACATTGGTCTAATACATGTCTGTCTTTGGGGCTGAAGAACGATATCCCCCACGAGGGCAGGAACCGTATCTGCTCAGCTGTGTACGCCAAGTGTCACGGAATAAATGAATACCCAGCACTTGACATGTTATGTCTTCTTCTCAGAAATAAAATCATTTCAATCATACCTTAAATTCAAAAAGTTGCCAACAAAAGTAAATTCAAGGGAAGTGTTTCCTTTTCATAAGCACATTTGAAACTCTTATCTTCTCCTATCCCAATCTGAAGTTCGTATTTTTGTTTCACCAACCTCAAAACACGTTCGCTCTTGAGTTATTCGAAACACAGGCTCAAAGCTCCCTTTGGTTATTACGATGGGCTGGTACCATACCACTGATAAGGTTAGATTACAAACTAACCTGTAAATAATTCCACTATTTAAAGAAGAAAAACCCACAGAAATATTCTACTTTACCCAAAACACCTTTTTAAATGGTTAACGAAAGCCGTTCAGTTCTTTTTCTTTGGATCCGAGGATTAAAAAACTCAAGTGGAAACGACATAAAAGTGAGAGCTAAAAGGGCCTGTGTATTTTGAGACTTACTCCTGGGGGGAAATGAGCAGTAGGACACAGAGGGGCTTTAGAGAAATTCAATCTCTTTTATCTCCTGCCCATCTTTAAGCTCGGCACATCTCATCCCTGTGTGGCTAGGCCTTAAGGGAAAAGAGACAGGACATGATAGGCGAGGTTTGCTTAATATTCCTACCATCAAGACTTCTTACGAACCTTTAAAGGGGAATAACAAGTACAGTCCTTCACAACGGGAACGAATCGCTTAGTCGTTGCAACCACTGCTCCTCTAGCATTTGCTTTTCATTCGGATTCACGCATTTTAAGCCGAAGAACCCAAGAGCTAACCAAAAGGGAATTCTATAAGGTGATATTTACCCTGAAAGAAATGGCAAGCTCTCTGTGTCTTAAGTAATAAAATGTTAGTCACGTCACAGAACTGTACAATGTGCGCTAAGATGATTATAAAATAAACAATGCTTCTGGAACACGAATGCCAGATAGTACTCTTTAAATAAGAATCCAAAAACTAAGCAAGCACATGAATTAAACCCTCACATTTATTTTTCTGACTTCTACAAAGGGGTTAGGAAATCAGACTTTATCCTCTAGAAACATGTGTTTTATTTAGACACAGTCAATGTAATGTAAAATCATACTTGGACTGGAGAAGTTAATCCTCATTCTCTATTTAAATACCTGCCATTTCATGTTTGACAGGCAACGGCACAAACCAAGTTTGAGGACACTCTAAAAGCAGTTCCGTATCTTACAAGGGGGCCCGCTATCACCACAGAACACGAGGCACTCCCCATCTACAACTGGTGTAAATCAGTCAACGTTAATAAAAGAAGATAAAGTTAATACACGAGACTTACATCTGTACTTGTCTTCCAAATGGGCTTTGCACAGAGAAATGATGCCAGTTTTAAAAGACAGGACCCGGATCCTCCCCGTTCGTCCCCTATTTCGAATAATCAAACCAGGAAACAATTACTAACACTTTAATAGATGGTAAACACTTCTTAAGAAAAACAAACAAACAAATAAACCCTTGGATACAGGAACTCTACTGCCCGCTGTTGTATGAAACCAATGGTCTTATTAAAATCTGGGAAGAACCTGTCTGTTTACTATATACTATCTTTGTTATCTGCCTCATCTATCTGGTCTCGAATGTGACCCAAACGTGACCACTCTGACCAAGGAACTTTTACCAAGTTTCCCATTCTTAAAAGCCCTTACTTGAATTGTAACAGTAGCGCTACATAAAAAGAATAAAAATTATCCTTCTATTCAATGGAGAGCCACCTGGGTGTTTAAATTGGTAAGTGGAAGGATTACTACTATGCACCAAGTTACTTTGGTTCCTCAACAAATTGCCTTCTGTGCTTACTGACGCCCCCCCCCAAAAACCCAGCACTCTGAGACTGTCCTCAGACTGCCCCTGACTGAGAAGACAATCACTCCCTTGAGGCCACATGACACGTAATATAAAATACACACATTTATCTTAAGAAATGTAAGATATCCTGTATTAAAGAACATTCAAATATATGATCTTGAAGAGCCATTTAAAAACAATCTACTGCTGTATTGGTGTTTTAAATGTGTTTACACTTTCACTTTTCATATAAAGCTAAAATATAGCATTCTTCATGACAAAGGTATAAATGGTTCATTCTATCCATGGGGGGGGGATGAAACATGAAAATGAAAGAATGTTCCATTTTGTAGAAAATGATTTTCAGTGATTTGCAGCTTTTACTTTGTTAGAGAAATAAAGTGAACCTTACATGATGCTTAAAGAGACAAAGATATTATATAATAATTCTCCCATTTAGCACTTCAAAACTGCAAAGAATACATCCCAACTGGGTTTACTTTGGGTGAACAATATGCTCAACTTTTAACTGGTACAATTTACTAAATCCCTTAGTCAAACAGGATCTAACGCCCTAACAACATTACGATCATTGGAAGATTTCCTTATATTTTCACCTCTTTAAGCATGGCAAATCAAAGTTTAACAAGTAAACTTCCTAAAGTATGACACAGGTCTTCAAGGAGTTAAAATTGCCCCCAAATAATTGCCAGGCAGGTAGAAGGGAAGCTCTAGATACCCAGAATCCATTCAGATGTCTTCTACAAAGAGCACAGCGCCAAAACGTATGCGAAGGAACACCTGAGTACAAACCCTTATCAGAGCAAATGTTAAGGGTACTCCACAATGAAAATCCAGTAAGTTCAAGGGTTTGGTAAATAATTACCAGAATTAAACAGCCAGGTGGTCTTGGAATTCAAAAAGGACGACCTTATCAAAATACCAAAGAAGAAAGTATACATTTTAATCACAGGGGTGGCAGAAATCTCCAACAAAGGCAAAACAGCTGGAATGCAACTCCTCTCAGAAAAGCTTCCAGATTCCCAAACGGGGTATGTTCTCGCTAGCACATGAAATGAGGCATGTCATCATTTTGAGGTGTAAGAAGAATTAGTCAAAATTAAGACCAATTACGTCTGCTACCTTCCTCATCGGCCTTCAGTAAGCTCAAGACAAAACTAAGAACTGGGGATACCTCCTGTGTGCAATCCAAGAGAAGTAAACAAGTATCGTCCGGGAGAGTGAGGAAGGGAGGTGAATGTTCTGAACCTTGCTCGGTTTGAGAAGCCAAGTTGGCTCCAGAAAGGGCTTGTTCTCGCTTTGTGTGGCTTATCAATTCACCATTCTCGGCAAAAAGCTCCTGAGTGTCAGCGAACGCTCTTCAGATCCGGTGACAGGTGTGCCAGCAGATCCAGGAGCACATCCATTTCTGCCACCAAGTGGGAGCCGCCCCCGAAAAGTGGATGGAGGAATGCAAATGACACAGGCAAGAAAAGGCTACACACTGACTCATTCTACTATGTGAAACATGAGCATGAAAAATGATGATCTCAGGGTTTTGTTTGTTTTCTGAGAGCAATCTACATTCCAGCTCTCACCTCCTAGTTGATCCAAGTATTTTTCGGCTTCGGTGAAGACACAAATGATTTATCACGGGGACAGCACTGGGCACCTTTCATCCTGAGGACAGTATTTCTACACTGGGGCCCCTGTTGTGATGCTAATTACATCCGCACCACTCTGAAAACTAAGCGTACTGTGGCAGAGTCCATAAAGAGCTGGCCATACGTACGTGTCATAAACATTCAGCAGCCAATTGAGGCACATATCCACGCAGAGAGGGACGTTGACCAGATTGTTGTGTTCTTGCTCCAGGCGATCATAAATAGTGGTCAGACAATTAATGACCTGCAGAATGTCCATGGGCTGGTCATTTTGCTTGAGGTTGTGCTGGTCCAAGGCTTCGCATGCCGCCGACAGGCTCAATAGATCCACTGCAAAAGCCACATAAAGATCACAAGTGAGTCCGCAGGGAAAAATCCTCCTTTCACTCTTTCTCCCTTTCCTGGGAAAATCCTGATCGGGCTGTCTCATACTCTTCAGCGAACACCAAACCCAAACCCTATCCTCTTTAAAAAAAAATTTTTTTTGAAGTCTAGTTAGTTAACGTATAGTGTACTACTGGTTTCAGGGGTGGAATTTAGTGGTTCATCAGTTGCACAGAACACCCAGTGCTCACTGCATCAAGTGCCCTCCGTAATGCCCAGCACCCGGTTACCCCATCCCCCCACCAACCTCCCCTCCAGCAACCCTCAGTTTGTTCCCTAGAGTTGAGTCTCTCATGGTTTGTCTCCCTGTTTTTGTCCTGCTTTATTTGCCCTTCCCTTCCCCTGTGCTGACGGGTTTTGTCTCTTGAATGCCACATGACTGAAATCATAGGGTTCTTGTCTTTCTCTGACTGACTTATTTCATTCAGCATAATACCCTCTAGTTCCATCCATGTTGTTGCAAATGGCAAGAGTTCATTCTTTTTGATGGCTGTGTAATATGCCATTGTATATGTCTATACACATATACCACATCTGCTTTATCCATGTGCCCTTCGATAGCTCAGCTGGTAGTGAAGGACCACAGTTTAAACCCTACCCTCCTTTGAAGTGGTTTGTCTTCACCCCCAGCTCTACGTTTCATGGCTGGAGTATTCAGGATCCGAGGTTACTGTTAAGTCTCGCTGGCACTAGGTAAAGAATGTGGGCGGGAAGAGTCTCCATTCCTGAAGCAAATGGGTATTTCAGAGTTAAGGGGACCTAGAATGCTCTATGGGAACAGACTCATTTCCACTTAGTACAAGTAAGAAAAAAATCTGTTTTACTAGAAATTTTAAAAGAGCTCCTGACAGTACCTTTGTAGATTACTATTAGAGAAGTTCAGTTTGATTAATCAGTGTGGTTAGGGTTGTGTAAACTCTATTTCCAGCTATGCATCTGTAATCATTAAGTGTTTTTCGCCTTGAAATATCACTCACCTCACATTCTCTCTGCTACCTTAATATTAAGTGAAAAAGTCATCAACTTGATTAGAATTTTCAAAAGAGACACTAAAGTAACTGCATAATCTACTCAGTTTTTAGACTTGAGGCTCACTTATTTCTCTCATCTCCAAGCTGTATTTTACAACGTGTACTTTTCAAGTCCTCTAAGAACTTTCTAAGATGGGGGGAGGTGGATTCCCTTGCTCTGAAGTGTAACTTATTCATATGCCATGAGACAAAAATTTAACAAAAGCGAGACCTCAACCTTGTCCAACTGCAGCAAATTGCAAGCTTTACTCCCAAATGTCACGGGAAGACATTTTTCTCTAAAGCCAATTTATTAGCCAAATTGGAAATGCAGCAACAGTGCTTTTCTAACACCTAATACACTTAAGCTCTGGTCTGAATTCTCTGTCCTTGGAGACAAAGAATCAATGGTAATTAAGTCAATTTCTTGCACATCTAGGGGGAGGAGGCAGACAAACCCAGACCATCCCAGTCAGTAAACAGCTAGGCAGATGCTACACGGATGCAAATTCAAGGCTTCAATGTATTTTACTAGTTATTTGTGGAAAGTTCTAATTAAATGTTCAGGGAAGGGGGTGAATATAGTGGCTAATACCTCTGCAGGTTCATACCTATGTCGTGCACGTTTTTCTCTTTTGAAAAAGAAAAATAGTAACCTTTGAAGTTTCCCTGGAAGCCAGAAGGAGACCTGGTGGTGAAAGCAGGAGCGGGTTTTTGTCTTTCATCCCAGCCAGTAAAGCTCTGTGGCTTCCACGCAGTTTCCCCAAAAATGCCCTGGACTAGCACTCACCCTATCAAAGCAAAGGCCCCACTCCTTTTGTGTTAAAATACTCTCGAGACAGAGAAATGACCTCTTTACATGGAAGCCGAGACTTTATTTAAAGCGGCAGGAAAGAACATAGCTTGATTTGAGAGGGAGGCAGGTAGGAAAAAGATCGAAGAATGGAAAAAAAAAATAATAAGGCAAAAAGGCAGGGGGCCTGGAGGAGGGGAAGGCCCAGTAAGCAGACAAAGGACTCCTAACTTCCTCACCCCCTTCCCCTTCTGTGTGCTGCACTTGCTCAGAGGGCAAAATATTCAGGTGCAGTGTAGGGAGAACATTTAGAAAAGCAGCTCACCATCTCCGTGAGGGCGACAGAGGAATGGCTTTCTTCCAAATACCAATATTCTCAGCACAATTCTTTGTAAACTGAAAAAAGGAAGCTATGGGTGGTTTGAAGTTTTTCTATTATTTTCTTGTTACTCTGCTTCCATCATTATAAATATTTTGTCTTACATCCAAGGATACAAGAACTAACAAGGGAGAATGTGCAGACTCGGGTTTGTACTAAGAGTCTCATTTACTCGTGATGGAAGAAAACAAACCAGTAGCAACATGGCACGGATTTCTTGTTACTGAGTCTACTCTCATCTCTGCAAAGGTGAATGGGTAACACACAGAATAGGAAATCTGGAGTAGAAACAGCTCCAGAGGGGAGCAAGACAATTGCTCTGGAATAACAGGAGCAGAGATGACACAGTGAGGAGAGAAATACTGTGCAGCGAGCTTTGCCGAAACCAGCTGCGATTCAACAGGAGAATGGTCCCTCACAGAAGACCGGCAAACACATTTCTCCCAAACGAACGTATCAAACACAATTCCCTTTCGTGGAACAATTTTTCAAAGACGTGTAGTCAGGTATCCATAGCCAATACTACGCACTTGAAAAGAGGAGAGAAAATCGATAGGGACAATTTAATTGCCACAGAGACATGCACTTAACTGTTCCAAACGACCATTTGAAAGAATACAGTGAGATCTTTTGATGAAACATTAAACATAATGATTCACTATTTCTAGAAGCCTCAAAAAGCAACCAGCAGACACTTCTGTGAGACTGTTTTGTTGTTGTTGTTGTTGTTTATCTCAAACTAGGAATTTCCACTGGGGGATGAATGTATGTATCTTCTTATTAGGGAATATATTTGCAAATCATATAAAAACCCAATCATGTGCTAATATACCCACTCTTTCAAAAATTATCTGTACAGTAGAAGATGCTATAGGTTTTGACACAACTGAATAGGGCCCATTCGTTGGCCTTTCTCTGTGTCAGGGCTGTGGGGTTGAGAGAGGGTGGGGAGAGGACAAAAGGACTTGCTCTCCAGGACCCTCTCTGCCCTTCAAGAAAAGCAGACAAAGCAGAAAATGAAGCAGGATATTGGGGTGGGGGGATACGGAGTGTAGGATCCCATTAATGGCTACTGAGACTCTGGCTGCAAGTAATCAAATCATGTTGATTTCAATCAACGTTCTAGATTCAAATGCTAACTCCACTCATTTCTGCAAATGCTACAAGTGAGGAGCTGAAGCAGGATTTTTTGTCTTTTACTGTCTTGGGCTCTGAAGACCAGAAAGCTCCCTTAGAATCCTTCTGCATTTGAGAAAGTGGAGACCAGAGAGGAGAAACCTGACTCTTAGAATTGTAGGACACATGGAGGTCCATAGTGTGGAGCACAAAGGGAGGTTGCAGAAGGTGCCCTTACAGACTAGACAAAGAAAACCATCCCACCTTTTCTCTACCGGGAAGAACAGTGGAACAAAGGAGAAGCACCAGAAAGTCAGTTAGCTTAAGTCCCATGGTGCCCACATCACCCCCAAGCTCATTTCACAAGTCAATGCAGAGACTTTGTGTTCATATACCAACAACCCCGGAACCTACTCCGTGCATACAGAGACAGAGGAGGGCACCGGGGGTACCGGGTAAGCGCTGTGTGCCTGCTGGCTCTTGCCCAGGCAGCGGGCACCTGTGGGAAGAGAAGGCTGCTGGTGACGTCATGCTGTTCTCCAGGCAGCTGACAGTTAGGGCTGAAGGGCTTTCCAAGCACATCTTTGGCCACCAAGAAAGTTGGTGCACTTTGATGTGGTTATCTGCACTGTGAGGGTTCATATCTCAGGGGGTCTGGTGTTGGCCTAAGATGTTTTTTGCTAAAAGGCTACACAATGCAGAGCCTGGATCAAAGCAAGGAAAAGAAGTGCCTTACTGTGTTGATGTGTAGCCATGGGTTACAGCTCATCATTACTGTTTATGCATAAAAGTTACACTGAACATTTTTCACCTGGTTTGGGGGAGACTCATGAGTGCTGCAGGGAGACTCATGAGGACCAGCTATGGGGAAAGAATGTGCCCAGGTTACCATAAGGCTTTAAGAAACCCTGTATGAAACTCTACTACGTGCTCTCTGGTTTTCAAAGTGGTTTGTGCTCACATGTGCAGTTCTTGATCCAAGAGAGAAACTGCATCCTGGTACCGCCCTTACAGAGATCAGGCACTCGGGGCTCGCACCTGGCTTATCTGGACCCTAGGCTGTGAGGCAGCCTGTGGTTTTGATTCTGCTTTTAATGCTGACAGGATATTGTAGCCATTGTCTTTAATGAACAGTACATTTTTAAACACTCTCATTTGGGTTCCGTGAGTCTTTAGCAACTGAGCCCTGACTGCTACTCCCAGTGCAATTAATGTCAGGTGTGAGATTGCTTAGGAGACCGCCCCCCCCACTCATCCTTAGCTAAAAATCTGGCTACGGTATTACTGAAGAAAAACAAGAGGATTCTGATAGAAGGGATGAAAATGAACCGTTGCTGCTGGTTTCCAAGCTACCCTTGACTTCAAGTAGCACAGGCTTTGACATTGGTTATCGATGACAGAACTTTCTAATGGAATCTATAAGTGGTAGAACCTGAACTGGAAGAGCTAACAGAATGGATTAGAAAGGAACTACAAGCCGATAGCAGAGCAGGTCGACGAAAAATTCAGTTCCTTGGATGCATCAGCCAAGCTCCAAGAAATTCAGAATCTCCTGTAGCTAGAGCTTCACGCTCTCTGGCCTGCAGGTGGAGATCTAACCAAAGGAACCTGGGCAGCTCTCACTTTGATAAATGGGCTACACCTGTGAGACCACTTACAATTAAAAAGATCATTCAAGTGGGGGACTTAGCAGGTGTTTCGACGTCACCACATTTTCTTTTTCAATGCCATCCCTAGCTGTCCACGGACTGGGGCTACAATTAAGAGTCTCAAAGGCTGGTTATATTCTGAAACAGGATATTACGGCTATTAGTTGGAACCTAAGTGCAAAAATCCCACAGGGATTGACGGAATGGATTACTCCTTCCCCACCCCTCAACTAGCTGGAGCTGACTGTCCACAAATGTTTTGTTGCCTAGAAACAGGGTAACCCCGTTTTTCTGTACTAACCCGATCTTGCCCTTTAGCATTGGGAAGAGACAGAAGAGGAATCCCCGCTAGGCCTCATCTTGCCACCAGCTCCATACACATGAGCCAAGTGGCTGAACCCAAAGGACATACTTCGTGTGCAGGTGGAAGGTTTGGACTAAAATCAATGATAAGAAAGAAAGTTCAGACTGTTGCTGAAGGGAATAAAGCCATCCATGGGTGTTACAAAAGGGAAAATCCAACATCACTGGTGCCTAGAAAGAGGCTTAAAATGTGCTCCCTTAGCTCTGAGTCAACTATCTCTTTGAAGAGTCAAGAAGTGGGGGAAAAAAGAGTCAAGAAGTGAAGAGGGCAGCTGGCCAATCTACAGAACACGCTGAGGAAGAGACGTGAGCTCTGATTATACCCACGAGTCTTTGGAGCAATACTAAAGCAGCTATGTCTTGGTTCTTTTTTCACAGGACACATCTGTCATTAAGGATCTGTACTGAAAAGTATCCTGTGGGATTACCGACCCAGTCAAACGTGAAAAACACTGATTTACAACAATCTGAAAGAACATTGTGGGGCCACTGTGACCGTGAAGGTTTAAGAAAGGTCTTGGGTACATGGTAAAAGGTTCATATGCTCTACACCTCATCTGTCACAAAATTACGTGTAAAAAATAAATAGCTATTTGACGCGTGGTATGAGAGGAAAGCCACAAATGGGTGGACGGACAACTGGAACACTGTGACCCCTAAGGAATAAAAGCCTAAATTGAGGGGCCCACATCCCTGTGACTGAAAAGCCAGAAATGTGATGTGGACAATCATAGAAATTTCTGTGGCACAAGCAAAGCAACAACTATGGAGGAGGGATGATGACTCATACGATGTTAGCCCGGGTGACTGGACATTTGTGCATATCACATTTATTTCCTTGTCATAGTAAAGATGTGAGTACACAATGGCAACAATGTGTCTGCTGGACCACAGAGCATGGGGCCGTGTGACATAAAAGAAAATAAAAGGAGAGTAAGGAGCTCAGCAAGGGGTCCCCCGCCAGAATGAACTGGCTCTGAATGGGGAAAGATACGTGCATGGGAGAGACCTCCTAGTGCAAAGACAGCACTTGGAGGGCACCCAGCTCTGAAAGCAAGGTTAAGGATGGCAAGCCCCCTAGAACGGTGACTGGAAATGAAATCTACAAGGTGCTCCTTGAAGAGTTTCCGCATCACCACTCAGGGCCAACCCTTCCTCCCCTAGTGTGCACCTCCCGGATACTGGACACATTTGGAATAGGAGTACAGTACATCCCCTGGGAGCAAAAGACGTTCTGTTACAGGAGCCCTCACATTGGGCACCAGCATCTGGCAGACCACGTAAGCTGAGAAAATTCGCTTGGCTCTGGTCCTCAAGATTGTTTTGCATCCTAAAAAAAAAAAAACAAAGACCTGGCCTCCCACCTATGTGAAAAAGAACCCCTTGCCTATACGAGAAAGATGGATTTTATTGGCAAGGACAATACAATGAGCCTGGCCTCTTGGGCTGCCTTGCCATAAGGCAGCCTGTGGCTGTGAAAACACATCTTGGTTCTCACGCTTGTGGCTTCACTGGGGCCTTTCCCTGCACTAGACTGAAGACGAGTAAGCTACGCTGTCCTGGATCCGGGAGTCTCTGTTAGCAACTGAACCCTGTTGCAGGCCACCCTCGGTGCCCTCTCAAAAGGTGAGGTGGTTTCATCAAGACGGGACGAAGTCTTTCACCTGCTTTGTCGTGGTGAGGGAGAGTCTGGCAGCCGTGACTTTATTCGGACAACTTCAGGTCCTACCAACTCTCTCTTTGCGATTCAACTGTTCTCTATTTCTTATTTGCAGAATATCGGTCACATTTATCAACTGCAGTACGTTGAGCCCTAGGTTTGGGCTCTCTCCAACCCACCACATGCTAAGAAACTAAATATACATGTATGCTTTGCTAACTGCATTTTTAAGTCTGCTCTTAGAAGCTAGAGAAATTTTTAATTGTAGAAGTCACACACACACCCCAAGAGGACGTCATCAGAACTACAGATGGACAAAGAAAAAGCTTAGATTATCTCCTCCTAACTCTGCGGGGGGGGGGGGGGGCGGCGGGGGTATCAGCCTTAGGAAGCAGCTTACAAATCCGTCTTACCAAGATTTTCTCTTTGTCTCTGCTTTTCTGCCGAGTTTAATTTTCACTCACAGGGCGCTGAAAGGCAGTATGGAGTCATGCAACATTAAACCGATTACAAACTGGGGACATTACAGGCCAATGGTGAAGCTCTCAATTTAAATAGCAAATTCTCGATAGTGGATGAAATTGTGTTATTCAGGTTTCTGCAATACTGAAGCTTTGATAGCGAAGTGCAAAAAGATGACCAAAAGCTTAATGGCAGGAATGCTGCATATTTTCTAAAACATCAGTAATTCAAACTCTTCCCTGGCATCAGGACATCACTGAGATAACATCATTAATTTTCATTAAAGTGAAGTTGGTAGAAGCGCCCTTCGGTTGGAAGAGCCAACCAGGACAAGTTTTATTTGCCAGTAGCACAATGTCTCTTTATCATGGCTTCGCAGGCACAGAAATGACAAAGGCTGGAAGATAAACCTAAGCAAACATCAAATTAAGAGGAAATTCTTAAATCATCTACTGAACGGTTAGTTAAGTAATGTCACCACACGTGTTTTCAAGAATAAAGGGACCAGAGAACTCCTTATTCTGGAGTCATACGACATGTGGAACTCTATCATTCTTGAGAATCCAATATGTAACTTAGGTAAATACACCCTACACCCTAATTTGGCTGTGCCTAAATCTTTTTCAAATAGAAGAAAAGTCATGCTCAGAAAGCAAAGGCTGAGAATTTCAGATCTATTTCAAAGTGGAAATTCTACATCCTACCCTCAGAGCTTAACTCTACTACAAGGTTATAAACGCAAATGGTCAAACTTTTTCGTAATATCAAATTCCCCCATTTCCCAACATCTACTGGAAATTTTAACTTAAACTGAAATGATAAAGTGAGACACCTTTGTGAGCAGAATTATTTAACAGAAGAAGTGGATAATGCCTAAATCCAGGGGACAAAGCAACATGATAGAGAAGGACAGTCACTAGAAGGTTTTCCATCTTGTCTATTTCTGGGCTTTTTCAAAGTATAACCGGAAACAGCTGATTATCTCTCTTATACTTTCAGGATTTCGCAGGAAGAGACTCTATACTAATAACGCTTTACAGTAACAGGTTCATAATTACCCCTTTATCGATGGAAAACATTATCTCTGGGATGGGACACGGCTAAGAGAAGAAAAAGAAGCAGAAGACTTCTACGCGGAGTTCTCTGACTCCGCCCAGCTCTTTGACTCCCCTCCCCAGGGGGCCTCTTTCCAGCTACGTATGTTAACAGGTCCCTGAGGAAATCCCAGGTCTGGGGAGACCGTTAGAAAACACTTAAACTTGGCAGTCATATAGCTGAAAAACAACAGCTTTGGACTATAAGCTGTAAGGAAATAGAAGCCTCAATTTACTTCTGTTCACGCATCCATTCCATGGAAACATACGAAACCCTACCGCGTGCACTGGGCTTTGTGCTAAGGACTGGAGAGGCCGAGATAAAGATGAAAAGCTGACTCTCTCCTCCCAAGTAATTTCACTTCTTGAACATTTCTTCTCCCTCTCTGGGGAAAAAGCCCCAAGCCAGCAACCGTTCTTGACTGACTGCTAGCCTCTGCAGACCTCTGGTCAGGCTCCTTAATTCCCAAAGGCTTGGAAGCCCAAATTCACAGTTCTCTCTTCCCTGGTTCTGGCCCCGACTCTGGAGGATTTCAACATGGGGAGGGATGACCGGTGCATCACTCGACTCACTCCCCTAACTTCCTGTTTCATCTCTGTGCAAGTTCACATCTACAGCACCCACTCAAACGGTCAGAGCTGAGATCCAGTCACCTGGACCTGTTCCACTCCTGAAACAATGTTTAGCTACGCTACTCTCTGACCACAACTTGCCAACCTTCCAGTTATTTCCACACCACACCACCTCTTCCTATGCCTCCCTCAACAGTTAGCCCCTCGATCCCTCTACCTCCTGATTACCAGCTTCCATGTGAATTCAACATGGCCTTGACAGACATCATCACTTCAACCACTTAACCATTCTTTTGCCCAGATCTCCCCTTCTCTTGCCCAGGTGTCATATGCCCACCTGCGATGGACCCATCTGGCTCCTGAGTACTGAGTGAGCCTGGGACAAGCCCACACCCATGAAGGTTGGTGCTGCTACTGAACACCAAGCAGACTGGGCTCCTGCTCAAATCAGCCCTCTTCTCTCTTCTTTTCCAGAAAGGTGAACCCACCCACAACCCTATCACCCCCCACTCCCAAATGTGGCAGAGGCACACTCTCTACCTTCCACAGAAAACAAACCTCCACATGGCTTCCCTCACCCTCCAGCCCCTATATCTCCTTAGCTACCGGACCCACACAGATCGCTGCCTCGCCACCCCCTGTTAGTGGAAGAGAGGTGCCCCCACCTTCTCTTGGCTCCTAGATTAATTACCTCCCTTACGCTCTGAGAAGTCTCATTTTTTTTATTATCTTGTTCTCTCTTCTTGTCGTCATGACTTAAATGGACTCAAGTATCTTTCAACTTCTAAGTATATACACTTCATTAACGCCTCCATCCACGGCAGCCAACTGCCACCATCACCCCCTCCTTCAAACTAAATTTCTCCAAGAACCAGCCATACCGACCATCTTTACATCTGCTTCCGATTTATTTTTAAGCCCACTTTCCCACCTCCACTGTGCTTCTAAGAATCTCACTGAAGTCAGTAAGGACCTCCTTATTGCTAAATCCAATAGGCACGTGCACCAACTCTATGCTGACCTCCCAGCCCATGTGCCCTGGTGGCCAGCCACTTCTTCCCCCGCCAGGCAGTACCTGGCACTCGAGTTCACAGTTATCTTCCTTCTCCCCCCATGGCCAGTGCTTTGCAATTGCCTCTGTACAGCCTAAATAGTCTTTTCTTCCTCTGCACGCTCTCCCCGAGTCTACATACGATGAGCCCTAAATATTATTTGTCTACTACTTCTCCCAAGCGTCACAGCTTCATGCCCACCTCTCCCAGGCAAGTCCACCATTCTGCCAAGTGAGCACCTCATAGCTTCCCTGAGTCCCCCTCACCCACCCCATCAAGTTCATCACTAAGGCCTGTCAACGTTACCTCTTACGTGTGTCTCAGTTGTCTCCAATTCTCTCCTTTCCTCCAGTGCCCATTCGGGCCACGGTGTGGGAAGGTTTAGAGTACCAAAACTGCTCAACCAGTTGCTCTTGTGGGCTGCACAACCCCCGCCCTCAATTCACGCTCTATTCCACGGCCACGATGACGTTTCTCAAGGAAAATCCCATCATGTCACCCCCTTGCGTGGCTCCCCACTGACCACTAGATTCTTGAAATAATTTAAAAAGCCTTTTACAATCCTCCTCCCACTTCTCTCTCTCTCCAGCCAAAGCTTTCACCATGGTCTTTCCTTTGGACTCTGTGCTTTGGCCACGCTCAAGCATTTTCAGTTCCTGAATGGAACACGTGCCATTCCTTCTGACTAGAACACTCCTCCTAGAGTGAGCTCTACTAAGCCTTCTGGACTCCCAGAGCTTAGGTACCACCTCTTCCAGCAAAGGGTCTCTGAAGCTCACCCCTACAACTAGCTCTTCTCAGAGTACCCTCATTCTTCCTCTGTCACATGATGAAATAGAGGCCTTCGAAACCATCTCTTTACTTTTCCTCAAGCTGCCCATAAAGTGTGGCAATGGACATGGTATCACTTCATTTCTCTTTTTTAACGGACTGTGCACATTCTCAGCAATCTTATATATATTCACCTATGTCTCCAGACTTTATGGACACCCTCAATCTTCCTCATAAGACTACAAGTGCCATTAGGGTAGGGACTGGAGCAATTCCTGTTTCATGGCTCTATCATCAAGGCACACAGGCCTTCAAATAAGATGTTCTAATTAACTGCGATGATAATGGATTATATATAAATCATGAGATGAACATGATGATACAGGACACATTCGGATTTCCCTACTGAGCTATGATATGGAGCAAAAGCAGAGAACTTAGCCTGTCATCTATCCTCCATCACGGCAACCACCCGAACCCCAGCATTCAAGCTAATAACCTACTCACACCTGCACAATGTGGTTAGGGCAGATACAGTCTTCTACCACTAAAGGCATTTTAGAAGAAGCAATAAAGGCAGAAGACGGAGAGATTTCAAGTTTCATAAAGGTAACTCAGGATGCCGGAGCCCTTAGTTCGAAAATATAAATTATCAAAACCTTATCAATTCAACATCAGTAGCTGAGGAATGGTGACAGGAGAGATTCTGAACAGCCTAACAAAACAGTTTAGGGCACACTAGGCCAAAGAGATTTTAAAAAGGGGATTCTATGTTACAGCTGGTCTTATGAGAGCTATTTCTCCCCTCTCCAAGTGGAAATACCCCCGAACCCAATTTTTTTTTTTTTTAAAGCAAGGAGGAACTATCCCGTGTTTCAGGCATGGGTTAATACTCACAGCAAAGGGCCTTCTGCAGTCTTCGGAGTTTCATGGCCGTCCTATAAGCTGAGAACCTGACATTATTCAGGTCAGCTGAGGAAAAAGGGGACAAAACAGAGATCATTTGTTATTTCATCAGAAAGCCCGAAAATTCCCGCTGTTTTGGAAACAAAACAACAGTAACTTAGGAAAAAAAAATCTCTTGTACATATGTCCCACATTTTGGGTAGTGAAAATTCTGTCAATTTTTGGAAAAAGCAAAAACAAGCAAACAAACAGAAACTCTCTTTGCTGTCTGACGATCGCTCAAGCTAAATTCTACAAACTACACTGGGCATCCATACAGTCCTTGTTCCTGAAAGGGAAGATGAGACAGGCATTTTTTTTTTCTTCTTCTAGACAATAGCCTCCGTTCTACTGGAGAGGATCTTTGCTACACAAGATTTAAGCGAACAAGGAATGTATTTTTTAAATAGCTCCTAGAACTTAGCCAACAATCAAGTGGCAATTTCATTCTTTTGGGGGGTTTGGGTTTCTTTTTTTTTTTTTTTTTTTTAAGTACAGATGAGTTTGTTTTCTCAGTAATATCGAAAAGAATATTTCACCAATGAAAATACAGGAGGCCTTCTAAAAAAGACAAAAGTTTAAGATGAAGATCTCAGGTACATGAAAAGCATGTTTGTGTAATTTAAAATCACAGTGGAAGAGCTCTAGGCTTTAAGGAATTCGTCTTGGATTTATTTCACTGATAATATTTGTTTTTTTTTCCCAAGTTTTTCTTTAAATTCCAGTTAGTTAGCTAACAGTGCAATATTAATTTCAGGTACGAATATAGTGCTTCATCACTTCCATACAATACCCACTGCTCATCCCAAGATGAGCCCTCCTTAATACCCATCACCTGTTTAATATCTTTTTCTGGTTATAAAAGTTATACATGCTCACTGTGGCATAATTAAAGAAATCAAAGAAAAATATAAAATCCAGTAAACACATCACCCATAATCCTATGATCCAAAGAGAGGCACTGTTAACATTTAGAGAATTTCTTATATCCAACGCATCTATGTGTCTGCGTGTGTGAGATATATTTTAAAATGTAACTGGGACTAAAATAAACATGTAGTTTATAATCTAAGGTGCCACCATTGTAATATTCATCACAGATGGTCTCAACAACGTCTGCTACTGCGATTTCTACGCCACCTGTCTATCAAGCCCCCCACACCCCCGACCCAGCCCAGAGCTTTATTTCCATGATGCCCTTACTGAAGTGTGTGCAAACCTTGGAATACACTGGGCTTTATGTCTCTGCTGACATGTCTGTGGAGTTGGGTTTCAGGAACCCAGTTCCAAAAAGCTCCTTGAGGACAAGTACTCTGTCCCTACTTCTGTCATCGTTCCCAGGTAATTAATATACAACTGCTCTCTGAAAAAGCGAGTGTACTATAGCTAGTGAACCACCGGCAGACGGAAGGACTAAACGAGCAAAGGAACGAGAGAGAGAACAAAACATACCAGCAAACACGTCGAACCGCCATAATCGCATGGCAGTGGCAAAACCAATTCTGACCGGGCTCAGGAGAGGGAAATGAGGTAACACGTAATCCAAGTTGCGCGGTTCAAGAGCATTAACTGTAGGGCCTTTGCCAAGACTGAACACAAACACTTCAACTGACATTAGGGAACGGAAAAACAATGTCTGTCATGCATCTGAAAATATTCAGCCTGACAATTATAAAAACAGACAGTATTAAATGCTGGCGAGGATGGGGAGTGACTAGAACACTTCACACACGGCTGGGGTGGGGGCACGTAAGCCCGTATTTCCACTTTGGAAAACCAGCTTAGCAGCTTCCTATGAAATCAAACAGACATCTCTCTTGGGACCCAAATAGTCCCCTCGTGGAGATTTACCGCCAAAGAAATACACACATGTGCACAAAAAGATGTGTCCATGAATGTCCACAGTAGTAGCTTTTTCTGTAACAGCAAAAACCTGGTAACAAATCATAAGGAGAAGGAACAGACAGACTGGGCAGAGCTGTACCATGGGACACTAATCTTCAATGAAAAGGAACTAAGTACTGGTAATTTAACATCAACCATCCTGCAGCATGGCTAATGCCGAGTAGAAAGCAGACGAGAAGGGTAAATACTGTTAGATTCCACAGGCATGAAAAGCTAAACAGACAAATCTCACCTATGCTGACGGAAGACCGCTACACTGGCAGCCTAGAGTGCGATCGGGGTGGCTAGCAGACTTCAAGACAACACAAGGTTATTTTGTAGGTGACTGAATTCAGTTATGTATCTTGACTAGTATGGAGGTTTCTGAGTATATACATTTGTCAAAACTCTACCTATACAATTAAAAGGGATGCATTTTATTGCAGATGATGCCTTCATAAAGCACATCTAAAGAGTTTAAAGTAAACCCTCACGTGGACAGTACAGTATGACACATGTGTGTGTGAGTGTGTGTGTTAGCTTAAGCTACACTGCGGGGGCGGTCAGCTGTCTTAATCAGGCATGCACGCTCTAGGGGTGGTTGGCTAGTAATTCATCAAAAAAGCCTCACTCCAGCAGTGGCCACCATAAGTACTTCAGCTATATTTAGCTCCTCTTCCACCAAGGGATTCATAAATTATCCTAATTAATGCTAGATAGGTTTGCACTGGTGATAGTAGTGGTTTGCAAAACAGGAGGGCTGTTGAAAAGGGTTTAGACATGGTGCCTGCCCTTTTACTATCAGGATATGAAAAGAATCGAACAGGCTCTCCACGTACAGGAACGGGGCCCTACACTAGATCCCAAGATGTCCACCTGTAGGTCACCGAATTGTTGGTTGCCTGAGTTCAGTGAGATGCTCCCCAGAATCCTGCTGTTAGAGCGGTAATTCTCAAACTTAAGCATGTATCAGAATTATGGGGGTGGGGCCGCTAGCTAAAAATACAGATTCCCAGGCTGCGCTCCCAAATTTTCTTTTTCCCTAGATCCATAGAGGGTCTGAGAATGTGCATCTCTAACAAGCTTCCAGGTGATCCTGATGCTGCTGGTCCTCTGTGTTAGAGGAGTTAGGGGGTAGTTGTGAGAGACTCATCCGCCAAGCACTCACAAAGGCAGGGTTGTGATCTCACTCTGCCTTCTGCATTCGCTTTAAAGACTGTTCTGTGCCCTGTGGCTAATAAATGTTCTTTTGTCACAGAGCCAGTTCTGAGACCTGCTTTCATTTTAAACTGGTCGGTAGGCGTGTATAAGTTAAACCACGTCTAACTTGGCATGGCTACCAACGCATACTGAAGAGTACCTGTGTGGGTCCTTGTTAGCCGAAGTGTGATTTGCGGACCAACAGCATCAGTTATCTCTTTGGAGCTTGTTAGCAGTACAGTATCTTTGGCCCCACCCAGATCGATGAATCAGAATCGACATTTTTTTTAAACAACTTTTTTTTAGATTTTATTTATTTGTCAGAGAGGGAGAGGGAAAGAGAGTGTGCACAAGCAGAGGGAGCGTCAGGCAGAGGAAGAAGCCGACTCCCCGCTGAGCAGGGAGCCCAATGCGGGACTCAATCCCAGCATCCTAGGATTGCAACCTGAGTCCAAGGCAGACACTTAACCGACTGAGCCACCCAGGTCCCTGCAATCAACATTTTAACAAGATCCCAGGTGATCCATATGGACCCTCAAGTACAGTCAATTCTTTAATTGTACATTTTAACAAATTTATGTTTTCCACATTGTTCAAATGTGAACTCTGCACAAAGACCTGCTGTCTTCTGCTTTTCTAAGTTCCACTTTGTGGGTTTGTACAAGATTATTGAATGGCATTCATGATCAATTAGACTAAAAGTTCACTTCTGGGATGTATCTGTGGGTCTCCTGTTCATGATGAACACCAGTGAAAGGTACTCAATATATTAAAAGGGTCTAAAAGTGTCCTCAAAGGTAACAGGAAGAGATTCTTCCTCCAAGTGAACACCTTTTCCCCAGAGTTTGTTCTCTGCTCGGGAGAACTTGATTTACCTCCATCCCTCTGACTGTCCCTCAGTGTCTCTTCTTCCCTGAGAGTCATGGTTCTTCCCTTGTCTCTCTTCCCTAGTCATCACTGCTTCCCTTCTTGGGTGGTCTCAGCCAACTCATGTTTTCTGGCACTAATCCACAAGACATGAATTCCTGTCCTCCCCCTCCAGACTGGTGTCACACCATTTGCCAGTCTGATCAGACTCGCCCTCTACTTGGTGGCACAGAGTTCGTTCGCACACTCAGAAATAAGTCCCCTTGGTCTTTATAAAATAAGCAACATAGAAACACAGAAACATCCTTCCTGTGAAGGATAGAGCAGTCTTTCCTTACCACCATCCCATAGCAGTTTCCAAGGAACAGCCTCCAACTCCAAATTTCCTTTCATTCATAGACTTGAACTGAAGTATGGAGTGTGAATTGTGTGTCAGTCACATATCTTAGCAGAAGATACTGGCAAATACTTTCTCTTCTGTTTCTCTTTCTTTCTAATCCTCCTTTTTAAATGCCTATTAACTCACTGGTCTTGTTTCCTACTTCCTTCTTTCCTAGAACTAGGATACTTCTCCTACCCACCCCAATTCTACCCCCTTTCCAGTTTTCCAGGTTCTGTTCAGAATTCAGAAACAAATGATCTAAATGAGGTCAGAATCTTCATCCGTATTTCAGTGTATTTCAAGAACTGGCAAATTCCACACGAAGCTACAGATCCAAGCGGGAGAGGGGAAGATGATCTGCTTCTTTCTGGGTGTGGTTCCCTATGGAATCCTATCTGAGACAAGCATCTGGTACATTGCCGCTCTAGCAGGGCTCTCAGCTTTAGCAGTTAGAACTGTTCCAAGTCCTCCCAACTATGGCGTTCTGCCCCAAGTTCATCCTTTCTGACTCCCATTCACATACCCCCAGCCCACTGCCTTCTGGCCACCAGGTTTCTGTGCCCCTTCCCTGCCCTGGGTCCAATCTCACTACTGCTCTCAGTGACTTGGAAATCGGAGAAGAAAGAAGTTGGGAAAATACCTACTTTTCATCAGCATGCAGCAGAAGCCATCCACATTTTTCTCCAGTAAGCATCACTGGATTACAACAGAGTTCTGGTGGCCTGGAAGCCTTACTGGGGAGAGATAACCATCTGTGTTGCTGGAGTCTGCTGTGTTGCTAGGAATCTGAAGCAGCACTCCCTCTGGCTTACAACTGAAGTTAAGTCTCTGCCTCGGAAAGCAAGGAGGATGCACACAGTAACCTCGAGACGGGGTACAGCTGCGGACAAAGTGACATCGTCCTGGGCTGAGGCGAGAGCTGACCTGATAGCTCAAGTATGCACGCCCCATAAAGGGAAAGCCCCCAGTCCCTCATGGGAGGCTGGCCTCCACTCTCTCCGAGAACTGCCTTTCCAGGACTTGGATCCAAGTTGTAATGAGCTCACCAGTGCTCCACAACCGGAACTCTGAGAGGAGTGAGACTATCCAAGAAATGAGTTACACAATGTTTCCATGGCAGCTGGTAGAAAGCACACTTCAGAAGGATAAAAATGCTGAAGTGAACATTCCTCTTCATGACTTGAATTATTTTAACCAGGGCTGGTTCTAGCCTAAAAATAGAGGAATCTAGAAACTTAAGGAACGAGGGCAGATATCAAACCATCTATCTACCTTCTCAAGCTCAATCACCAGCTACTAACGTGATGGCCCATTTGGCTTTTATTCTGAAGCACAAAACAAGTAATGGGGGGGGCAGTTTGCTTCTTCAGTCAGACTGTCAATTTCTCCTGACTTTGGTAACCATCTGTTTGAAGAGTTTTACTTCCATTCTGTGGAAGGTACTGGCTGAAGGTATCAGATTCCAGAAAAGAGGAACGACAGCTCAAGTGCAGGTCACAAATCTACACCACGTTGGACATGCTCTTGCAAAAATAGTGAAAAACACCTCAGCATATAAAGTCAAGGGAAAACTTGGAAAATAGAGAAATGAAACATTAGGCCCTTTCATTTCCTTTTTATTTATTTTTTTTAAATTTTTCATTTCAGTTTTATGGCTGGGTTAAGCTTTCTGATGGCTTGTGGAGACTTTTTGGAAAGGCCCAAAGTTTTAGTATGTTTATCTATTAGGTAGAAGGAATGATAATGACCTCATAAAATTAATGAGTGGAAAGAGCTGGATAGCCAAAGATTATTCCAACAGATAAATTAGCACTGTGGTCTTTGTTTCTTCCTACCAAGTCTGCTTCCCAGAAGAAATGTAATCCCAATTAGTCAGGTGATCATGAGTGAAAAATATAATTTAGAGGGAAGTATGATCATTTTTGGTACAGTGCCAATTCGAATGTCTGGCATACAGTATGAATTAAACTACTACTGCCTGTCTATTTTAATCATTTTCCAGAGAAGCCAAAACGAGGCCATCTCCCCAGACAGCCCTTCCACTATAGGAAGGTGGCACGTTTTCACATATGAGATTGTATCTCACATTCATTCCCCAGCCTCACTGTTCCTAGAGTGTTCTAATGGACTCTCCACATGACAAGTATTCTTGCCAGCTCCAACACACCAGAACAGACAACAACCACAGGTCTTAATGAGGCTTGAGATAAACTCAGTAATTTAAACCAAGTCTGTCTTGAAAGCAAATGAAACCAAGATGTCCAGGCTTCAGAAGTTTAGAGTACAATGTAGAATTACTGGGAACTCTTCAACCACATGTAGGATTTCTGGAATGTATCTTTCAAAAATCAGCTAAGAAAGAAGAGGTACATGACTTCATTTTACTGGATCCGTAATTTTTAAAATATATTTGAGGCCTTTTAAAATCTAAACTCATTAAAACCTCATCATCAACACAGAGCTTTACTCAAATGGGGCTAAAATAAATCCACACAGAGATAAGTAGGAATTACACACTCCTACTCGCAACAAATGCAGAAGGCCAAGTCTGCGAATTTATAATTACTGCTGAGTTGTATCTCCACAGGTGAAATGGTATTGCTCTCTAGAATTTTTCTAAAAAAACAAAGCAAGAGAAGCAACATACTATTCCAGTATGGCACCAATGTGGGAGCCTTCAAACTGCAAAGGAGAGAAACTGGTTATAAACCAAAAATTAAACACAAAACTGAGAACTTCAACTGTGAAATGAAAAATAGCAAAAAATCCTGGCTGTGGACTACTCAGGGCCCTTCTGGCCCCTTCTCTGCCTTGGCCTTCCCCAGCCAACCCTCACTACTTCTTGGCAACACTGTTCCCCTGAAGGAGTCAATACTCAAATGAGTCTTGCTCCCAGAAGTTCTCTGCTCTGGTAAAAGATCTGTTGAGAAAAGAGTTTCTTTAACAAGTGGCCCACAGAAAGTTTTCCTGGGGGAACTGTGTATCTCAAATACCATTTCCGGGGGTGCCTGTTAGTAGAGCATGCGGCTCTTGATCTCGGGATTGTGAGTTTGAATCATATTGGGTATACACATTATATAAACAATGAATAAATAAATCAATGCCATTTGGGGGAGCCTGACATGTTCCCAATAGTGGAGAGCTGACTCCTGATGATGCTGGGGTCCCACATTCATTTTACTTCAGCTTCTAAGCAGAAAGGACTAGGGCACCAATTTCCAAATCTGCCTGCCAAAAAAATACATACAAAATGATACTAATGATATATTTTTTAAAGATTTTATTTATTTGACAGAGATCACAAGTAGGCAGAGAGGAAGGCAGAGAGAGAGGAGGAAGCAAGATCGCCACCAGAGAGCCCAATGTGGGACTCGATCCCAGGACCCTGGGATCATGACCTGAGCTGAAGGCAGAGGCTTTAACCCACTGAGCCACCCAGGCTCCCGATACTAATGATTTAAAAAGACAGTTTAAGCCATTCCAGTTTATAGCCTTTTTTTTTTTTTTAAAGAAAGACCTCCATCCACCCCTAATCATTCCATCTGTACTTTCAAGACATCCCAACACAAGGTGGGAACCACAGGCCAGGCAAGCTTCTCTGAGAATGTGAGGTTCTGGCAAATATCTGGAGGGTGATGGAGGTTAACCAGGCAAAGAGGGCGAGAACAAAACAGGATAAAAGGCCAGCACGTGTAAAGGAGGCTCCCAAGTAGACAAAAGGAGGGACCATGAAGAATCTTAGGAAGGTCAGTCCTACTGAACTCTCAGGCAGTGAGGAGGAAGAGTGGCTCCATAGAGGCCTGACAGGTAGGCAGGAAGACGTCTGCCACAGGGCCCTGCACATCACTGCAAGAAGGAAGTCTTGGGAATTCCAGTTAAACAAGGCAGATGCAACGGTCTCGTGTTCTCTGTCCTTATTCCCAAGAACTCTCTATTCGGATCACAGTAAAAGAAGTAAAACTGACATCTATCGAGAAGAGACGAAACAGAACTGGAGAGAAGAGAACCGACCGGAGCTCTAGTATCTTGGAACCCTGGTAGACAACCTGGTGGTCGTGATTTCGGAGCGCAGAGAAATCCCAAGTCGACTTTAATAGGAGGGGAAGATAGGCAAGTTGAGGGGCTGGGGGCTAATAAGCAGCACGCCAACTTCTACCATCAAGGCATCAAAAACGAGAGGCTGCAGGTTCCTTTGAAGGCTGAAATGTGGCTGAAAATACAAGCACCGCTTGTCTTTAGAGCCCTCAACACTTTCTCCCCCGCCCCATGTCCGGAGCATCCAGCCACCTCCTGCTTCACCCTGATAGAAGGCTGGAGGTTTAATCTCAGGAGAAGCTGCACCAGACACGGGGGAGTGACGAGAAACTAAGCTGGGGAGTGAGATAAGGCACCAAAAACAGTGAAAGCTTAAGTGCCATGCCTGCATACCCAAGGAATGTAACTCCTTCACTTGGTTCCCTACTCCCAAATTCCACATTTAGTCTGCCTTTTTTGCCTCTGTCAACTCACTTAAAAAACCTCTTCTGTCTAAACACTTGAATATTTGCCATCCTTATCATCAGAAGGCACTGCAATCAGCAAGGTCACGAAACTGGTCATCAATCTCGGATCAGCCTGACTTGTCACCTTCCTGATGCTCCAACTACAATTGCACCAGATGAAGCCAGGGCACTTCCCTTCTCTGTGTCCCTCCTGCCAGAGGCAGTCACACAGTTCCTGGCTGGACACCAGGATCCCCTCTTCTTTGACTCAGAACCTTCAGTTACTGCTCCCCCATGGGTGTTCCTCCATCCTAACATGGGCAAGTCACCTCCAGACAGAACTATCCCAGCTCCGGGAACTTCTCAACTTAGCCCCGTCTCCCTCCACTCTATTTTCAACTTCATTAATTAACGAATCTCACAGTGCTCTCTCTCCGGAAATGCACACACATCTCAGATTCTGTGGGGGCAGAGACGGTATAATTAAATCTTACTCTTCATAATAAAGGGGAGTCATTTTAACTTATCAAATGTGACTTAATCTTTATACCTCTGTACGCTTTTCATATAACCGAATTCACAAGACATTCTTTTTATAAAAGTATTTATTTGAGAGAGAGAGATAGCAAGAGTGGCAAAGGGAGAGGGAGAGAACAATAATAACCCTAACCCCACAGAGCTGGACACGGGGCCCGATCCCACAACCCTGAGATCAAGCCCCAAACTGAAATTAAGAGTCAGATGCTCAACCTACTGAGCTACCCAGGAGCCCCCACAAATAATTTTTTTTAATTGTATGCCCTACTTTTTTTTGGATTGGAAAAGCATAACTTTTCTGTGTAATATGCTTACCACCGCCTATTTCAAATCCACCCTCCTTTCTCCCAGTTGGGGAATTTGTGGAAAAACCCACTTCAATGATGAAATGAAATGGTGGTAATTTGCTTCATTTCCTTTAAAGCTAGCAGCCTCATCTTCCTCGGTTTCCAGTTTTAGAACGACTCAAGATTTCCCTAAATTCTCCAATTCCTACCTCAGTCCTGGCTTCTCAGCTTGCTTCCACGCCCCCTTACCCTTATCATCCAGGATTTCAACAGGTGATCTTTCTCCTAAAACTCCTGAACTCTTTCAATTATTTCTCTGTTAACCAAAGACCAGAGGTCACCAACTGGCTAAATTTAGTCAGCAGATGGGTTTCTGGTTTTTGTCTGGTTGGTTGGTTTTGGCTCATGTAATGGTTTTTTGAAGCGCTGACCGATGTGCCCAGAGTTAACAATTTGGAGACTTTCCACCTTCCCGTTTCTCAGGAAGAAGGCAGAGACTCACATTCCTGCATGACAACAGCAGAAGCCAAGGCTCATTTACCCTAACAGAAGCTTTCCAGGTAGCCTGAGGTCCCACCCAGCCACAGTTTGGCCCCCGAAGGCATTTTGTTTTAAATTCCAGCCTTTGCAAGACTGCTCCCTTTTTTTAACCTAAACCTGGACAGTTTACGCTTCAGTTACACCATCTTTTTCCTGTCCTTGGCAAAACTGTCAAGTTCCTCTAATAATTCGCTCTCACTCAGATCACTCTATGGAAACAGTTCTAACTGGGTTTTCCAAAAACTTCCCAGCTATTAATTCCTTGGACTCCACCTTTTTCTAACGCATTCAAACTAAACGGTTTTGCCACCAAAAATACTGCCTTAATACATTTACTTTTCTAATACAAGAATGAATGGGAAGACAGAACCCAAACCCCAAATCAGTCTTCTGATTACATTTCATCAAGTAACAATTTCTTACTTTAAGTCATTGATTAACATTTATCTAAGCACATACTATGGGCCTAACCATGTACTACTAAACTCATGGGTTAAAGAAGCAGGCTTCGAAAAACGTGGGAAAACAAAATGACAATTTAATCATACAAAACCAGCACACATTTACTGGCTATTTGTGATGTGCCCAGTAGTACCCACACAGAAAAGTCTGGTTGTGTGAACATGCTTATATACATAACAAACGTACAATGCCAACAGATGGTCTCTCGTACAATTTTTACATACCAAACACAAAGATAGTTTTGAACACGACTAAGGTGTATTCCAGTGTTTATTTTTAAGATTAATGGAATTGAAAATTTTCCATATAAGGTATGTTATTTCTGAAACACTAAGTTTCACTAGGGTGAACAATTCACTAACACCTATATTCATTAAGAATTTATAAATGAGCCCACAAAGGCTAAAAGTGAATCAACATCAATAAAAATAAAATCTATAGCAATACGGATAAAAATGAATGCTATGACTAAGTAGAAGCAGCTTTACCGTTCATTCTTATACTTGAGGAAGACAAGACGAGAAAACAAACCTGGGGACTTCAGAAGAGATCGTTACTGCACCCAGGGCGAGAAATATGGGTGCGCAGTAAATGTGGTTTGAATCGAATGAGATTCTGGATGGAACTTGCCTACATGTGCCACGTTTCAGATGCTGATGACATCAATTCTACTGATTTTTCTTCGAACAATATCATTTCCCACTGCTACTAGTTAATCACTTGGACTGATTCTCTTTCTTACCCCTGAGGAGTCCGAACTTGAGCTGCTTTTTTGGAAACACACCTAACAAAGATATCAGGACTTTCCCAAGAAGTAAAGGAGTTGGAATGAAGGGAAGAAAAAAGGGCATCTCAAGAGAATGCTTAGGAGAAAGAGGACTTGAGGAGTCGGGTGTATTTAACTGTGGCAGTTTCTCTAAGGTTGGTTCACGAAACACTTGTTTTCGAATTCTTTCTCCCTGGCTTTTCTCTACTTACTACAAAGGCTGGAGGATCTCAGTTCTCTTTAACCCAAGCGGACACAGTTTTGCTTAAGATATTTGCAGAGAAGGGTTTCCTTTTCCAAACGGAATGACAGCCAGCCTCAGAGGGGAAAGGTCCTTTCTCTTTCTTCCTGCCAGAGGGACAGACAGCAGCCATCATGGAACCACAAGATCAAATATCTGTCGCTGAAGATGGTATAGCAGAACAGAGGCCCACATTGAGGATGCCTCATGCAGAAACTCTGCCTTAGCTCTCTTCTGTCTCCAGAAGTCTGGTTATACAAAAACATCGACCCCAATGTGGCTAAGATACAGTTGGTCAGATGTTTTCTTACTTGCAGCAAAATGTATTTCTGTAGTCCACAAAATGCAGAATACCAATTACAGAGCATCGTCCATCCCCTGCAATCCTCCTTGGAAGGGGAGAAAGAAAACGTTAGCAGGAAAGGGATCTTGGATCAGAGCTCCCCGCCCTTGCTACCCGGTACTGCCTGCACTGCAAGAGGGCCTGACAGTTCATTTAATTTAAAACAACATTATAAGAAAGAGCTTATAGGAATAAGGCAGGCTTCTAGACATAAATGGATCTGAAGAAGTTCTAACTAGACGTTTGTTTTGAATGGGACCTTCGCAAGTGTGGCTGTGCCCAGATATAAGATAAGGATTAGAATTTTTAAATATATGCTTCTCTGGAAGTTAATGTCTACCTGTGTATGAACACTCATAAGTAGCTCATTTTTCATTAACTCCTTAGACATGTTCCTATCTTTATATCATAAGTGCAAAATCTCCTTAAAGCCAAGTAGCATCTTTCCTTACCCACAGCTCTTAAGATACATGTTATTTAAAAATAAAAAAAAAAGCTTTGGTAACTTTCAGTTATTAAGAGTCCTAAATCTCTCCTTCGTCTGACAGTGTGTCTTAGGTTCCTTTTTTTTTTTTTTAAGATTTTTATTTATTTGACAGAGAGAGATCACAAGTAGGCAGAGAGGCAGGCAGGGATGGGGAGGGATGGTGGGGAGCCGGCTCCCCACTGAACATAGAGCCTAATGTGGGACTGGATCCCAAGACCCTGAGATCATGACTTGAGCCGAAGGCAGAGGCTTAACCCACTGAGCCACCCAGGCGCCCCATGTGTCTTAGGTTCTGAATGAAAATGATTTGCATCCTTTGCCTGTCTCTACCCATTCTTCTGGTCCCCAACCGCCACCCTCCCCTCAATATCCATTCTCCTCTATCCCTCTGTAAGTAAGAAAGAGGCCAACATAAACAGCAGTGGAAATCTGATCTTCATGGTAATGGGAAAATCAGATTACCTTCCCATGGCAATGAGAAAAGCAAATTAACCTTCTTGCAAAAAAAAAAAAAACAAACCCAAAAAACAAAAACAAACAAAACCCATTCTGGAACATTACTACCTTGGGCCGGTGGGTATTTCCACTTTCATCTCACCAGGGAAAATACATTGGGTTTTTAATGTTACCAGTGTTGCTGTTGGCGAGGTGTAAGAAGAAACTCTGTTAAATCCTTAAGCGTGAATAATCAGCCCACGACAGTACCCAATTCCCGACATTAAGCATCTAGGAATACAGTAAAACATGCTCGTTTCTGCATTTTGTACACCTGAGTGGGGGAGGGGACCAGGTGACAGGACTCAGCTGCCCACGCATCCGGAAGCTTCCTTAGAGGACGTTTATAAAAATGCAGCATGTAACAGAATGTTTTCTTTTCAGTGTTACATGTTCATTTGCCTGGAAACTAAATACTTGTGATTAGATCCCGATAAAGATGCTAATATGTAAATCATTGTTTTTTTTTTCAAAAAAAAGAGCAATCATTCAGCAGCTGCAGCTGTTATTAAAATTAATCAATGGCAGGAGCTTTTCATTTGATAATGGACTGCCTTATCCCCTGACATAGACTGAGTTGCTTTTAATAAGCAAGGATGCCTTAGCAATGGAACCACATACATCTGAATCAGAAAACGAAACTGTCATGTTCCTGGGAACAGTCTCGATCACCTCCAAACTCTTTTGCACTTGGGAGCTGCTTGATACAATGTATGTCCTCTCTCCTTTGGCCAGTAAAGGGTTCCATCCCCAAATCAGGCAGACTCCCCAAATTCTGCTAAACACATGGCAGAGCCCTGAAGCCACAGGAATGAGCAGTCCCCTTTCCCTGTTCAGAAGCAGGGGTATGGAGCTTGCCATCCTTTGTGAGGGTCACAGACTCCCCAGCAGGCAGGAACCATTCCCCCTTCCTCTACCTCTTTGTTTCTCTCTCCCCTCATCTCCCCTTTCATTCAATCTGACCCACTTTTATTCTCCTCAGACTCTGGGATAAAACTACTTGGGGACAAACTTAGAACAGCTTTTTTTTTTTTTAACCTCAAATGTAGATGACTTGTACTTCAGCCCTTTTTGTGTCCAATTATTATTCCCCCTAGAGTCCAAGGGGAACACAGAAGGAGTGCCAGCGTTGACTGAGTGCTCAGGGAATGAGGCTGTATGCATCTGATGCCACTGAGTCCCCACACTGGCCTGAATTCTGTGTGACCGACCTTGTTACAAAAGTAATATAAAGCTCAGATGTGTCTAGTATCTTCCCTAAGGCTGCATCCCAGAGCCTGGATTCAAGGTAAAATCTATTGACACTCAAAGCCCTTGATGGCCTCCCAGACTCCTCTGCTGTAGGAGATACGGGTATTTCCTTGTCCTGGGTGTCTGGAATCCTTGTCAGCATGAGGGTGATGGTGGTAACCTCAGGAGGACCACGACTCTCGGTAGGGGTCAGAGAGTGGGGACTGGACTAGGGAAGCGGACCCATCACAGAATACTGCACAAAGGAAAATAAGGACCGAAGACAGGGAAGCTATACAGGCTGGACGGAAGGTGGAGTGACCAAGAAGGTCATTAGACCCCTCTTACGATATAAATGTTCAGTTTTTTTTATCCAGAGAAGCTTAGAGAGTAGCAGAGTCAAGCCCAGCAATATGGTCTCTATCCCAAAAGCATTTTGTTCCAGAGAAATCTGGAGCTGCATTCTACTCAGGCCACACAATCCATCAGGAACGCCAAGGGTTAAATAAGCTTCTGTGACTTGGGGACCTAAGCACCATTTAGAACACATTTTATTCCAGGTTGTAAGCAACTAACTTACAGATAAACTTCCACAACACAGCCTGAGGGTAAGTTCAGAAAGGGCTAAATCTTGTCTCAAGGGAAGAATGTGGTTCTTGCCTGACTGAGGGATTTAATGGTTACTGGGCAACCAAGAATTAAATTCTTTGGAGGTAGCTTTCATTTATCTCTACAAACTTCTTTCGGAGATAACACCCCCTCCTATAATTTCTGTCAAATAAGGAAAGGATATTGTAGCATCTCAGAAGGAGAAATCCCTCCTTCTAAAATCTTCATTTTCCAAGTGAGTAAAGCTAGGGACTAGAAAGTTCTTTGTAATTTGTCCTGGGTTCCCTTGTCAGCTAGAAGAAAAACAAAGACCAGAAACCAAGCCTTTTTCTCTCTGTTTTTCTTCCCTGGAGAGAAGAAGGGGTGTTTCGGCTGAAATAATAGAGTAGCTGAGGAACTCTCTTCAACAGACAAATGCCAAAAATTGTCACAGAAACCAGAATCATTTTTTTCTTGCGTATTCCTGTACCTTTTTCTACTCTGTATTGTAGTTTATTGTGGTAAGAACACTCAAGACCCCTATAGTGGTGTCCCTTCCCTGACAGAGCCAGAGGCAAAATACAAAGGCTCCTTCCAAGTGGGACTTCGACGCTACTCTTTGCGCTTAAGAGCTCCCACTTTGCTTCCAACTTGACCAGAGACCATGGATTTCTTTAACTGTAGCCAAGTACTTGACATTCGTATTAAATCTGGAAAACAAATTTTCCCAGAAGCAAACAAAGTCTGATTTTCCCCCTATGAAGAGTAGTTTCTAGACTTTGGGATCTCCTCAAGTTTTCAAGGTTCTGATCCTTCCCTCTAAACCACCGTGACACAGAAAACCCTGAATGTTCAAAGGGGTTTGTGTTGTAAGAATAAGTCAGGAAGTGAGAATGTGAACATTTCTGTTAAAGCCAAGTCCAAACTACGAACTAAGAAGACGAATCCCAGACACTCCCCTGAATGTATCAACATATAAAAGAGTTCATCTTATTTTTCATGATAATCTTCATCTCTCCACTTAAGTAACTTTTTTTTGTTTCATTTATAAATCCTGAGAACAAAGTAGCAATTATAAAGTTCTGAATGGTTGACTTACAGGTCACTAGCTGCTGATTTTGAACTTCTTAATCTTTTTTTCTTTCAAAGTAAACTCTATGCCCAACATGGGGCTCCTACTTACCACCCCAGATCAAGAGTCACATGCTCGACTCACTGAGCCAGTCAGGGGCCCCAAAACTTCTTACATTTACTTCTGGGTGTCTGGCACATAAAAATACTAATGTAATTCTCCAAATGGCAAATATTCATCCAAGATCTGTTACTCTATCAAACAAAGAAGTTTTAGCTTAATTTTATAAAAGATCATTACCCAGGGTGCCTGGCTGACTCTTGATCTCAGAGGTTGTGAGTTCAAGCCCCACGCTGGTCCTAGAGCTTACTTAAGAAAAAAAAAAAGATGAGAGAACTATCGGTGTGTAAAAAACCCAGCATATTTATATGTATGTTTGCCTGCATATGCATAAAACGCCTACAGACAGAAACACAGGAACTATATTATCAACTGCCCCTGCAGAGTGAAATTGGGGGACTGTTACCAGGGCTAAGAGGGACACCTACTTTCCATACTCTCCTCTTCTACTACTGCGCTTTTTCAAGTCTTATGCATAATTAATTTTTTAAAAAAGACAGTGTTCTATTTATCTATCAGTCATCTATGTATGTATGTATCTTCTTTTCCACACGTTGCTGTGATGTCTTCCAAATTCTCAGTGTCATCCACTGTCTGTTGGCAGAATACCACTGTATCATGGTTGAAGAAGAAACCTTGATGGGTTCTAGCTATGGCTTTGCAGTAACAGAACAGTAAATAATGGCTCTCACTTTGGGGCTGCTTACTATACGTTAGCAATAAACACATGCATTCTCACCTCATACCTCCACCTCCGACATTACTATTTCCTTCCCATCTTACGGATTAGAAAACATAGAAAAGGCTTACGGATTTCAATTCCAATCTGTGGGAGACTAAAGCCATTCTTCCCAACCATGCCACAGTCTCCCAACACGCTCGGACAAGTCACCTTAACTCCTTCCAGCTTCACTTCCTTCACAGTATCAGCTGCAGTTTCCAGGGGCTGTGATCAGGACTCCATGAGCGACTGTCTCGTAAAAGCTTGCAGGATATACACTTGCTCAGTACAAAGAAGGGCTCTCACCCTGCCCCCAATATCTCATATATAAAGTGCAATGAAAATACAAACAATCTTGTTTTTCTCATGGTGATAATTCTCAAACACTTCTTTTCTTCCCCTCTACAAATGCCTTCAAGGTATTTCCTCTTCAAAATGGCACTGTCACTTTCCAGGAACAAAGTTGAGCTCAGCGGCTAAACCATAGTTGAGGCATTTAAAGTACATTTAAATCTTAGCCACGCTATGTGAGCAAATTACCTATTTTCTCTGAGCCTCATCTGCACAATGGAGATAGTAACATACTTCACAGGGCTTTTGAGAAGATTAATGAGAAAGATGTGCTTCTGGTATGAAGTTCACACATTTATATGAGCTGCCCCAAATAAATTTTTGCAAAACGAGGAACTACATAAATAAATCTATAAGAACGCAAATCAATACAATTCATACCTACTTCCCATTGCTCAAATTAATTTGTAATTTCCTTTTTGTTCAATGGTATTGCCCTTCTCTGTACCATCAAAGCTGAAAACCTAGAAGGCGTCTTGTAAGTCTTTTCTTTAAAACCTATCCAATCTGGGGGCACCTGGGTGGCTCAGTGGGTTGAAGCCTCTGCCTTCGGCTCAGGTCATGATCCCGGAGTCCTGGGATCGAGTCCCTCATCGGTCTCTTTGCTTGGCGGGGAGCCTGCTTCCTCCTCTCTCTCTGCCTGCTTCTCTGCCTACTTGTGATCTCCGTCTTTCAAATAAATAAATAAAATCTTAAAAAAAAAACACCTATCCAATCCGTCACTACTCTCAGGCAATTCTACCTTGAGGAGAAAACTTCCCCCACTGCTATCTTAAGCCCCTCATCATCTCAACTGCCACAAAGTAAAATAAAGTAACTGCTCTCTCCCCTCTCTAAACATCCTTAATCCATCCCATCAAATTCTTATTCTTCAAAGCACAACACAGACTTCATCATCTCTCTTTCAGAAGATTCAGCAATGTCTTCCCATTGCCAATCAAATGAAATTTCAATTTCATGTTCTGTAATTTAAGGCACTTAAGATGCCTTTAATTCAATAGCATTATATCAGGTTTTTCTTCAAAAACTGGAGTAGATTCTCACAATGTCCCCACTGAACCTCAAACAAGCAGTCTTTCTCTCAATTGGACCTTTGTTTATGCTGCTACCCTATCTAGAAATATCCTAGCCTACATTTTAATTTACCCAAGTCTTATAAAATTCCTTCCTTAGAACAATGGTTTTGTTCTACTCTCCAAATAAGCCTTCCACACTGATTCTAATCAATACTGCTGTCTACCTATATAAGATAGCATGTATTTGACCTTGATGTCATGTAAGTTAGTATAGTCTTACAGCATTTATTAATGTCATTTTTATTTCATGGATGTCAATGTTATTGCATGAAGAAGAGAGCAAGGTAATCTGTGAAGCTGACATATGCTTTTCTAGAATCCCTGCACAAGCAGAAAGATACTCAGCAATGTAAGCCAGGGGCTTGTGTGTGTGCACATGCATGAGAGAGAGAGAGAGAGAGAGAGCATGCAAGGTTCAATGTAAACCTTCAGTCATTCCAACTTGAGACATTTAAATTCGCCTTAAAAAAAACAAAATAGGTGAGGTGACCGGGTGGCTCAAGTCTTTAAGCGTCTGCCTTTGGCTCAGGTCATGATCCTGGGGTCCTGGGATCGAGCCCGCATGAGCCCGCATCGGGCTTCCTGCTTGGCGGGAAGCCTGCTTCTCCCTCTCCCACTCACACTGCTTGTGTTCCCTCTCTCGCTGTGTCGCTCTCTATCAAATAAATTAAATCTTTTAAAAAAAATGGGTGTATGTTGACATTAATGAACTCTTATATCAGCAACAAGAGATGACAACATGGTTGCCATTTGAGTTTCAAAGACAGAAACGACTTAAAATAACTTCAGCAGTCCCCCATAAGCCACCAGGAGAGCTGGTGCCATGCCCCTTACCCTCACAGGCCAGGACTTTTTTTTAAGCCTTTTAAAAATGTAATTACTCTCCACTCCCCAACAGGGGCCTCAAACTCATAACCCCAGAGGTCAAGAGTCATGTGCTCTTCCGAATGAGCCAGCCAGGTGCCCCTCCCTCATAGGCAAGGACTTCTATCTCATCCTAAGATCACTGCATGCCCTGGTTCACACCAGCCTGGGAGACAGAGATCAGGCCTTCTGTTCCTCAGACAGACAGAGATCAGGCCTTCTGTTTCTCTGTATCTTACTATTCAAAGCAGGGCTTGGAATATTCTAAGTATTCTATATTTATGGGGAAAAGAACACCTCACAGAAGACTACAAAAGTAAACCATCCAGACCTATGGCATGAATGACCTTTCCTTTCTCAAGAGGGAGGAAGCCACCTCCTTCCTCTACCCATAACCAATTAGCCCTTTCTTTAGAAAAAGGGAGTTCAGGGCTCTGCCATCAATTTAAAAATATGGGGGCACCTGGGTGGCTCAGTGGGTTAAGCCTCTGCCTTCTGCTGAGCAGGGAGCCTGCTTCGCCCTCTCTCTCTCTGCCTGCCTCTCTGCCTAGTTGTGATCTCTGCTTGTCAAATAAATAAATGAAATCTTTAAAAAATGCGAAGAAACTGGAGTTGGCATAGAGAATAAGAAAATCGAACATAATGGGTGGGTAACAGGCCCACAGATGATGGATGGAGGGATAAGGCTTGTTTAGCTTGAAGAGGAGAAAGCTAAGGCGTAATTCAAAAAGTGAACTGATGTGATCAGAGTCTCATCACCAGGAGTCCCTTGACACAATGAAGAGACGCTTGCATTACAACAGAAAGTTTGGAAGAGTCTGGTTTGCCTAAATTGCTTTTGCTTTTACATTATTCACAAGAGGAGAACTGCTCAGTGAACATTTAAAAGAAAATGTTCATGATCACTAAGAATCAAAGATATACAAATAATAACAATAAGATGGTTTTATTGTCCCTATTACAATAACCAAAGTAAAAATCAAGCCGCACTGGCAAAGACATGGTCAGGTGGGTGCTTTTTTGTAGTAAGAGCGTAAATCAGACTATCTTTAAGAGAGCTTCAGGTGAAACATACCAAGAAACCTAAAAACCCTGAGTACCCTTTGACTCCGTGATTACACTGCTGTGAATCAAATATACACAGGCTTTATACAGAGATGCTCCTCACAGACTGATTTTACAGCAGTGAAAAAAACTGGAAACAACTGTGGAAAAAATTATTAGCTCTTCACTCTTTAATTGCATCTTGGTCAGAAAATGTGTATGAAGCAAGAAGCTACAAGCCTTAATTGATGGTGTAGAAAGAACCTTGAGCAGAACGTGGTAATTGTAGCCACAAATGGTTTCAGAAGATAAAAGTGTTATGCTCCTCATTCTCTTTCCAGACTGGTAAGTTAAAGGTAAGTGAATCTTTATGTATCAGTTATTATAAAAATTAAAACCTACAGAAACTCATCATAAAATGGCGCTTCTGTCTCAACTTATCTGCTAAAAGGGCAAAGATTTTCCTGTAATACTGAAAATTTCCAAGGACAGTTGCCTTATCACCTTGAGACCATAAATATTTGGTACAAGAAATGTTATCTGTAAAGTATTTGCAGTAGAAAAATGTTCATTTACATTTATAAACTAGATTTATCAGTGGATCAACTTTACTTCTCAGCCTTCTGCTTAGTGTCTGCCTATTTTGGACCACATTGACTTTATTCTTTAACATTTCTAAGACATAAGTAGCTTGTTGGAGTAAAGGCATCATGATAGTTGTCCATGCTTTCTTCTCAGAAGCCTGTTGGCAGTAAGTCTCCAGCATCTTCAGGATTTGTTTTCATAAATTTGACATGAATTTATCACAAACTTTATCACAAACTAATTCCTGAAAAATGGGAATTTTTAAGAAACTGGAACTCAGTAAAAATACCACCCCTGAAGCATTGCGAAGAGAAAACTTACAATATTTGATAAATAAACAACATTGCAAACAGGTATTAGCTCAAACAACCATACAAAAACGCACAGAAAAAAGGACTAGAAGCAATTCTCTAAGATGCCAGTGGTGGTTATTTCTGGCTGCTGAGATTTGAGGTGTTTTTTATTTTCTTTTTACACATAAACTTCATCTTCCAAAACTTCTGGCGTGTACATACATTTCTTAATGTTCCAAAAATGAGATTTTAAAAAAAATTTTAGACCTTCAATAGCCTTGTCTTCCTCAATATTCTTACCCTGTTGTTCTCAACTTTAGGATTCACAACGCTTGGCACTCTCTTAAATGTTTATTCAGTCAAGGAACCCAGGAATAAATGAGACTACCAGCACATCAAATTGTATTCCCCGGTTCCTTTCCTGGTTATTTAAATTCTAGATCCACATTGACACTTTCTTCCTAGGGTTTTATCGCCTTGATTATCAACTGGTGTCCTACAAGGACAAGATGAATTCCAGAGGGGCAGTTCACCTGGTTTTGCTAAGATATCAAATTGCCAATAAAACCAGTACCTTTAAAAAAAATCCAATAACTTAATTGATATTCTATATTTGTATTACTATGAGGATTTATCTTCTATTTTCTGGGAGAAACTCCTTCTCTCCAGAGAGTGTCCTCTTGCCAGTTTAATAATGTGTTTCAGGAAAACATCGTCTGTATCTTTCTGTCTTCTTGAGTGGTATTTGTCTTCTCACCCACCAAAAATCACTCTCCCATGCTCTACTGTTTCATTCAATGAACATTTGTTTATTCTGAGGCTATCGTGTGCCCTGCACGGGTGACAAAGATGAAGAAGACAGTTCTGGCTTTAAAGAAATTCATGAGTTTGCCTTGAGAGACTGCAGCATGAACAACTATCAACAATTCAAGTACTATAATCAAATGCATGGAAGCTTATTATTCTCACTGTCTGGACTTCTGTGCACTACTTTTTCTCGCCACATCCTCTTTCACTGTTTTTAGGCCCATTTCCTTTGAAGCCAGTGTGCCCTTCTATTGCCTAAACTTCCTTCAGAATTACAAAGTCCTAGGAAAGCTTTTAAGGCTCTGGGTCTTTCTCAGCCTCACAGTCATTCGCATGTTGGTCCTCGAATCCAGGCTCTGACCTTTCCCTGCTCTGCTCTTTAGACAGAGAATGGCATTTGCCTGTTCCCTTACCAACGGGCTTCCAGAGAAGTCTGGGCAACTGTGAGGTACTGGAAGAAGACCAGAGGGCAGGAGGAGAGGAAAAAGGTCAGGTTATTTCTCTCCCTTTCTCTGCCTTCAGCAAAAGTTCTGGAAGTGGCTGTTGTCTCCTTCCAGGCTCCAGCTCCGTCTCGTCAGCCCCTCCTCTCAGGGGTCCCAACTGGCCACTGGGTCAAGCTCTGGCCCCAAAGAGCTTTGGCTTCTGGGGCTCTGGTGATACCACCTCTTTCCACTGCCTTCCTGCCCTGGTAGAGCAGAGGGCTCCTTGCTGGCTGTCCTCTTCATTTTTCCATCAGCGGGTAACCAAGTCACCACATGAAGTAACTCCCCGCCTCAAATAACGAGAGTGGTTTCTATTTTCTCGCTAGACCTGGACTGATACATCACCCAAATTAAAAATCTTAGCATTGAAATCCTCAACATGTCATATACAACTTTTTACGGTGTCATCCCTCCTTACCTGTGTAGCCACTCCCTTGCCCCCTCTCTCCACCGTAATAGTGCCACCACCATTTGTCAGGCCTTTACTACACACATCAGGCATCTCCTAGTGTGTCACATTATTTTACAGGCTTTCTCCTTACTTATGAATTATTGGGCATGTTTCTCTACCAAGGTAGTTTTACAACATGTATTTGATTCTGCAGTTCAAACTCTGAAGGTCTTCAAGACAAAGGCAGGATGAGAGCTATAAAGTCACACACATATATACGTTATTAGGAGTCATTTGCATTTCTGGTTAAAGGTTTCAGTGTCTATTATTTTAGAAGTGGGAGGAAGATAAGGAAAATGGTAGAAAATGTGTCAATCTAATTTGTACTTCAAATTAAATTAAGTTTACATTTGCCAAAGCTGGGATACCCTGTGATCAGGTGAACCTTGGTACCTTGGTTAAGAGGTAAACCACTTTAGAAAAATAAAGTGGTTCCTTGAGTGTCAGGCTCGAAAACCTAAACCTGGGGGTCCCTCGTTATCTGAACTCAGGAACCCAAGAAATTTTCTTGCTTTTGGGGTTTTGTTTTATTTATTTTTTTTAGATTTTATTTATTTGACAGACAGAGATCACAAGTAGGCAGAGAGGCAGAGAGAGAGAGAGAGAGAGGAGGAAGCAGGCTCCCTGCAGAGCAGAGAGCCCGATGTGGGGCTGGATCCCAGGACCTTGGGATAATGACCTGAGCCAAAGGCAGAGACTTTAACCCACTGAGCCACCCAGGCACCCATTTTGGGGTTTTGTTTTAAAGATTTTTCTTAAAAGTAGTCTTTACACCCAACGTGGGGCTAGAGTCACATGTTCCACTGCCTGAGCCAACCACGTGCCCTGAGATTTTTTTCAATAAATTTTTTTGGGGGGAGTAATCTCTATACTCAATGTGGGGATTGGACTCACAAGCCCAAGATCAAGAGTCACACGTTCTACCAACTGAGCCAGTCAGACACCCCAGGAATCCCAAGAGATTTTGGAAAAGAAGGGACACAGAATATGAAAATAACACTGAGCATAATAAACAGTGGATCATCATAATTATCATCATTAATAGCAATTATAATTCCTTGAGCAGTTACTATGTCAGACATTTTGTCATTTTACATACATTATCGCTAAGCCTCACGACACCCTCCAAGGAAAGTATCATCCTAACCACTTAATCCAAATTGTGACTGCCTTTGTCTTCAGCCACAGAGAACTGATGGCAGAGGCAGAATTCAACTCCATGACTCAAAGTCAACGAACTCTGAGTCCACATCGCATTACCTCCCCAACCTGAACTCAGAAAATGATGAGAAAAGAATCACAGTATAATCAACCAGTTCCCCCATGGAATTCATCACATGACGTAAGGAGCACACATACCCCATTTTCTATTCTGGATACAAACAAACCTGTATTTGAAAATTATCACATTCTACACACTGTATTTAATTATATGGGTGGGGGAGGCATAAACTAGGCAGCAGGAGCCCTGCTACTTAACACATAAAACCTTTCCTGCAACAGGGTGATTTTATTACTTCAGCCTCCAAAATAATTGCTAAGAAGACCTGTGAAACAGGGGAAGTAGAGATATCCCTCCTCTGCTTGAATCTGACTCAACTGACAAACTCTACAATCCCACAAATACAATTTTTTAGGTGTTCTTATTTGGCATCAATTAACTAGTCCCCCCTCCCCAACACACACCGAAGGTCACTTGATTTGACATTTCTACTTTCAAAAATTAAGTACTCTAGCACAATGCTACACAAATTATGGTTCTTCACAAATATGGAGGCTCAGTACATTAAGCAGCTTCTGAAGCCACCTGACGTTGCCATGACGTCCAAGTGCACGATCCACGGGTTCATCTCACGGAACAGAGCACAGACCAGATCAAGTGTTGCGGAACCTGCGCAGGTGAGTTATGTGCCGTGGGTCAGCAGGAGCACCTACAAGGCTGTGACGCAGCGTATGTTTAAACAAAACCCAAATACAAAATAACTGCCCTTCAACGGTTTGAGAAGCAGTGCTCTAAAACGGACAGCCCCTTCACAGAACTGAAAAGCAAAACATATAACCAAGTCACCTTCCTGTCAAAACGGACACTTGATAAAGAATACGTACCTAAATAAACATAGGCGTGCAACACGTGTGCATGCTTGCACACACACACACTCACGTATAATGTATGCCCCAGTTACATAAGCTTCAATTGATCAAGACGGTGGAGGGGCAAATTCTGAAACATTCTCACAGAATCTCACCAATTCATAAATAAGCGAATGATTCATCCACTATGTCATAAGACAGTCTTTCAGAATATTTTTAGGTCATTTTATTACTACCGTAGAGGGTACAGACGTTAAAAACTCACTATCTATTTTATGTGAGTGTTCTGACTGTTCCAAATCTCTTTCCAGCAAAATTGCAGCTCCCGAGAGCCGTACAGAGGTAATCAGACTTGTGTGCTTAAAAAAGAAATATTGGAAGTGTCTGAATAAGATGCCTTTACTTCGTGTGCAAAAATCGTCTTCTGCAGACCCAGCTACATAAAATTGTACACATCCAGCACTTTTCTCAGAGCTGCAGGTGTAACCTTAATGCTCCTCTTATTTAGATCAACTAAGCTACAATTTGGCAGCTCTTTTAAATTGTAAACCAGTCTAAGAGGGATTCTTTTTGAATTTCCTTCCAAAATCAGCTTCGGAAAAATGCAGATCAAAAGTATCTATTTATTTATGTTCTTCAATTAGAAGCTTTAAATCAAGTAATTTGAACAAGAAAAAATATTATAAAAGACTATTCCACTAAAGTGCCATCAATTTTGATTTGAAAATTACATTTCCATTTTGCAAATGGGGAAAATCAATTGATTGTAACCAACATTACGAGAACAGATTTCTCTTTCTTCTTTTATAAGCAAGCTAGTAGAAGTAAAGGAAGAACATTTATAACAGCCTTAATGTCTTCTATTTTGCAAATCTGAGTAAATCTCCACTGCTAACTTTGTCAGGTAGGGAATAAAGAATGTCACTTGAGATTCCATAGCTCAATTATGCTGATAAAGCAGTTTTATAAATCAAGCTAGGAGTAATGGATATTCCTTTGAGAATAGCAAACTAGGAGCCATAAAATGTGTGCTCTGGACTTGGTTCCTTATCTTCTACCCATATGTCAGTATGACTAAGTCAAAGCAGGTCTTGTGCCCCCACCTGCTCAAGCCCAAAAAGAAAGAAGGAAACAGCTGCCCCCATCCCCTGATATGGTAGCATTTTTTTCCAAATCAAACACAGGAAGTATACTCAAGGGGATGGCAGGACAGATGATGTGACACTGAAATTAATAAAAAATTCAGGTCACGTGCCAGCTATAGACCTAATTTACAGCCGTGTAGGATTAGATACAGTTATTTCTGAAAACTTTGCACAGTGTAAAGTGCTATGCAAATAAAAGTACAATGATCAGTAACATGATTGTCCTGTTATTTCCATCTTCCAGGCTGGTGGTGACCAAGAGAAACTGGAGAGATGAGCATCACCTTCATGAGACCAAGTCATATTCTGGACAGGAGTTCAATTAAAATCAGATATTTAGAGATGAAAGATTCACTGCTCAACCCACCAAGACAGAAATCTAAGACCAAGAAAAAGCAAAGTATTAGCCCAAGTTCACACCTAAGCCGGAATCTGAATTTAGATATTCTTTTTTTTTAAAGATTTTATTTATTTATTTGACAGAGAGAGATCACAAGTAGGCAGAGAGGTAGGCAGAGAGAGAGGGGGAAGCAGGCTCCCTGCTGAGCAGAGAGCCCGATATGGGGCTCGATCCCAGGACCCTGGGATCATGACCTGAGCCGAAGGCAGAGGCTTTAACCCACTGAGCCACCCAGGCGCCCCTGAATTTAGATATTCTTTCCAGTTCATGGCATTATGGTAGAATATCAAAAGACAGAAGGTCTTCATACTTAAGAACCTGGAGATAAGAGACAGAGAAGAGAATATGCTAAATATTGAGTAGCCTAGTTGAGAACGGTTTACATAATGTGCTGAGAAAAGCATTAGGACAAGCTCCTGATGCAAAAGGAATTCATAGTCATTCAAAATCCCGTAGCTCCTAACTGCAGAGCATCCTCCGGAGGGAATGCTTAATGGAATGTAGAAAGCCTATCAACAGAGAGGGAGAGCTGGCAAACCTCAATGATATTCCCTCCTCTTGAACCAACAGAGCAAAGATGTACAGGATTCCTATGGAGTGTTCCTAACTCTATCAGTCAGTTGTGCTCATTTACTAATATGCTATTCATGTATCTTGAAGAAGCTCTTAGCCTCTTGACTTAACTGGGACTTACCTAGTCCTCTTTACTTGTACTGCAGAAGAATCCCACCAGCCTCAGACTCAAGGGGCCACAAAAGGAAGCCCTCATTTTAACATCACAAAGCTCTCCTCAGGCAACAGATCCCAGGCTAAGGGCCACATGTTGATGGACTGTCTTCAAATCATGAAAGTTTTTAGGACCACTTTCCTTAAGACTTCCTAAAACGTTCATACATCCATTTTTTTCAAAACTGACAGCTTTCATATCCTTTGGGTGGGCATCATGCTGGAGAACAGATTGTAGAACTTGGAAATGGGTAAGAGGTTGAGATCCTTGTAAAAAATGCCAGAACTGCAGGAAAGAATGAGCACCAATCCTCCTCATGGAAATCCTCGTGGTTAAAGCGGCTTCGATGCAGAAAAAAGGAAACTGGAATATGTGACATCAGATCATAGGGGGCATCTGGATTTGAGCAAATGGTTTGAAATAGTTCAGGGGCACCTGGGTGGCTCAGTGGGTTGAAATCTCTGCTTTTGGCTCGGGTCGTGGTCCCTGTGTTTCTGGGATCAAGCCCCACATCGAGCCCATCCGGCTCTCTGCTCAGCAAGGAGCCTGTTTCCCTTCCTCTCTCTCTGCCTGCCTCTCTGCTTACCTGTGATCTCTGTCGGATAAATAAATAAAATCTTTTTAGGGGCACCTAGGTGGCTCAGTGGGTTAAGCCTCTGCCTTCAGCTCAGGTCATGATCTCAGGGTCCTGGGATCGAACCCCACATCGGGCTCTCTGCTTAGCGGGGAGCCTGCTTCCCCCTCTCTCTCTGCCTGCCTCTCTGCCTACTTATGATTTCGGTCTGTCAAATAAATAAATAAAATCTTTTAAAAAAATAAATAAAATCTTTTAAAAAAAAAATAAAAAGAAAGAAAGAAATACTCAGTTCAGGGGCACCTGGGTGGCTCAGTTGTTATGTGTCTGCCTTCTGCTCAGGCCATGACCCTGGGTCCTGAGATCAGGCCCTGCATCTGACTTCCTGCACAGTGGGAAGCCTGCCTCCCCCTCTCCCAGTCCTGCTTCTGCTCCCTTTCTTGCTGTTTCTCTGTTAAATATATAAAATAAAAAATCCTTTAAAAAATACTCAGTTCACCTCCTCAAGATGCACAATTCATTCTCTTTACATATTATCTTATTTTTACCCACACATAGCTCGCGAGGGAACCATGGAGAGGACTACAGGATTTTCCTGTATTTATAATTAAGAGATCCCCAGTAGTACAGACTAAGAAATACTTTCTTCGAGAATTTTTGAGCAGTACATATTGTGGGGGTGGGGGCTTTTAAAAAAATATTTACCTAAACATTTTAGCGACAAACTTAAGAACCCAGATATAAATCGTTGAGAAAAATTACAGGCTTTTTATCATTTAATGGCACTTCACATAAATCAGTCCTTTATTAGTATTTCAAAATAATTTTCAGAGCACATCACTATCTAACAGCTACTGATTTTGTAAATGCTTTTTAGAGACTTAAAGATTTACAAGTTTTTGAATTGCCAAGATAACCTAATGGAACAACGATCTTTCCATTGCATTTGTAAAGACGCCAAAGGAAACCTGAAATTCACCTCGCATATTGGCCATATTATTGCTTCTAAGAAATGATGAAGAACGTGCCTTTTGAACAACAAATGGATGGCCCGGCGGGTCTTGTGGGAAATATCTCAAGAGCATCCGTACTGTCTGTAAGACATGGATAGATGGCAAGATATTCTCCCTGTTGTTTGTTTTCTAGAATGCACAGTTTTAAAAATAGGAATGATTCAACTTTTAGAAATACATCTGTCTGCAGAGTCAGCCGAAGGTGCTTCTTGAAAAATTATGATCACAGCAAATTCTAGAAACAACCTGTTCTACCTCAGCCCAAAGTAAGAGAAAAATAAACAAAATTCATAGACACTTTGGTCCCATACTCTCATTATAAAGATAAGAATACTAAGGCCCATATAAAAATAGATACAGAAAACTTTGTGGTTTTTTATAGACCTACCCCTCACCCCCACCACACTGGCCAGTCAGAGAAAAATGCTGAAAGAAAACTGTTTTCAGGTTGTTCTTATTGATTTCCTCTTTGTGAAAACAAGACCACACTTTTGCCAAACTGTTAATGTTGCGTAAAAAATTTTCTGGAGACCTTCCAATCCTCAAATTCCTAATGACTGTTCAGGTCATCACTGTGAACATTTACATTATTTCTTTATTATGCCCCACTGTGTGTTAGTGTGGAACTCTGACAATTTTTGCCCTCAGAACTTAGAATTTTTTGAGCAGGAACACAGCCTAAAAAGAGGAAAACACAAATATTTTTAACATTTGCTAAGAGCTCACTTCAGAAAGCTGTTTTAGATCTCTTAAGAATAATTTGAAATTAAATCTCTTCCTTTTTTTTTTTTAAACAAAAAAGTTGGGTATGTCTTCTCTATCACTAAAAATCTTTAGGTCTGGTTTTTTTTTGTTTTGTTTTGTTTTTTTTTGGTGGAAGAACGTACTTAGAAAGTGAAACACATGAGGTGAACTCCTGGTATTAAAAGTTACCTGACAAAGCCGACAGAATCGGGGTACTTAAACATCAATTCTGTACATGTATGTGTGATGTGTGATGTGTGAGGCAGGTATGTGTGTAGCTGTCACTGTTTTTCTGTCATGGGTTCTCACTAGTGAATCGGTTACAGCTGTAGGGACACCAAGGAGTCGAGAATGATGAAGAAACATTTTATGCTAAACATCTAATTGTAAGTAATATCCATTCATTGTAGAAAATCACAAAGAAAACTACCTATCATTCTATTAACTAAAGAATGCAAATATTACCATCTGAAGTAACATCCTAGCCTTCCATCAGTCAGTGCTCAAATGCTACTTTTTCAGTCCATCCAAAATGCTTTCAGTCTCCAACAGCACGCTGCCCAGAGCTCAGGGAAAGGGTGCAGGGAGAACACCTGAATGCTCTGGGGACGGTAACAAACAGGCCTTTATCAGGCTGGCTGGGGATCTGGGCCAATTTGAGAATGGAAGTCTTCTCAGATGTGGCATATTTAGGAAATGTGTCCTGTTTCCTGCATATTGTGAATCACTATAGCTGCCACGGGGAGGGGCAGAGGCAGAGGGAGGAAGCAGGCTCTCCACTGAGCAGGAAGCCCGATGCGGGGCTCCATCCCAGGATCATGACGTGAGCCAAAGGCAGATGGTTCACCGACTGACCCACCCAGGCGCCGTGGTGAGGTACTACTTCAGACCTCTATTGTCTAAAACACTGAACATACCCAACCACACGGCAGTTTTGTTTTCATGATACCTTTCATAAACTGCGTGCAGATGACTGCTTCCAACACTTATTCTAGAGCTCAAAGTAGCAACTCGGACCTAAAGAGCTATCTTGTGACTAAAAAAGATAAGCCAATATACAAAAATCAAAAAGAAATGAAAGGTTTCTTTTTAGTATGTTACGCTTGTATTTCAACTTCATAACACTGGAAGGGGTGGGTGAGGGCAGAAATAGCACTTAATCTTGTAGGTCATCTCAGGGTTATAGAATGTAACAAACTCCACCACATGTAACAAACCACCATTTCCAACACTGGAAGGAAGGGTGCCTACTGTCTAGGAACCCACTGTACCATCTGTAGAAATGCAACGGTTTGTTCCAGAAATACTACTCAAGTCACTCTCTATCCACGGGTAAAACTGTCAATTCGTACATATTTGTAGCAGGTGCACAGTAACCCACGTGGGCATGCTTTAACTGAGTTAATAAAAATCAATGAATGAGTGAAAATGCTAATAGAGGACCTTGAGCAAATCCCAGTATAGCCCCAGAGAGCTGTGTGGCCCTGACAAATGGTTTCTTTGCACCTGACTTCACTACCCTGCGAAATATGGACGTCGGTATCTTCCACAGCCCACTACGGTTGCATACATGTTCAATGCAGAGCACACACAGTGCCCTCTCAACACTCGGATGTAATTGAATGAGTCTCTGTTTGGATAAAAATCAGCCTGTTAACATCTGACTGTAACACAAACACTGGTAATTTTAGTTCTGAAAGTCGTAAGACAAATTTCAACAACAGTTAACTTCTTTTTTTAAAAAAAATTTATTATTATTATTTTTGACAGAGAGAGACAGTGAGAGAGGAACAGAAGCAGGGGGAGCTGGAGAGGGAGAAGCCGGCTTCCCGCTGAGCAGGGAGCCAGATGCAGGACTTGATCCTAGGACCCTGAGATCATGACCTGAGCCAAAGTCAGACGCTTCACTATTGAGCCACCCAGGTGCCCCTCAACACCAGTTAATTTCTAAGATGATTGTTACTGGGAGAGCTAAGAGCAGAATTTCAAAGGACACTGGAAGTGACCACGTATTTATTTATTTATTTATTAAAGATCTTATTTATTTATTTGACAGAGATCACAAGCAGGCAGAGAGAGAGGAAAGGAAGCAGGCTCCCTGCTGAGCAGAGACACCCCCCCCCCAATGCGGGGCTGATCCCAGGACCCTGGGATCATGACCTGAGCTGAAAGCAGAGGCTTTAACCCACTACTGTGGCACCCAGGTGCCCTGGTGACCACTTATTTAAGGTGGCTGCATTTTATGAGAAGTGAATCATATCAGTAAAGCTGACTTCATCAAAGAAAAAGCTTGTAATAAATGAGCTCTCAATCCCCCTGCAACTGTGGAATTCTATTATCTCCCAAAGTCAGGTGATCTGCCCAAGGTCAGAAATCCTGCCAGATTACCAGCCTGGAGTGTACCACCACATTTGAATTATTGAGAAAACTTCGGAAATATGATGATAAAAGGTGTATTTAATTCCTACTGAAGGTACAAACATCTACTCATTGATAGTTCATAATTAGCTTTTTGTCAACCACGTTTGTGGTTTCTCATTACAGAGCAATTAAAAGCAAACCAGTAGAGAATACAATGTAATGAAATGGAAATATGGCCATGGTACATTACATTTAGGTGAAAAAAAGTTGATTATAAAACAGAACCATCCAACTTTTATAAAAATGTATATACAGAAAGGAATTTTTGAAGCTACCTACTAGATTTTTAAGTATTAGTTAACTCTAAGAGGTGGGTTACAGAGGATTTGCCTTTTCTTCTTTTTTGTCTATTAGCTTGCCTATATTTTTAAACTTCAAAAAACCTGAATTATTAATTCTCTAATAAAGATTTTTAAGCAAAAGTAAGTTCAAATATTGTAACTACAAGTCACTCTGATTAGAGATAAAACATTACAAGTGGCCTGAATGGGTGTAAACCATTCAGGTTTACAGACGAGTTCAAATTAGCTCTTGATCGACAGATTTCTCACTTCTCTTGAAAAATGACAAGTCCTGAGAGCACTGGTCTAGGACGGCCTGCTTGCCCCGCAAAACTGCTGCCTACTTCAGATGAGGCCTCTGTTCTCTCTCAATTTGCCAAAATATGAGCATTTAAGTTTTCCACCTGTGGTCTAAACGGTGCAGCACTGTAAGCCAGAAACATTCTGTAAGAACTGAAAATATAACACTTAAAGAGTAGCTGATCCCAATTTTCTTAAAATTTTTAAAAGTGTTGTGTACATATGTGCAATGCATACACACACACACCCCCCCTACACATACATATATAGATACTGCTAAACTAAAATGATACAGCATTAATTGAAATATAATGGATATATCTGGCCAGAATTACAAGTGACATCTTTTGTTTTTCAGCTTTTTATTTGTACTTTTTGGATTTTCTGGAAGGAACTAATCTCATGCATAATTAGAAAAAGTCTGGGAAAACAATTTTTTGATTTATGTCTTCTACCTCTGCTCCGCAGGAGTCTGCTCCCCCCTCTCTCTCTCTGCCTGCCTCTCTGCCTACTTGTGATCTCTGTCTGTCAAATAAATAAAATCTTAAAAAATAAACAAATATATGTCTCCTACCCCATCACTGTAATTTCAATTCATTAACCAACGAGAACCTATTATAGCAAGTCAGCAATAGCTACACACACACACACACACACACACACGTGTGCTCACACATGCACAAAATTGGTCTGATCACCCTGAGTCCCATGGGCACTGTCACATAATTTAAACCCCAAGAGTTCACCTTATGCATTTTAGTCTACAAATACAACCATTCACAAAGAAGCAGACTTTAAAAATCATTTTAGTAGTACAGAAGACTTATTTCTTTAATTACAAACAACTAGTTACTATGTAAGATAATTCATTTCCGATTACTCTCCAAAGATCTAAAATGGTACAGAGTGTACTTTCATGAAGCATTAAAAGAATTATGTTTTTTTTAAGATTTTATTTATTTATTTGACAGAGAGAAATCACAAGTAAGCAGAGAGGCAGGCAGAGAGAGGGGGAAGCAGGCTCCCTGCTAAGCAGGTCACGCAGAGCAGTCTTAACCCACTGAGCCACCCTGGTGCCACTTATGTTTTCTTATTTGGAGGCTGTGTGTCTGTTCAACAAATCCCCAGTTGTGAGGGGGAAGAAAATGGTCAGGCTCTCACACAAACAAGACAAGACATAGCAGAGAAATCTTTTAAATGTTCACATGGATGACCTGATGGGCTTCGGAATTATAAGCACTGGAAAAGACTGCAGAAAATTCCTACCACAATACCTGTGGTTTGGCAAAAATGCTGTCTTGAGTTCACAGGGAAGAAATCGATAAGAACAACTTGAAACAGTTTACTTTCTTGGTGGGAAAAACAATTGCCATAAATTGCAAGTATTTTTTTTCCATCCTTCTATGCAGCAAAGAAAACTACAAAGACCTTTTGGCCCTCTCAGGTATATTGAATTTTCAGCAATCGATGACATTCTAAAACTTATTTTTAAAGAAACTCTATGGAAAAGGAAGCTGTCAATTTTGGGTAGAAAGGTGTCGTTTTCACCCTTTAAACAATCTCATGACAGATTTAGGCAACCAACAACGTGCACACTATGAGCCCTTTATCCTGTGAGTCACCTGCCATTTAACCTGAAGCAAACGTGGCCATGTCCTTACCTAAAGACTGGTAGAGCTCTGTCATTTTGGGATGGTCCCAGCAAGTTGTTTGGGTCTCGTGGCTAAAACAGAAAATACAAAGAGAGACTTTAGAATGTATAATGGGTAGTGAAGGAAAGGAGAAAAGAAAAGTATGGTTTGCTTCTAGTTCATTCGGCAACGTTACTTCAAAGGTTACTTCAAAGGACTTCGGTCCACGCAGTTGAGAATGTTTCTTACAAGCAGCGAGAGGCTGCTACCATCGCCCTTAAAGGAAAAAGCAACACGAATACGCTTTGGGAACCAGAATTTGTTTCTTCTTGGCACCCACAAGTCAGTTGTGCTTCTGTTGTTATAAAATGACTTGGTTATATAATCAATAATCAAAAACCAGGATTTTTTCGCCTGTCCAATGTAGACCGTTCAGAAAGGACACTGACAAGGGTTACTCAACCCTGTCAAAGAGATATAGGACATTGATTCAATAAATAAATCACCTCACTTCTCAGTGGCTTTCACGACCCTTGACATTTTTCCATTACTCCTCATTCTCCATATCCAGGTCTCATACTCACAATGACGGCATTTCACTTCGGCTTAAGGTCTAGCCAGTGCCCGACCAATCTGTCCTACCTCCCCTCTCCCCATGACTTCCTCCTCAAGTGCCTTTTTTCCCCCAGTACTCCACACACCGGCCCACCTTTTCCTATATTTACTTGGGCCTGAATGAAGCATTCACAGTTCTCTCCCATTTCTTGAAGTTCAGCTAAGTGTAGTTACCAGCTATCAGCTCTGGCCACAAAAAGAACAAAACACCTTTGTTCCTAATTCGGTTGCATGAATAAATCCGGAAGAGATAACCACATATACTTTTGCTTACTTTGGCCCATCTACATTAAATCCCCATAGCATCGTATTTCCCATTTTCAGGGATTACATGATGGGCTTTGATAGGGTAAAATGCAGCCCTGAACACAGGTATTACAGAAGCCATACGCACAGCCTGTTCCTGATCTTCAGGGGAAGGGTGGGGGCTGCAGGGAAGAGAAACCGCTTACATGTGGACACTTCAAGGTGAACACCAAATACAGATGCCTTGCATGAAAAGAAGAGTTTGGGGAGGGCAACGATGTCAAGCAACCTCCGCACAGAGTTTCAAAGTGAGGACTGGATTCTGGCTCTGAGCCCTACTAACTGCACAATCTGGGGCAGGCCTCCTCACTTGGGAGAGTGAAGTGATTCAGTGACCAGCATGTTCTGGTGCTCCTTTGGTCATTCTGTGGCCCCCAAACTGACGCCCACTGAAAGCGAGTTTTTCTAGTTGCTGACACTATAGACGCGGATCCACCTTGCTGGCCAAGCCTTTGTAGAGAACAAAAAAAAAAAAAACAAAAAACAAACAAACAAAAAAAAACCACTCCCTGTGAATTAACTGTTTAAAAAGAAAGTTGAAAGGAGAAATACTTATTGTGGTTTGTGAAATACGATAGTAAATGTCACAAAGTGGGTGGAAATTCCCCCAAACTGTACACCTTCCAAGACCATCCCCTCTGATTATTTGCCATCCAGGAATGGAAGAGGAAAGACTCCGGTAAGAAAGTTACGAGACAATGCTGACTTGCCAGGGGCTGTTTCGGTCTCTCCTGCACACACGTTCATTTCTGGTTTCCTCTTCCACAGAGACAATTCTCCTGTGAGGAGGGCAAGAGGGGCTTCTCAGCGGAGGGAACATACCAGAGAGACATCCAAGTCTTAAAGGGCAAGGAGAGCTGAAGACGCACGCACGCGGTCCGTGCTTTCGGGGGTTTTAGGAAGCGCCACAACCAAGCTGGTTTCTGATCTGGAGAAGAGGTGGGCGGAACTGGTACTTTATATGCACAGCACAAGGAGGCTGCAGCTTGCAGCTTCGTGGAAAAAGTGTTGGCTTGTTCTCGGGTGTTTTTCAGCTCGGAAAGTGCCCAGCAATGAAAGACCACCCTGCGTTTAGGCCTCTGTCATTTCCCAAGGCCATGCATATGGGAACACCAGGGAGGGAGGGAGGGAAGGAAAAGAGGGGGGGAAAGCACGTGTGTCCACACATATGGGCCCTTAATTCCCACAATGCATGACAATAAAGTCCCATCTCCATGCTGTGTGGGAGGACTGTAGCATCTTCAGTAATAGATGGGCAGGAAAATGTCTGTCTGAGCTGATCAACCTGACCAGACAGAAGCACAGACAAAGGCTCTGAAAAGGCAGCATCTGTAATGGACTTCAAAGGGGAAGAACACTGCGCCTGGGTGAGTCGTGTCAAAGGCAATTCCCAAAGAAAAGAGAAACTTGCATATGAGCGACAGAAGAATCCCACAGGGAGTGAATGCAAGCCCCACCCCTCCACCCCCCCCACCCCGCCCCTTCACGAGGCTGCCTCGCTCTAATACAAACCTGATGGTCAATCTACTGACATTTCTACCTTTCCAAGGAATTTATTCCAGTGGGTCAAAATGGTGAGAAGGATTTTCAAAATTGTTTTCATCCGCGAGTCCTTAGTTTAACCACAGTTTCCTTTGCTGGATGACAGCAGAAAGTCTCAGCCCCTGCGTGGAGCCCCACTTCACCGGTTATTGGAATGGGCCTTTATAAGTGCTCATTTTCCCACTTACCTCTGATACTGGGTGGGAGGCCTTGAATAACCTAGATAAATGAACCCAAACAAATCCAAAAGCCCATTCTCTTTTACGTCCTTGCCCTCCAACACGCAAGCCTTTTCTTTGTAAGCAATGCCAAGTAACCAGAAAACAGATTGGTATTTCATCTGTACAGTCTTAGTTTCACTTCAGCTGCAAACCAGAACCAAGCAAGAGAAGGGAACACAAGTGGAAAGAAGAAAAGAATAAAGGGTGTGACTAATCCTCACAAATAGAAAAATAATCTCCTCACCATTTAATGCTGAGAACGACTGACAACCCAGCTCCAACGACTTCCGATTCTTTGGGAACTATAAGATGAACCAAATGTTCGCTTCACTGTATGTGGGTGTTTTCGGTGTGTGGTGAATTCACAGCCCTCGTGAAACATACTGAACACCCCCCCCTGCCCGAAGAGAAAGAAAAGATGGACAGTAATCCACCGGAGGCACAAATCTGTGAGACTCCTATCTACATCCTGCCTTACAGGACAAGCCCATTTTTGGCTAGAGATCAAGAGAGATTTTACAGCTATATTTATTACTGTGTCTAGTTTCAAAAACAGTGGTGAATCAGAAGGAGCTCAGGTGTATACCTGGAATGTACAGAAAACACAGAAAGAGATGCCCAGCCGGGGAGCTGGTGGTGGGGGCGTGGGTGGTGCCATTCTTGGTAAGTATCTCTCTCTCTCTCTTTTTTTTTTTTTGTTCACTTTTCACATTGGAAACGTGCTCTCCATACCATGCCCAACCAAAAAGGAAATTCTGAAACCTGCTCACAAGTTAGCGGGCACATCTTTGGTCAGTCTCTGGAGAATAATGATGTTCCACGTAGATCAAAATTCTGCATGCCCATTAACACAGAGACGAGTTTCATAAATAATCCTTAAGATGCTCTATAAAGCTTTAAAACATGTTACTGATTTTGGCCCTGCTGGTTCCAAAGCCTGGTATCAGATATGCCTCTGGGAACAGCCTTACAAACTGACTTCCCCTCCTTTCAAAATGTGTACAAACTACAATAATCTCTCTTTTCCCTTTTATTTGGGGCCGTGGTAAGAAATGCAAATTAAAATACCAAACCACTGGATGTGACAAAAGACCCCGGCAACACCCACTTGTCAATAATAAGAAATTAAAGCATTACTCTACTGAGCACAGGGCTGACCTAATTTCCTACCATACAATTTAAATTTTCTCTCACCTTCTTTAGTTTCAAGTAGTGTGCAAGGTTATTATAACTGCCTCAGAGCTGTTCCTGCTGTCAGTGCTGGAATAATCAGACTTATTGGAATTGCTTTTTTAGTTTCTTAAAAACAAACATTAAACAGTTATAAAAAGTAACAAATTTCTACTGGGGGGGGGATGGGCCTAATTAAAATAAGATTTCTTATTTGCCTAATTAAAATAAGATTTCTTCTGCTACCACTGTTACTGGGTACTCAAAATATTCCAAACAGTTGCCTTTTTAAAAAGTTATCTTTCCACTACTTCCCGGGGAGGAAACTAATCGCTACGCAGCGGTATAAAAAGGTACCGTTCTCTTGCAATTTGCAGAGGATTAGAGTTTGGCTTCATATATAATCTGGAACCCATTGATCCACACCACAAAATCATTTCCCTTTAATCTGGGGATCAGACTCTTTTTCTAGAGGAAGCTTGGCATTTGCATGCTGAATGTTGAACTTGGCTTGCACTGCTGGAATACCGGCAGGGTGGGAATGGTAAAACATATTTAAAAGTTTCTGCTACTGTGGAGGGGGTTGGGGGAAACGGGTGTCAATCTGGGCATCATAAATCCTATTCTAGTCTCCGCTTCTTGTTCCCTGGAATATTTAACATTTTATTCTGTTTGGCTCAAGGCAGGCCAAAGATGACTGCCTCCGTGATTGTGCCAGCTGTTACTTGTCCTCCCTCTATTTGCTTTTTGGGCTTAAATCCCACCCACCCTCAACTTTGGCCAAAGCAATTTCACTTCAGGGTTGTGTCCAATCCAAGATCAAACAACACTGTCTGAAACCAATTCCATGGTGATCAAGGGTCAGAGACCTCTCACATAACCGTGTTTTTTCATTTGCTTCTCTAGCTTCTCCAAAAGCAACTGTATCCTGCAAAGAGGGGATGTGGCACAAGGAAATAAAAAACCCAGGCAAAAGAGAAAGGGTGATGGGGGGGGTGACCAGGAGAGGTGACAGGGATAACAAAGCAGGGAGTCCAAGAGGAGCTTTCAGCCAAGGAAGAATGTAGATTTCACTTAAAGACTTAGGGTCGCCACGGAAATCGGATGCCCCTTTTTTTTTTTCATGATGTCAAAGCATTTGATAATATTATGCCTACGTCAGGCAACTGAACCCTTTCAATTTCAGCTTCAAACTTAACTTCAAATTTAACGGAGATAAACTGTCCTGCCCTTTTCGTTGCCGAGATCAGATGTGGAATGACAAACTTCGGCTAAAGACGAGCACAGGCACCTGGAGAAACCCGAGAAAAGGACACCCAGAAATGACTGCACACTCAACCCCAGAGGGCAAAACAAAAAACCACCATAACAAAACACTTTATCCTCCCTGTATGTCAAATCCTGGACTTCTGGGCTTTAATTGCTTTTTCTCTGTTTCCTGATTTCGGCAAGTCGTGGGGGCATGGAACGAACAGAGTAAAAAAGCCAACAAGGGGAATGTCAGTTGGAATCCTCGGAAGAAATCAGGCAGAAAGTTGACCTTTTGGCACTTGCAGTGCAATGGAAGGTAAAACCTCGCGCGCCCCTTCCCTCCGCGAGATCGGGCGACAATTTAGGAACAGCCTGTCTGGCTCACGTTCACACAGCCCGGGAAGGAGCAAAAAGCTCCCGCGGCCCTAATCGCCGCGTGTAGAACGCGCTGTCCCCTCCGGGTAGGGCGAGAAATCAGCTTTTTCTCTTCAAGCCCATCCCAAAGCCAGAGGAAGGGGCTCGCCACAAGCCTGGCGCTGAGGGGCAAGCCCCGGGGGACGCACCTGCAGCGGCGCAGCAAGGACCCGCGGGGTAGGTTCCCCGACGCCGGGCCGCCCGGCGTCCCGCCGCTGCGCTTGTCCAAGTTTTGGCCGCCCGGGTTTGCCCCCTGCTCGTGCCACAAGTGCACGGACTGCGGCAATCCGAGGGGGCCGTGATGCACTTACCCTTTGAGCTGCTCCCTCATGGTTGCAAGGGTTCGGCGGTCGAAGGAAGGCGCGAGCGGAGGAGTGAGTTTTCCAGAGCCGCCGGGCTCCCCGAAAGTCGAGCGCCGCCGCCGCCCAGGCTCGCAGCTGAAAGCACTGCGGAGGAGCCAGCGCGGGCAGGCAGGCGGGCGGGGAGGGGGCGCTGCAGGCAGACGGGGCGGGGCCGGTCCGGGCTCCGCCCCCACCTAGCGACCTGGGAACCCGGGCTCCCAGAGACCCGGCAGTGGGGAATCGGCCTTGCCAAACGGAAAGGAGAAAGGAAAGACCGACGGAGGCAGAGATTTAAGGTAGTCCTAGGAACCTGAAAGCCCCACACCGCCCTGCTAGCACCGTCTTAAAACCTCCAGCAAGACTACTTGTTGCCTAAATAAATGACCTAGGTGCAAATGACCTCATTGCAGATAATTAAGTGTGTGGGCTCAGAGTTTGGTTTTTGTTTTTGTTTTTGTTTTTGTTTTCAGAGCATGAGAGAGAAAAAAGTGACAGAGTTCTCCCCGCCCCGGCTTTCCCTCAATCCAAGATTAAAGTGGTAGGGCTGTAAGGACATGAAACTCAGGTTATGCTCATCCTGGGCTAAATGAGCTTCTTAGGAAGCATTTGTATTTGTGAAACGGCTGTGGGTCTCAAAGTGGGGGAGGGCAGTATCAGCGTCACCTGCGAACTTTTGATGAAAAAGAATGCTGGAGTCTCAGCCCAGACCTACTGAATCAGAAAGAGCAGACTGAAGTTTGAGAACCGCTGGTTATAGGCTCTAAAGAAAACACCACCACCACCACCAGTGGTGTGACATGGTTTGGTCTTTTGGTATTATTTTCGAGAAATCTAAAAAGGAATCCATTTCTAATGGAACATTTTATCAGAAAAGTGGCAGGGGACAGTTCAAATACTGCAAATCCTAGAGTGTGCCATGTGACGATGCAGGTTAACTATGCAAAATTATTTCAAGCGAGGAAATATTCTGAAAAGAAGACAGCCTTCATTAGCACAGTAAGTTTTTGCAACCTTCACATAATACTTTCCATTAGAGTCCCCGGAGTATTTTAAGATAAAGTCCCTTCGTGGTTCCATTGTCCCTCCTTGTCCATTTATTTTGTGGGCCTGCTTTTTCTTTTTATCTTCTTTCAACTACTTGCCTTTCACTCTCTCTTCTGGTCCATTCCTTCCACTTCTGTTTACAGTTGAAAACATGCCCCCCTTTTTCTTTTTAAAATATCCTCTTTTTTGCTCAACATTTCCCCACCCCCAACCCCGTAGAACGTTGTAGAATGTTTGAGCTAAAAGGACTGTGGACATCAATCTCCCTTTACTGTCTGCTACAGAATGACAAAATAAGCAAAAAAATAATAATAATAATAATAAAGTACAGGAACAAAAGGGAAAGGGGGTGCCAGGTTTCTTCATTCCCGTTGACAAACCAAATAAAAATGTAAACGTTATCACTAAAGCCTTGTGCATGTAGGTAGGATTGGTTTTGCTATTTTAAAGCAAATAAAGCACTTCTGCTGGCATTCGGCGTCATAAATTGAGACTTATTAATGCTGTCTTTTAGCAATTTTGAGCCAGTGAGTGGTGGAGGCAGCTTCTATTATGGTCTGAGGGGGGCACACTAGGATTCCCTTTGGGTGAGGCTGTCCCTTGGTGGAACTGCAGATTCTAGGTCTGTCTCTATCTTGGTGAGGGAAGAAGGATTAGTATTCTGTGATGAGAAAGTTGTGCACTTTGCTATTAATCAGTAACCAATCCCTGTGTCAATGTGGCAAATCACTTAAATACTGTTTATGTTTATTTCAATGAAAAGACACAAACCTCACAGCATGGACATTTGTACACATCAGAAATCAATCAGTTAAAGGTTTGCCACACCTGTGCTTTGTCATGCTTCTCCTTTCTCATTATTTTTGTTTTATCTGTTTGTTTTACACTCTGAAATTACCCACTGAAGATTCAGGCCTGATAGGTTTCTCTAAAATATAAACAGTCTAAGTCTTTTTTCTCACTGCTCACTAGGGAAACTACTAGGAACCATTCGTTGGACAATGAAAAAGAATGGAAAATAAGAAATCACTATTCCAATTTTTCTTCTCTTAAATTTGACAGATGGCAATCCTCAAAAATACATCTTTAAGTTCTTTTTTAGACTGGAGTTATAGGCACTTGAAGACTTGTTCCCAACTCTTGATGTTATTTTAGAAATTAAATACTCCAAGCATTATTAAGAAACGACATGGGCATCACAGTAACTGTTTTATTGTCAGTTTCAGTTAAATGATGAATTTCCTTATTAGGAAAAGGCATTAAGAAAAGGTAATTTATAAATGTTCATTTCATATAAAAATTCTATAATGATGCTATGTATGACAATACGTTGTTTATAGTAGCTATCATTACTGTTTTGGCGTGAATCAGAGACATGAAAGGAACATGGGGGCTCTGCCACCAGAAAGGACAGATTGCAATTCTGACTCCAGAATTTACCATGAGCTATACTCATGCTCGCACTGTGGCGAGAATGTGACAGTGCAAGGACTGGACTAGGGAGTTTTGCTCCAAGGCCTATGCCACTCTACCATGCTGCCATGGGGAGATGTGGCCTCCTTTACTGCAGGGGAAGATCTGTATTTTTTTTTCTTCTGTGCTAGTAAGCAATCTCACTGCTGTCTGACAGCAGAGGGGGGTAGGTTTGCTACAAAAAGGGATAAGGAAGGAATGAGATAGAGTGAAGTCTAAATTCCTCCATACCCAAAACTCTAGTCTTTAACCCCCTTAAAAATGTTGCTTAGAAAAACGTAGACCTCTCTGATGGAAGGGACTGTGCTGGATATCCTCTCAGTCCCCTCTCCAGCTCTATTTTCTGCCCTTCTCCACTCTGCTCTGCGCCCCAGGAGGCTGGGCCTCTGGGGATGTCATCAGTCAGGCTCTTGCGTGCCCTTTGGCTTCCTTTTGCCTTCAGCTAATGGGAGGCCAGGAGGAAAAGCCTACAGCCAGAGATAAAGGGCAGGAGGAGGGAGATGTCTGCATTTTATTCCTCAAGCTCCCTCCTGTTGGCCTTGGTCCTGGCAGTGGCTAAGTTCCTTTACCCACGGCCACAAGCTGGGCTGGCATTTCTACAGCAACAGCATTTTCCAGGTTCTCCCTTTGCTCTTGTTTTTCCCCTGACACTGCTCAGGTTTTTTGTAAATAGCCTTTTTTTTACATTCTTTTCAAGTACCACTTTTGCCTATACCATCTATTTCTTCCAGGCTCCTGACCAAACAGGGACCCATCCAGTCAAAGTCACCCTCTGGGTCACTAAATTAGATGCTGAATGGGGACCCCCGACCCCAAGGAGGAAGAAGTTAACTCCGTCTGTTGGAGCTGAAAAGAAGACTGGGTTCATTCATTCAACAGTTCTTTCTAGAAGCCTCCTCAATAGGTACAAAAGGAGCCTCTGGTCGGTTGGGGGTAAAGGCAAATCAACAATTACAAATGGTGGTAACAGCAGGTGTGAAGGTAACGAGGCCAGAAACAGCTTTTTCTTTTCAAGAGCTTCAGTGGTCTGTTTGATCCTTGGGAGAGAATGTCAAGAGATTCAGTAGGTAGGCAAACTGAGAATGATCCAGAGTTTGACCTGTGTCCTGAAAGGTCTGAATGTGAGCATGAGTGTGGTTCTGTCATACTTGCCTTTTAGAAAAAGCACTCAGGAAATGGATGGGGGCTGGGTCAGAAGAGTCTGGAATTAGGAGACCAGATACAAGGGGATTGCAGTATGAAGACGATCTGAACAGTGGAAGTGGCACCGAGTGGAGAAATAATAAGGTTATACATTACAGGAGTCATGACTGATCAGACACACCGATGGAAGAAAAGGACGACCTAGGACCCTGGGCCTCAAGCTTGGCCACCACCGCATCTCACCACCCTGCAGGTCTGATCTAATGGCCTTGGGCACTGAAATTTTTAAGGGGATTCTCACAGGCAGCCGAGGTTGAGTCACTCTGCTCTCGGGTAAATCCCAAGCCTGGATGAGTAATATTCGACAAGCCAGGAATGTCAGGAGGAGGGGGGCAGGTTCAAGCAGAAGAGGGCCAGGGAGAGAGATCAATTCACTCTTAAGCATGATGAGTTCGAGGTGGCCGTGTGATGTAAAAGGGAGTACCACATCTGAGCCCGGAGCATAGAGGGGAGATGTCTGGATTGGAGCCACTGGTTTGAAATATCAGTGCTGGAAGGTCAAGGTTGTGGATGAGGCCAAGGGCAGAGACCAGGCTGCTCGATGTTCCACAAACACATGTTTTTCTTTTTACTCTGCTTGAGGGTCAGAGTTAGCCAGGTTTTAACAATATGAAATGAGGAGCAGAATGGGAAAGGAGAAAGAAAGGGAATGGTTTGCGCTGGGCACTTGCCTGGGGATGGCCCTGAGGGACTTCACCACCCCTAGGGGCCAGCTTCCTCTTGCTCCAGGCGTCTCCACCTGAACTGCCTAGCCTTCCATAGCCCATCTTAAGTTTAACCCGCATCGTTTTCTAAAAATCATTTGGAATGTAGGTACTACTTCAGTTAAGCATAATAGGTATTTTACAGTAAAATTTCACCATCTACATATTTAGCAAACCCGTAAGTATTCGATGTTTCTCTGTGCAAAGTACAAGTATGAGCTGTGAGCACTGAATCGGACGTCTAATAAATGCTTACAATGATGGTGAGTCACTGCTAGTTAGGGCAAATACCACGGTGCACTAATTAAAATATGTGTAACAGTCTCTTTAGATCCATCTGAAATCAGCATCTTCTGGATGTAAAAATCTCCAGTCCGTTCATATTAACTAGTAAATGAAGAGGCGTCTACATTCAGACCCACACAAAAGCCTATTTTTCCAGGCCCTTCCCCTGCAGGGAGACAGAGTAAGCCAGGCTGAGGAAAGTTCTCGGAGCCATCTGCCATCCAAACCAGAGATTTCACCAAATAGGTTCCAAATCGAGTTGCACTCAGATTCCCTCTCATGTGGTTTGCTTCTAATAAGATTTTTCAAAGCTTCCCAGAGCCACCTCTATCACACCGAATATCTGAAAAGATGTGAAGTTGAACATCTTCACGAAAATAAAGCCACACTTCATTAACCTTACGGGCCAGCGGTTGCTTCCCAGGAAAGAATTCGGGTACCTATTAGCCTGCCAGCTATAGCCTACCCCAGGTAAAGCAAACAGACGGCCTCCTGCTAAAAATGGGTAACCAGTTAAGGTGGTTCCAGCAGACCTAGGACAGCATTCCCGGTCTACCTTAACAAGCGCTCAAAGCTGTAACTATCTGTCTGCCTTTCCCAAACAATCGTGCGGAATAACAGGAATTTCAAAACTAGGCAGAAATTCTGACACTCTGCATAATCTCCCTTCCTCTTCAGCTACAAATAAGGCTTTGTATTCGATTAGACTCACAGCAGGTGAAAACCCCAATTAGTGAATTCATTCTGGGGCCTCTTTCTACCTTCCTCCCACACACCAGTTAAAAAAAAATTAAAAAAATATAATAAGGCAAGTCTCAGTCTTTTCTCAGATCACAAGTAAATTAACCCTTGGATCTACCCAATCAAGCCTTTAAAACATAAAGAATTTTCACAGGAAAATAGGGGGATGCTGAAAGTTCTCTCCTTCTTGACTTCATAATGGGGCTTACAGAAAATTCTGTTTTGCTAGATGTTATTGTTTTCTTCAAATCCATAAATACTCAGATTTTCCAATCTAGAAATTACAGTTTTTCTTTATACCTGAAGACTCATGAAGCCAATATTACCTAAAGAGTGATTAATGGACAGTCTGCTGCAAGAGAGAATGATTTTTAAGTTATGTTCTTATTTTGCTGTATTTGAGATGAGAGAAAATATCAAATTTTAGTTTTCACAGTATGCTTTGGCCTTAGGAAGTACACAAAGTCTATATTTCATACTTTGTAAATATTTATTTGTCAAAGGAAATTCATAATTGGACAAGGATACAGGTTTGGTTTGAACATTCTAAAAAAAAAAGCAAGACAGCTTTAGTTCTTAGAGTGATTTACTTACACTTTGTCAATTGCTTCTCTGGAAATAATTCACAACCCAGTTTTATTTATGAACATATGATTTAAAAAGAGCAGCTTTGTCTCTTTTAATTGTTTCAGTCCTGTCACTTTTCTTGAAACAAGTCGTAGGACTTACTATCCACAAGAAAACACTGAACATATATCAAATAGCAACGTAGCTTTTAGAAGCCGTCATTTGTTACTGTCAGAGGTTGATTTCATTTTGAGGCTTTTTAATTAAAATGCAAAATTATACATACATGCCTGCCTAAATTACCCATTCTGAAACACTCAAATTTCATAAAAAAATGCTAAATGCTAATGTAACCATTTTTAATACTTATGACTTGGTTCTTAAGATGGGGGGGGAGTAAACAAAGGAATTACCAGTCAATTAAGTGAACAAAGAAGTCACCCTGAGTTGAAACAAGTAAGAAAAATTTAATATTCAAATGATACCGAATGAAGATACAAGAGGGGTTTTTTCCCCCTCCTTTTGAGATGAATATCTACCAGAATCAAAAGCAGCTATTTAATCTTCAGCAAGCATATTCTGGCAGAGGCACGAAGCCAGCAAGGCAGAGCTCTGGACCGATTCTGCCCCTTAGAGGCCAGTCCCTTAACCCATCTGGAGCTCTGTTGACTCATCTGTAAAATTCAGCTACCACTGCATAGGGCCATCTTGTGGGTCAACTGACATAAGGACTAGGAAAGCGATCTGAAGGCTGGGGGACGCTGTGTTAATACAAAGTAGCCTGTTGTGCAGTTATAGTTCCTTAAAAGAAAACCCAGTATGTCCAGGAATACTGTTGGGAACACAGCACAAGAAAAATTCAGCCTAGACACTCAATTGCCATTTTTAGACTGCTGTATGAGGGGAAATGAGCAGGCTCAGAGTTTGTCTTGCCTTTTTAGCAATTTGCAAAAGGAAACTTTCCTACTTCTGTTATGTACATCTAAGAAGGAAGAAGTGGGTAAACTAAAGTAAGATTTTTTTTTTTACAAGATAAATCAGTAACCACAAGCCTGCGATAGAAGTAAAATTTACACCCTTTTGCTATCCTTCTGGGGGGCCGAGGTGAAAATATCCATACTAGTCACACATGTTAAAAGGTGTATTCACGTTCGTATCGTCAGAGAGCAGCGCCCTGGAGTAGTGAGAAAACCAGTGAATATTGGTTTTGCCAGGGACAGTGGGAGAGAAAGATCCCCTCTACCCTCTTGGTGGCAGGCCTTCAACAGCCAGGATGTGATCAGAACTCGCCAGGGACAGACACGGAGGGACAGGAATTCTTAAAGGGGGAAATGGAGGTTAAAACCAATTTAACCACTTAATGATTTACCAAGGGCTGAATCTTGTACTCTAGCTCTGGTTTATTTTTGTCAAAGCTTTTTTTTTTTTTTTTTGAGATAAAAGGAAAATAGGAATGCAAGGAATTTTATTCACATATCTCCGAGAACGTTTTTTCATGTTCTGTACCCAAAATAAGTTTCTTGTGCATATTACTCTAATTCGTTTCTTTAGATGACTGTGATCATGATGTATTTATTGGACACTTACATGTGTCTTTGCCTATCAGTTAAACTTTTTTCACTATTCTTTACTATTTGTAAAGCCTAGAAAAATGTTTGGAGGATTGGCTGGGAAATAGTTTAAAATTTCAGCATTGTAACCAGATTACAATTACAATCACAACCAGGACCATCCAAATATGGCGTAGACTTTAAGGAGCTTAGAATCTAGTGAAGGGGGATGGAGATAGAACTTGAGGAAACACAGTATCAGATGGACTCTAAGTATAGAAACAGATGTAAAAAAGGAAGCAAAAGGGAAAAGTGGTTTAGCCTATTGGGTTTAAGGAACACACATGCCAATGAAGAGTTAACTAGGCTTAAATCTCCAGGTTTCATGCATGTTTTTGTTAGTATATGAAGAACAGAAGCAAGTTTCTTAAACTGACTCTGTGAGCTAATCTCTCATGTTAATAATTTCCCGAAGCACAGATTTTTAAATGTTAACATACTGCTGTGTTATAAAATCAGATTATCTTCTTTTTGGGATTCAAAAAAGAATTGGGCCAATATTGGCTTTTGTATCTCAGGAAGGTTAATATTCAGAAAATACTACTGTCCCAGGGCTCCTGGGTGGCTCAGCTGGTTAAGCGTCTGACTTCTGCACAGGTCTTGATCTCGGGCTCCCTGCTCAGCAGGAGTCTGATGATTCTCTCTGTTCGAAAAAAATTGACATTACCCGTACTTGTGAAGACTTTTCTTTTTAAAGAGAATTGAGTTTGGAGTGGGAATAAACAAGCATGGAGAAGAAGGTATGGAGCGGAATGGAAATGTATGCCAAGTAGACCACTGCAATAGTCCAGTTAAGGGAGGATGAGCAAGACGGCTGAAGGGGAGTGGGAGATACAGGCTTCCTGATATGGAATGAATAAGTCACAGGAAAAAAAAGTTCGGCAGAGGGAACAGAATCCATGGTATTCTAACAGCATTGTCTGGTGACAGGTGGGAGCTATACTTGTAAGCACAGCCTAAGGTATACACTTGTCCAATTGCAATATTGAAAACCTGAAGCTCATGTACCATTGTGTGTCAACTCTACTTCATTAAAAAAGAAAAGCAGGGACACCTGGGTGGCTCAGTTGGTTAAGCAGCTGCCTTCGGCTCAGGTCATGATCCCAGCGTCCTGGGATCGAGTCCCGCATCAGGCTCCTTGCTCGGCAGGGAGCCTGCTTCTCCCTCTGCCTCTGTCTGCCATTCTGTCTGCCTGTGCTCGCTCGCTCTCCCTCTCTCTCTGACAAATAAATAAAATCTTTAAAAAAAAATAGCAGATCCTTTGGAGGGGGGGTATAAATATCTTTGAAAAAGAAAAGAAAAGAAAAGAAAAAGGCAGAGAGAGAGGATGAAATCCTGAATTAAGAAAGTAGCATTGGGAATCGGTGCGGAGGTTGAACTCAAGACAGGTTACAGGATACAATCAATTCTACCTTTCAACCAATCAGACTTCAACCAACCCTTTCTGGAGAAAAGGGAAGACTCTAGGATTTTTTATTATGGTGCCACTACCTGAGGATTCATGTCTGTGTATATACTACGTATGTATTTATATCTCGTATTGTACCACAGGGCAACTTAGAAGGATGAATAAATTTCAAAAATGAATAGATAAAATCCAGCATGAAGAGAATGTAAATAGAATAAAGCATTAAGAAGGGAGGAAAAGTCAGAACACTGATTTGAAGATCATCGGGCTTGATATGGTTCGTAAAATTTAGCTACATACAAGGCTTGGGGAAGACATGGAGCAACTAGAACTCACCTGCTTTGCTGATGGGAATATACACTGGTCCAACCATATTGGAAAACTGGCATAATGCATACGCGCTGAGCACGTGCATATACCGAATGACCCCGAAATGCTACTCCTTAGTGTATTTCCAAAGGGGACTTAGACACAGATTCACTGAATGACACAGTGTAGAATGTTTCTAACATCATTGTTTGTATCAAGTGTCAATCAGCAATAGAATATATAAATCATAGCATATTCACACAACTTCATCCAACTCTATAGAGGAATGTGAGTTTTAAGAAGCGAGAAGCAAGAGAGGACATGAGGTACGATTCCATTTACATGAAGTACCAGAACAGGCCAGATTAATTTATGAAAAAATTAAATAAATAATAAATAAATTTTTAAGAAATTTCCCATTCAAGAGAGTGATCACCCTTGGAGGGTGGGTAATGATTGGAAGTGGGCAGGGGTGGCCTAGGGGACTTCTGGGGCTGGGAATGTTCTGTTTCTTGATCTGGATGCTGGTTACAGAGGTGTGTTCAGACTGTGAAAATTCATTGTACTGTCTATTTCAGATTAAACCTTTTTCTATATGCCAATATTTTCAATCCAACCTTTTTGAAAAGGGGTTCTAATTTGGCTGTGGGCTTTCTGGATGCCAAAGCAAAAGAAAAAGGGTAAGAGGAAATATCATCGAGTTTATTATTTGAATTACTGATAAGAGGAAAAGAACATAATTCTTTAAGTAAAGCAAGCCAAAATCTCAATTCTGCTCTTAGATCTAAATAAACCAAGGTTCTGATGCCCCTGAGCCAAAGCCATCTTACGGGAATCAAAGCAAAGTGAGCCAAGAATGCCACCTATGCATAGCTGGACCCATGTTAGAGATAAAGCACAGTACGGTATTTTTCCAAACTGTAGGTCATGAACCATTCATAGGCTGTGAAATCTAGAGACTGCATCATCACGGATATTGTTTTCAATAACAAAGAAAAGAATAGAAAATACGAGAATGGATTATACAGTAAGGATAAGTAATGCTTTGTGATACTCTTCTTTCCACATATAAACACAGAGAAATATTTATAGAGATAATGTGTGTGCACACACATGTGTGTTTGCACTACAATGATATATAAAGCATGGATTGGTCAAAAAACAGGAAACCTAGAGATCTTCACTGCATGGAGGAAAAGAATGTGTCCTTATTGGACAGGTATGCATAAACAGACTCAGAAAGAAGCTGGGGGCAGTCAGCTTATAGTTTTATTCTCTGGTAAGGGCTGGAGCCTTACGAGAGACTGGAAGGGCATAACAAGCTTCAGGAGGGGGACATTCACCAGATCTGAAGTTCTAGCCACAGGAGGCACTGCTAGGGTCTGAGGGTCTGCCTGGAATTTTAGAGCGTGTCTCTCTGCCAGCTGTTCATTGAGGGGACTGTAGGAGCCTACGGTAGGAATCACTCAATCTTTTCTTTCTATTCCAGAGGACATGGTGATGTCACATTGCAGGGGGAAAAACATTGCTGCAAAAGGTATTGTCAAGGGGAGTAACTAGGAGCCCACCCTACTGCACACACGTGCGTGCTGCCTGTCTGAGCAACACCACTGCAAAACACAAACTGAGAAATCGTCCTGCTCTTGCCCCACAACGGGACATCCATGGAAGCCCTTGGTAGAGGGCCCATGGCTAGGCCCATAAATTGGCCAGTGTGCGTCTGATCGAATGGGGACATCTGAAGGCTGAAAGATGCCCCATTCTACTTAATACCTATGAATTCATCCTATTAAGTGCTGGGGTAAATCTGATTTGAGTGTTTATAAAGACCGGTAATGACCATACTTAGGCAAAAGAAAAAAGATTCTTAGATGATTGTTGGAACACTCTAGACAGGGTGTAGCTATGGGGATATGAAGCATAGCAAAAGTCAAAATAACACCACCTTTGAGAATAAAATTCTCTTCAAAAGAGTGGCCAGCCAGGAGAATAACCAGAAAAGAAGTCATAATCCTTCTTCTGTCAGTATTTAATCACAGAAGCATTTACTGAATACGCTGTAGTAATAAGTGACTAAGTATATTTCTCATTGGTATTTTTCATCTTTGAAAATCACCAGACTATAGATACTTTATTTCTACACTTGCCTATGAAGCTATACATCAACAGCCCAGGCCAGCGTGATTACTCACAAAATAAGAATTACCAGAGCACATCTCATTTCAACTACACCTAAATTCGCTCTGCAATAGAACTTGCTTGTAACTTTTCTCCAATGCCCTGCAACATACAGCAAAATGGCCCCAAATTCTGGCCCCTCGCTGGTAACTAGCTGTTGCTATGTGCCTTTGTACCTCCTCCCATCAGAAGCTGGAGTCTTTCCCTGTCCTGTTATCTGTGATGACCCTATGACATGACTTGCTTTGGCCAATAGATGATATCAAATGTGACACAAGCAGAAACCTGACAAGGGTCTTTGTGAAGAGGCCTGGGTTATCCTGTTGGATCATGAGTCACAAAGACCTAGTCGAATCTGTTCCTAAACGACAGCCTGTCAACCATCAGACAAGCAAATCAGGCCACAAGAGCCCATCCAGCCACGAGCTGACCACAGATGCATGGGCAGGCCTAGCAAAGACCACTACTTCGGCCCAGTCCATCTTCTAAGAGTGAGCTAAATAAGCTGTGGTTGTGTTAAGGGAGCTACAAACCATGGTTCATGGGCCAAGTCTGGCCTGTGGCCCGTTTTCACAGAGCCTTCCACCCAAGTATACTTACAGTTTTAAAGAGTTGGACAAAAAAAAGAATATACAACAAAGATCCTATATGTACCACAAAGCCTCAAATACCTACTGTTCAGTCCTTTATAGAAGTGTTTGCTGCCCCCTGGGTTAAGCCATTAATTTGGGGAATAGTTGATTATACAGCAAAATAGAGCCGACACATAACTACTCTCAAGAAATAACGTGAGAAACTAAGACTTTCTCCCAGAACTCAGCTGACATCTGTTCAATTTATCCTAGTTGCTTGTTCACTAAGATATCACTTGATGTGAATACAATAAACAAATAGACACATAATCCATAAGGTTATTTTTGTAGTATGCTTCTCAAAATTACGATTTCTAAGTGGAGGTAGAAGAACAAGTGTAAAATTTTTACCGGTTTTACTCAAATTTCCTCATGCTAGAAGACAACCCAAATGTGTACCAGCAGGAAACAGAAAAGCTTTCGAAATATGGTATTATTCAAACAACAGAAAGTACTCTTCCATTAAAAAGGAATGAACTTAACTATATGCTGGCTAACAAATAATAATAAAAAAATGCTACTTTATAAAAACAAAACCAAAAAGGAATTAACTACTGATTTTCAACTACTGATACTCAAAATCATTATGCTTAGAGTAAGAAACCATATACACAAAAATACCATGCCATTCCATTTATATAAAATTCTAGAAAATGCAAACTCATCCATAGGCACAGAGAGCTGATAAGCGATTGCCAGGGGCCATGAGTAAAGGGAAGAATGGTTGGCAAAGGGGCACAAGGTTGTTTTGGGGGGGATCAGAATTTCTTGTACTTTGTAGTAGTGGTTTTATTGGTACACGCTTATAAAAAATCAGTGTACATCAGTATTGTACACTTTAAATGGATGCAGTTTATTGCGTGTAAATGATCTTTAATAAAGTTGATTTAAAAATTTTTTTTTGTAAAAGCAGTTGCCCTAAAATCACATTTAATGTTTGAAAATGTATACAAGTGGACAGAAAATGAGGTGCATTATACAGGGTGTTTATATAAATATAGGACAGATTCAGGTCATGCTGTCAGTCCCTTCTGATTAATTCTAAAAATATCAAAACATTAGATTATGAAGCAACCTTAAAGGTTAATGAATTAGATGCTCTCATCCAATACCAAATTGCCTTTAGGGGTGAAGCAGTCATTTCAGCCTTCAATATCTACTGCAAGGCGAGTTTACTGCTTTTTAAGGTGGTAGATTCTGTTTTTTGGTAGCTCAATTACAAAATTTTCTTTTAACCCCCCCCCCACAAAATTTTGTGTAATATTTACTTAGAGTTGGCCTTCTTATAACTCCCATATATATAGCTGAATCTATTCTCAGGGCAGAACAAAACAAGGAAAAATAAACAAAAACCACAACAACACAACCAAAATGCAATAAAACACACTGCTTCTTGACTTCCAAATATTTGAGGCCCTCTATTACATTCTCCTTAATAGTACTTCTCTCTAAGCCAAATCTAAATACCTGCATTTACTTATATATTTTTTCTTATATAATATGGCCTATAGGCCCTTGGCTATCCTGGGGCTATTTTGAGTAAAATGATCCATTTAAAATGCAGTGTTCAGAATGGAGTAAGTGGGATACTTAACGCCCCTTTTTTGCCCATATAATGCCATCTATAACTGTTGTAGCATTTTAGTTTCGTAAATGCCACACTTTTTGTTCATACTGAACTCATGGATTGCTAGAAGACACAAGGGTTTTTAAACATAATCTTGTATTAATTAAGGTCTCTTTCCTCCTGTGTTCTTAAATTACTTGAGTCTAAATGTGAGATTTATGTCCTATTTAAAATATGCCTTCATATTTCATCTCCTAATAAGAGCTGATTTTTCTAAGTGATTGAAATCTATTAATATTTTGATGTATTTATGACATAAAGTATTTACAAATTCCATGAATTTCAAATTTGTTAGGAAGTATAGTGACTATCTACAATCGTTCCCTCAACGAGTACCGTAGGGTTTGTGGTATAGTGGTGAGCCATAGCTGCCTTCCAGTTCTACTCCGTAGTAAACAGACAAAAATGGATCAAAATGGTTTCTATCTTCTTGGCATTCATAGACTACAGCAGGAGACATATGTATAAACAAACAATCACAACTCAGAGAAACGCTGGTGGAAAGCTGTGCTAGCTGAACAGAGACTTTAAAGAAGGGTTCACAGAGGTAGTGATACCTGGGCGAAACTGGCCAGCTGAGGTCTTCAGGCAGAGGGCCAGGGTGATAAAAAGCAGCATCCACGTGCAAAGGCTTGCATACCTCAAGGGGGCAAGGACAGTAGGCAACTCTACTGGATGGTAATCTTCATCTGTCAATTGACATTCTTCGGCTGTTTTTGTTTATCAGCATGTTCACTCTATTATCCAGCCCACACTTGTTTCTCTTGTTCCCAAGACTACCAAAAGAAAACTTGAAAAATATGGTATTAAATCCTAAGATATAGCATCGATAACAGTCTTCTCCTCTAACCTTTTGGTAGCCATAACAAAAATGGAACTGAGGTGAATTTGTCATGACAAGTTTTGAGGACATCATGCTAACTCCCAAGGAGTAGGTTTTTATGAATACTCCTTATTCTTCTCTTCAAGTGTCGTTTTTGAGGATTGTAGCACTTATCAACATCAGGCTGAATGGGTAGTAATTTTTTTGGGGGGGTTGTAATTTTTTAAAAGATTTTAGTTACTTATTTGAGAGAGAGAGTGAAAGAGAGCATGAGCGGGGGTGGGCAGAAGGAGAGGGAGAAGCAGGCTCCCCACTGAGCAGGGAACCCGATGCTGGGGGTGGGGGCAGGGGTGGGATTCAGGGCTCCATCCCAGGACCCTGGGATCATGACCTGAGATGAAGGCAGACGCTTAATCCACTGAGCCAGCCAGGTGAACCTGGTTTGTAATTTTTTAAAAATTTATCTTATTTTTTAAAGGTCAAAATAATGTTTTCTTTGTTCCCTGTGTAACATCACCAATCCCCTTACCATGCTTTCTCCAAGTCTATCACCAGTAGCTCTTTCCATGGCAGCAGAAGTAAAGTTTTAATTGCTATTAGGTTAAGAGAAAGCACTCCTACCAAGTGGAAAGGGGCTCTGCACCCTAACAGAGGTTGGACACTAAAATCACATGACAACACTTCTAACAAATGAGATCTGGTTGTGGAATTGATTTTAGTTTATTTTCTCTTAAGATTTCATTTTTAAGTAATCTCTACACTCATGGGGCTCAAACCTACAACCCCAAGATCAAGAAACACGTGCTCTACTGACTGAGCCAGCCAGGTGCCCCTCGATTTTATTTATTTATTTATTTATTTATTTATTTACAACAAAAGTGTTATGAGTTGAGATTATCTCTAGGATAGCCTAGAAAAAAATCCTGTTCCCATTAAACTTGAATGAAAGTTTGCTTGGACTTATGGCATCTTAAAAGCCAGGATACTCTCCTAAAAAGGAAGGGATCTGAAGGTTGCAGACTGTATTAAATTGTTCTTTACTTATCTGTGGACCTAATGAATTTACGATCTTCAGTAAAGAAGTGGTTCTCTATTTCTGACTTCTAAGTCACAGTAGTTGCAGGGAAGGGGTTAAGAAGGTTAGAAGAGGGGACTGTTCTGTGGCTATATTCAGTGAGCAACTTTCCACCAGCACACAGCTGACTGAGTTGGGACTGTTTGCATCTATGTCTCCTGCTGTAACCTATAAATGCTGCGAAGATAGGAACCATCAGGAACTACTCTGGTCTCTTTACTATGCAATATAACCGAATTCCGTGTTTCATTGCTTTTCGGGGGTCATTTTTCCATTTGGTAAGGAAACGAGGGAACATACCTAGCTGTTTTAGTCATACAGCGAAAGTAACATTTATTTACTTTCCTAAAATTGCACTCAAATCTCCAGTTTGCATCACCCAGAGGCTTCATATACTTCGGCAGATTTTAACTATAGCTAAATGATTTTACACGTATGCAAAACAAAGACATGACTCAAAGCTCCCTTTATACATGAAATATGATTATTGAACTTTACAGTAGATCATTCACTGGGGGGAAAGTTGTTGATGTACTTCTTCTCTCTACTTTTCTACCCTTTGGTCACACTGGTTGTATTTTAAGATTCTGAATGTTGTAAACGAACACTTTATTGGAGCAGCATGTTTACCCACAGCAAAAAGAAATGTGTTACCTAGGACTAATAAAGTCGTTTATGAGTTACAATGAAGAGCAAATGCAAATGGTAAAAAAAAAAATTCCATTATTTATTAGCAGTAAACCCGGTATTTTTTTGTAAAGCAGGTTTCACAGAAGCTCTACTTATGTTAGCTTTTCCTAAACCTTGCTGCGAAGTGTCAGTTCTTTCTAATACATAATCAAGGGAATTTTGTGTGGGGAAGAAAACTTCTCATATTTGTAAAGGACAGTTAGAGGAGAGCTGGGAAAAACCAGAAAGCCTGTGCATGAGGATTAAGTGTGACATAGGAATCCAGTGAATTTCAACCATTATTTTGAAAACATCCAGAAAAAGGGGCTTTTTGAGTCAAGTAGAGTCTGATTTCCACTTTAGACTATTTCGAAATTTAATAATCTATACTATTCTGAAATCAAAGGCAGATACACATAGTATCACCAAATAATTCTGAATTAAATTCATCCACTGCTCTTTTTTATTAAATTTCCTAACTTTTTGTATGACTCTATTGACATAGGTTTTTTAACTTTTCTAACCAGAAGACATTTTAGTAACCTTTAATAATAATGAAGTCAATCAAATTTTAGGTGAAATTTTTAATAAAAGAGCCAAGAGAGGGCGCCTGGGTGGCTCAGTGGGTTAAGCCTCTGAGGGTCCTGGGATCGAGCCCCACATCGGGCTCTCTGCTCAGCGGAGAGCCTGCTTCCTCCTCTCTCTCTGCCTGCCTCTCTGCCTACTTATGATCTCTATCAGATAAATAAATGACGTCTTAAAAAAAAAAAAGAGCCAAGAGAGTCTGATTAGGTTGCACCTAAAATTTTGCTTTTTACATAAAAATTAACAAAAGCACAACAATTGAAATTTGGGGAAAAAATCCATAGAAGAGTTTGTATTTATAGGCATCTTTTCAACCTGGCAAATATAAATCTAGGACATGATTTCAGACAATACAGTGTCTGAAGAGTGAGAAAAGGCAAAAATATGTCCAACCCTACCTACCCCACTGAATTTTTTTTATAAGATTTATTTGAGAGAGAGAGAGAGAGCGAGTGCATGCACACGTGTGAAGAGGGGACGGCAGGGGGCAGAGAAAGGGACAGGGGACGCAAACTCTGTTGAGCACAGAGCCCAAGGTGGGGCTCAAAACCAGGACCCTGAGATCAGGACCCGAGCAGAAACCAAGAGTCTGACGCTCAAACAACAGAGCCACCAGGTGCCCCTGATAACTGCTCTGACTTGGTCTACTTTAAACCTTAGCCTGCATTTATTCTCTGACGTAAGAGTCATATTAAGAACCACAACATTATGCAGAGAATGATCAAACATGTGGGCTAATTTTCACAAAGAGCTTACCTGGAGAGGGAAAAAGAAAATGAAATATGAAACAAGATCAAGAAAATACTGATTTTGACCTCATGGAGGGAATGGGAGTGTTGTCAACAGACTCGTTAACACCTTCCTCCCCAACACTGTGGCTGGTGGTGAGATGAACATGTTCACAGCAGGTGTGGTGGCAGGCCAACTCAGGACAGACAATACCTCTACTTCAACCAAGATAGTCTATTGACAGTTTCTACCAAGGGCCCGTCTCTGAGGGAAGAATAGAGAGGAGAAGGAAAGTTGATAAAGACGAAGACTCCTTGGTGATAGGATCTTGAGAAAGAAGAAAGAACCAACTTAAAGAGGCTCTGTGGAGCTCCAACATCTGGAATTTCAGCCTAGAAACTGAATACGTAGTGAGCCAGAGAAATACCTCCACTGTCACTGTAATCATCATTCCTTTCCTATCACTGCTGTGCTGAATTGTCAGAAAGGAAATGTAAACTCCTTGTTTAAGAACTGCAATAACAAAGTGTTTCTGATGATTAAATTCTGTTCTTCCCACTCCAACTTCCCTTAAAGATCATACGAACACCTCCTCTATACATATGTGTATGGGTCTCTGTATTCTTTATTTTCTATCGCTCTCCTTTTGTCCCTCTGATACCGCACTTTTGAATGGACTGATGCTTTCCATCTCCAGTCACTTATCACATATTGTAGAGACCTTAAGTTTTAGATGTGAAACCATTTGGTCTGTCAATCTATGTAGTAAGCATCCTCAGCGTCTTTAAAATGCTATTCCGAAGGACCATCTGCAATACGAATGATCATTAGATGACGATAAACAGTACTGGGTCACAGATGGAGAAAGTAATAGTATTTGAGAGCCATTTTCATGTTAATGTTATAGATTACATATTAAAGACATGTGCCAGTAATGAAGCAAAAAACAAAGAGGGTGTTGGAGAACAGCAGTCATGCTATTGAAAGCAGTGATATAATAAGGAGAATGGCCCCAAGCCATCTGCTTTTCTTTCTTTATTTTTTAAAAGTTTTATTTATTTGAGAGAGAGTAGGAGCACATGAGCGGGAGGGGAGGGGCGGAGGGGGAGGGGGAGAATCTGAAGCTGACTCCAGGATGAACACAAGCAGAGAGTGGAACCCAGAGCGCAGTGGGGTGGGGTGGGGGGTTCGGTCCCATGACCCTGACATCATGACCAGAGACGAAACCAAGAGTTGGATGCTCAACTAACAGAGCCACCCAGGCACCCCCCAAGCCATCTGCTTTTAAAGCTTACCATATTTAGGCTCTTGGGACCATTCCATTGTCCCTAGAGATGCTATTCTGAGACAACAAGGAAGTAGGCAAAGCTAACAGGAGCTAAAGTACTGTCAGTAATTTTTAAAACTTTATTATAAATTGTTTTTCCCCCTACAAACTACCAGAGCATACCAGAGGGATAACATAAACTTTTCCTCCAATTGGTGTTTTAACCTTGGTCTTTTAGGGTGCTTGGTCTTCTGCTTATTCCCCAACTCCTCAATCCCTTCCATTTTGAAGCTCTTTTCTAGTACATCAAAGACAGTTCTGTCACCTGGAGATATTAACTCTTTGTGTAAAAAGAAGCAAATTCTTAAACACAGAGATACTTGTGAGTGAAAAGACAAACATTTCAGTTGGTTCTCTCAACCTTAAAAGTCTATCTCTGTGAGGAAACTAGATCTCCCCATATATCCCTATGTATGTAAAAACAACATACCTATATTAACACAAAAGAATTTAACAAATAGAGAAACTTTTGGAAAATACCTCAGTCATCACCTTTCTAATTAAGGATCACCATATGCACTACAGAAAATAGGACACATGACTAGTTGAAGGGGGTTAACTTTCCACATCTGAGATTTCTAAAATGTTTTTTAGTCTTCACTTATGCACATCACAAGTCTGAAGACACCAGAAAAGAAGCATAAACCATAGGGCTCAGGGTCTTAAAATGAGGCTCTCGGGTATTGATTTTCACTAATGCTCTCCTCTGAAATGGTTTCTGTCTTTTGTGCTTCCAAAATTAAAACTTTATCCTTAGGTTTTGCAATTTGGATCTTGTAAGGAGAGGAGAGGGAAGGGAAAAAAAACTTTATGATTCAGGGGCGTAATAAACTCCAGCTGGCATATCATGAGCCTAGTTATGTCAAAATAAATAAATGATCAAAAATAGTCTTATTAAAAAACAAAATCATATTGGGACTTTGGAAAATAAATCTAGGTAAAACAAGTGAAATGAAAATATGAAGGCTATTAAAATTCAGAACCTGATTGATTATGTATTAGCCAGATCAAAGCCTCTGGGTGATAATGAGCCACTGAACAGGGATTACCACCTGTCTTGTTCAACTAGCAGCTGGACCTACCAAGAACAGCTGGACAAGAACACTTAGATAAAATTAGCCTTTAGAAGTATGAGCTAAGTTTTTTCACCTGCTTCTCAGTTCTGCATCTTTATCACTCATGCCAGAAGTAAAAAGTTTTTTATATTTTGATGCTGTTTTTGCCTTGGGGAAAATGCACCTTTGAACACCAATATTCCCAGTAGCTTGCTACCAAGTAACAGAAGCTTGTCTCCTAGACCTGATAAGCTAAGATGTCAGATGCACTTAGGTTTTCCTGCCACTGGCTCATCGTGTGCTCAAATTGAGCCACTGCTAATTCTTTCAAAAGCAGGTAAAAGCATAAATCTTCAACAAAACCCAATTAGAAGTCACTTACCCTACACTCTTACTCAGAGATCACCATTTCATTGGAACCTATTCAAAATAACAAGAGATATGCACACCTGGAAGGTTGATCAAATATTTTCTTTAAAATATTTTATTTGTTTATTCAACAGAAAGAGAAAGAGTGAGAGCACAAGCAGGCAGAGCAGCAGACAGAGGGAGAGGGAGAAATAGATCCCCGCTGAGCAGAGAGCCTGATGTGGGGCTGGATCCCAGGATCCTGGGATCATGACCTGAGCCAAAGGCAGACGCTTAACTGACTGAGCCACCCAGGCGCCCTTGATCAAATAATTTTGATTCAAGATGGTCAATTAAAAAATTAGGCACGGGACGATCTTTATTTGGTATTCTAAGTTGTTTTAAAGTCCGCAATCTGTTTTGAGAGTTATTATAAACTAAGTGAATGGGCAAATCAAAAATAATCTCCTGCCTCGCTGCTCCAGGTCTGGTCCAGAGACCAGCTGCATGCGGCATCACTCGAGCGACTGCTAGAAATGCAGGATCTCGGGTCTCACTCCACAATGATTGAGTCAGAATCTGAATTTCAACAAGATTCTCAGGTGATTCATATGCACATTAAAATTCCAGCAGCAATGTTTCTCTGTATTTAATTGGAACTTCTTTTCCTTTGTTCTGTTTGCATTGGAATTCTTTTACTGGGATATGACATTTTAGCACAAACCAGAGCCGTGGAAACAGGGGTATCCAAACAAGGGAGACGTAGGGTATGCTTACTGTGTACAAGTGTAGCTCACACAGACTGCACATAAAGAGAAGGTTCAATGTTGGCGTACTGGAGGGGGCCTCTTGATGTGAGGACATCTGTACATCTATAGAATGGAATAGCCTTATTTTTCTCATTAGCCTCTAAACTGAAAGTTTCTCTATCTACGAAAAGGAACTGAGAACAGAATCCTTCTACTGTGCAATGTAAGGTAGAACCCAGAAGAAGGGAAAGGAGGGGAGGGGAAGAGGGGGGAGGAAAGAGAGAGGGAGGAGAGGCCAGTAGAGAAACACAGAAGAGAGAGAAAACATTCTAGGTGGCAAATAACTGGCAGCAGACACTTTGTATAACATATTGGAAGTAGCACATCTAGCAGGTTGATGAGAAATCCTTATTTCAAACATGCACTTGGAGCACATATACACAGAGACCAAGAATTCTTGTCAATGAGTATTAAAAGGTCTGAGAGAAAAAAGCACCATATGTGTCTCAAGATTGGAATAATGCACAACGAAGAAAATCAATAAAAAGGGGATGTTGCGGGGGAAAATGTGTAATCTATAGCAGGACTGGGATAAAATCTCTTTTTCTGATTTGTCTAGTTTCTATGAAAGAGGAACTGAAAGCTAATACCAGAATGCCCTGGTATGCATTTAGGCATAGGGGAATTTGTTTATTTGATTTTTTTAGTTATACACCTTTGTATTAGTCAGGCTTCGGTTAAGTGTACAGCAAATGGAAAATCATTCTCATTTATATAGCACAAGTTCAGTCATTCTCAGGGAATCTCTTCTGATGTCTTGAAATCTTCAATTAAAGGCTTCTTTAAATAAAATAGTCCAACCAAATACACTGATGGATTCCTTCCAATAGATAAATCTCTGAATGACAGTGTTCAAAATGATAGCCAGTGTCAAGATTCTTATGTTCAAAAAAGACAGAGCATTAAGTGGTCTCCCAAGCCAACTGAATGAATGTGCCAAATTTAGCCTTGACAGAAAGGAGCAAAAAGGACTGCTTCAGAGCAGCTGGGAGAGGGGTAGAAGTAGAAGGAAACAAAGGAAGGGGAGGAGAAGGATTTAAGAGGGAAAGAGACAGTAAAATGTATAATGGTTGGAACCTGGACACAACCTGGGGAACAGAAGGTTTAAAAGAACACAAGAGTGTGTTTGTTTCTCTCAAAATAGAAAATTCCATACAACTTACGCAATAACTTCTCCAGTTTAGTCTGTATTATCTACTTAGGGCAGGTAGGCCAACTGGTATCTTCAATCTTTTTCAAAGGCCTGAAACCTAGGTGCATCCAGGAATAAGCAAGCCCTTCCCTTTACTACCTGCAAGATAAAGCTGGTCAATTGTCGAGTGAATTTTATGTCAGTCAAAGGAAGTAATGTGGGTAGGTTGCCAACAATTTATCAGATAACCAAGTACAATCCCATTAAGATAACAGTAATACTCTGGAATTGAAGACTTACAGAGCTATATAGAGGTGGCTTTTGTCTGGAAAGGACAAAGGAACTGAATAATGTTGGCAGTTCTCTGCCACTGAGAGTTAAGACAAACCAAGGCATTTTGTATGAGCTTTGCCCATTTTATCAGAAATAACACGTGATTTTATTACATAGAATCCGTTTCAAAATGCTAGGAATAACTGACAGCTGCCAACTTTAGAACAAAGATTCCAACTGGAATAATCAAATTTGTGCTGTTCTTATTTATTCATTTACTCTAAGATCTAAACTGAATAAATAGAAAATTCCCACATCTTATTTTTAGGCCTTGGGGATGCATAACTAGTATTAACATTCTTTACCAACTTCCTTTCTCTTATTAAAGAAATATAAAATCGTAAAATGTTAACATTCTGATATGCAATTGTAGTTAAATGTTTACTATAATTGACAAGACAGACACAGTTGTGTTTATTTGGTTGTTTTGATCGTATTAAATGGAGCATAAATTCTAATTTTTATTAGTTCCATATCAAATTAAAAAAGTAAATAGAACCTTTCAGGTTATGTTTCACTTCCTAATTTGCCTAATAGACACTTGAAAAAAAAGGGAAAGTGGAAAACATGCACAAGTTTGTAGACAAGGCCTGGGTCCCCACGACTGTCTTTCCCATGCTTGTGGAGTGTCTCACACAGAACAAGAGCGAAGAGTACCCAGAGTTCAGCTAGAAACTGCTGGATTCAACCGAGACTCTAACACTGTGTGATGTTAAAAAAAAAAAAAAAATCACTCCTACTGTCTGAATATTTGTCTCCTTGAAATACTTAACTGTTGCACTCTTAGTCCCTCAAGGCGATGGCCTTGGGAGGTGGGGCCTCTGGGAGGTGATTAGTCATGAGGGTGGAGCTCTCCTGACTGGAATTAGTGTTCTTCCAAGAGAGAGGTCCCACACAGTGCCCTGGCCCCTTCCTTCCCAGGAAGACGCTACTGGAAAACTGTGACCAGAAGGGAGGCCTCACCCGCCTCTGCTGGCGCCTCCATTACGGGCTTCCAGCCTCCAGACCTGTGAGCAATACTTTCTGTTTTTTGGTAAGCTACCCAGTCTGCGGTATTTTCTTCTAAACAGACTAAGACAATAACATAATCTCTTTAAGCATCAGTGCTATCTACTGTAAAATGGGAACAACGCAACCTGCAACCTATCCTATATCCTTTCCGTGCTCTTCTAAGAAGAAATGAGATCGGGTGTGTAATGCAGTTTATAAACTAGAAAAATCAAATAAACGATTATTTTATTTTTACATTCATGAATTTTATAAAAAGATTGCTTAACTCTATATATCAGATAGTCACTTAGATGATTATTTTATTGTTATTTTACATTTTGTATTATTTTATTATTGTTCTTTCACTCCAATTTCTTAAATTTTCCCTAGACGTGGAGATAAATAGGTAATGTCTTTCATAATGGTCATAGTAATGAGATAAAACCTAATCCTCAAAATAGCCCAAAAATTACTTTAGGCACATATTAATTATCTCAACAACACGAACTGTTTTATGTCAAATTTTGTTTGAAAATGAATCGAGGGGTTCCTGGCTGGCTCAGCAGGTGGAGAGTGCGACTCTTGATCTCAAGTTCATGAGTTCGAGTCCCACAACTGGTATAGAGCTACTTAAAAATAAAATCTTGCAAAAAAAGAAAATGGCTTGATTGTTCAAAGTTCTTGTATTTTTAGTGTGCCATTTTATACTTAAAATTATAGACTACAAGGACAGTTGACTTTTTGTATCCGTGTGGTCCCCACCTGCCTGGTATAGTGAACTTGTAAACCTTTGAGTGAGAACAGCTTAATTCCAATCAGTCTTTTAAAAAGTCGAAAAAGTACTGAATTTCTCATCAAAATAAGATTTGGGGGAAAAACAATGCAAAACCCTGAGAGCAAATGAAATATCCTAATTGTTCAGGGGCTTGGGTGTTTTAAAATCTAAACTTTTAAAAAAAATATGGTATCATTTATTGTTTACCAGTAAAGGACAAGCTTTTATATTTGTGTGAATTAAATAAGTAAAGCCAAATATAAATAATCTTTATTATTTAAAAATGGAGTTGTATGTGTGCTATTGTGCTTTTTGCTAGTTTGGAGTAAAAGGTGCAAATTAGCAATCTTCTGGCTAAATTTGGCATGCACACATGTTTTGTTTAGCCCACACAGTTATTCTTTTTAATTTGAATTATTCAACATTGAAATATTCAGAGTTTTTTTTCTTTTTATGAGTCATCTACATTTTTCATTTCTCATTTCAAGATTGATTTGGCCATATTGGGCTCAGTTTCTTATCTGGTAATAATTGGCTGGAGCTGCTGGCCACCACTCTGTAAAGGGGTTATGTCCTCTGTAGGCCCCCGCCACCCCAGGTTCTGACTGCCTTCCTGCTGGGCCAGCCCTGGTCATTTACATTAGTAGGCTAGCTTCCACTGGCATTTAAATTTGCAACCTCTAATTTAAACCAGCGAGGCCTGACCACAGCAATGTGAGTACCTTAGTGTGTTTTAAGTTAGCTAACACTGATATAAGAAGAAATTGAAAACTGAAATAGTACTACAGTATTTAAGGAATTGACTCTAATTATAAAGTTTCCCTCAAGGAAAAGTCCAGGACCAAATCACGTCACTGGCAGAAATACATATCTTACATAAACCCTTCCAGAGACCAGAAGAAGCAATACTTTACTTTTATGTGACCAGAATCATCCTGACATCAAAGCTTGACCAGAACTACAGACCAACCTCACTAGATGGATGCAGTGATCCCAAACAAAAATCAAAGTTTCACGTCTTATATCACATACAAGTTGGGATGATTTCAGAAATGGAAGTGGTGCTGAGCCAATAGGATAGCCACATTGTTAAAAATGAAACTAAATCCCTATCTCATAAGTGACACACAAAAACCAATTCCAGATATACTGTACATCTAAAATATAATATAAAAATATATAATATATTTATACATATGTATATTATATATTAATATATCATATATAAAATATAACATATATATTATATGTATATAATATAATAAAAGTTTTTAGGGGTGCTTGGGTGGCTCAGTTGGTTAAGCGTCTGATTCCTCATCTCAGCTCAGGTCTTGACCTCAGGGTCGTGAGTTCAAGCCCCACACTGGGCTCCACACTGGGTGTGGAGCCTACTTAAAAAATAAAATTTTTAGAAGACAATGTTAGAGAAAATATTTATGATCTTGGGTAGGGAAAAGAGGACACTGAAAGAATTAACTAAAAAGAAAAGTTGTATATTGGACTACATTAGAATTTAGAACTTCATTCTATCAAATACTCAATAATTGAGTTAAAAAGTAAGCTACATAATGGGAGAAGATATTTGTAGCACATGTAGTTGACAAAGCGTTGTGATCCAGAGCACATAAAGAACTACAAATCAGTAAGAAAAAGAGGGGCAAAATTAAAAAACAGACAAGATACTTCAAATAAGTAGATATATGAAATGGTCAATAAAAACATGTAACCATCTTCAACCTCTCAAGTAATCAGGGGAATGCCAGTGAAACTCACAATAAGATTCTACTACACACCCAGTGCAGTGGCTAAAATTTCAAGACCGACAATATCAAATATGGTTGAGATGTGAAGCAGCTACAACTTTCCTATGCTGCTAACAGGTGTGTAAATTGGTTTAACCATTCTGGAAAACTGGAAGACACATAAAAGAATATTCATTGGAGACTTACAATGCCTCTAAGTTGGAAAGAACCAGAAAGTCCATCACTAATAGAATGGATAAATTATGGTATATTTTTATAACAGGATGTCATATAGCAATGAAAAAGAGTGATAGCTACGTGCAACAACATGGGACAACCTCACAAACACAATGCTGAGTCAGAGACACAAAAGTTTCTATACTGTACGATTCCATTTTCCCAAAGTTAAAAAACAGGCAAAACTAAACCATGGTGTTAAAAGGCAGGGGGAGAGGTTAGCTTTAGGATGAGGGAGGAGCAGTGACTGGGAGAGGGGGTGTAGGGGTAGGGTTGGTTGGGGTGGTGGTTTCTGAGATGTTAGCAATGTTTTATCTTTATCCCTCAATTTTTATTTTGAAATTTTCAAACCTACCAAAAAGTTAAAGAACACCCTTAAACCATTCATTTATACTCAACAAGTACTAACATTTTACCATCTTTGCTTTCCCCATCTCAGGAAAAGATAGACAGCTAGAGAGACAGAGACACTCTTTTTGGGGATACTGTTAATGTTTTATTTATTGCCCTAGATGGTGACCATAGATTTTGTGATGATTGAACTGAACATTTATCATTTTTGTACATTTTCTGAATGCGTTTTTCCTCAAGGTAAAACATTTAAGCAATCTGTTTGGAAAATACCCTTGAAAACAACGCATTCAACAGCATATTACTGAAATAGTGTTGCTTAATGATTTTTTTTGCAGTTGTATCGACAGCATTTTAGGAAAAAAAACCACAACATACTTTTAGATCCATTTTTTGAACTAAGATACTTACACATGGTAATGAAGTTCGGGTTAAAATTACAGTGCCGCAGCCTCCCCTGCTGGTTGTTTTCCACAGCCCTATTATATACTGGCTTCTGTATTATATGGATAGAAAAAATTTCCCATGCTTGCTGCTTTTAAGACGCATGAGGGACAGGACCATTTTGGGTATAGAGTGAGACATGGGTGGGGGGTGGGGGGGTCAGTGTGCAGTGGATATCAAATGGTCATATCAGTTTAATACATAAAACACAGTTCTGGCCTTCACACAAATGGTTAAAGCAGCAAGCTCACGAAAGGACATACTATTTTCCAAACTTAGGTGAAAAGTGGAATGACTGGCCTGGGGATGAAAGAGACATGATATTAAAAGTCTTCCCTTTGGGGTGCCTGGGTGGTTCAGTGGGTTAAAGCCTCTCTGCCTTCGGCTCAGGTCATGATCCCAGAGTCCTGGGACAGAGCCTCCCCCCCACCCCCAATCGGGCTCTCTTCTCAGCAGGGAGCCTGCTTCCCTTCCTCTTTCTCTTTCTGCCTGCCTCTCTGCCTACTTGTGATCTCGGTCTGTCAAATAAACAAACAAACAAACAAACAAACAATCTTGAAAAAAAAATAAAAGTCTTCCCTTTGTGAGCGTCATTAACAGCAATGAAGCAACCCTATGGCACAACATAACAAGTCCCCATGTGGAGAAGAGAAGCTTGGGTTCCCCCCACCCCTGCCCTGGTTTTGCTCCACGGTAAGTGATCTTAGGTAAATGAAACCTTCCTGAGCCTCAGTTTCCTTATCTGTACAAATGAGGATTACCATAGATGCTCTCCAAATCCTCCACAGTACAATCTGAGAATCAAATGGTCTAACAGATGTGAAAGTGTTTTATGAGGGGCCATACAATGCATGGGACAACTTGGAAATACCCTTCTGGCATGTGGCTTTTCTGCCAGTGACTATGGGTTTGTAGAGGGACCACAGGACCAGGTAACACAAGATCCAGTTTTCTAGGTCAGTTTGGCCGCCTTACCAAAATTGCTTTCCCCTTTTGAACTTCTGTTTTCCTATCTATAAGATGAAGAGTTTGGGCTGCATTAGCTTTAAGATTCTTGCTGCTTCTTATTTTTTCATGATTTTATTATCTCTTCACACTTGAGCAAACCCATTTCTGCCATCTTATTAGCTGACTGTAGATACCAGACTGATGACACATTATGGAAGTGTGCTGTCAGAGATAAGTTAAAGGACAAGGTTTCAAATCCCAGGGTAATCCAAGGTCTTTGGAGGAAGAGACCCGATCCCCTGTACGATAACAGCAGAAAGTGACCACTTAAGAAAGGCAGGAATTATCTGGGTTATGGCACGCTCAGTCTATTTCCTTAAATAGAACTCAAAAGGAAAAGTCCTGTGCTGAGTGACGTAGTGTTGATCATGCTGTTCTAGGAGATGCTCTTAAAGTGTCCAGTGTGCAGTGTGTTTTAGCACAGTGCAGTTGGCGTTGAGTATTTGTCTGTGATTGCTAGAGATGGCATACATTTGCTTTTGGTGTAATTTCAAGGTGTACAAACTGGTATTACGTATTGGTGATACATGCAATTAATTCTACCATTTCAGCTGCTCTCTTTGGTGGGGGGGGGCGATGTGTGAAAATAAATTAAGACTTATATACCAGCCAGACACCAGGAAGCTCTTATTTGTGGTTGCTGAGAATAAACTTGTAACAGAAATTTGATTTTGATAATGAAAGAGATTCATTTGCATTACCTCAAGCTGAAGTGTTAAGTGCAGAGAAACACATATTTCGTAGGAGAAAAAACAATCCCCAAAGTGACTTTTCATAATGGGAGACATTAAAAAGTTTGGTAACTAACTCTGATATGTCCCCGAGGACAGACCAAAGATTTAAGATCAGAAGGAGCTATTAGGAAAATCTTCCCGAGGCGTTAAACATTGAACATGGATTATCCATGAAAAGATGGGAAATCTCTTTCCTAAATCAGAAGAGAATAGGTTCTCGTTGAACTCGAATGCTTTTGGCTTAGCTTTGCCATGGGAGTAAGTTGAATGATTGCCCTACAATTGAATAATTCTTTAAACCATACTCTATAAATTCTCTACCTATCCAGAAGTATGGCATCTAAAAATAAGACTGATTGCTTGAGGGCTCTTGGTTATGAACAACTACTCAAAGTATGACTGAGAAGGCCCCACTTTTTTCATTTTCAAAAAGCTAACAGTAACCTATTTTTTAGTCCAGTGGATGATGACTTCAGTAAAGACAATTTTGTCACAAAGATTTTTATGGAGACCTGCAGTATGCTGAATGATTCCCCTGAGAAAACTGTTTATGGCTCCCTTTATAGTGGGTCAAGAGACTCTGATTTCCAGCAGAGAACTATTTTATAGGCCTCTTCCTAAGCCTAATCTCAAGGCAGACAAGCGGGTCCAATGGAACGAAGAGCTACTGAGCTAAGTCACAGAATTACAGTTGGCCACGTGGGAATAAATAACAGGGTTCCTAACTGCAGTCTCCACTCACACGAATTTTAGTTGTAATGTTGCCGGTGCCAAGGCATAAATGCTTTCACATCTTCGATTGGAAGAAGTTTCTTACCGACCCCAGGGTCCCAGGCTTTTCATTATCCTTTAGGTTTCATGCTTTACACACCTATTGGCATGGCTCTAAGTTGAATGAAAACTTAGAGAACTAGAGGTCAAGTAGGATCTCTCTAAACCATTAGTTCTTCCTCATTATTTGCATCTCTATATCACAACACATACTTCGGCATCTGTAGAGTGATCTGCTCTTTAGAAAATTCATCTTTTCTAAAGTCTGGACTTCATTCCCTACCACTACTGTTACTGTGAAGAGAGAAAGCATGGTCACTTGCAGATACTGATGTTCAGCTAGGGAAAGTGATGGATAGAAAAGTGGAGAAAAACCCATGAAATCTTAAGTCTATGATTATATGCTCCATTTCTAACTGGACTACCCGTGTCGCCTTCCACCTCGCATTCCATGGACAGTGGTGAATAGCTTCATGTGATGATCCACACGCCCAAGAAGGAACAGAGGGGTTGAAGAGGAACAAGCAGTAGACATGCCAGCCAAAGGCCACCACCCCCAGAGTGACGGAGCAGGCGACTAGCAGTGAATGCGAGAAACTTCTGTTTGTGTAGTTCCTTTGGAAACCTATTGTCTAAATCTTCTTTGAATTTATATATATGTTATAAGAGAAAACCTCAGAATATTGAGAAGGAAGATAGCATGTTGGGAGGCTATTACCTATTTAGTTTTTGGCTTTGTGAGATCTGTCATCACGAAAAGCTATCTTCGAAATCTTTCCATTACGTATTAGAAAAAGAAAGAGTAGGTGCTGTTACCAGAAGGTCAGAGATGGTTTTCAGAGCAGTAGGTGGTGGATCCCTGCCTAGTGAATCTGAATTACTCTTACACGGTGCGTGTTATAGATACGGGCATCCGAGGCTTGTACTGCCTCTCAACAGGGTTAAGGCAGATGGAAAATCTAAAGTAAAAGCTCTTTTCTGGTCACTGTGTCTGCATACCTATGAACCCCGTGGTCCTACCGTCCTGGAGCACACAGCTAATTATATGGTTGCTGGTGCGGGGGGGGTTGCTGCATTTCGATACCACAGGAACACTAAGTTATAGTCCACTGACTGAGTAGCTCAAGTGATCTAGGGACTCACACACTATGGGACAGATGGCATAGCTGTATCCCTAACCGAAAGCCCTGTTCTCTGCTCTGTTTTGTTTTATTGGTATGAGCTAGCACAGGCTTGTCTTTAGGCACTGGAGTGGAATGTACAACTTCTTGTCCTCACACGTAACAGAGAAGACAACTATGATTCATGTTGAACAGTAAAAGGTACACGCATACCTGTCTACCTCCAAGCTTGGGGCAACACTTCTAGGTTTCTGTTTCTTAAATGGAAATAAGGTCTCACTTCAATTTCATAATTACCTACGTCTGGTTTGATTTAGAAGCAGCTGGTAGGTCAATATGGTGCTCTTTATATGCATTTTAGTGAAAAAAAAAAAGAATGCTAGATACACCACTGTTAAAGTTTTTCAGAATATTGGAATTTAAACACACACACACACACACACACACACACACGTATACCATTACTTGAGACTCAGCTAAGATAACATTAGTCTCTATTTGACTCACTTTTTAATTTCATCTAAAGATGAATGAGAATAATCATTGACCTATATCTACAACATGGTTCTATTTTTTCCTAAATGAGTTCCCTAGAGAATCTAATAGCATAAATCTATTCCCCATGAATTAAGTGCAAAAATCATGAATGCACCTAACACTTTGAGATTGAACCAAATATTTTCATGAATACAGATTCTCCTGGTCCACACAGGGAACTGTATTGGTGAACAGTGGGTTGGCAATGAGTAATTGCTGCTCAGCAGGTCAGACATGTACAGCTGGAGAAAGATCATGAAATGTTGCTAGTGTACTAGGGAAAATACAAATCTAGAAAGAAGATGATCACATTGCCATTAAAAAAAATTCTATACAGACTTAGAGATCTAGTACAGTACAACATACACACAAGAAACATAAATATCTACTAAGAGAGTTTCGGTAGGCTCTGCCTTTGAAGATTTTTTTTTTCTTTTTTCAGAAAACAAAACAAAACAAAACACCTCCTGTTGCCCTGAATGCTAATGATAGAAGACTGTTGCTATGGTGATGCTAATTTCAACACTGTTGCCTGTGGACTTCATATGAACTCGCTGTTTTAACTTCTGCAAATGTCATTTACAAAATGAAAACCCATTAATGATTAGCGAGGGCACAATGTTCCACTTTAATTAGAATAATAAGGAATGCCGATGCACAAAGTACAGGTTTGTGAATTGCTACTGAGCCTACACTGTCAAAATTAATTACTACCGATGAGGATTTGGTTCTGTTTTTTTAAAGGAAGCTTTAGAATAGAACAGTTGTATTTTGACTTAAAAGGAATTTAAAACTCTCCCTTTTTAAATTTGAAGACAAAAAACAATCTCCCAATAGTACACCTAAAAACTGTGAAGAGCAAAACAAATTTTAGCCAAGGGTCAGGTATTTCTAATGGAGTAAGAACGGAAGAGAAACCAACTAATTGTTAGTTTTTCAAAAAGAAAGGATGGAGGGCGCCTGGGTGGCTCAGTGGGTTAAAACCTCTGCCTTCTGCTCAGGTCATGATCCCAGGGTCCTGGGATCGAGCCCTGCATCGGGCTCTCTGCTCAGCAGGGATCCTGCTGCCTCCGCGCTCTCTCTCTCTCTGCCTACTTGTAATCTCTGTCTGTCAAATAAATAAATAAAATCTTTTAAAAAAAAGGCAGGATGGGATGATGGGAGATAAGTTGTTTAAATATTTAAAAAATAAGTATCTGTGGAAAAAGTGCTGCATGTGACAACTATCTTGATACTGGATGTATTTTGATGTACGTGTTCACACAAGGAGATGTGGAGAACATGTAACAGAACTGGAAATGGACAAGAGGGAAAAAAAAGAAATTACATTCTCTCTGATGACAAAGGACTGACTTACCTTAAAACAAATTATTTCTCAGCTGAACAAATTTTGAGGGAACATCTAAAGATAGATTGGGGGGCGATGTATTACATATGTACATTTGTTTCCATAAGGTTCACTTCGACAATTGCCTTAGACAATTTTATTTTCAATGCTGTAAATTCCCATTCAGGGTCATCCTCTAGTGGGAGAAATCATTTTATGCCACTGGTGTAACCAACCAAATATGGTGGGGGTGTTATTGGAGGCAACGGAGCAAAACACGTTTTTTAAGTATTAGACAAATCTTCCTATAGAAGTTCCAAACCGGTGAACTTAGTTAGGCAAGATATGATAAAGGGGTATGACATCAATATTCTATGTAGTCTCTAGAGTGCTCCCTAAAAACCCCCATTGTGTTCCTGGTCTTGAGTCAAGCAACAGTACAGGGTTTGTAGAGACCTATCAGATTACCTGTGTTATTGAGGAGAAAACAGAATTTGTGGTTGTCTTACTTGTCTCCCTGTTATTTAGTCAAAAGTATTTCAGTTGGGAAGATAGCTGATGTGTGCCTTCAAATGGGTAAAGAAAGAAGTACTTTGCATCTAAGTATAAACTTGTGCTGTGCAACAAAAGGTAGGATACAATTATATAAATGTAATATTATGTGCCATTATATAAGAGTAAATATAAATTATATACATGATTTCATTAGGTCAAATTTAAAAACTGGAAGAACACTTACTGACATGTTCATAGCAGTTGCCTGAGTGGTTACGATGGATTTTTTTCTTTATCCTTTTTAAAAATGTTTTCCGTAATGAACATTTATCACTTTTGTTATGAGAGGAAAATACTTGTTTCCATTAAGTTTCAAAACTATTGCTCAGCCTTTTGGTTTCAACAGAGAGATATAGAGAGCTGTAAAGCGGTAGCTCCTACACTCAAAACAAGAAAAATCTAGATGTATACATTAATGACTTTTCATCAACCTACTGGAGAAATGAGATCATAGGTTGACCAGCTGCCCCGAAAATGGAGAGTGGTGTCCTCAGCGAGACACAGGCCCTGAACATTTGGATACCTGGGGCAGAGATCACCAGATGGTATATGAACTGGTAGGGAGAGGACACTCTTGGAGGCCATGTGAGGCCCTGAGTGTGAAGGTCCCCGAGGGGCTGTAGACATAGGAGAGTTCCCAACCTTTTATGGGCTTTTTCCTCCAGGAACTACATTAGGATCTTACAGGGAGGAGGGGGAGAATCTGGACAAAACTCCTCCCCGTCCTTGGTGGTGCTGAGTAGAGAAGGGCCAGCCACTGTGAACCTTCAGAACTTTCTCCCATGAGGAAGAAAAGGCTTGATCTGCAGAGGAAAGGACATCACTTGAGCGCACTGGCGGAAGTACCACCGCAGTTGGGGGAAAGAGATACCACTCAGACGTAGACTCCCATACCCCCCTTCATCCACACTTAAAAAAACAAAAAAGAAAAAAAAGCCTTAATCTGCAGGGAAAAGGGCTTCAAGGTCACCAAGTGAAAACACTGGTAGATACCCACTACAACTCAGGGGAAGGGCGTGGGAGGAGAGAAACGTTTACCTATGGAGGAGGACCAGAAGCAACTATGAAGTCCATGCCCCCAGGATCCAGGTCAACAGTATGTTAATCAGAATCCTTCAGAATCCCTCCCCTACACCCCATCATCACACTAACATGCCTCCAGTAATGAAACAAGGTTACCAGAGGAATTTGAAGGCTCTGGTGCCCATAGTAACAACACAGGTTAATAAAGATAACCACAGTAACAACTAACTTCAAACACAGTCCACCTCCCAACCAGATTAAGATAAATCACCAAACGAAAGGTCTCTTTACCTCAGTATTTCCTCTTTTGTATAAGATGTCTCCTTTCACCCCCCAAATACAAGGCAGGCCTCATGGAAGAAAAGTCACAGTCTAAAGAGACAGAGCAATCATCACATCTAGATTCAGATATATTCCAGATGTTGGAACTATCAGAGATTTGGAATAACCACAATTAATATGTTAAAAGCTTTAATGAGAAACAAAGACAGTAGAAAGATCAGATAGGAAATTTCAGCAGAGAGCTGGAAACTAAGGATGAATCAAATGGAAATGCTAGTCATAAAAACACAATAAGCAAAACGAACAATGCTTTAAATGGGTTCATCTGTAGATTTGACACAGACAAGGCAGGAGTCAGGGAATGTGAAGACAGGGCCACAATAATGACACAACAGAAAAGGAAACTGAAAGGGAAAAACAGTGAATAAAATTCTGCAGTTTTTTCTTAAGTTTATTTTTTAAGAAATCCCTCCACCCAATGTGGGGCTGGAACCACGACCCTAAGATCAAGAGTTGCCCACTCTCCTGACTGAGCCAGCCAGGTGAACCCCCCCCCCCCCAATTCTACAGTTTTTAACACAAATGTAATAGTTTCTTAGCATTAGTGCGAGCTCAGAACAAGTTACTTGTCAGATCAAGTAATTCTGGTGCAACTGTGCTGATCAAAAAATCAAGATCAAAAAATCAATGAATTAGCTTACTCACTGAAGCAAGTTCCAAATGGCAACCAAGTTATACTGGTATGAAGTATTTCATGGGCCAGTGATAGTCCAGATGTATAGTGTTGTATTTTTAACATGTTTGTTTTAGATTAAGAGTTTTAGGATATATTTCTTAAAAAGTCTAGAATGCAAAGTAACAACTGAGTTTTCCCCCACTGCCCAGGGTTAGTAACAGTTAACATTTTGCCTTTCCCAACAGATTCTTTTTAAACAAAATAAAACAGTGAGGAGGAAATTAAGGTCTCCTTTGACTTCCCCACTCTGATACAACAACCAGTGTGATAATTTGAATGTGTATCTGTCCGAATTTTAAATTTTTTCATTTTATTATTTAAAAAAATCAGTCTTAAAATTCGCTTTTAATACTGCGACTGTACGTCAAAAAGCAAAGAGCTTTAAAAATGACCCTTCCACAACTTATTTATTTTTAATTTATTAATTTTAAAGGTTTTATTTATTTAATTTATTTATTTGAGAGAGAAAGAGCGAGAGTGAGAGAGACAGCTTGAGCAGGGTGAGGGGAAGAGGGAGAAGGAGAAGCAGACTCCTCTCTGAGCAGGGAGCCCAACATGGGGCTAGATAGCTAGGCCCCAGGATCATGACCCAAGTTGAAGGCAGAGACGCTTAAGCCACTGAGCCACTCAGGAAGCCCTGCCCTTCCACAATTTAGCATTACAATCTCATTGATACCCATGGTTTCACTTTCCAGTTACACACAAATGCTATTGAAATTAATAACTCCTGTCCAGACCCATCTACCTCTCTTCTGGACTTTACACACTTACCATCTGTCTACCTGGCAGTTTCTTGGATATTACAAATCATCTCAGACTCCAATGTCCACAATCATATTGGCACTCAAATGTGGTCTCTCTTCAGCATTCCCTATCTCACTATAAAGAATTATCAATGGTCCATTGCCAAGCAACTGAGGCATGATTCCTTGACATGTTTCTCTTTCTCTTTGCAACTCCTCTCCATGTCACCTATCCTTAAGCCCCAAGGATTTTTACCTCCTAAATCTCTCTAAATCTCTATCCTTCTCAATATCTCCAATCTACCATCATCAAGGTCCCACTACCATCACCTCACCTGGATTTTATCAATAACCTTTCATTATTTGCATACATGGGGTCCCCATGTAATTCATCTGCATCAGCCAGAGAGCTTTTCCAGTTTTCTGTCCATCCCCTCCAGCAACAGTCACACTGTCATTTTAATTCCTTTTATCAACCAGTTCCCTCCTTCTAAAGTACCTGGATACATGATATCACCCCTTTTCTGTGTTAATTCTCGTTCATACTTACTATCTCTCTGGCTCCACTTTAGGGAGAGCATGGGTGCTGCTTACTAAAGGTATCTCTATGCAGCTAGCAATGTATCTGGCACCCATGCTATGGTCAATGAATACATATTGAATGACTCAATCAGTCAAGAGTGTATGGAGATTTTTCTTGGGCAAGGAGAATCCAACCATTTTTTAAGTACATTCGAATTATTATAGCATTTGTGTGAAATTTTGAAAGTACTAACAAATAACAGTTTCTGTTTTTACAAACATAACTGAGGTTAAGCAAAATATACCAACTAAAAAAATAACTTCATTCTAAATTGGCTAATTATGGGTGAAAGTGGCCACTTATGCTTTGACAATGATCAGAGACAGCCTTATAAACTATGCATCTTTAATGAATAATAGTGCATTTTTATAGTTTTATGCTTTCATTTCTGCATTTCAGAACAATTCATGAATATACCAATTAACCTCTGCAGTAGTATTGTACTCCTATATTACAGGCCAGCTCAAGGAAGCAAACCACACAACGGATTTTGAAAGCATAGGGAAAAGTCTTAGATGCCTAAGAAAAAGGTCTCTACGTCTTGTACCTAGTTTATGTATGTTTTTATAGTTTTTTATAGAGTGATAATATAGAACTAAAATAAAAATAGGGATTATTCTAGCTCTTTTATTTATTTAAATCCTATACACATTTATTAAGTAATCCTTTATTTTGAGGGCAATTCTTTATTGTCATAAAATACATGTAACATGAAATTTACTATTTTAGCCATTTGTAAGTGTATAATTCAGTGGCATTAAGTACATTCACAATGTGGTACAACCATCACTACTTTTTTATCATCCCAAACAAAAACTCTGTATCCATTCAACTATAACTTCCCTTCCCGCTTCACCTCATTCCTGGGCAACCCCTTATCTACATTCTGTCTCAATGAATTTGACTCTTGTAGGTACCTCATGAATAGAATTATACAGTATTTGTCCTTTTGTGGCTTATTTCACTTGTCGTAATATTTTAAAGGTTCATTCATGTTATGAGATGTATCAGAATTACATTCTGTTTTAAGGTGAGTAATAGTCCATCGTATGTATGTAAACCAAATTTTGCTACTTTATCATCTGTTCATGGACATTTGGGCTTTTTCCACCTATTGGCTGTTGCAAATAATGCTACTACGAACATTAGTGACAACATTATCTGTTTCAGTTGTTGCTTCCAGTTCTTTTAGATATCCACCTGGAAGTACAATTGCTGAATCAGATGATCATTCTATGTGTAACTTATTTGGGGAGCTACTGAACTGTTTTCCATAGTGGCTGCATCATTTTACATTCCTGTCAGCAATGTCCTGGGATAAAATTTCTCCATGTCTTCAGCCAGGCTTTTTTTTTTTTTTTTTAAATAGTCATTCTACTGGGTGTAATGTGGTATCTCATTGTGGGTTTTGTTTTTTGTTTTTGATATGTGTTTCCCTAGTGACTAGATGCTGAACCTCTTTTCATGGCCTTCATTCGTGTCCCTGGTTATTTCCGTTCCACTTGAAGCATTACACATTTTGCATCGTTGGTATTACTTCTTCGCAAAAATATGCCATCTTAACATCTATGCAGGCATAGTCAACAGCAACTGGCAACCTCCCTGGCCCATCTTTGTCCCCAGGTCCTAGGCATTCCATGCCTATGTCGTTTGCTAGGAGGACAGGAAGTGCTCTGGGGGTTACGGGAGTTCCGGAAGGACCTCGGCTATGCCTGGATTGCTCATTACCTTATCTCTGGTCCCTAATACAATATCTGGCACAGTAGCACCCAGTAAATACAGCTTGGTTAATTAATTCAACAAATCTATTAATTAACACATTTGCCTTTGGCAGAGCAGAGAGAAGTTTAATATCACAAAGTCCTCGGGCTTCTTCTCCCATACCCTTATGATGGCATTTCATTCAAGGACTCTAAGAACTATGTACATGTGAAGGACTAGTTAGGGTCCTTGGCCTGACCTCTTCCTTGAGCTTCAGATCTGTATTTCCAGCTGCATGTTGGGTCCCCAGTGAGTGACTCAAACTTAATAGATCTAAACCCAAGCAGCTCTAGGATTGCCATGTAGAGGGGTGGCTCTCTGGTTGGTAAGCTCATTCTTTTGTTGAGATTCTATGTTTGTGTGGTGCTGCTGGGGGCAAAGAGTGGCCAGTGGGTACTACTGGAGACCAAAAGCTCTCCCGGTCACCCACTGGTGCCGTTCCTTGTCTCTAAGACAGATCTCTTGTTTTCCCCCACCAACCCCACTCATCCTCAGGTATGTGTTCCTGCCAAAAGCTGAGGAGACCTCTGCATTGTTCACTTTCCCTTAGTCCTGGACCCTAAGGTGTCAGCAAGACTTGGTGATGGCTTCTAAAACACACTTCCCAACTCTTCCTCCCGGTCTTCACTCCTCCTGTTTTTGAATCTAGTGCTTTCCCTACACCTAACCGGTCTGTCTGTTTCTACTCTGGCCCCTCCTGTTTTATCACCTTCACCCTCATGGCCCACCAAGGATAATCACACAGCAGTTAGCTACATCCTGTCCATCTAGTCTGTTCTCAACCTGTACGATAACGAAGCGCCAGCAGAAAACAAAACAATAAACCAAACACCTCCATCAGCCTTTACCTGGGACACTGAGAAAAGTCAGTGTTTATATTTCAAAGATTTACATTCTTGGGGTTGCAGGAAGAGTGTACTCAGGACTCAGCTTCAAGAGCCATCTTGCTTACACACCAGATATACTTTGCTACTGTGGACCAAGCTGCAAGTAAGTCTACTTTCTACTGTGAGCACTAGAATAGACATACACACGAAACATATGGTCTGACAAAATGGTTTTTTGTTGTTGTTGCTATTCATAGTTGTATGATTTGAACTCTCACGGAAGACGATCTGAGGAAGCCCCAGACAGGTAACCATTTAAAGGACTGTCTTCCTTTTTTGAAAAGGATATGGGAAGCTTGGAAATTGGAAGAATAGACTCACTGGAGCACTCAAATCAAGTATCAAGAACTGCCCAATTTAGAGTTTATCTGAAATTAGTTTTCAAATTTGAAAACACTGGATTCAGCTATATCTTTATAGTGTCTATTATATACTAAGAGTGGCTTACATATCTTCTGATTGTCTTAGAAGCAGAAGCGATGTCCTCAGGGTCACCCCTTATATTCCTAGAGTAATGAAGATCACTGAGTAACACAATTATGTCAGGGCACCCTAACATAGTAAGTTCCCCTTTATCCACAGGGCATACATTCCAAGCCCTCATATACTATGTTTTTTTCCTATACATACATACCTATGCTAAAGTTTCACTTATAACTTAGACACAGTAAGATATTAATAACAATAACTAATAACAAAATACAACAATTATAACAATAAACTATAATATACATTATGTGAATGTCCTCTCTCTAAATATCCTGTTGTATTGCACTCCTTTCTTCTTGTGATGTGAAATGATAAGGTGCCTAACATGATGCGCTGAAGTGAGGAGAACCATGTAGACACTGTGATATAGTGTGAGGCTACTCCTGACCTTCTAACAGTACATCAAAAGGAACATCACCTTCTTCCAGCCCGCGGATGGCTGCAGGGAACCAAAACAGTGCAATGCGAAACCAGGGAGGAGGGTGGGGACCTACTGGACATAGTATTTTATCAGACCTACAGAATTTGCAGCTTTAGATACTTATGCCTAAATTTAATCTCCTAGGAGCTTTTTTTTTTTAATTTCACCTCTGCCTTAGTTCAGGGTTTTATATCCCAAATGAAATTTCCCAGATTTTCTTAGGTGTGTGATTAATCTATACAACCACCACCTGTTTACTGGAGCCGCCACTATTAACGATCTTTGTCATTATTTTACCATGTCTCTATTTGTAGTTTGCAATCCTAAATTGACAAAGCACTCTGAATAAATTCTGAAGCCCATAGAATCAAGCCTGAGACTCTGAATAAAGTAAGCAGCTTGGAGAAGAATATCCAACAACCCAAAATACTCTTTTCTTCACTCTCTGTTTCTAAAACGTGGTGAGAAAGGTGTTTGTTCACTACAGAACTAGAGGTTATTTGGATAAAAATATTGCTGGTCTGGGATTCATGCTTCCCCAAGCAATATTGATTTGCTGGGAGATTTTTTTTCTCCTGTTCCTACTCAGTATTTTTAATTTAAAATATTTTATGTTTATGTTGTTTTTTTCCCCAATGTTTTATTGACTTAATCCTATATTTTTTCAGGCCACAGCTACCAGTTTAAAGGTATGGCCCAGACTGTCAGATATTATTCAGCATTCCTCTCTGCTCATCCCATATCCTTCAGAGGTGGCTATTTTTATACATTCTATTAGACAGCAGGATTTTTAGGTTTTAATTTTAAAGAAATGTTCCACATCTGAGCCCTCTGATATACTCTGAGTTACAGTTACAGCTACAGTCAGATAACTTCTCAGGAAAAATGACTTTGTAGTTTGAACATGTTTTCTCCATACCTTCCATATTAATTTTTTTCCAGTTCACAAGTCAAAATAAGATTACCATGCTTTGAATCTACCAACCATTAGAGAAAAATCAGACTTTCACCCCAACATTGAGCTGCTTCCTTTCAGCTTATACATCATCTTCTCAAGCAATACATTCAAGGACTTGGAATATAATTGGCAATTTTGCTGATGATGAATGAGATTGAGCAGAGTAAGGACGACTTTTGCTCCTCTGTGGTGCTTACAGTAAAAAGAAACGGCTTGGCAGCTGAGTGTACGAAATATGAAGTTAGATAAACAACTCTTAGCTCCTTAATAATGATGTCTATTTAAAAACATACAACAGGATGACTTTTCCCCTTACCAAAAACAAAACCAAACCGCATTTGAAAGAAAACCTGGCTCTCTTTTCACCAACATTCGATACTTATGCAGTTAATCTAATTTGAATGTACTTGTTAATGACGTCTAACATTCAGCAGGGAATGGCTTGTGTGGAACTGAATGTTACCTGGAGGTCTTTCCTTTCCCACCAGACGCCACTATGGCTCTGCCTCAACGTCTCTCTTAGACTGCACGCACGTACCTCAGCCCAACTTCTTTCAAATTCTTTTAATATTAAGACATAGGCTTATGTGCCCTCACGGAACAACCTCAGCTTCTGAAGGCAGCCTGTGCATTTTGATAGGAATAGGATTTGAAGGCATTTTCCTAAGATATCCTCCTAACAGTTTTGGCAAGAGGAGCTACTAAAGGAATACATTCACTTAAAAATACTTTCTCTAAAACAGCAACTTTCAAAAATTTATGGTTTATAGCAGAGTTCAATGAGGCAACCAACTCCATCAAGCATTTCTCTCTGCTTTCTACTCACAAAAATACAGAAAATGAATGAGCTGATGACTAAAACTGCCTTCAAAATATAACTTAATCAACTAATGCCAGTGAGATTACCTAGAATACAAACATTGTATAGGATGCCTTTAATCTGCTCTTATATCTTCCTTTATAAGAATATTTATTGGATCATGGCCCAGTTCCCCCAAATGTGCTTATTAATCCTCAAAATCAAAACAAACTATCTAGTATTTATTCTCATTTTTTTCTGTGTGAGATAATAGATTGCTACAGGTGACACAAAGATACATAAGGCACAAGCATTGTCAAGGAGTTGAAAGCTTAACTGGGGAGAGGAGGGATCTGAAAATTACCAGAAACATTTCAACAGTTAAACAGTAAAGATGACTTAAGGACTATTTTAAGATCTATTCTAAGGTAACTTCAAAAAAATTGAATGTCATTTATATAATTTTCTTTTTAAAAAAAATTTTAAAGGAGTTTATTTATTTATTTGGGAGAGAGAGAAAGCGTGCACGTGAAAGCGGGGAGAGGAGCAACGGGAGATGGACAAGTAGACGCGCCGCTGAATACAGAGCCTGATGTGGGGCTTGATCTCAAGACCCGGAGATCATGACCTGAGCTAAAATCAAGAGTCGGACACTCAGGGGTGCCTGGGTGGCTCAGTGGGTTAAGCCTCTGCCTTTGGCTCAGGTCATGATCTCCAGGTCCTGAGATTGAGCCCAGCATTGGGCTCTCTGCTCAGCGGGGAGACTGCTTCCGCCCTACCCCAGCCTGCCTCTCTGCCTACTTATGATCTCTGTCTGTCAAATAAATAAATAAAATCTTAAAAAAATAAAGAGGGGCGGCTGGGTGGCTCAGCGGGTTAAAGCCTCTGCCTTCGGCGTGGGTCATGATCTCAGGGTCCTGGGATCAAGCCCCACATCGCAGCTCTGCTCAGCGGGGAGCCTGCTTCCCCCTCTCTGTCTGCCTGCCCCTCTGCCTATTTGTGATCTCTGTCAAATAAATAAATAAATAAAATCTTTAAAAAAAGAGTTGGACACTCAACAGACTGAGCCACCCAGGTGCTCCTAAATAATTTTCAATATAGAATTTTATAAATATTTATAACACCTTAAAAATGTATCACAATTACAAAAATAACAGTTATTTCCCTCACTAGTCTTGATCCTGGCCTTTTCTTAGACATGTAACTTCTGAGAACTGGCGATAACACAGTAAGGGGAAATATTTGGGTCTACTCATTTTATTTTTCTTTCCTTTCTCTCCCTGCAAAGGCAATTTTTAAATTAAAATAAATATGTATTATATAGGTATAAAGCACTGAATTTCCTATTGGACTCACATAAATCATAGATTCTTATCTAGTACCGATCTTCACTAATGAGTTGAAGGATCATAAGGGAAACACCAGGCATAGATAAAACATTCTTTCCCTGGAGGAACCTGAAATCATCAGACACATGTTTCCAAAATAGCCCTGGTCTTTCACATTCTGGTTTCGTGTTAAGAGAGAAGTCTTCAAAAAATTTATTCAGAAACGGTGACAATGAGAGGAAGCCAGTTCAGGATCTAAAGGCTTCCATTTGATAGTTTGTTAATGGCAAAAATAGGAAAACGCTTATGTGACTATGCCTCATTTTCCATCGAGTCATCACTCATAAATCCTATATTCCAGATTTATGTACAACAATGTAAAATAGCCAGACCAGGTACATCGTGCTAAAAACATTGTATAGTATGACTTTCAGGTATCCTGCTAGTTCAAATGCCAGTAATGAGATTAACAAGGGGGGCTGTAAGGTCATTTGCATCTTTATAAGGTGGTCTGTTGAGTTGACATTATACCCCCTCACAACCTCCAGGGAATGAGTCACAGGACACCTTTTCATACCCTTTCCTTCCCTCCCCTCCTCTGCCCCTTGCCCCTCCTCCTTTCTTTTCTTGCTCTCACTTTTTTTTTCCCTCTAGCTATAAGGATATTTACACTTCGAACTTTTGCTTATACCTATGATGCTTGGCTCCTTCTGCTCCATCTAGAGTTTGTTCTTTTTTGGTAGGATTTTTTTGTGGGGGGAAGAAATTTCCTGTAGAACTGATAGAAGTAAGTGAGGAAGCAGCATTAACCTGGGCTTGTATCTGATAAAGCACTTCTATTTCTGGATTGGTACAGGGTGACTGTATATTCAGACAGGTTTTTCTTAATCTATAGGAAATCGAAGTTATTCTTTATCTTTGAAAATGTACTAATTGCCCCCACTGGTTTGGTGACTTTAAGTCATTATAGGAGAAAGTGTACGAGATCCTTCTTTCCCACCATGTAGTTATGGTAATTAAACCCCCAGAGATACCACTCCACAATAAGGTGAGATCTTCTACAGGCAGTACATGGGCTGACCCAATGCTCAATGCCTGGGGAAGCCATAACTTATGGCCAGAGGCCGTATGTGTTTGCCTTGTAAGGTAAGAACATAGGCCTGGGATTTATGGGAAAGATGAGACTCCCTTTGTTTCTGGAAGGAGGGGATGGTGTCAGATTCAAGGATGTGCCCTAGTGTTGAAAAGACTCCTGAAGAGCTGTTCTAGTCCACCTGAGTTGACCATGTCCTAACCTCTGAAAAGTCTTAGAATTGGAAGTATGAGGAGAAACACATTCCATGGCATCTATCAGGTTACTGTTTTGGCCTTACCCTCATCTTAGTGAAACCCTGATGGAGGTGGCATGATGTGATTCAGAAACTCTTGGCTTGCTCACCTTCCATGGATGTAGGATCAAGGTGGAGTAGGTATTGGCTTCATTTTATTTCATGTTGTCCTTTATTGCCAAAAGTGGCAAAGAGAAAATAGGGTCTCTGCAAGAGCATAGTGGAAGAAGCTGATTGGGCAGGTAAGCCAAGAAAAAAACGACCAGCAATGCAGCGAAGACCTATAGAGGGTTGCAAGTGATGCCCAAGATGGCAGCCACACAGTGCGGGACTGGCCATGCTGGGTTACACTCAGAAGCTGAAACAGCTGGCAACAAGTGAGATGTTTATGTTTATCATTATTTTTTAAAATCTCAATTGTCTGCCCCATTATTCAATGTTTTTTCTCCCAACCCTCAACAGCGCTACCACTAAATATGTCTCCACTTGTATCCCTGTGTCCCCCCCACTAAGCTGGTCTCTGCCCTCAGGGGCCAGCAACCACCTCCTTTCCAACTTTGCTGTACCCAGGCAGGGAGCTTCATGTAACTCTGATCCTCTGGAGCAGTAGTGTGGGCAGTGAGGCTAGGGACTGTGGGAGTCCTAGACTAGAGGTAAGCTGGGAGAAAGCCAGCTGATGTCATAAGTTTGGTGGGAAAGATGCAAAGCCGTGTTGTTATTAGTGTAACTTAAGCCGCCAACCTCTCTGAGTCTCAGCTATGTCCTCTTTACTGGATAATAATTGACAGTGTCATCTTCATAAATGGGGAAGATACAGTTAGTCCATCACTTAACACTTAGTAGGCACACATTAAACTTTGCTGTTTAAAAAAAAAGACATATTTATTTTAGAGGGGGAGAGAGAGAGTGCATGTGAGCAGGTGGAGGAAGCAGAGGGAAAGGGGAGAGAAAATTTCAAATAGACTCTACACTGATCGTGGAGCCTGATGAGAGGCTCAATCCCAAGACCATGAGATCATGACCTGAGCCGAAATCAAGAGTCAGATGGATGCTCAACCGACTGAGCCACCCTGGCATCCCTACACTTCGCTTTTCATCCTGTCTAGATTATATGGACTACAACTTCATAGAAAGCTCAAGTCCAAGGGAAAGGGACCAAACCTAAAGGAAACAACAACAAAAAATTCCTTCTAAAACAGCAGAGAAGGAAGTTAAAAATTACTCTTCGTGCTGACTATCTGACATGCAGTAGCTTTGGGGACCAAGATGGATGTGCATCAACTGAGAAAGAAAAACAGAAAAAGCAAATGAAAATTTCAGAAAGAGCAGGAAAGCTTCTCCATTTCACCCACCTGGGAGTTAATGATAACACAAAAGCCGTGATCATTTGCTGAATGCTGACAGTGGGCTAAGACACATATAGGACCTGTTCTTAGGAGCTTTCCAGACTGCTGAAAGTGAGAATTTTTTTCTCTCTTGTACAGGGGTTTTAAAATTTTGCAATGTGACAGCACTGATTTTTACAATGCACTCAATTTACTTTTTTTTAAAAGAAGAAATTGCACATGTGTGTGCACACAGACGTTCTCCTAGAAAGAATTCCTTCTCCCTGCCCACTGTTCTACTCCCAAGATCCACCCCTTCTACTGACTCCCCCACCTCACCCCCCCAATCCCCTGAAGGAATGGAAGAGTGAATGGGATTTGGAGTTTTCCCACTGAGAAAGGGACATTTTCTGCAACCAGGCCAGTGTTCAAAGGGCTAATGCTCTAAGGAAATTATCCAAAGGGGAGAAGCAGTTCAAGGTTATTAAGTTATTTTCAAATGTTGTCTTGGCTGCAGTTGACCTTTGTGAAGGCAACAGGATGCTGCTTCCCAGGGGGACAGGATAAGGAGCAATTAGAGAAGCTTAGGAGAGGCTCAGGAATGTTTGGGAATTCACACATACCCCAAATTATGTGGGAACTCCAAAAATGAAAATAAACTGATTTGATCAAGGACATATTTGTGTCCTAGAAAATATTCTAAACATGTAGCTAATACTGGATCTATCTGTGGAAATGTTTTCCTACACATCCAACACTCAGTATTTAGTAGATGTCAATTAGATTTCAACTCACTTTCGGAGAAGGGAAGGAAAGCTAATGAATAATCCTTATGCACCAGAAATTAGAATGGGTGTGGGGTTAAGCAAATTGCTCAAATACAGGTCAGGGTATGATAAAGGTGGGCTTCCAACACGGATTTATCTGATGTGAGAGCCTGTGTTTTTCCCCACATGATTATGGAAGAAAGTATATGTTTAAGAATGTTAGAAAAAGAAAAGGAAGGAAGAGCTGGAATGATTTATACTTTTCTTCTTTTGGGGCAATGGACCTAAATATATTTTTATGCACACTCTCCACGTTCCCCAAAGTGCCACGAATGAGGCAGGGGACACTTAACGCTGTTTCCGTATAATACAATAGAGCTTCTGGCCTGTATTCAACATTCTATTTCAGTTGCCATGTATATATGTCTTTGTATCTGTGCTGCCAACTTTAAGCATTACCCACAGTATATAGAATGTTACAAAACTCTTCTTTAAAAAAAAAGATTTTATTTATTTGAGAGAAAGAGAGAGAGCAAGACGGGGAGAGAGACAGAGGGAGAAGCAGACTCCCCACCAAGCAGGGAACCCAGTGTGGGACTCAATCCCAGGACTCTGGGATCATGACCTGAGCCAAAGGCAGTCGCCTAACAGACTGAGCCACCCAGGCACCCTACAAAAATCTTGTTTAAAATAAAAACGTATCAATGTTACTCTCTTAAGATTCAAGACCCACTAGATCCCAGCCTGAAAAGTAGGTCCTATATACAAATGAACACAGCAGTTGATTAGTCTAAAGCTCTACTGACCTACTAGAAAACCAAGAATAGGAAAAACAACAAAAAATGAAAACCCAGTTCTATCGAAACAAAGAAAGCCAGAACTCAGAGGGATCTTAGGCGTTAGCTAGTTCTGTTTCCTTATTGTTGTTGGGGAAGTTCAGTCCCAGGTGGACTCAGTTATAACCCACATCATATTGTTGGATAAACAGAACAGAATCGAGATCTGAGGATTTGGTATATACCATTCAGACTCGCATGCTAAGGATTTTCTCCCAGGTACTAGCTATAGGAGACATGATTAACTCCGTAAAAGACTCAGCCTGCTTCCTATGATTAAAGTTGATGTCTAGAGGATACAGGAGACCCATTCAGATGGGACATCTATATTGATACAAAGATGCTAGAAGATTTTCTGAAGGTAAAAGTAGTCAGCAAAGCACAAGGCATGCGGAATTACTGGTGTAGTTTCCTTCCTCCATTCAGGTATCTACTGAGCATGGTCTCTATCAGAGAGGCTCCATGAAAGAAAAGAATCAAAGCACCTGTCCTCATGGAGTCTCTTATTTCAGTCAATGTTATACGTTACTGCTTATGAAACTTTCAGGAAAGAGGGCTGTGAGATTTTTTTTATGAACCTTTGAGATGTGGAAGATACCAACATTTTCATCTACCCACAAGGTCTACAAAACCAAAGGGGGACTCAGCACTTCACAGCCCAATGGAGTCCATTCAATCTCTTCCAGTTAACATCTTAAACTGAGTTGTTTTCATGATTATATCATCAGTTATTCATTACTAACTATTCCTTCATTGTGGTTCCAGAGCTTAATGAGACTGGGCTAATGTGACCTTTGGAACCATCAAACTGTGGAGGAGAAAGCCCAGCAGAGAAGACTGACCTCTGGGTTATCTTTGTGTACTAAAACCTTTTGAAAAGTCACAGCACCAGGCTTTTGGCAGCCATTTCACAAATTTAATTACCCACAGATATTCACCAGCATCCTCCAAGATTGACAGCTGAAATTAGAAAGCTGATTCTGTTACATCCACTCCCTATTATCAATGGTGCTAAACAGTAAAGTGAAAAAAGGGTTTAATATTGTTTGTCCTTTATCCTGAGAAGATTGATGGCTCAGTAAGAATTCTCAAGGGTGATCTGAAGATCCATTTTTCATTCCTCTGGAAAATTGTTAAGTACAATTTTTATTTCCAAGTCAATATTCATAAAATCAGAGAATGTCAGGGTTGGAAGTGACATGTGGTATTGTGTGATTCAGCCTCCTTAGATTTCGGATGGAGAAACTGAGGCCCAGAGACCATAAGTGATTCACCTGTGGTCTAATAGCTAGTTGAGGGGCACCTTGCTGGCTGATCTCAGGGCTCTTGAGTTCGAACCCACATTAGGTGTGGACATTACTAAATAAATAAAACTTAAAAAAATTGCTGGTTGATAGCAAGGCTGAAATTAGACTTCAGGTCTTCCTCTTTTTTTTTAAGATTTTATTTATTTATTTATTTGTCAGAGAGAGAGAGAGCAAGCAAGCAAGCAGACAAGCAGGTAGAGCCAGAGAGAGAAGCAGGCTCCCTGCGGAGCAAAGAACCCAATGTGGGACTCGATCCCAGGACCCTGGGATCATGACCTGAGCTAAAGGTAGCAGCTTAACCGACTGAACCACCCAGGCATCCCAGCTTCAAGTCTTCTGATGCCTGCTCTATCTATCGTTTTGTAGAGCGTATACCTCCACCAATCTTATCCGGTGCTTAAATGGAATGCCAGAAGACCACCATCATTCCTAGAAGAGTGAGGTGTCAGGAATGAAACCTAGGGGAATATTTTCTATGTTAGGTATCATAATCCAGTGTTCTTTATTATAAGAGCCCATCTCAGTCTCAGAAAATGTATCCATTGCAAAGCAGCCAGCACAGATACTTAGCATAGTGGTCGCAGCCAGCACAGATACTTAGCATAGTGGTCGCTGTTAAACCTGAGACATTGCTAACTGCTCCTTCCTCTCCATAAACACAGGTACTGAAATAGTGAGCAATAATTCAAAGGAACAAATAAACTCACCCAAACTTGAATCAGAGCAACTCCTGGCACAGATAATAGGGAGCTACAGCAAGAACAAGGGCAAGATATGCTTTAAATGGGGGGTGGGGTGGATTTGGAATCTGAAAAACTGCCCAGAAAGTAGTAATCAAGGCACTATGGTACAGAGGATGGTGGTGTCAAAACTTAGATGATACTGGAGGTAGAGAGCATGGGTGCTTACAGTTAGATCAAGGTTCACCAGTTTAATCGAGAATAGAGCAACAGGATACAAGAAGACACAAACACCAAAAGGCACATCTAGGCAGATGGCCACAATTCCTTGCAAAATGTCAAATACTGGTACCAGGAGAGCCACAGGAATGATAGCTATAGAAGACAGTAGAGTCAGGACGTCAATGGGTCATTTTGGCAAAAGATACCATAACAGTAATAAGAAATGTTGCCTGGAGTGACTGCTGGCTTCAGTCAAGGAGGTTTTATATTGCATTTGGCTAAGAAGGAATCACCAGGGAGTTGTGAGCAGCTCACACGCAGTAGGTGGCTGCAGAAACACGCCTGAGATTGAGGGCAGAGAGAAGGGCATATCAAGGTCATTCAAGCAATATAGACAACGTCCCAAATGACCTGCAGGAAAAGAGAGACGATCCCATGGACCTGAGCTGCTTCCAGAGCGTGGCATGTAAAAAGAGGTGAACAGTTAGCACGTTCCCCAGATACCCATTTTTTGTTCCCCTGTAAAGTGCTTCAGAGATACTGAGACAGGGAACCTGCTGGAATTGCTTCCTGGTGGTCCAGTCAGCAGGCTGATTACTGGGTTTCCGTAGTGACCACCTCCCGGTTTTTTAGCCACAGTGGGGTCTTTGAGAGAGGAAAGGACCAGCTTGTGTGAAACCCAAAGCCTTCCTAGGGACCACCTGGCAGAAACAGAAGGTCAAACCCTTCAGCCGGTATTAGAGAAAAGTAGTAGGAGACCCACCTTCTGGCCAGAACTAACATAAGTAGAACCAGCTATGACCTCAATTGGTTTCTCCATCTCTCACCAATGGGAGATGGCAAGGAGTGTTTCCTTTCTTCACGAGTGAGCCGAGACTACAGACAATGCTAACAAATTTAATAACCAATATTTGGGCCATCCCAGTTACGACCTCCCAAGGAAGATATAACAGAACTGGAAGAGATCCAGGGAAAAGCAGCTAAGATGATCAAGGGGAAAACTTCTCTTTTATTCAAGGACAGACTAAGAACCTAAAAAGGATTAGAACTTCTCAGACTGGGAAGATGAAAGTGAAGAGGTGTTGTAAGGGATTGTGAGATCGAAGTCGACTTGGGATAAATACCATTGTAGTCACTGAATTCCACAGTACTTACTGGGGGCCACCCCGTGAGGTTCCAGAACGTACAGTGAAGAGAAACTGCAGTATGCCTTTGTTTCGTTACCCAGAAATCAGCAGATTCATGGAACTCATGCTTCTGAGGACAAGGTTGAAGAGGAGAATGGGCAAAGTAAGACACCGCTAGACAAACTCCACGTCAACTGATTTACGATGGATTATTAAGATATAGTCGGGATGTATCCTAATTTTTTTAAATGAAAATTACTAGGTTAACTGATGAGTAGTTGCTGGTGTCTGTATCTGGGACAGGGTTCTGGGCTAGTTGCCCTGCTGGTCTGACCCAGTGTGCTATTTCTTATGCTCTTATTATGTCATCTACGCAGGAACATGCTGCATGCAAGGTTGGGATTCCTAAATTCTTTTGACAGTCCAGAACACAGAAGAATAATTTTCTAACTCATTAAGAAAGCAAGAGAGTCCCAGCTCTTGGCTCCGTTCGGTTTGCCCATATGGGAGTATGCAACATAAAAAGGTGAAAGAAATCCCAACAGAATGCAGCAGCTGGTTAAAGGCTATTATATTGAAATTTTCATGAGTTTGACAGTAAGCCAAAAAACTACAAAATGGCAGAGAGTGGAAAAGGCAGTTGTAACAGGTTGAACATTGTTGGTGATTATTTTTTCAGGGGCAATGAAAGTTGTAATCAAATAACCTGAAATAGATGCTGGCAGGAATAAGAGAGCCCCAAGGGAGAGAGAATATGAAAACTGTAACAATGATGAATGCTATGAACTAATAAACTAGACAAACATGTAGTTTGAAGTATCAAAATCAAGATTCTTAGCATCATATGAAAAGCTGGTGTCAGGATGCAGGCATAAACACCGCCTGATTTGTAAGCTAGAGCAGAAGATGCTGGTAATGACTTACAACCTCAGGCACAACTCAACAGCTAACTGGAATGGGGTTACTGGTGTGGAAACCTCTGCTTATTTAGGTGATCAGTTTATCCCAGCACTGAAAAGGAAAAATTACTAAGTATTAAAAAAAAAAAAAAGATTCCGGGTGTGGGGGGTACCTGGGTGGCACAGGAGGTTAAGAGTCCGACTCCTGGTTTCAGCTCAGGTCTGATCGCAGGGTTGTATGCCTGAGCCTGGAGTCGGGCTCTATGATCAGTGTGGAGTCAACTTGGGTTTCTCTCTCCCTCTCCCACTGCCCCTTCCTACCCATGCACAGATGCATGCTCTTTCTCTCTAAAATAAATGAAAAAATCTTATAAAAAAATCAAGAGAAGACATCTGGCTTTGTGCCTGGAAATGTATGTTTAAAACTCATGAATGCAAGTTGAGACAAGGTAAGAAAGAGGAACGACAAGGTGGGGACTGGTTGAAGTAATGTCATTATTAACTTATTAGTATTGTTATTTGTGGAAAGATAAGACATCTTGAATTACAAATGGCGTTAGCCAGTGCATGAAGTCCGCTGAACTTTGTACATCAAAGTAGTTGGCTATGAAAAAAAAATCTTTCAGACAACAGTAATGTGTAATAATAAATTACAAATGACACTAGTCATCTATTTGCTGATGATGTATATTTTCTGAACATATATTCTCCCTACACTAGCTTAACATTTTAGAGGTATATTTGAGAAATTATATAATCTCTAATTTCAAATAGATTTTAATTTTTAGAGATAAGGGACCGCCTGAAAGCTTCAGAGGTATTTCTCAGCAGTTACGTAATTCCTCGTTCCTAGAAAGTGATCCTTTCAGAGGGTTTAAGGTCTCCAGATTCCCCTTTATACTGAGGTTTTTTTGTCTATTGCTCTCTCTCTTACCAGTAAATCAGGCAGAATGATAGTCCTAAATTAAACATCAAGATTTGAGCATTTTAATTGGTTACCTGGAGAAACTGGAGCAGGCTGAGGGAGCATATCTGCAGCTAATTAAACAGTGGAAAAATAGAATTCGTATGCTTTTTTAAAAATAAGAATTTATATTATGTTAATGATTGCAATAAAGAATTTTTAAAAATAAAGAGAAACTTCTGGAAGAAAAGCTGAGATTTTAAATTTCTGGATTGGGGCAAGACCAATCAATGAGTCCTACTCAAAGCCTTTAGAGATCACCAAATCCAACTTCTTATTTTATGAATGAGACACTAAGGTCTGCAAAGGCTAAGTGACTTGCCCAAGGTCACATCACCAACTCATGACAGAGCCAGGACCAGAACTTAAGTTTTCTTGTTTCCCGTTCTGTGCCCTTATTGATATTGCCACCATGATCTTCAAGTCAGCAAAGGAGCACTGGACAAAGAGAGGGTAGCTGCTCTCTGATTCCACCAAGGAGCATCAAGACACTAGTTCTGGGGGGCAATGTGGGGGGAGTTACAGGTTTTCTTTAATGTGTCTCCTTTTTAATTTTGGACTGAATTCATGTTCATCACCACAGAGCAATGATCTGGGGTCTTTTGTAGTGGGTGTAACATCAGGGAGAAGATGAATATTTAGGGAAAGAACATTGGCAGGGGTGGGGGCAGGGGGAACACTAGGAATCCCTGTGAGATACTTCATAAGCCCCAAACAGGAATAATCTGGAGAATAACAGCTTGAAGAAGCTTTGGGTTTTCAGGTGGTCCTCCAACCTTGGCTACAAAAGAAGAATGTTTGCTTAGTAAAGACCATCTCTTCATCTATCAGAATGGACCCGGATAAAGTGACAGCTTTATAAACAGGCTAAAGAAGTAGTAGTTCCCAAACACCTTAGCGATGAAAATTTGTGAAAATCAAGACACTGGAGATGACTGGGAGGAGCTTGAATTAAGTGTTTTGCAAACTATACGGTGGATGTAAAGCCATACAGGGCGTGTCTAAATTAATTTACTGTTTAATAACCCAGGTGATTTAAGATAGGTATTAAAATATGTAGAGTGACTGAATAACTACACAGAATAAAAAAAACTACAATACAATTTTAAAAAAAGAACAATAAAAAGCAGGATCGAAGCAGATTGAAGGAGAATGTTTAAAGGTAATTTTACTGGTAATTTTAGCATGAGTTGACTAGCCACGCTTCCTCAGGGAATAGAGAACTAGGTATTGTAGGCCAGGTTAACGTCACATTTCAGAAATACATTCATTTGTGAATATGCAGATTAGCCACAATAAATGCTCGTTTAGGAATGTGATACCTTGTCTGGAAAAAGTTAATAAGACAAAGCCTTCCTAAAGGATGTGTTTCTCCTTGAAGAGCCCAAAGTGTTCTCTCTCCCCCATTCTTCCGGGTTAACACAATTGAGGCATGCAATCTAATTTCTGCAGAACTGTGATAATGAAGATCTAGGATTGCTGATATTGCTTTGGACCTGAACTATGAAGAATAGTTCAACGGAACTACTGCCTGGAACTATGGGCAGCGGAAGAACGGAAAGTGACCCGATAAAACATGGGAGGCTGGAACAATGGGAACATGTGGAGTATTTTTAGTCAGACTCATGGCAGAAGCAGGTTCAAAGACTTTAGTTGGTACTGAAGATTATTTCATGAAGCTGACGAAATTAAATTGTTGAGACGGCGGATTCAAAGTGAAATTGAAGTTGAACTCTATTGCACAATCAATGGGAAACTGTTAAGGTCTCATCATGACTCCATATCCTCCCTTCTCTCCTTTCCACATTGACACGATGTATCATAATTTGTATTTCACACAGCAGCCTGCAGATGGTGCTTCTAAGCACCTATATTCCTGTGACTGACATAAATGGCCCCAGAAAACAGTATCATTCTGTTGTCATTATGTGAAAAACGCTGAGTGCTCTGTACGGAGAATGAACACCTCAGCTCCACACATCTGGGCCCGCCGCAGACTGCCTTTTGGGGACATGAACTATTTATTCACCTAAAACACTTTGTGTACACTGAGCTGAAAAAGCATCCATCTTTGCCGAAAAATAAACGTGGGCAAACCCCCAAATAAATGAAACTGTCCTTACGTACTCACTCCCACTACCATTAATATTATCTGCAGCTCTTTGTTCGATTGTGGAAAATCCACACCACCCCGATCACAAAACACGACACATGCGCTGCGTCAAACGGGTTTTCCTAAAGGCAGCTCCCCATTGCATCAGCACATTTTCAGGGGTAATTTTAGCATGAGATGAATAGCCTCGGGGAATAAAGAACTGGGTATTGTAGGCCAGGTTAACGCCACATTTCAGAAATACATTCATTTGTGAATGTGCAGATTAGCCACAATAAATGCTCCTTTAGGAATGTGATGCTGCGGACTTACTTGATATAGTAGGGCACTTTGTTTGGTGAGATGGCTCTCTCCCAGGGACCCTGGACAGAAGCTGAAAGAGGGAAAAAAAGAGGCAAGGAGGTCAATTTCACCACAAACAGGAAAGACAACATTAATCTCCAGAATTACAATTTTACACTGATACTGGTCTGTTTGCTCAGTTGCCCATGAAGACAGGACGGATTAACCTGCTGTTCTGAAGTTTCTGTACTAATCTAAGTGAAATTGAACTCATTCAGGCACAAAGATAAATGCAAAGGAAAAAAAAAACCATTTTACCGCTAAACCTATAGAACAGATAAGAAATGGAGTGAGGCGACTGATGTGTGTTCTCTTATGTGTCTCCACTGGGTGCTTTTCTTATAACACTTCCTGTTGCTGCTTCTCAATATCTTTTACTATTTGATTGACTGGGTTTTATTAGTTTAGCAGCTGAAACATCCCTACATGACAGAGTTACATTCTAAGTTAGTGAAGTTAAAGCACTACATTTATCATTCTGATGGGCTTGTTTGCGTCTTTGGTTTAGACAGAATCCAATCTCATCGACCAAAAATATATTTAATTGATGCCACAAAATGTCAGCTGACCAGCATGATCTTATTGGACAAAAACCAATCAAAATCGAGAGAGTGGCACCTGATAGCAGAGTATGAAAAAACTTTTGTTGTGACAAGTGATGAATCTTATAGGTGAAATTAAATTGCACATACTGGGAATTTGTTTTATAACGACTATATTATGTATTAGTTAAATCAATCATCTTTAAATTGTATTTTAAATGCTTAAATTGTCTGGGTTTTTCCTTTCCCAGAGATGAGCTCTAAAAACACCTTTTCTATACTGTGGAATCTTATGGGTTTTTTTCTTTCTTCAAGACAAAATAACCATGTTAGGATGCACTATGCTATTTCCTCAGCAATAAAATCTTCCTCCTGAAAAGAGTTTTTATGAAACTGGAGTTTTAAGAGGCAAAGAATATTATCGGAATACAAATACAAGAAGCATGCTTATTAACATCTAGCAATTTTATGTGTATGTACATTTTTTCCCTCAATTTTCATCCTGCTTATAATTTGCAGCCCAGCTGATGCTGACCATCATTTCCTACTATGAAAAGCTTCCTTCTAAATTAGTCTCACAGTAAATTCACTCCACAGTATATTGAGATGTAAGAAAACGTCAAAGCTAATATATCCTTGACTACACTGTATAATATGAAAGAACAGCTTCTAATAAAAGTTAACCTCACCCACTGCCAGACAATTTAAGGGTAATGAAACTACAGATTCTTTGTTTTATACAGAGTAATAGAGGAATTGAATCACCCAACCTTTAACCAGACATGCTGCTTTGTACCTTGGTGATGTATCATTTAAAAGGTAGAGGACATGGATTTGCATTTAGTTGCTAATTAGGCCTTTTCATTTTGGCAGACAGATTTTTAATATGGGGAAAAAAGAGACATTCATCTGCTGTTTTGAAGTAGACCCTTGCATTCGGTGTTCGTCTTCTATTCCTACCCTCTCTGCCTTTCTCATTATCTGCCCTACTCTCCTTTGATCTCTTTTCCTTTGCTAGGATACAGCCCTCTCGCCCTCATAAGGCAATAAAGGAAGGTAGATCTGACTTGAGAACTTAGGCTGAACTCTGTGACCTAGCTGGGCAGAGTCGCATGTTTCAGAAACCTAAGAACCCTACCCAAACCCTTTCTAGGAGGAAACAATGCAAGGAGTCAGAAATCCTAGCTCCTGCCTACTCAGCACACCCCCCTCTTAAAACCATAGGCTTGCAGAAGGAAGAAGAGAGTTTCCGAGAGCGTCTGGTCCAGCTCTCACCAGCTATATTGCCAAATCTATGAATGTCTAAACTGAGAAACTGCTATTCTTTTCTTAGAGGGTGTCAGTGGGCTGCACCCCACTCTTTTTTTAAAAGATTTTATTTATTTGACAGACAGAGATCACAAGTAGGCAGAGAGGCACGCAGAGGGTTGGGGGCTGCTCCCCACTCAGCAGAGCCCGATGCAGGGCTCGATCCCAGGACCCTGAGATCATGACCCGAGCCGAAGGCAGAGGCTTAATCTACTAAGCCACCCAGGTGCCCCGAACCCCACTCTTTCTGTCATTATTCCTTTCCAGTTATTTATCAGTTTAATGGTCCAGAAATCATTTCTGATTTGGAGGATGCTGGGGATATCCTCTGATAGCAGAAGAATCCATTTGAATTTCCAGTAATATACTTAGGTATCTGTCAGAGAGAAGTGTGCTTGGAGAGGTCTAGGGGCTGCCTCGTTGGCTCAAGGTATGGGGAGGCTGACTGAATGGAGCAACCTTGAAGCAGAAAATCTAGCAAGAGAGGAAAAGCAGCGGTGCCCAACTGAGCTAATGGCCACAACTACATTGAATGTCTACAGTTGACTTTGTACTGTTGAGCATTAAAAAGAAAAAAAAATCCAATAAAATGCCAGAGGAGTACTCAGAATATGCTTAAACTAAATAGTTGAAAAGATTTCGAAAGACTATTCTAAAAAATTCTCAGTGCCAGATCAACATGAAAATTTAAGTGTTTGTAACTGTAGGTCTCAAGTGTGAATTTTCCTTACAGAGTATATGAACTGTTTATAAAAATTGTTGATCTCTTAGTTTTTTAAAATCAGACAAGCCTTTTTTCTTTGTGTGTAGCTATCAAGTGAACCCAGTGGTGAAGGTCAGTGAATTTTCTGTGCTGGAAGATGTTTGTTCCCCTTTGACTCAGTCTGCAAACGCACCTAAGCAACTCAGGTTTCATCATTTGAAACCCTAACATTTTATACTAACAAATGTCCTCAATGAAAAAAAAAAGGCAACTAGCAATGGCCTTTCCCCAATCCTCCCCTGCCCCCCCCCACCACAAACACACTGGAACGACTTGCTTTGGAAATAGCACTCAATCCAAGGAAGGTTCTACGTGATTAGATTCAGTGCGCCTTCTCAAGAGACTATTAAAAGGTTGTCGGCAATTTCACTTGCGGCTGCTGGAGGATTCTGGGCTTGCATGTATTCAAAAGTTGATCAAATATACAGTAACTCTTGTAAGTGTGTCCCAGAATTACCATTTCATTTCTTGCAGGGGTGCTGACACCAACAACAGCTGTTTCTTGTCTTGGTGTACCAGTAAGCTCGTCATCATTCACCAAGCTAGCCTACGTAATAGACACACACATCTTTTATGCCTGGCATGTCCATTTTTAGTAGCCCATCAAGTGCAGATTTATTGGCAAGTAGCTTTTATATGACACTGTGCTATCTTTTGGTATTTTCTTATACAGATGTTTCTCTAACCACTACGTGTAAATCCAACGCAGCTTTGCGATTCAGATCCTTGAGTGTAAAAACCATACGTTATCATATGGTACCAGCACCAGGGGTGGTTGGTTGTCTATTGAATTTAAATAGCAAAGTGCACTTGAGTTTATTCATTCCAAAACCAACGTCTAAGTTTCCCCTCGCATTACAGATGCGCTATGTTATTAAGAGCAAGAAAGGGGAGCAGTTCTATCTTCAAATGCTTTTCTTCCCTCGAGGTGACAGCATTCAATATTGTGCCCAAGGTAGTTTTGAAAATCACGGAGGCCACACTATGTGGGCAAAGTTCTTATTTCAACCATTTTTTAATGCACTATGAACAGAGTGTGCCAAGTGATGCACCCTGGTGTTAAGCCATATTTTAATCGACATGGGGGCCTAACCAGAAAATTTAAAAGAATATTAATGGTATTTAAACCATGCCAAAAGAGCACTCTCAGGAATTCAGACCCAGATACATTCATTCATCTTTCTACTTTTCTTCTATTTGGTAGACTTGGTGTTTGATAATGTAATTCAGTCAAAAAAACTGGGGGCAGGGGCTCCTGGGTGGCTCAGTGGTTAAGCGTCTGCCTTCAGCTCAGGTCATGATCCCAGGGTCCTGGGATCGAGCCCCACATTGGGCTCCCTTCTCTGTGGGAAGCCTGCTTCTCCCTCTCCCATTCCCCCTGCTTGTGTTCTTTCTCTCACTGCCTCTCTCTCTGTCAAGTAAATAAGTAAAATTAAAAAAAAAACTGGGGGAAGATTATAAAAATAAATAATATAGCATTCATTGGAGATGGAATAGAAACCTCAGGTATGGGCTTAACAGAAAGGCGTAAGGGAGAATTACTAGCCATAGGCCCTCAGCTTCTTGGAAAAAGGCCAATTCCAGTAATGGTTTTATGGGTACATTCTAATAAGGGGACTCTACAGCAATGTTTCTCCATCTTTCTTTTCTAAACCTCCCAAGTTCCCCGGCTAAGTATCTTTTTAGATATTTTTCCCTAATGTTCCCCCCCTTGTCCCCGATGAAATTGTGTATCTGTTGATGTACTGTGTGTATCTGTGCTTTACATAAAAAGAGTAAGATTTTTCATCTCCTGGGAACCAATTTTTGTCCTTATGGGGGCAATGCTGTTCCCACTGAGAATACTTGATCTAGAAGGGGTTGTGGAGGCAGGGGAGACAAAGGGAAACCTCTTCTGCACCTGCAACATGACCTGAAGCATGACACCCATCATGACCCTCGCGGTATTATTATTTTCATTTTGCAGATGATCCAACAGTTACACATGGAATAGTGTGCTAAGATTCTAAGTCAGTAAGTATTAGATCCCAATTTTGGTTTATTACTCAAGTCAGATGACTCAGGAAATGGATAAAACAAACATGCTGTGACTACTGTATGTTCCCCACTGTATGCTCCTTAGTGTAATCCTCCCAAACACCCAATGTGGTTCCACAATTCCATTATTATACATGCAGAAAGTGAGGCTCAGAACAGGTCAGGCAACCAACTCAGGTCATGGCAGCTAGTAAAGGGCACATCCAGGATTATAACCAAGTCAAGTCTAGTCTCTGTGCTTTATTTCATCCTATATGGTATGTAACAGGCATCTCCAAGTATTTGGTAAACAACTGAGTGACAAATTCATCTTAAAAAGAATATGATGTCTTCAAGTTCTTTACCCTCTCATATCTAAATTTACCCTCTATGTGATTTCCATCAAATGATTTCCCAGGGGGTATTGGAACAACTGCGCTGATCCTGGAAGGCCTCTTTGGTATTCCCCATAGCTCTAGTGATGATTAGAAAGAGCTTCCTTTTGCCCTCCTGTCCTCTTTCTGCCATCTTTCCATGCCGCCATAATGGTTCACATGAATGTCCCGGCAGATGCTCTCAAGAACATTAACCATGCTGAAGAGAGAGGCAAACGCCAGGCTCTTACTAGGCCATGCTCCAAAGTCATCACCTAGTTTCTCACTGTGATGATGAAGTATGGTTGCATTGGTGAATCTGAAATCTCTGATAATCACAGAGCTGAGAAAATGGCTATGAACCTCAGGGGCAGGTGACAAGTGTAGAGTGATCAGCCCTAGATCTGATGTACTATTCAAAAATCTAGAAAAATGCTAGAATTATCTGCTCCTGCCCCACCAGTTTGGTTTTATTGTCCTGAAAACCTCAGCTGCCATCATGGACCATGAAGAAACAAGATGAAAACACACAGGAGGGAAAATCCTGGGATTCTTTTTCAAGGGATGCACAAATAAAATGCCTCAGAGAGAAAGAGAGAGAGAAAGAAAGAAAGAAAGAAAGAAAGAAAGAAAGGAAGGAAGGAAGGAAGGAAGGAAGGAAGGAAGAGAAAGAGCAAGATTGCTTTTATTCTGGTCAAAATCTGCCTCCCTGTAATCTGTCATCTCCAAGATTGGTCCTATTCTAGATATCTAAATTAAATAATCTGATCAGTTGAGAGAAACTAATTTCAATAGACCTGAGACCTATTTTCATCTGAAAGATGAAAACAGACCCTGGTTCTTAAACAAACAAAGCAATACCTAACACCACCTCACTCAGTATTGGATACATTTTTACAGAGCACCTACTGTGCACTAGGCACTTGGCAAAGTGCTGGCCCTAGTGCACCCGTTAAAACCCAGTTCCTACTATTTTGCATTTTAGTTTCTGAGGATATTCTTCAATGAACACATCTAATATTCTAGCATTAAAATCAACCAACTGCTATCTACTGAACATACATTATGTGTTCAGCTCTGCATTTTTAAAAATTTTTATTTATTTTATATTTGCAGGCAGTGGTGGAGTAGGGTGGCGTATGGTAGGGCAAGAGGTCCTGACATGCCCCATGCCCTCAGGACATTATTATTTAAATAAGATCAGGTTTTAGAAGAACATATATTCTAATGGAAGTAAAGCAGTTAGAGTCCCAGCCAGAAACAGATGGCACATTCTTATCAGCTAAGTTGAGGAGAATTTAGTAAAAGGGCTGGTTTGTGCAAACAAACAAAGAGGTTTGTGCAAGGTGCAGGGAAATCACAAGGGGTAACAGTAAGAACAAGGAACTATTAGCATCCCTAGGTCTGAAGGACAAGGACAGAGAGCCATTACTGGAATAGAGTTGGGGAGGGGGAAGGAGAAAGCAGGAGAAATAAAGGGAGAAGAGAGGGGTTAAGAGGGAGAGAGAAAAGAGAAAGAGAAAAAGAGGATAACGGCCAGAGTTGTAGTAACCAGGAGAACGGAAGCCATCTTGGCCACAGTGCCCCAGAAACAAACATGAAGTAGTTTGAGTTGTAATTCAAGTAAGCACTGGTACAGGAGCTAGAAGTAAGGCAAGGAAAGGAGCCAACTTGATAAGGGATGCAGTGCTGCTTTAGGTACCTGGGGCCCACCACAGCTGGGGATTTCAGGACAGAAGTCACTTCAGAGTGATTCCCCCTCTACTCACCTCTGAGGGGGTGAAGGAACTGGAATATTTACTTACTATTGCTTGAGGGCTACTCCTGGAGTATGGAGGGTGGTTGGGTTGGGTCATTAACTCTCTGGCCTGCCCCTTGTGAGCTGGTGAGCAAGGCCTCTGGCCAGAGAAAGCCTTGAAGGCCTAGTCACAGGTGTGTGTAGTTGAAAGCTGAGGTTTGGTGTGCTTGGGCACAGTGAATTCCAGAAGGTATATGGGGAAGGCCTTGACAACTTAGGCTACAGAAGATATGCGCTAAGAATGACGGAAAAGAAAGATGTAAGAAATCTGAGTTACTGAAGGATATGTAGTCACCATTCCTGTGTATCTCTGGATTGCTTTGTGAGAAACTTATACACCTCTACTTTGTGTAAGCCACTGTTAATTCGCGTTTTCTGTTACCTAAAGTCAACCTTGCTTCTGACTAAATTACTCTCACCCATCCAGACCATCTACGGCTGCTCACATCATTCCTGGTTCACATTGTCAGTGGCTGAAGAGCATTCCATTAATGGCTGTACCATGATTTATTGAAGAAACACCCTCTTTGGGAAAATTTAGATTGTTTTGAGTTTTTCACTGTTGTAAGTCAGGCTGTAATGAACCTCCCTGTAGATAAATCTTTGCACACAGTTTTGCCAATTTTCTTAAGCAAAATTCCTAGAAATATATTTATTTCATTGAAGGCTATGAACACTTTAAAGGCATTTTATACAAATTACATTCCTGCCAGCAGGACTCTTTCTTTATTGATCCAGGAAGAAAGGGAAAAAATCCATTTTCTGCTGGTCAATGGTATTTAGTTGGTATAATTCTTAAGGTACATTAGATATACTGCCTGATACAGATTATTTGAGAACATGCTTCTCATACTCCTTCTTTCCATGACAGATTGTAAACTTTCTGAGTTCAGAGAGGCACTCAGCACATCGGCTTTCTGTCTCAAAGCCCAACCCAGCATCTTGAGAGGTATGCGGATCAAGTCGAAAGTGTCTAGAACATAGATTCAGAAGAAATCTATTTGAGTTCCAACTCCACCATTACTCCCTGATCTTAAGCAAGTCTTGTTTTATCCCTGAGCCTTATTTATTTTATATGAAAAATAGGAATAATGATATCTCCCTTGCTGAAAGGCTGTCAGGATAAAATGAGAAAATGGATATGAAATTGCTTTGCAAAATGTTAATCACCATACAAATAATGTTTCTAATCACATACCTATGGGATGTTGTCTGAATGTTGGTAATTCTAGAATCAACCTCTCTGCCTCAACTAAGCAGCAGTTGTCTTCAGCTCTTGCATCCATTCCTAACTACTAATAATGTGCCATATACGAGATAAAGTGTAGCAGAGAGAAATGCCTTTGAACCCGAACTGCTTGGGCTTACAGTATATTGTACCCTATCTTTGCCTAGACCAATGGCTTCTGCTCAACAGGTCCTTCATTCTCAGGTAGACCATTTGTCCAATATTCATCAACATGAATGATGAATGGATGAGTCCATATTTGATACAATGGGAAAGAGAGGGCCAGAGACTGCTTTACAATCAGAGGACTGTGATGATGTAAAAATAAGAATACTGTTCTTGCGCTACTATGTATAATGGATTGGAGGTAGGAGGGTGGAGTTTAGCAGGTAGTTCCTAAGTGAATTTGGTATCCATTCAGAGTGAGAAGTCACACATGACTCTGTACTTCTATGATTCAGTTACTAAGCAACTGGGAATTTGGCAGAAAAAATAAGCTGGAAGGTAAATTTCAGATAAATTTCATACTTAGGTTAAAATATTTGGAAGGCAGGTCTTTTCACTGAAATTCAGGTGAAAGGACAAGACCGTAAGTACTAGGTGGCAGCTGAAGCTATAAACATAGCTGGACTCCTGCAGGAAAGGAGGCTGTTAAAAGAAAAGTGTACCCTGGGAAGCGGTCTGTAATCGGGATGCCAGCAAACAAAAAAACCCTCCAAAGAAAAACAATACAGAAACTAGAATAAAGTAGGGTGAAACATGAGAAACAGAGCCAGATTGTGAGCCATTACGAGTTCCAATGGGTTCCAGTGGACTAAGGTATAGAAGAGGAAGATCTATTTGGTCACAAGACCACTGGTGATCTCAAAAGGGCAATTTTGCAAGAGCAGTGAAGGCCGAACCAGATATAAAAGTTGAAACAGCTGGTAGATAGAGGGAAGTAGCAGGATGAGGTCCTAACCAAGCATATGAGAAGTTGTATGTGAAAGAAGAACATATAGGGACAGGGGGAACATCTGATGGCTGGTCATCCCTCTCTCTCATTCTGTAAACCAGCCCACTCAATTCATGTATTTATGGAATTTGCTTAGTGTCTTCTCTAAAATATTCCATTACACACAAAAAAAACTTATTTCCACTTTTTTTTTTTTAGTTCCTGTGGTCATACTCAAGATTACAGTACATTGCTGAAGTTTTCAAGTAGTTATCAATGCTGAATATATGTGTATGTATCTCCCACTCTTCCCCATTGTGATGGCTTTCTGTATGATTTGTATCTTCTTGTGAGGGGATGTGCCTAATTCTGGTAGCAAGAGTAAGTTTTCTGTCGATTGCCTGAAAGGCCAAGTTAAATTGAACACTTTTCAAAAACATTAAATTAAAATAAGAATAGTGCTTTATATGTCTGTATCATATATCAAAAGTAAAGATTCAATGAAAACTTTAAGATCACTTACTAAACTTTCAAAGATGGGCAGGTTTTCCATAAAGATTTCACCAGCAGAGACAGATGGGCTACATTCCAGAGGGGAAGGTCACAAGAGTGATGAATGAGACCTCTAATGTCTGCCCTAGCTGTGAAAATCTTTATGGCTAACTAAAATTCCTCACGAATAACAACCTGTAAATATTATATGAGCTTTCAAGCGGAGAGCACCGAGCTCTGGGACATGGTGAACAGAATACCACCCCATGGGATTTGTCAGTAGACTGCCAAGGCATTTAGCATATCAGGCTTCCATTTAATCTGGGAAGTCAAGAGTTCATACTAAACTACTCACCAACGTGACTGAGCTGCAGAGATATAAACATTTCCAAGTGCTGCTGGGTGCATAGTCCCGCAAAATCTCATAACCAGTATTTGGAAGCATTGCCCATGAAATAAAATCTCCTTCAAACTGACTTATACAAAACCCCAAGAACCTCATCATCATTATTGGGACAGTTAGAAAGAAATACACCTCCTAAGGCCAGCTATAGGAGGAGAGGTGTCTGTATAAATAGAGCTGTGACCGACTTATGCTCATGGAATGCCTGACTAATTCTGAACGGAACTGGCTGACAGTATTACCATAGCACTTTCCTCCAGGTAAAGGTGGCTATAGTCTTTAGGCCACCTGGGTTTAGCCAGTTACTAACAAGTCAGTGCAATATTGCCAGGTGCCTTTAGAGTCTCTCCAGATGTGCTTTTAAAAGACGGCAGGCAGTCAACAGCATTTGCTGAATGCTCTCTGTGTGAACGGTATTGTATTAGGCACCAGGGAAATTTCAAGGAATGTAAAATTTGAAACCTAAGCCAGTAGGGAGCAACTCCAATATTAAAAACCAAATGACTGTAGATGGGATGCACATCCATTTAGAAAGAGAGAGTGAGAAAGCTAAGGGTAGGACAAAAATTAAAGCAAAAAGAAGGTGGGAGAGATTACATTTTGATCCCAATACCTTCCTTCACTGTGAAACAACAAAACATCTATAACTGAGCCATAGCTTCCTGGCAAACAGTACCATTCCCAGCCCCATGACCTTGGGCTTGGCCATGTGACTTGCTTTGGCCAATGGGGCTTTAGCAGACATGATAGGAACAGAGGCTTGTACTCTAGTGCCCTGGTAATCTGCCAGGAACACATGCCCCAGGTGGCCTCTGATTCTTCAGCGTGGGCCTTGAAAGCTAACATATTTAGAAATAACCTGAATGAAACTAGCAGCCTAGAGCCAAACCCAGCCAACCTCCAACCTATAGCCTGTAAGCAGAGCTTCCCAAACTTTATCTAGATCATCTGAATGACAGTTGGCTTGTAGACCTAAACATGTGAGAACAGAAACTTTCTATTCTCATATAGGAGGAAGGGAGGAAGAGAGCAAGAGTGAGAAAGAGGAGGGTAGGCAGAGAGAGAGAGGCATCAAAAAACATGAAAGTGGTGAAAGAAAAGAAAAATACTCCCAAGCAGCAGTCTCCCTGATTTGTTACTCGCCACATTCTCTGCTGTCATCCAAGGATCAATGGGGATTACCCACTTTCATCTTTGTAGTTGAGACTTGTGGGTTGCCACTTTCTAGTTCCTAGAACCCTTTCTCTGAAGCTGATCATCTGTAATGATTACAAGTGTAAACTTGAATGTGTCATTAAACTTCCCCAGTCTGTTTTCTATTCTGAGAGATGGTCTTACTCCTTATTTTACAGGGTTGCTATGAAGACATAGGCTAAAGCATGGAAAATGCTTCCTCAGTGTTAAGAGTACAAAGTACGCCATATTTTTTGTATTCCTATTCCTACCCCCACTATCATCATCATCATCATTCATGTGGTGAGTCATTGGGATATTTATTTCATTAACTAACTTACTGCCAGTGTGAAGAATCCTAGGGAAACCAGCCAAATGACACTCTATGATTCTAGAGTTAAAGTGACTGGTACACAATAAACACAGGCATAGGCAATGACTCCAGTAAACAATTCCTCTTTCTCCTTCTGCCACCATTTCCTGTCTCTTCAAAAAATTTTATGCAGTTCTCAGAGTAGTAAAACATGAGAGGAGACATATCTTCCTTTTGGCATTCTGATGCTGGTGACAACTATGAGAGTAAATGGTGTTTGACCATTTTATATGAATATTGCTTAGGAATTCAAAACAAACAGCTAAGTATTTTTAGAAAGACTTAGAACAAGACATTTTCATTTTAATTTCTATTTTTGGTTCTGATTTTTAAATTAAATTTCACATGACCAAAGTTACTATCTTTTTTTTTTCTATTTAAATTAGTGTGGCTTTTTCACAGGAGAGGAATGATTTGACCTCTTTAAGACTGAAGCCTTGTTGTCCTTTATTTTTCCCCAAGATAGCAAGGATTCTGGTGAGTTTTTGTGTTGGGCTCCAGGAATACCAGAAGATTTGGTTCAAAACTTTTCCTCTTCCCTTACAACCTTTAATAGATATATCTGCTCCAGACCTCCTGGACCAAGGCTTTTTAATCAGTCTCTTTCCCTTGATAGCTGGCCTAGATTAAGTTCTACAACACAAACTCTCACTTTTTACCTTTTGAGAATAAATCCTTTTGTCCTTAACTCACATTGCAAATGAGCTCATTCCATTCCTTTTCTAATTTTTTTCCTAGACATTTCCTGCTCAGATTTTCTCTTTCCAAGTCAAATTGTACCCATGTTGACTAATCCTTCAATTATTCTCTCTCGTCTGCCTATTTCTAGCTCATTAAAACATTAGCACTCTCTAAAACCTATATTTATATTCATTATGCATACATAAGAAATCCCTTTTCTGGACAAAAGGGCTATAAGGAGGCTACATGTAAAATTGGAACGGGGGATATTCATCAAATCAGAATATATCCTGTGAACCTTGCTAAGTGAAAGAAATCAAGGGCCAAACAATGAGAAGCCTTCTTTGCTCGATTCCTCTCAAATGAAATACTCTCTACCTTGGATTTGTACATAGCCTCAGAGACAATGTGCATTCACACTAGTTGTGATATATTTTATAAGAGATATATACTTGGTCTTTGTCTGCAGTTGCTGACTCATAGTTCCCAAGACTCTTGGAATTTTCTGGGTGAAGGGTGATAAAGGCGAGTTTTGTTATGTTAATGAGGCGACTTTTGGAAGGGCAAGATGGAACCTTGTCACCAGAGATATAACCTGTCTTTAGAGGGTTAGAACTTTCAGTCTCCACCCCTCCCCCAGACTTGGGGAGCCTGGAGAGGAGAGAAGCTGGGGGTTGAATCCAATAGCCAAAGATTCAGTCCATCATTAGTATGTAATGAAGCCTCCATAAAAACTCAAAAGGCCAGGGTCTGGAGAGCTTTTGTGTTGGTGAACACATGGAGGTGTGGCGGGGAGTGGTGCTCCTAGAGAGGTCATGGCAGCCGCACACCCTTCTCACATACCTCACCCTGTGAATCTCTTTCATCTGGATGTTCCTGAGTTCTATCCCTTTATCATAAACCTGTGATCTTGGACGTAAAATGTTTCTCTGAATTCTGAGAACAGCTCTAGCAAATTAATCAAACCTGAAGACGAACTTCTGGTTTATAGCCAGTGGGTCAGAAGAAGTACAGGAAACAATCTGGATTTGTGACTGTGTTTGAAGTCCAAGGAGGAGGTTGTGGAAACCTCCCATCTATAGTTGGCTGGTGAGAAGCACTGGTAAAAGCCAGGCTTGCGACTGACATCTGAAGTGTGTAGGGTGGGTGGGGGGGCAGTCTTATAGGCCTTTACCCTTAACCTGTGGGATCTGATGCTATCTATGGGTCAACGGGGTCAGAACTGAGTTGAACCTGCTGGTATGTGAGAATTCCTTGGTGCTGTGTGGGAAGCACTCCCCTCCATGGAAATTGGACTCAGGAACCTCATTTACTAGTCTATAAAGAATATCTCATTTCTCTTCCTGTGGAATTAGTTTCCTCCTTCCACTCTAGTCTTACCATTCCAATTTACCACAACCATAGGTCACGTTTCTGTTGTTGTTGTTGTTGTTGTTGTTATTTAAATAAATCTTTCTCTTCTGTTTAGAATTTGAGCATCCCCAAGCCAGGATTCAGTCTTTCTCCTCTTCCTATTTCAAATGCCTAGTGTTTGTTAATAAATATAGGAAGGAAGGCTACAGCCATAGTAAATCGGATTGGGTCACTTCTTAGCTCAGAACCCTCCCAAGTCTTCCCTTCTTAGGAAGAAATTTCAAAGGTTTTTAACAACAATTGACAAGACCTGACGTGGCCTGGCTCTTGGTTGTTCACTGACCTCCTTACCCTTCACCATCTTGCTTCCTCAGATTCAGTCCTACTGAACTCCTAGTTGTTTCCCAAACCCCACTAAGCTTACTCCTCATCTCAGGGTCTTTGATATTTACTGTTTCCTCTACCTGGAACCCTCTGTATCTGCCTGGTTTGTTCCCTCACTTCTCTACTCAGATGTCACCCACATGACCACCCCATTTTAAAAAGTTCCCTTCCCCTATCACCTCTAGCCTGCTTTATTCTTCTCTGTCAAACTTCTTATGACCTGACTGCCTTCTCCTATTACAATTGAAGCTCTGTGAGAGAGGACTTTTCTTTCATTGACTGCAGTTTCCCCAGTACCTAGAACAGAGTCTGACCTATACTGGTCATTGAATGGACTAGTTGAATGACAGAATGAATCAATTCTTAGCTGGCTGAAAATAAAGTAATGGTCATAAGTTTTCCAAGACATTAGACTAGGCACTAGACTCAGTTCTTTCCTATTGTATTAGAGAGGGAATAATCTTCAGCATGCCCAGTTAGTCATTCAATCAAGGCATATCCTGTACTTATCTCCAAGATGTTGGATGAGTGACATTAAAAAAAAAAAGGAATGCATGCCCTTTATCCTTTTGGTGCTCACACTCCAACCCATTTCCTTTTATGATCTATTTTATCGACTGTCCTTCATTCTAACTCTTGTCTGTCATTTGTATGTGTGCTGCTGGACGTAAGGTATAAGGCAAGAGGCTGACGTAACCTCATGCTGTCCTCAAAGTCCTTACTCATTAATGGAGGTCACAGGGTCAGATGTCTTAAATAATGATCATCACTACATACACTGGACAAAATCATCAAGTTCATAATAAAAGCAAGAGTAAATCTAATCACCCAGTGATAAGAATGAGCCCATTACAATGCCTTTTCCTCAGATGCTTTGAAATGACTGTGAGTTACATTGTCTTCTCACAAATGGGGTTCCCCAGGTAACAGACTCTGAGACAATGTTTAAAGAGCAGGGTATTTAGGAAGGTATGCCCTTGTGATCAACACCTGTGGAAGAGAGAAGAAGGAAGCAGGAATGGTGACCAAGAGAAGTCAAGCTAGGATGCAGGCCCAGTGACAGTCTCAGTGAATCCCACTGCAGCTCCTGAAGTAGAATGTTAGAATTCTCCTGCATTAGGCCAAAATGGCCAGGTCTTTATTCTCCTGCAGCCATTGGGAACTACCCTTCGAAGGGGTGTGAGCCTGGGGGAGTCAGCTGAAGCAAGTCCCCAAAGGACAGATAGCTGAAGGTTGTCTGCTGAGGATACTCCTCTTCACTGCATGGGACCGGGGAGTTGTAAAAAAGTAGGCTCAAATGACTCCTCGCACACAGGCCATTCTACTTAGTCTTCCATGTGACCCAACTACCATGGCTACACATTGTCCAGGAGTCAGGTATACAGGAGTGGTTCTCAGCCAGGGACAATTTTGACTTCTAAAGGAAGGCATCCAGAGACATTTCCGGTAGTCACAACTGAGAGGGAGGGTGCTACTGGCATGGAGTGGGGGAAGGCCAGGGATGTTGTTAAATATCCTATAGCACACAGCACAGTCTTCCCAAAAAAGAATTGTCTAGATCACTCAGTCAAGAAAGCCTGGTTTCAATATAAACAGATTGTATATACGTGACCCAATCAGATGCTCTTTCTTGGAGAGGTTGATTGCAACATACAGAGAAATTTAGATGGTTGAAAGTAGGAAAGTTAAAAAAAAGTTATAGGGCTAAAGAAGAAAACAGAAAGCACAAGGCAGTTGAAACTATAAGGACAAGGTGGAGAGGAGATAGGAGAGGGAAGCTATGATACTGTGGTAGTTTGAGTCTACAGCAGTAAAGCACATCAGGAGAGAAGCAAACACGCTTCATAGAGATTGCCATTCCCCATCTTCCCTTATGTTTCCAGGGATTCCCCTCATCACATAAGTCTATCCCCATTCCTTACAGCTCAAAGGACACAAAGCTCATCTGCAGTAGAATGAAATCAAGAAGACTATTACTGCTGATATCTAAAAGTATATTAAAAAATTCAAGAGCATTATTTTTCTAGAGAGGGACAGGGGAGAGATAGAGGGAGAGGGAGAGAACCTTAAGTAGGTTCCATGCTCAGCATGGAACCCGACCCAGGGCTTGATCTCAGGATCTGAGATCATGACCTGAGCCGAGATCAAGGGTCAGATGCTTAACAGACTGAGCCACCCAGGCACCCCTCAAGAAAATGGTTTTTATCTTATTTTATGTTATTTTATTTATTTTTTAAAGATTCCATTCATTTATTCGAGACAGAGAGAGTGAGTGAGCAAGCATGTGCTGGGCTGGGGCAGAGGGAGAGGGAGAAGCAGGCTTCCCGCTGAGCAGGGAGCCTGATGCAGGGTTTGATCCCAGGACTCTGGGATCATGACCTGAGTTGAAGGTAAATGCTCAACCGACTGAGCCACCCAGGCTCCTCAAGAGAATGGTTTTTAAATTAGCAATAGTTTATGTAAGTCTACAAAAGAACAAAATGCCTTTATCCTCACCTCAAAGTTCTCACCAAAAAGTATTTTGTAATCCCAAGCTGGTTGTGTTCTGAAAATGGAAAACATCCAAATGGAAAAACTAAAGTAATGATTTTTGCCCACAGGGATGTGATTCCACCATTTCTGTTGTGCAAAGCTTTGTATTTTGGAACAGATGACAAAATGTTACCTTAGGCCAAACTCACAAATGCCTTCATTTTCTGGAGAGTGTAAAAATATACCTTTCAGAGCCAGCATTCTGCTAAAATAGTGCCCATGTATCATGACACTGGCTTAGCGCTATGGTGCTGCTCAGTGTCCTAGGTCCCCTTGAGGCCCAGAGAAATCCGTCATGATAAGGAAAACAAGAAAGAAACAACCATTTGCTTAGTTTCTGCCATGTTACCAGACTAATCTCTAGGAAGGTATGTGGTGGAGCAGTGGTTGTGATCAAGCTGAATGTCACTATTGGCCTCTACTGTCAGATTATGCATGGGGTAGCACAGTAGTTTCATCCAGTCTGGGAGACGTTAATGCTGTTGGTGTCCCCCTTAGAACTCTCTCCCTGCTGAGGCACCCATCACCAGCTGCTATGAGTGTTGATTGCTATGTGTCCATTGGCCTCAGCTTCAAAAAACCTTCCTCAGTGAAATGGGAACTGTTTTCCCCTGCTCCCCAGAAACCCACAGCCAATGCCTGACTGACAGGGGGAAACAAAGACCCAGCTCCCTTCCTTCAAAATGAGGCCAACTCTGTGGCACGCTGTGTGTTCCAGAGTGCCCTGCGGGGTTAGGCCAAAGTTCGTCTCCACTTCCTTGCTTAGCTTGACTCCATCACCGGCATAATCCCCACCACATCCTCCCTCTCTCACTCCACTTTACCCATGAGCTGCTGTTGAGGCAAATTACTTGTACAAGAATCTATTTCCATGAAACATTACTGAAGGCTGTGGTGACCGACCATCCCCATACATTCAGCACTGAGATTTCCCGAGGTGCAGGAATCTCACTGTTCGAACCAAGAACATCCCAGACAGACACACCAGGACCAGTGGTCATCCTAACTCAAGGCAGATGTATATTTGGATCTTGAGCTTTGTCTCCACAACTTTGGGTAATCGGAATAACACTGATTTGGTGGTGTGCTGAAAAACCAGCTACACACACACACACACACACACACACACAAAGTCTTGATTTGCCATATTTGCCAATTTTGGTGGGGTCTGTAGTACACTATCGCTGATTTCAAGCTACCAAAGGTCACTTTAACAACCAGCTCACAATTGCTGTGTATTTAACAACTGGCTCTTTCAGGCCAGTACAAGCCAGCTCCAGTATACAAATTCCCACAGAAGAAACAGAACTTTCCAAAGCTTTCTCATGTGTCCAAATAAATGGATACAGAGGGCAGAAGATGCAAAACTTTGTTACTGAGCTTACTCTGAAGCAAATGAATCTAGGTCTTTGTAAAGAATATAAATTTGAGCTCAAGGAGAAATGGCCACAGAAATTGGTTTTGAGAAAAGAGTTTAATTATTATCACTGTGACTGCTTCTTGTGGGCCTCTGGAAGGCTACCTTTGAACTTATGGAGCTGTTACCAGCATCCCTGATAACTTACAAGGCATTTGTCCCAAATTCCCAACACTTGCGACAGCTTGTGACTGCTGAAGAAATTGGCCCAAATTATTTTGCCCTGAGATTTTTCCCTGATAAGGAAGCTTTAGGTTGAAAATCATCTCACAGTGTAGCTGTAAGCTTCTCCCTGACATATCACAATGGCTTCCTTAAGACTCTTTGAAGCTTTAAATTATTGGCCTACTTGTATTTCAAATTCATCCATCCCCTGAGGACAATGGTAGCATAGATTGGAGCACTGTTAAGTGAAATGTCAGCAATTATTAGATGTGCTTAAAGTTTTTCCCCCCCATCTTCTTTATTAAGTGTGTGAGTGGGAGGAGGCTGTGGGGTGTGGGGATACAGGGATGAAGGTTTGGTAATTCTCAAAACGGAAACAAATTTTTAGTCCGATGTAGCAAGGGGAAACGGTAAAGGCTTGGATTGTTTTAAGGAGACAAAGAGTTAACCAGGGATTTGATTAAGGCACTTAAGAGGATAAAGCCTGCAGGAAATAAGTGATCAATTCTTTCTTTTTACAGTGTCTCATAATCTGAGAACAAGAATATCACTCAATGAAACTCATAGCTTTTAAATTCAGAACAAACAGTAAAAAGAAAATTTGTTCTAGAGTTCCATAGCCATCAACAGAGGGTAAGACTATAAGAGGTCAGTGGGTCAAAAGCTAGAGAATAAAAATCTTTACTATTATTGTTCCTTTCCTTTATCAAATTAATACACATTTATTATTAAAAATCTGCAAAGGTTAAAAAAATGCAATAGCTCTTTGCATTCTGATGGTTTTCAGTCTTGTTGTTAGGTGTCCCCTTCTGTTGTTTTTATTTTCTAATAGAGTTGTGATCATACTGTAATTGTGAAGTCTGATGTTTTTCCTTAATATACGGCACAGGAGAGTTTTATGAAAAGGACCATGTCAAGTTCTGAATGTTATTAGTCCTTGCTCAGAGGCAACACGAAAGGTCACATTATTTATTGAGTGTCTACTAGGTGATAGTCACTATGCTAAATCTCATGCCACTGTGTATTAGCAATGTCAGGAGGAAATTTACTTCTTCTTTTCGATATAAAACATAATTCACTCTGTAAATGATTTCACCGAACATCTACCAAGTACAGTTACCATGTTAGATGCTGGAGAATATAAACCCATCATGTCCTAGCAGAGATTAGGGTCTGCTCATCAATTAATTACTCAACCATTCATTAGTTGTACAAATAATAATTGAGTTTGTATACTGTGAAAAACTCTGCCCTTTCAGATTAGATTCATCAAAAATATCTTTGGGAAGGAGAGGAACTAGTTACACACAATTAAAGACAAAAAAAATGAACGATACTTTCACATCTAGTTTGACTCTAATAGGCAGATATAAACTTATACTGTCAAGTTGATAATGATAATGACACTAATGATAATAGCAATCACTTATATATCACTATGTGTCAGGTACTGTTCCATATATTTTAAGTAGGCTCCAATACTCAGCATGGAGCCCAGTGCTGGGCTTGAACTCATGACCCTCAGATCAAAGCCTGAGCTGAGATCAAGCATCTGTTGCTCAACCGACTGAGCAACCTAGGTGACCCTGTTCTATATATTTTACATAAAATATACACACAGTCTATGTGTGTGTGTATATATATACATACGTAAGTAACTATTGGATCTTCAGTATAACCCTATGAGGCAATGTTACCATATTTTATTGAATTCAAAACTTCATTGGACATTAGATACAATCTGATTTCAGGACTTTTATAATTGTGGCAAGGGAGTATGTCTCACATTTGATAAAATGTTACTATTATTTTACAGATGAAGATAAGGAGATGGAGTATCTGACTAGTACTTGAACCCTGTCAGCCTAGTTCCAAAGGCTAAGGTCCCAACTGAGATAACACTTGACACAGAGGCATTCAGAGAAAATTCAGGCTCTGTAAATCAACTTGGTATGGCCCAGGCCAAGAGAAAGAGAAGAGAGAAATCTGCAGATGAACTAGATGATTGTGGGCTTCAGTGTTGTTATCAATGGGTAAGGCCGTGTGATATCTGGCTTGCGAGTCCAGAAACTGGGTTCCAGTCCCACATCTATTACAACCACGTGTGTGACCTTGGGGATGTCATTTTATCTTTCTGCACATATTCTGTCTTCTGTAAAAATAAAGGTAAGGGTGGTGTAATTCAGTGCCTTTCAAATTTTTTGGACTGCAACCCACAAAAGGAAAGCATTTCACTTTCTGTTGTAGCACACACATATGCACGTGCACACGCACCCACCTAACTGAAACCAAAGTGTCAAAACAATACTTAATGTTGCTTGTGAAATGTACTCTGATGTTTTCTCATCCCTTCCATCCCATTAAAAAATTGTTGGTTGCAAGTCATTAAATTGATTTCATACTCACTAATGAGTACTTTGAAAACAACTCATATAGACACTCCCTTAAGCCTCTCTCCAGTTAGGAAATTCTACAGCATAGGGGACTCCTGGGGTGGGGGTGGGAGCCAGAAACCTCAGGAAAGAGAAAGTTGACCCTTCTGCCTTATAAATAACTCATTTTCTTTTTAATTGGATCGTGTTCTTACTACCTTCAGCAGAAAGTTCTCATCATTAAACCATTTGGCAAATACCACTTTAGGGCAAAGATTCCTATACTTTATTTCATGGCACGTTCAGTGAGAAGTTAATTGGTATGCCTGAAAAAGACTTCTCTAGCCATATAAGTACGGAGAAGAGCTACTGACTTTATCCTCTTCTTAGTGTTTCCATGTAGAGTAAAAGTTGCAACAATTTCAACAACAAAAAAGAAACTTTCTTACCTTTATAAGCTACTGTTTTTTTCCAATCTTATTGACCCCAAAGTGATTTTTTTCAAGGAAGAGTTATTAACATCATATAGAACATTAATGTTCTGAGGAATGTGGTTGGGAAATGCTACTTTGGGGGTATTCTAGAACTGGTAAATTATTTTACGTTTTTATTTAAATTCTAGTTAGTTAATACACAGTGTTAAAGTGGTTTCAGGTGTACAATATAGTGATTCAGCACCTCCATACATCAGCCCATGCTCACCACAAGTGCCCTCCTTAATCCCCGTCACCTCTTTCACCCATCCTCCCACCCACCACCCCTCTGGTAACCATCAATGTGTTCCCTAGAGTTAACAGTCTGTTTCTTGGTTTGCTTTTCTCTCTCTTTTTTCTCCCTTTTGCTTTTCTGTTTTCTTTTCTTTCTTTTAAAGATTTTATTTATTTATTTGATAGATCACAAGTAGGCAGAGAGGCAGGCAGAGAAAGAGTGGGGGAAGCAGGCTCCCTGCTGAGCAGAGAGCCCGATGCGGGACTCGATCCCAGGACCCTGATCATGACCCGAGCCGAAGGCAGAGGCTTTAACACACTGAGCCACCCAGGCGCCCCTTCTGTTTTGTTTCTTAAGTGGTATGGTATTTGTCTTTCTCTGACTGACTTATTTCACTTAGCATAATACTCTCTAGCTCCATCCATGTGGCTGCAAAATGAAAAGATTTTGTAGAACTGGTAAAACATTAAGGCAACTCTAAGTTCTTCTCACTCTTACAGAAGGGTTTCTACCTTATTCAAATATATAGTTATCCTTGGTGAAGTAAAACTTAAACTACAAGCTCAGAGAACCAAGAAAATTGACACAAAAGGATCTCAGTCTCCTTAAAAAAAAAAAAGCTTTTAAATTTTTGAGGATAAATTCTTGAAGATAATTTTAAATGGACAATTTTCAGACTACTATTCCAGTAAATACTATAGTACTTTCTTGATCATTGACATATGAAGACATGGGCACTGTACCTTCTTACTATATATTCTTTTTAAAAAAGATTTTACTCATTCATTTGAGACAGAGAGAGCACAAGGAGGGGGAGAAGCAGAGGGTGAAGAAGAAGCAGACTCCCCACTGAGCTAGGAGCCCGACGTAGGGCTCGATCCCAGGACCCTGAGACCATGACCTGAGCCGAAGGCAGACTCTTAACCCACTGAGCTATCCAGGCACCCTCCCCTACTATATACTTAAATACATGTATTAATGCTAGCAGTGTGATTCAAAATTGTCTATAAACATAATATATTTTATATATATATAAATTTATACAATTTTTAAAAATCACACTATTACCAATTTCTCCATTTTCTTGGTTTAAGTTATTGAAGTCAATTACAAGTGGTAGAGGGGCTCCTGGGTGGCTCAAGGAGTTGAGTGTCTGACTTTAATTTTTGGCTCAGGCCATTATCTCAGGGGCATGGGATCAAGCCCTGGGACAAGCCTGGTCTTGGGCTCTGTGTTCAGCTGCAAATCTGCTTGGGGTTCTTTCCTTCTTCCTCTCCTTCCCCCTCTCCTCCTCCTCCTGCATGCTCTCTCTTTCTCTCAAATAAATAAATATATGAAATCTTTTAAAAAGAAGTGGTAGAATATTGGGGTGTCTGTCTGGCTCAGTCTATGGAGAGTGTGACTCTTGATCTCTGGGTCATGAGTTTGAGAACCACACTGAGTGTAGAGGTTACTTAAAAACAAAATCTTAAAAAAAAGTGGTAGAATACTAATGCTAGAATTAAAGGTAAGCTAGTGTCTAGCAATGGATAAGGGTCATATTTTACAATGTTTTTCTCTTCTCATTTCTCTCAGATCTAAGATAAAAGGAACAACTTCTTTAACAAGTAGAGATTGGGCCACCAAGAAGAAACAGTGAATACTTTAATTTAGTAAAATCCTGCCTGTCTCTACTGAGAAAAACACAAAGACAGTTGGTAATATAATTTTCAAAGGGGAATGTGTGTGTGTGTGTGTGTGTGTGTGTGTGTGTGAGAGAGAGAGAGAGAGAGAGAGAGACAGAGAGAGAGAGAAATAGAGGAAGAAGGAGTGAGAGATAGTGAGCATGTTTGGGGGGGACAGTTAGTGGCTCACATTTGCTTCTCTTTGTAATTTCTAAGCCTCAGAAATCATCCTATTATTATTCCTAGTAACCTGGAAGTGAAGTACTAGACATTCTGTCAATTCAAAATCATTTAATATGGCCTTAGTGGTATTTTTTTCAAACATATTTTTCTTCGTTTGAGGGGGAAAACTGTTTTGCTTTCACAGAACACAATTTAACAGCAAGTAAATGACATCAGAGATACCCTGCCTCAAATGTGGGTTTGATGGGGCACCCAGTTTCGGGATCTGGTCTCTGAAGGTCCATGGGCCAGTACATATCAAAGCCATACAAAGGTAAACATCCCTTAACAGAGCAGTTCTGCATTTAGGCATTTCTCTTGTAGAAAGAATAGGAGATGTTTGTAAAGGTGCACAAAGGATGTTAGTCACAAAGTTGGATATAGTAGTGAAAGATTTGAAATGACTTTAATATTGAGTAATTCAGAAGTGTCTCGGTAAATCCAGCACAGCCTGAGAAGGGAATACTACCTAGCCATTTAAGAAATTATTCTGTAGAGGAATATTTAAACACACAAAAATATTTTTATTACAGTTCTAAGGGAAAAAAGAAGGTCATAAAATGGTAATGTGTTTTTATTCCTGTTTGGTTTTAAAATAAGGGAATCTGAATTCACACGCATACACACAACCCCTGAGAAAAAGACAGAAAGTATATGAAGTCCATTTTTTATGGTGGTTCTCTCTGAGCGGTGGGATTATGGGTAATTTTTTCCCTTTGTACTCTCTGCTTTCCAAAATTTCCTTCGGGGGGGCATATATTAATTACCTCTGTAATTTAAAAAAAGGGCAACACAAAGAAATAGTCTTCATTCAGTCTTTAGTCTCGCATCCTAGTTCTAATATCCTTTACACCAAACCAGTATTTTTTGATATTCACAAGCAAAGCTTCTAAGCATATATTGATATTCCACATGAGTAAGAAATTGGTGACTCCTAGGGCTGGCTCCATTTAAGCAGGTATATGAGTGTCATTCTGAGCATCTGTGTCTATTAGCCTGACCTTTCTGGAAGTGGGCACTGGTGTGATATTGTTTAAAAGGTGTAAAGATGCTCCACCTGGCTCTTCAAAGTTCTTCCCTCCCAAGTCAGAGATTATGGCTGATGTTCTACCAACAGATAGTCATTCCTCAGACTTATGGCTTTTCACTCTATTAAAATGCAAATAACACAGGAGAAGTACACATTAAACTTTACCTATCACCTGGATTAAATAACATATCATTTTCTGAAAAGAAGTTTTAATGGGGAAGACATGGGAATTTGGGTGGGGCAGGCAGACAGAATAAAGGATGAATGAATACACCTGGCATCTGAGGAGTAATTAATATTCATAAGAGTGATATTTTTGTTTATGGCTTCTGAGTCGCTTACAAATATGTTATCACGTTTAATCTCAATGAAATCCAATAGAGTGGCAGTCACCAAGGTGACTTAAGCAGACCAGAGATGTGGATAAGTACAGAAGACAAAATACTCAGGCCTCATCATTATCCTAGAGGTACTCCTAGAAACGATGATTCCACTTGATCGTGTACATAGCTTTCATCTGCCCATCCTTTCTGCCCATCCTAAGCATGTGCGATACTGTCCAAATAACGACTGCATGCCGATAGTAAGGTTAGACCCAGTCAAGAACGTAAGACAATTTCTTACTCAATACACTGTCTATGTATAACAAAAATGACTATTGCCTTCTAGGAATTTTTGTTCTAAAGGACAAGAACCAATCAGAGATACATGAAAGTATCTAGTCAAATACTTTAAAATGTGAGCAAAGGGGCACCTTGGTGGTGCAGTAGCATCCGACTCATGGTTTTGGTTCAGGTCACAATCACAGGGTCATGGGATCAAGCCCCGGGTCAGGCTCCATGCTCAGCACGGAGCCTGTTTAAGATTCTCTCTCCCTCTCCCTCAGTCCCTCCCTACTGGGCATGTGTGCTCTTTCTCTCTCAAGTAAATAAATCTTAAAAAAAAAAAAGCGAGTAAAGATCTCTTTCTCAACCTATGGGAAATGGAAAACAAAGGAAAGAATGATAAAATGACAATAAAAGAAGGTGGCAGGAGGGTGAAGGGCAATCATACAGAATTACTTCCTGTCTATAAGACACATAAATTAAACAACAGTCCAGTGTTGTGCCTAGAACAGACTCTGGAACCAACCTGGGTTTGAATCCTGGCTGTCAGTCAATCTCTGTATGAGTGTGCCTCAGTTTCCCCCATCTTTAGAATGGGTATAATAATAGCATCTACCTCAGAGCATGCTATGAGGGTTAAATGAGTTCATATTTGTAACATTGCCAGGCACAAAGTAATTGCCTTAAAATGATGGTTAGGCCCTCATACATACACATGTATGACAAGAACTATGCCAAAATGTTAGCAGATGTTAAACTCCATGTGGTAGAAATATGGCTTTTCAAATAGAAAAAAACCCTCAACATCTACACTTTTGTAATCAAAGGAAGAGTGGTAGAAATTAATAACATCAATCAGAGGACAACAGGTGCTTGACAATTTAATATGTACTGTTATATTAATAGGATGTTCCAATGGTAAACCCTCCATTACCTAAGGCTGTTACTTTCAGTATTTATTATAAAATATGTAATATTTATAAATACTATATATTAATAATATAACCAGTGACACAAATATAATCAATAAAGGAGTAAAGCTTAAGTAAAGAGAATGAAGACTGGTCAAGGATAAAAGAGCAGTGAGAATAGTTAGGGAGAGGAAACCCAACAGGCTGAGCTTCCAACTTGGAGGCAGAAAGTATCTAATGAATTACGTAGAGATAAAGAATTATAGATTCCCAGGAACACATATTGAATGATCCCGTCATAATTACACAGTATCCTAATTACCAGCTTACGAAGTGAACCGCTATAAGCAGAACTAAAGATTCAAAAATATTACCAAAGTTAGCACTCGAGAACACACTGCAGGAAACAATTATGCATTAGCTGAAGACTGGACAAAATGATCTAATCGGACCGCCTCTCCCAACCCTCTAGATTCTCCCCCCCCCAAGTTGTATCTCAGAATGATTGCACGCCTCCAGTGCACTTGGCAGAGATGATTGTAATTCAGCTCTTCATTCTTTGCTACCAAGATGCAATGAAGACATTAAGCAATGAAAGGTGACAGCAACTTACTGGAAAGGAAGTGCTGGGACGCAGGCCCAAAGTCCCTGTGGGCTTCGTGCAGCTGCCTGATGCGGTCCTCAACAGCCACCTGGGAGGAAGAGGAGAGAAATGATGTTCTCTCATCACATATAATGAGGAGCAATTAAAAACAATGTACCCTTTTTGGTAAGATCTTTTGGGCCTCAAAAGCTGGAACACTAAAGCAACAATTTATAACCCCGGTTTTAATATCCGCTTACCATAGATGGCCTCTGAGACCCATTTTTATCAAACCAAGGCCAAAGAGAAAGGATTTGCTTTCTTGATAATGTTATAATGAGATTTCCCCCGCCACACTCTACTCATTGGCAGACACAAACGAACTACTGCTCCAATGAGCACCGTCGAAAATGCAAACTCTAAATCTTCCAGGCAGAGGTTAGGGAGGTTGTCATTCCCTGTTCCACACGATGGCTAAAGGAGCTCAGAAAAGCCATATGTTTTTTAGTCTGTTGTTTGGACTCATGTATTTTGGAATCCTATTGATGATTGATGGATCACTGAGTGATAATTAACAAGTAACCAATAGTTGATTTTTACTCAAGTATCAAAGAAGTGGAGGCAAGGCTTAAATACAGGCTACAGGGGAGAAAATGAGATCAAAGAAATTTTCAGATTTTAGTTTTTAGGAGACTTGAAAATTAGTAGGAAGTATATCTTTAGGTGGCATGAGATAAAAATTACCAATCTTTTTTTTCTCTATTAGGTTTTTCTGTAATACATGGACACCGTCCTGATAGCTTAGTGAATTCCATTCTGGGTGGGGAAAAAGGAAGAATTTTACAGGTGAAATGGTATACTTTGCCATCTGGTATTCTGCCAACGGGATATTAGTGGTGACCCCAGGTCTGTAGGCTCCATAAATCTGGATCTTAATTTGGTTCTGAAAAGCCCATGCTAAAAAAGGGGTTGATCAGTTCTTGCCCAAAGCCAGCAAACCTTGAGTGGGTTTGCTCCTATGGTGTGGATAATTCCCAGGAGATAAAATGAGTATTAAATGGATCAGAAATCTGGCTCAGGTAGTCTGGTCTAAAGCTGACTCCGACCTTACACTATCAGTCAAGGGCCTGACATAGATTGAGAACAATCTTCCTTTTTTACCTTCCCCTAGCCTTGCCCATCTTTGCTGGGACCAAATATTTGGCAAAGCATGTGGAGTTCCAAACAGTGCAGGATTTGCTTCACTGTTACACTCACGAAAGCGTGAAGAACACTTCAAACCTCCTTCCCAGTCGTCTGACCCTGCATTACCAGCCAAACTCAACCTGCCCATCCTGCCACATTCCATCCAGTGTAACGCTTGTAGGACTTGTTCTTGCTGTTCCTCCTCTCTAGACTGCTCTTCTTCCCCTCCTCTTCCAGTTCAGGTCTTTCCTATATTTATACGCCCCCTTTTTGAGTCCCCCAGGGTTAGAAGTGATTGCTTCCTCAGCATCCTCATAGCACATGGTTTCCACTTGGAGCACATCTATCCTACCATCTGTTTTAGTCGCATGGATGTGAGTATCTCCCACAATGCACTGTGGATTCCTTGATAGTTGGGACTATTCCGGGCTTACCTCTCTTGCCCTGTGCTCCCCCTGGCAGGATGCCGTGAACGCTGAACAACGTAAATGGTAACAAAGGTTTAATGACTGGTTGAACAAACTAATGTGTATGGCTGACTGATAGAGACAGACAGATATGTGAGAATAAATCAGAATGTGTATTGACACTGACTACACTGTACAAGCCCCTGGGCATATTGTTCTATTGTTAACTTTCCTCATCTGTAAAATGGGACAACGGTATGCCATACCTCACAGAATTTTTGTGGGAAATAGCTAGGACATGTGATATGTTTGGCCTGCTTTCTTTCACATGGTGATTACTGAATGAATGCTAGCAACTACTGTTATGTTGCCTTATAATTAACATATGGAGAGGAATAGGTTATTGCGGGCAAGGCAATAAATGTGACCAAAAATGGCTAATATGTTTTTAATATTTATTTATTTGAGAGAGAATGTGTGCATGAGTGGGGGGAGGGGCAGAGAGAGAGGGAGAAGAGAATCTCAAGCAGATTCCATGCTGAGTGTGGAGCCTGATGTGGGGCTCCCTCTGAGATCATGACCTGAGTGGAAAGGAAGAGTTAGATGCTCAACCAACTGCGACACCCAGGCGTCCCCCCAAAATGGTTAATATTTATTAAGTACGCTGTTCATGGTAATATGAATTAACTTATTGAAGTTTTCGCAGTAACTCGGTGGTAAGAATTCATAGTATCTGCCCACTTCACTGATGTTGGAACTGAAGCATGAGAGGTTAAAAAACCAACAACAACAACATTTGAGTAACTTTAAATAGTAAATTGGCAGAGCCAGGATTCAAATTCATTTTGGCTCATGCTCTTAACTGCTATTTTAAGGATTAAAGTTGAAAGGCAAGTATTTTATCCATATTTAATCTGCAGCTGGCCTTTCCATTTACTAAACGCAGAACAAATCTGGTGTCCACAACTATGAAAGTTTAGACATTGGTATATTTCATGACCTAATGCAAGGTCAGTTCCTGGTCATAAAGAAGGTGATGCCATAAGATTATAGAGAACACATGCAAATGAATGTTTGGAATATATAATTGTTTCTAAATGCAGAATGGGTCATTTTATGAACAAATTAATCAAGAGATGATTGTGAACGTTTGGGGGTGGGAAAGATGGGATGAGGAGGTCACTGGGGAGTGGACAGTAATCAGAGATGTTTTCACATCCTAAGAAAGAAATCCCAAGGGGAACATGTGATAGAGGGGCGTGACCATGTCACAGGCCCTGTTCTGGGCAGTGATGTCGGTAGATTCAGAGCGACCAGGCGGAGACAGATTTGAATCCATTGGAGGCCACTTATCTCTGAGGGGTGCTTTCTTCTTAACTAAGGAGACCTCCAGAGGTAGTTTCCAGTGTACACCCAATATCGTCAAGAAATGAAAAGGAGACAGAAGTGAATTCCCATCCCTATAACTCAAAGTTAAGAAAATGCATGAGAGAGACTGAAATTAAAGCTGTGTCATGAAATGAAATGAAAAATTTAGGAAATAGTCTTAGAATAACTAAAGAGGGTGCCTGGGTGGCTCAGTGGGTTAAGCCTCTGCCTTCGGCTCAGGTCATGATCTCAGGGTCCTGGGATCGAGGCCCCCATCAGGCTCTCTGATCACCAAGGAGCCTGCTTCCCCTTCTCTCTCTGCCTGCCTCTTGTGATCTCTCTCTGTCAAATAAATAAATAAATAAATAAATAAATAAATAAATAAATATCTTTAAAGAAAAACTAAAGAATTAAGCATACAATATTTCTTTTCACAGATTATCTTTGGAGAAAGGTATTGCATGGATTGAAAGCACTGGTGAATAGACAAAGACATCGTTTTCAGAAAGAGAAAACTTTGAAGTGTAGCTTCCTACTGTAGCTACAGCGTAGCTACAGTGTAGCTACCTAAGAACAAAGGCACTTTATTCTGTGAGCAATTAGGCAAGGAAATGAAATCTGATCAACTTCTGCAACAATAAGCCCCATGCATTGGACCTTTCTAACTGGCTGCGTTTTGAACCAATTGCAAGTCCTCTATATAGACTGGGGAGCAAAGCCATAATTGATACACTGGCACCTTGCATTATGGCAGAATTCCTTTTTTACTCGGTTAATTCTCTGTTCATTTGACAAGTATCTGTTCAACCCGAAAGAGATGCACAAGGAGCAGACGCTAGAGTCTCTGGTTTTGGGACACATAGAGGTTTGGAGTTGAGGAAGAGGGAGGGGTAGGCCAAGGAAAGGCCTGGGATGAAACATGGCTGTTGCAGGGGACAGTGAGGCACAGTGACCTAGGTGTCTTGGAAGCAGAGTTCGAAAGCAAGGCATTTCAGACTCCGAGGCTCAAGATTTCCCTGGCAAGGCCAAGGGAACCAGGGAAGATGTCTGCACAGGGACCCATGATTTGACAAGCAGCTCGGGTTTAGGCAGTTGAGTCTGGCAGCGAGGCCTTAAACAGATTCAAGAGGGACTGGAAGGTGAGACCAGGCAGAGTCTGTTGCTATCATTCAGCTGTGGGGTGACATGTGTTGCATTAAGACTGTGTGGCCTGGGGGCACCTGGGTGGCTCAGTGGGTTAAGCCACTGCCTGTGGCTCAGGTCATGATCTCAGGGTCCCGGGATCGAGTCCCATATCAGGCTCTGCTCGGCAGGGAGCCTGCTTCCCTCTCTCTCTCTCTGCCTGCCTCTCTGCCTGCTTGTGATCTCTGTCTGTCAAATAAATAAATAAAATCTTAAAAAAAAAAAAAAGACTGTATGGCCTGGAGTGGGAGAGAAGGTGCAGATAAGGAGGTGTTTTGAAAGAAGGAAGAACTGATTAATTTTGGGGCTGGAACTTCATTTTGGAAGAAGCAAAGAGAACGTACATATGTCCAGTGTGGAAGACTGGGAGGATAAGGATACTGCTGATGGAAATCCCAAAAGTGGGGGGATGGCATATGGCTGGATGAATTCATATGGAACATGATGTATTTGACCTAACTGTGAGATTTTAACTGGAGGTGTTGAGTAGAGCCAGTTGGAGATGAGCAATTTGTCTGTCATTAAAGGCAGGAAAGGCAAGTGAGAATAAAAGGGGTGGGAGGAGCTAAAGGAGTATAACCAGATTCTTCAAAGAGATAGTTTCTTCTGAATTAACAGGCAACACCTCTGTTTTCTTTCTTTCTTTTTTAAAAGATTTCTTTATTTTAGAGGGGGTGAGGGGCAGAGGGAAAGGGAAAGAGAGAATACTCAGACCTCCCACTAAGCCTGGAGCCAGACATGGAGCTCTATCCCATGACCCCGAGATCATGACTTGAGCTGAAATGAAGATTTGGCTGCTTTACCGACTGAGCCATACAGGCGCCCCAACCTCTGTTTCCTTTTATAAAAAGAAATACAAGTATAACATCTTTCGGGAAGCATACATCCTGTTTCCACTATTAGATCATAGATCCTGAAGGCTTAGAACTGGAAGAATCCTTATCTATTGATACACAAGGGTCTATTCTTTAGAACTATCCCAGATGGGCAAAAAACTGCCATATGCTCCTTGAGTACTCATAATCTAGTTTGCAGTATTCCTTAGTAAAAGCATGTCAGAGAAAATTTAAAAAGGTCTTTTTTTTTTTTTTTAATACACTCCGTGAGGACAGGTACATATCTTTCTTTCCCTACTATATCCCCGGTGACTAGCACAGTACTTGCACATAGCAGATACTCTAATTATTACTCTAATTATTAGTTGAACGAATTAATGTACAGTTTATTCAAGAAGTGTCACCCTAACAACTGCATTTTGCATGAAGAATTCCCTATTGTGTGATTCCCGGCACAATTTTTGGAAAGACCTCCCTTCTCCCCCCACTCCCTTCCTCCCTCCTTTCTTTCCTTCCTTCTTGATGTTCAAAGTTTAAAAAAGAAAATCATTGGGGCTCCTGGGTGGCTCAGTGGGTTAAAGCCTCTGCCTTCCACTCTGGTCATGATCCCAGGGTCCTGGGATAGAGCCCCGCATCAGGCTCTCTGCTCGGCTGGGAGCCTGCCTCCCCCTCTCTCTCTGCCTGCCTCTCTGCCTACTTGTGATTTCTGTCTGTCAAATAAATAAAATCTTAAAAAAAAGAAAATCATTTAGAATGATTGGGCCTACAATATTGGACTCAAAAAATTTTAAAGTAATAATATGCAAGGCAAAGCAAGAGCCCAAACCTCCTTCCTATTTGTTTTGTTCAAATTTTTAAACAATCATATTCGAGAGCTATGAGGACTATATATTATTCACCTTCGCTTTCCCATTTCAGATGAGTTCTGTAGGCAGTCTACTGTTTGCAGAGACTTTCCTTCTTTCATGCCTTTAAAAAATGTTTCTTCATTCATTCAAAGGATACTAGAAAGCAAGTTACTTGCTTATGAAGATACATTATCTTATTCATGGTATAGCACAGGGCCTAATACCTGGGAGATGGTCAATAAGTAATTGATAAACGTGATGAATGAAAAGACTTTTTGAGTTCCTGTTATCTTTCAGGCACTGTGTTCAGTATGATTATGGTAGATCAGAGAGCAAAATTTTGGGGATAAGGAATGAACACCAAGTCATTCAACTAAATTGATGATAACACGTTCTATTCCCAGCTTTGACTATTTACCAAAGCTCAGTCCATTCCACCATGGGTTCTGAATGACATCCTTATTTCATTTTTTCCCCAAATTACTTTAAATTAAAAAGAAGAAAAAGGAGAGATCATAACACTAGGGCTCCAAGAAATGATTTCAAGTAAATTTATCTAAATGCAAATGTTACTTAACTTTATTTTCAATTCTCAAGGGCTTCCACTTTCTCTTTTGACTTGTTAATCACTTTTATGTTTTCATCTTCACTGGAGGTTTAAGGAGAGCCAAGGGGTCCTGCTGATGTGGGAAGACACTGCTCAACAACGTGATTTCTGCGGAGCATCCAAGCTTTCTAACGGGTGCATCATGCATCGATTGTGTTTACCCCAGTCTTGGGAAAAGATGTAACTGGGCCCGTACATTTCCATTTTCTGGCTTTCAGTCTGTCTAGACCTTAACTAAATATCCATAGGCATACAAGAACGAGACTTCACACCTACACTAACGAGCCTGTTAAAAACAAAAAACAAAAAACAAACAAAAAACAAAACAAAAACCCTTTCCTGTGCCTTGTGCTGTGGTGATAGTGAATAAACCACTCACACGTACACAAATGACTCTCTATGGTCTATTCATGAGGTTTTTTCCCTGAAATTTTGCAGTTTTCTGTATGCATGTGTCTGTGTTGGGGAGGCCTTCATAATTCATTCTTACTTCCAAATCCTTACTTGTAAAACTCAAAAATACATGCTCAATCATCGTCCTGGAAGCTCTTGAGATGTATTACAGTTTCCGTTAAACTCCTTCTAACTAATTATAATCCTTTTCAGGTAAAACCCATTGTTCTAACTCTGATTTATTTTGAGTTGTGCCTGAAAAAAGAAAAGAAAAGAATGGTCTGAGACAAGATTTGAAAGGAGAGCTTGTGATAGGTACAGTTCTGTGGCAGAACCATCCAGGCTTGTTGAATGCAAAGATAGCGGCTGAGTTTTCTTTTCCTTCCGGTTATTTATGTGTTTTTTTGACATTGAGAAACCTTTGAGTTAAAAAGAGTTTCTGGAGATTGGCTTCAGAATAGATCATGGGGAAGCAACCAGGGCTAACAGAGCGCTCACTGTGAGCTGGGGCATAATTATTAGCTGATTTTGGGTGATTTATAGCACGGACGCTAACAGGTGCCATCTCAGACCATCATTCATCCACTTCTCTTTATGTTCCTCTCTCACAGCATTTTTGCCCCTTCTGTTGTACATTTCTGTGTCGATTCCCTTCTTTCTTCATTCTGATTTCTTATTCTCTGTTTTCCCTTTCTTTTCTCCTCCATTCACCTCTCCACTTCCCACTCGCCCTCCCCAGCGGAGTTCTGTACAACAAACCGTGACTAAAATGAAAGGGCTGTCCGCCTCTGCTGGACAGGTGAGGCATGCTGTCAGTCGGAGCCTAGCCTAGAGCCAGCTGAAGGGCAGCAGAACTTGCCACCCCCAAACATGCCTCTTTTGCATAAGAATTATTTAAGCTCCTTAGTTTTTCTGAAACTGCAGGCAGACACTGGGGAAGCCCTGAAAACAGCAGAAGTTAAGTTTTTTAAAGAGATATTTACATTTATAAGGGAAATCTGCATTTTAAGGGCGGCTCCTGCTGGCCTTGGAAAAAAGAGAATGACTAAATCTCTAAGAAATAAAAGTGAAATCTGCATAAGAACCTTACCCTTGTTTGCTGTGGCAGGCTCCCCTACCTGACCCACTCCATCCCCAGGCCCCAACATCTCCCTTTTGTCTTTAGCTGCAGGTGCTATTAGAGGTGGTAGCTGGGGTCATTTCCAGGAGTTACTCAGTTTTCCTTGGTCTCTCCCTTGTATACATGTTATTTAACTTGTTTGCCTCTCTCCTGCTCATCTGTCTTTTATTATGGGAGGTCTCCACCAAGAATCTAGAAGGATAGCGGAAAAATTATATTTCCTCTCCCACATAGCCCATGGCTTCTCCAGGAATATGATTCCCCTTGTTCTTCTTTTTTTATTTTAAAGATTTTATGTATTTGTTTGACAGACAGAGATCACAAGTAGGCAGAGAGGCAAGCAGAGAGAGAGAGAGAGAGGAGGAAGCAGGTTCCCCGCTGAGCAGAGAGCCCGATGCAGAGCTGATTCCAGGATCCTGAGATCATGACCTGATCCGGAGGCAGAGGCTTTAACACACTGAGCCACCCAGTTACCCTCCCCTTGTTCTGATGGACTCCTCCATCTGTTGGAAAGTATGGGAGGACAAACGCCAAGTCCTGGGTCCATCGTTAAGCCTTCAGCTTTCCCCTCACTGATTTCTCACGCATACCTTGGAGGTGTGTTTATTGGTTCTCATGCTCATGCAACTGCCTCTTTCGGTGATAATGGAGTCAGGTTATATCAACATTGAGTTGACTTCATAGAACCAGGCATCTTCAGGGTATCATTAATTTTAGTTTAGAAACGCAGCAATCAGCCTCCTCTCCTGCTTCATTTGTCAAAATCTTTTGTTTTGGTTACATCTACAGACTGTGAGAAAAAAATGTGATGGGAAGGGAAGAGATCATAGGAAGCATTAATTCTGCCTTTTTTTTTTGGTCTCAAAGAGATAAAAGTTGAATTACTTTGCTATATACTGGATGCCGATTTTATCTTAAAAAGATAGGTTCCATTTTAAAAGCTTTCCTAATGTCTGGCATGATTTGGAGCAGGAAGTAAAGTCAAGTGGCTCGCACCTTGCAACACCATTATGTTAAATCATTTGCATATCAGCCTCTGCTACTTATTTCTGAGCTTCTATTTATTCCACGTTTGGAAGATATCATTCTCACAGAAATTTCCCGAGGCCATTGTCTCATTCCTTTCTAGGGGCATTTTGGGCCACAAGTAGCAGAAGGCTCACAGGGTAATTACATAATTATCACTCCTGGTATTAGCACACGGGAGTGTTCCCAAGGACCAGAAGTGTCAATTTGAAATAATTATCAAGGGACCATATCAGAACTGGTATCATGTGAAAAACAGACAACTTGTAAAGCTGCCAGCAGATTCATCCTGAAATATGAAATCAGGAAGACAGATGAAAAAAGATACACCTCCAGTAATTACACATTTTTTCTGTTTCCTGGTGAAACTCTTCTATTTTGGGCAATGACACGCTTGTCGATTTTCAGTTCGTTCTACTAGTGACCTTCATAATAATGGTCAGCAGGGAGAATTTGCTCAAACATGCACACAACTCTCCTTAACCAAGGAAATCCACATTCCTTAATTCCCACACTACCTGCAGCATTTCCAAAGCTCCCTGACCTTGGCTCCCTTCACAGTCAATTTGACCACATATCCGAGAACCTTGTCTGCTAGGAACCCCTGTTTCCTGTTCCCAGCTCTCCTCCCCGCCGCTGAAAAGCGCCTTTCTCTTGGCTCACTGATGCAGAGCTGCCAAACCAGTATCAGGTCGGTTGGTTACAAATCAATAAACCGGAAGATCTCATCTACTGCGCTTCCAAGTCCTGCAACAGTCGGTCCTTCTCCCTCCTTTGCATATCAGAAAACAAGGCACAAGCTAAAGAAGGAAGTACACTCCGTGTTTTTTAACAAAGCACAGAGGCTGGTGCAATGCCCTTCTATTGTTTCTTGGTATGGATTTGTCAGAGCTGGAGTTAAATTGGACGTGTCCTCACTCCCTCTGTCTCTAGTCTCACTGCCTGCCTGGGCTGCTTTACACTCCCCGGGCTGAGCACTCTCTTACTCCCCCCAACCCCCAGCCTCCCGCCCCCCTCCTTCGCGCCATACCTTCACTCCAGCTTCGAGGTGGTTTCTAAGCTCCTTGGACAGTCCTAAGACTTCCCTGAACTATTGGAGATATTTTCACTTCAAATCCAAAAGCTATTTTTTTTCAATGTGGCTTTACATGGTATAGAAAACTACAGGGAAAAACATTCCCAAATACAGTGTGATCTTTTATAGGAGAAACAAAAGATCGAATTTCTAGGTCATCACGGAAGTAGGTATACTTCCTTGAGCAATAATCTGAAGTACTTTATGAGATTCTTCCTTTCACTAAAGCAAGAAATCCTAAAATCCATCAGGATATGTGCACTGTACCTTGACTTTCTTTTTAATCCTCAAGTGAAACCAAGACAGTAAAGTGTAATAAAAATGCATATAGCCCCAGGCTTTGTGCCTTAGCAAAGAGAGAAAAAATAAGCTTCTTGACTTAATATGTCTACTGTGAATAATCAGCCACTGCATTTTGGGATCTTGCTTTATAATCTTAACGTATAACAGTGAACTCCGTGTTTGTGGTGTGAGAAGAATAAAGGAGTTTTTCGCTTTCTTTAAAAAAAAAAAAAAAGATTTCCCCAGTTTCCCAAACTAGAGACATGTGTTAACTTAAAAGAAATGAAACCAGGGGCTGCAATCTCTTGAGTTTTATTAATACATTTTTTGCATCTTCCCTGAAGTTGTCAATGAAGTATGGGCAAGGTAAGAGAGGGTCCCCCCACTGCACAACAATGTGGCTTACATTTGCTTTGGACACCTTCTCAGTCTCATTCCCAGATGTTTAGCCTGTCCGGCCCAAGTCTCGGTTCCTTGTTGATTAATAAATATCGCTAGGAAGATCAATGATTGCTCATAACAGGCTTCCAGTATCACAGCTGTGAATATTTGCATTTTAAGAGCAATTTTAATTAAATAATTAAGCAATTAATTACTCAAATACTTATTGAGTCCTTATAAGGCTCTTCGCTAGGAGAGGAAGGAGAAAAAAAAATAAGAAAACAAGGAGCCTATTTTCCATGAATTTATGGGTTAGATATTTACAAATAGGCATAACAAAGTAGCTTGGGAAAGATCTTAATATAACCAGTCATTCTCCAATTTGACTGTGTATCACTACTACCTGAGAAATTTCTAAAAAACAGATACTTAGCTTGTCTTTAGAATTTCTGACCTAGTCCATTAGCCACTGGGGCTTGAGAATCTGTACTTTCTTTAAAACTCCACCAAGGACTCTGACATGTAGCCCATTTTTGGAGCCACGGGTGTAGTGGAAAGGCCACCAGTTCTAAGGGGCAGGAAGACTTGAGTTAGAATGTCTTACTAGCTACTTGACCTTCTGCATCTCATCTAAGTGTCTACGGGCCTTAGTTTCCTCATCTATAAATAGAAGCACTGAATACTAGCAACAGTGACAATAGTCATGACAGCTAACATTTATAGAGCATTCACTGTGGTCCCAGTGCTGTGTTTATACTTTAGAGGTAGACTGCGCATTTGAGTCTCTCCTATCAGAAAATAAACTTAATGAGAGTTGGGCATAGTCTATTTCATTCACCTCTGGATCCCCAGGATCCTGGTTAGCACTTGTCTCATAGTAGGTGGCCAATTAAATATTTAAAAGAATCAACAACGCAATGATGAAGTTCCTTCCATTAGGACCATTTTACTTTTTAATTTGTTGTTTTTTAAAAGATTTTATTTGAGTGTGTGTGTGACAGAGAGAGAGAAAGAGAGAGAAAGAGTGAGAGAGAGAGGGAGCGGGCGTGCACGAACGAGTGGGTGGAGGAGCAGAGGGAGAGGGACACGCATACTCTGCAGTGAGCGTGGAGTCTGACATGGTGTCTGACTGTACAACCCTGAGATCATGACCTGAGTCAAAATCAAGAGTCAGAGGCTCAACTGACTGAGCCACCTGGGTGTCCCTAGGACTTTCTTACAGGTGAACAAACTCATGTATGGATAATGAGATGTTGGAAAGTGTGTGCCTGGAGAGTCCATTTCCTGTTAGAGACCCTCTCATTTCCCTGGCAACTGGGCACCTGGTGGCTCATTGAGTTAAGCCTCCGACTCTTGATCTTGGCTCAGGTCTTGATCTCAGGTCATGAGCTCCAGCCCCATGGTGGGCTCCATGCTGGGTGTGGGGCCTACTTAAACAAACAGCAAACAAACAAAAAAGAAGCCTAACAGCTCTTGAGGTGATACACTGTGTAGAACTATTAATGAAGGAAGTTGGTTTTAAGCAAGGCCTTCAAAGTTGGGTAAGAATTTGATGGGCAAAAACAGATGAAAGTTGCCATGTGGTTAGAGCAGAATGAACAATTTTTTTTTTTTTGGCACTAGTAAAGGCCTGGATGTAGAATATAAACAGAGGGAAGACTGAATAATGTGAGGCTGGAAATGTAGCTGGGGGTTAGATCAGAGTAGTACTTGTTTGGCAGGTTTAAAAACAGAGACTTTGTCATTTATGGGAAAGCGTGAAAACATTTTAAAAAGTAATTATTAAAATTCTCATTACTTTTACTGCATTTACATGATAAAAAACTCAAGGAAAACACAGAAGTGAAAATCTTTAAAAACATGTCTCCCCTTTACCACACCTTTCTAGCCATCTTGCTTCCCATCCTGGTGGCAACTACGAGTCACATTTTCATATTTTACATTATTTTTATCAGTAAAGAAATACCACGGTGAGAGCAGTGTTCTATGATGACCTGAAGCATGGAACAGGTATAGAAAAGATAAGCTGCCAGGAATCAAAACAAGAGCTGGTATGATAGCTGGTATGATAAGGGGACCGGGCTTTCATCCTATGTGACAAGGACGTGTGTATGAATCAGGACAGACCCATGGTGTCTTGGGGCAGAGCCTGATAGGATAACCCAAAGCAGTCAATCAAGAATGGTTAAACAAAGACTAGGTGGAATGATGGAAAGATTACAAAGGGGGTGGGAGTGAATTCTCAAAGCCCCTCACGTCATTCGTCCTGATGTTAACAAGAGCTCTACTATGGCTTGGGTAGAAATACTGTATCTGACTAAAAAAGACGACCTGTAAAGCATGTAACAGCATCTGCTACAAAGGAAGCACTGAGTAAATGGTAGCTGTCACTTATTTGGGTTGAAAGGTGTGGGTCAGAGCAGAAGTGGAATGGGTGAATTTGGCAGACACATCCCTGGGGGACATTCCGTGTCTGTCTTGCCTCTTTTGTCATCAGTATACAAGTGGGCCAGTTGGGGACAGCTAGGTGATTACTCTCTTTTAGCAGAGTCTAAACGAGTCTAGAGTGGAGAACATGAGAGGTCAGCTCAAGAACCAATTATTCCACAAGCAGTCTGGAGTGCTGTTATGTACACTGTACTGCGTGTTCATGTTGTGCCCAGTGGCAAAGACGGAACGTGAAACACTCCTGCTCTCAGGAACCTGTGTCTTGTGGGAAGAACACTGCACATGGGACGAATCAGACTTTTTATGTGCCCACCTCTGTGTTACTGAAGAAGTGAGAAAGCCGTGAGGTCTAAAATAATCTGGGAGGCTTCGCCATGCAGGTGACACACCCAGATCAATCCAGAGTCTATGTAGCTTAGCATCTCATGCCCACTGAGGACTAGTGTTTGAACAGGCATTTTGTATGCCATTACTGACATCATCTTAATGGATTAAACATTCCCAAGACTTCAATACTTTTGCTTATACTGTTGATTGTTTTCTTTCATTTTGGTAAGCAAACAATTCGTCATTCTCCTCCCTTCTTTTAGGCATCTCACATTTGTTTGCAAAGAGCTTTCAAAATACAGTGATTACAATGGTTTGTTTTCTTGTCTTCTCTTCATTTTGTCACAGTTGATTTTTTCATGGCTATGTGAATATAGACGGTTGGATATAAAGCATTCAGTGATTTTGTGTTGAGATAAAAATAGTGTAAAAAAAAAGTAAAGAGTTGGTATCATTACCATTCCTCCTTGAAAATGATTTTATTGCGCTGATGAAAAACTTTCTTCTAGACTTTTCTAAAGTAATGTTAAACCTCATTCATACAACTTTGAACATCTCGTCCTTGATCTAGGATTGAACACACATTTCACATCTTGGAAAAAACTTTTTTTTTTTTTGTTAGCTGATCTTTTTATCCCTTCAGGTATTAACCAGTCTTTTTATTTTCTGAGCAGCAGTTCTGGAGCTAAATTCCCTGAAGGCTAAAGCAACTACTAGATGGTTCAAAATGTATAGTGCTAAAACTTTGCTTTTGTTGTATTATTTTTTTAGTAGAAATCCCACAAAGAAAACTATGCTCTTGATTAGGAAGACATAATGCAGTAAATTTCCACAGATTTCACTCTAATTTGGAACTTTCAGTATTTCCATCTGAGCTGGCACTGACACCCAACTCTGTAATATGTACAAAAGAGAAAATACATCACAGTAAACTTCCAGAGTAAACAAGTCTCCCTCCAGTCCAGGGATATTTAAACAGATCAGAAACAAACTAGTATTTTAAAATAATACTTTCATAAGGCAATTTATATGCTAATCACAGATGATTTCCCTTCTGGTCACCAATGCAGGCTTTAAGGACATTACATATTAAACGGTACATAAGGTGGGGCACCTGGGTGGTACAGTTGGTTAAGTGCCTGGCTCTTGGTTTTGGCTCAGGTCATGACCTCAGGGTCATGGGATCAAGCCGTATGTCAGGGTCCACGCTCAGTGTGGAGAGATCAGTGGAGCTCTCTCCCCCTCTTTTTGCCCCTTCCCGCCATGTGCATATGCTCTCTCACTAAAATAAATAAATCTTTCTTAAAAAATGGACAGTATGTGAGTTAACCCAAATTAATATTGGTCTTAATATTTTTCAAAAATCCACGATTTAGACACTTCACTAATTCAATCTAGCCTTTCTGTCCAAAAGTTAAAACAGTTGGTTATAATCTCAGTAACAATTATCAAGAGATGCAAATAAGAACAAAAGAGTCATCCTTAAGAATTTATCAGACAATAAAGGTTTTTGTGGCATCTCTTACTACATATTTGCCCATGAGGCATCTTTATCTAAAGAGCAGCATTTCTCAACTTGGGCATTATGAACATTTTGGTCCAGCTAATTCTTTGTTGTTCCATCCGGTGCGTTTGAGGGTGTCTAGCAGCATCCCTGACCTCTATGCACTAGAAGCCCAATGGCACCACCTCCCCAGCTGTGAACAAAAATGTCTCCAGACACTGCCATGTACATGAGGGCCAAAAATTGCCTCTGGTTGAGAATCACTGGTCTGTATTAACCCTCACTTTCTACTTCTTATACATACATGATGATACTGATATTTGATATAAGACCTCAGTTCCAGTCCATCATTCTGTCCCATCACTCTAATATAATAATGGGGATGGAAAATTAACAGTCCCAAGTCATATAGAGACCATCCTCAGATTGCCCTAATCCAGGATCCCTTTAAATGGCAATCTTGGTTCTGGAGCTCCCCATGGAGCTGTCACATACTTCCTAAGATCTGTATGGTGATTTAATGGCTACCTCTGTCCAATCCTGTCTCTTCCCCTCTCTCTTCACAGGTATTATTCTCCAATAAATTCTGTCTTGGCATCTGTTCCCCAGAGGACCCAACCTGCAATACTGATCAATCTATTAGTCAGAGCATTCCATTCTCTTAGCCTAGATGGGCACTCTCTCTCCATCTGAGCCACTCACAGTCAGGCCCCCAAAGTTTCTCAACTCTTGGGTGATAGTAGCTCTGTCTCTGTTCTGCTGGGGATGTGGAGGATGCTCAGAGAATGCAGAGGGGCCCGAAGCAGTGTGGCTGCCTGAAAACCACTGCCGCTAGCACCAGCCTTTGTTTTTTCCTTGACTAATGTGAGTTTTCTGCCACAGCCAAGAGTCCAACCTAATACACTCCACAATAAAGGGGAAACTACAGAAATATTTGAGAAAATTAATAAGGAGCCTAGAAGTTGTTATAAATGGAACTCAGGACAATAACTATTAAGAGCTAGGTATACAACTTGTTCAAGAATTATGAAGCGTTCTGCCTTCTTAAGTCTAAACACACTTCATAAAAGGTGGGAGAGGGCAGAATTATACCCATTATAGCAAATGATTCTACCAATTGCTGCATTAATTCTCTGATGATTTTCTCTAATCTCAGCATGGAGAAGCAGTGGTTATTGAATAGTGCATAGCAGCAGCTGTGAGGTCATCAATGCACGTTAGGTTCAATTTCCTATCAGGAGACATAGAGCTAATGTGGGTGTACTTCTACCCAGCACACCCCACCCCTTCCCATTTCCCATTCCTCATTGCTAACAATTAGGAGGAAAGAAAATTTACATGACTACAATATTTGATTTGAACCAATCTCTTAGGCTTGAGAATATTTCAATGTGTGTACATTTAAGACTGAAGTAGGCCCATTTCAGTACTTTTTTTTTAAATAGAAAGATTTCTTTGAAAATTCAAAGCCACATTTGTCCACTCCAAGTTTTTGAAAAGCTTCATTTGTGAAAAGCAGCCTTGACTAGAGCTGCTGGGGATCATTAGTGGGATCTGGATCTTCACAGGAGTTTCTGTGTTAGGAAGAGGTACTTGGATGTTTTAGCTCTAAGCTGCTGAACACCTGGGATTTGGTCATTTGAAAGGGTGTCAGCTTTAAGTTTTTTTAGATTCCAGATAGAAGAGATATCATCTGGTATTTGTTTTTCTCACTCTGACTTATCTCACTTGGCATAATTTCCTCAAAATCCATCCATGTGGTTGCAAATGACAGATTTCCTTTTCTCAAGTCTAAAGAGTATTCCATAAGGGGTAAGAGGATGGGAAAGTTGGCGTTTAAGGGTACAGACTTGCAACTAGTAGATACCCGAGCTCTGAAGACCTAATACATGGTACAGTGACTATAGACGATAACACTGTATTATTCTAAACTTTCAGCTTGGTAAGAGGGAGATTTTTCATTGTTCCCAACACTATAATAAATGATTGTTATGTGATGGGATAGAGGTGTTAGCTAACACTACAATGGTATCATAGTGTGAGATAAAGGTATCAAATCCTAAACTTGTACAATGTCGCATGTCAAATAAAAAAGGTGTTAACTGTTGACAGACCCTAACAGATCTCCTTCGTGTGTGTGTGTGTGTGTGTGTGTGTTTAAAGATTCTTTTAAGAGATTTGTATTATGGGCTCCCTCTTAAAATGAGAGCTTGGGCAGCTATTCCATTTTACTCTGTCTAGGAGAAGGTGCCTGACATTTTCTCTCAACAAGTTTCCATCCACAGTCAGCCACAGCACTGAAATATTCTTTGCCTCTTGGCTGGAGAGCTTGGTGTCTTGGTCACCTCTTCTGTTGCATAGGGTACAGCGGTAACACATGTGGGGGGACGAGGCCACCCACATTATGCAATATATGCTTTCTGACTCTTTCATGCTTACCAGTTACTGGCAGGAACTCTTAAGAAGTAGAGAACTCTAAACTGGGTTTTGAACATAGCAAGATTCCTGGAAATGACTCTTCTTTTTTTTATTCAAATGCATATGATCAAAAGGCTTTCCGAATATTGTTTTAATTGCCAAAGGACCAAGTTATAGGCCCCTTGAGTTTCTTCAGATGCCCATCATATTACTTGGAGAGCTGGGATAGGGTCCAGATTTCTCAGGCTATAGGCATCAGTGTTAACACAACCGCAGGTACAGGAGCACAATGGTCAGAGCCGCAGGGGGCTGTATCTCCAAGACCCTTGAGTGGGGCTTTGAACCACAGGGGAACTCACTGGAAAGGGAATAGATAGCCACTGCGCACAAGGCCATTCCGTTATTCTTTAGGCTTCCACACTCTCTCGAAGATCTTGAAAGGAGCAAATTAAATAGAAGGGGAAGTCTGGAGTTGGCAGAGGTGAAAAGATCTCAAAATGGCTGAAAAGTTTTTGGGGACTCTGACTTTGTCTGGGTGAAGATGAACTACAGTTTGCTACTCACTCATTCTGTTTAGGAGCTTTTCACCTTTGTGGTGACGGTTTGCATTGAATCTATATAATAATCAAGGCATTTTCTCTTTTGTATTCGTGTGTGTGTGTGTGTGTGTGTGTGTGTGTGTGTGTTTTAGTCTATTTCTATCTCTCCCTGATTTTTTGTCTTCCATTCAAAGCCATTACTCTCCTCTTATTGCTGCCTTTAATGGCTGCCTTCTGTTACAGTCTGACTGCCTTTTTCTCCACCCGTTCCTCTAAATTAGGGGGTCCTCTCCTCCTTTTCTATGCAGCAACCTCTCTGCAGAATATGTCTTCACTTTTCCCTACTGTAGCCTCTTTCGTGATTGGCCAACAGCAAAATGAAACTTAGTAGAAGCCAATTCTAAAAGCACTTTCGAAGGACGAAATCTTATCATTTACTCCCTGAATCACTGTCATCAGTAGAGTTGGTGCAGAACGGTATTCCATTTTGGGGCTCATTGGATAAGTATGAGTTCAACTTGGCGGCCATAAAATAACTGGGGAAAAATTTCGTTCCTTTCCTCCTGTGTAGCTCAGATCTCTGTGACTGACCTTGTTTCTTTATTTCTAACTACGTCTGATGGAAAAATAACTTTTTTTCCAATTTAAATTGTGTCTATATAGTGCCCAAGATTTTCCTGGTCCTTTTATGAAGATCAGTACAATTTCATTTTCATTTTCTAGATGATGCAGCTTAATTTTGGAAAATTAGACTACATGCCCAGGGAAGGATTCAACATTTCCGGAGAACCTAGCATTTTCTGTCTTCCAGAAGACTAAAATTAGATCCTGTTTTAATGACTGTCCCTGCAACATTAAGTTCTATGTAATGAAAATGTTTTCCATGTTCCTGCTGACAGACGACTTCCTACTCTTCGCTGATGTGGGTCTGAGGAATTCTGACAATCAATAATAATAATTGTATAAACATTAACATTTACCAAGTGCTTGCTTTGTGCCAGGCCCTGCACAAAGTGCTTTATAATGATTATTTCACATTTAGTCTTCCCAGTAACCCCATGAGTTATGAATACAAATGCTCTGGGCATATCAGAACTGTTCACATTTGATGACTGATTTAATAAAGATTTTTTAAACTGTCTGGTAAGCTCCCATAGTGCTTACTGCTCTGATTCTCTACACCACTCCAATGATACAAAGCCCATCCTGCTTCGAATTCTGGTATTATTATTATCTGGTATTATTTTCCTGTGTGTGGAGGAGGAGAAAAATAAACAGGTCTTATATTATTGACATGCACAGGAAAGGCTGACGTTGCTGACGCCTGGTTCCACTCTGGGATTTGTAGCAAATATCTCTGGGGCCCATCAGCCCACCTCTGACAGCGGTGTCATCAGCTGGGAAGGGTTCCAGGCAAACCCCAACCTCATCCCGAGTGGCTAGCATCCCACCCCAAAAGAGAGCCACGAGTCTTTCTGTTTCCTGCCCCAGGGGTTTCCCCATAATGTCATGGGTGCTGGCTCCTGGGTAGACAAACACAGCCACGGGGGACTGAATGCTTTGGCAGCAACCCTCAACCAGGGGGGTCAGGAGCAAGTAAATACAAGCTTCCGTTCTGCCTTTCAGGCTCTAGCTACCAATATTCAGATGTATTTTATTCTGTACACTTCTCATGCATTCCAGAGGACAGCTTAGCTTTCTTTGTTGTCTCATTTTTCTCGCTCTCTTTCTCCTGCTTCTGAGAATCAAGTCCTAAATAAACTTCCCACACCCAAGTCCTTGTCTTAATTCTGTGATGGTCTAACCCGAAGACACCAGGTCTTGGGACAGGCTTTGCTTCCAATAAGTGTGGACACTTGGAGAAAGCAGATAGCACTATTAAAAACAGAATCTAGGTTGTTGACACTGAGAAGCTTACTTCATCCAAGATTTAAGACCCTATTAGTCAATCAATAAATATTTATGGTAAGTCAGGCATTGTGTTGGGAGCTGCTGTTGAAGCTGGAGAGTTAATCCAGGGTCTGGCAAAAAGGCTTGTTGGAACTTCTGCCTTAGGGCAGCAGCAAACAATAGAAAGAGTTTTAAAATAATGAGAGTTACCTAATCAGATCTGAACTTTTGGAGGATTATAGGGCTGCATTGTGGAGAAGGGATTAAGAAGTGAGACCAAAATCAACCACAAAAACTAGGAGGCTGGGTAGTATTTGAGGCACAAGATGCTTGAGGCAGGCATGAGGTAAAGAAGGGAATGGACTTGAGAGGTGGCTTGGGGACAGAGTGGACAAGACTTGGTGAGAGATCAGTATATTAGGTTTAAGGTAAGAGTGGACTCTTGGATAATGACTAGGGGAACTAGGGGAAGGGTAATGTTAAGAACAGTGAAATGAGTAAGGGGAAAATGTTGAGGTTGGGGTGGGAAAAGAGGAGGGCAATGATGAGCTCCATTTGGGCAGGTTAAGTCTGAGGTGCTTGTGGGATGTTCAGACAGTGCTGTCCAGGAGGCGTGGAAGGTGGTTGGACCCAGAAGCAGGGGAAGAGCTAAGTTTGACTCCAGTTCAAAAATCAAGCCAGCCTTTCCAACGACTCATGCTAGAGCAACTGGACATCCGTATTCAAGAAATCAACCTCATGCTGCACTTCACGGTTTATGCAAAAGCTAATTAAAAACGCACTACAGATGTACACATCAAAGGGAACATTATCAAGTCTATAAAAGAGGAGAAAGTCTCTGGGATCTAAGTCTAGGCAGAGTTCTTAGACTTGACACCAAAAGCATGATCTATGAAAGGGAAAAGAAAAACAAAAACAAAAAACAATTAAATCCCACCTCACCAAAATTTAAAATTTTTGCCCTGTGAAAGACCTTGTGAAGGGGTTGAAAAGACAAGATAGAAAATATCTGGAAAGCACAACACAACAAAAGACTATGATCTAATATATAAAAACTTTTTAAATGCAACTGTCAACCCATTCAAATTAGAAAACAGATGAAAGACATGAAAAGACATTTTGCTGAAGACAAATAAGCACATGAAAAATTGTTCTGTGTCACTGGCCAGTAGCAAAATCCAAATTAAAACTGCAGCAAGATATTCCTACATATGTATCTGAATGGCTAAAATAAAAATAGTGAAAACAATGGGCACCTGGCTGGCTTAGTGGGTGGAGCATGTGACTCTTGATCTTGGGATTGTGAGTTTGAGTCCTATGTAGGGTGTAGAGATTACTTAAAAATAAAAATAAATACTATTTAAAAAAATAGTAACACCACAAGATATTGGTGAGGATACAGAGAAACTGGATTACTCATACACTGCTGGTGGAATGCGTCGAAACATTTGACACCTTCTTATAAAACTAAATATCCAACTATCATAAGACTCAGCACTTGCATTCTTGGGCACTTATCTCAGACAAATGAGAACTTATGTTCACACAAAAATATGTACAGGAATGTTGATAACTTTATTCCTACTACTTGGAAACTAGAATTATCCCAGATGTCCTCCAAGGAGTGAATGGTTAAATAAACAAGGCCATATCCAAAATATAGACTACTACTGAACAATATGAAGGAACTAACTATTGCTACATGCCAGAATTTAGATGAATATAGGGAATTATATTGAAGGAAAAAAGTGAATCCCTAAAGATTATATAACCCATGATTCCATTTATATAACATTCTTAAAAATCATAGAAATGGTTAACAGATTGCTAGTTGCCTGGGAGGGGGGAGCAGGGGGTGAAGGGGTAGAGAGGCAAGGGGTGTTGTCATAAAAGGATAATAGGAAGGATCCTTGTTGTGATAGACGCATTCTGTAAATGGACTTTATCAATGTCAATTTCCTCATTTTGACACTGAACTAGAGCTTTACAAGATGTGCCACTGAGAGACAGTGTGTAAAATGTACATGGGGTCTCTTTGTATTATTTCTTAGAGCTCCATGTTCATCTACAATGATTTAAAAAAAAAGGTTACTTTAAAAAAATGTGGAGATGTGGTAGTTCTGAGAAACATGTCAAGGGCAGAATTTTCATGGAATTAGTTACAGTGAATATTCATGAGGTTCTGTAACTATCTTAAGAATCTACAAGCTTAGATTTACTTTGAAAGCTGTACATCATTACCTTTCATATGAAAATTTGGATAGCTTCTACAGGTAACAATTTCTTGGTGACAAGAAGAAGGAACTAAGAATGATTTTGTCATGAAAAAAGCCCTCCTTAAGGAACTTATGGGCCAAATGGGGAAATAGACGTGAATATATGAGACAGAGTATTGCCTGGTAGCAGGCTAGGACCACAGTTTCCAGGGTAGTTAGTTAAAAGGCTCTCTGGAGGGAGCTGAGCTCGAGCCGGGTCTGCAATCAGATCTGGACTGAAAAAATTCTTCCAGCACTTAGCAAATAGCAGGACAAAGTGCCCAGAAGCAGCAGGTGTCAAGGTTTGGAGACTTGCCTCATCAGGAGGAGAGCATTTGTGTGGTTTGTTGAGGCATACAGAGAGTTAGGAAGGGCATGGATAATGGAGGTCTTTAGACCCTGATCCTGAGGACAGTGGCAAGTCCAAGTTTTAAGCAAAGTGATTAAGAACTCTGGCTCTGGGGCTGGAATGCCTATTTTGACCATGCCACTTCCCAGCTGAGATCCACTAGGCAAGGCACTTAACCTCTCTGGGGCTCAGGTTTCCCATCAAAAAAATGAGTACTCTGGAGAGTTACCTCAGAAAGTGGATATTAGGATTCATGGAGATAATGTACGTCAAGCCTTTAGCACAGTATCTGCCTAATAACCTCACGTGGCAGGTATTAGCTGATAAGAGCACCCTGGTGCTAGAGGCAGACAAAGTTTCTCCAAAGGTTGTCAACAGCTTGGGAGTGGAGACTGGGACTTGTTTGTGACCATATGACCTCTAGGACACTTCAGCACACAGTAGGAGTTTTGCTAAATTCAAGTGGAAGAAACAGTGCTCTTGAAGCATTAATCTGACAGTAGGGGACTGATCCTCGGGTGGAAGGAGAGTCCTTAGGCACAGAGCACAATCACAAGGCGATGACAGTGAAATGGCTTCGCTCCTTGTGACAAGAACCAGGAAAAAAGATCGGTGCTGCCAGGAAATGTAATGAATAGGTAAACAATGAAAGATGCACTGAAGTCTGGTTTCTGGGCTTTGATTCCATTTTAATCCAACAGATTCCAAGTTTAACAGATTCCAAGTTTTAACTGGGTCTCTGTTGGAAAGAAAGCCCAGGGTAACAAGGAGACCATGGGTTTCTAAGTCAAATAAAAGCTGCTTGGCTCCTTATGTCATATATAGGACCTTAAGGCATGCCCAGGGGACTCAGTCTGTTATGCTAGCTCAGGTCATGATCTCAGGGTTGTGAAATCAAACCTTGCATAGGGCTCCGTGCTCAGCGGGGAGTCTGTCTGAGATTCTCTCCCTCTCCCTCTGCCCCTCCCCTGCTCATGCTTGCTCTCTCTCTAAAATAAATAAATCAATCTTTTACAAAATAAAGAAATCCATTCTCTCTGCATCTGTAGTAGTGACTGTGGCATCCCACACTCAACCCCTCTTCAGCACCTTCTAACCCAATGTTCCAGTGGTGGCCTCCAAGTAACTACCTCCCACAAGCTTACATGTCCTTGCTGAAGAGAGAGGCCTCTGGCTAAGGACTGAGGCAGGAACACAAAGCCCCCACCCATGTGACTCATCTGGGACAACTTTGAAAGGCCAAACCCACTCCAGAGCTGCCTACTGTGGCCTTAATCACAACCACATTGTGTATCTGCCCCCCTCATTTCCTAAGGGACATAACCCCCAACACCACAGTCGTCCTTCTGCAAGCAACCCACCAACCGGTACCGTGTGGGTGCTGGAGCTAAGCCTCAGGCAATGTCCTTCATGCCCAATCTGTAGGCTAGAAGGCAGCACCGCAGCCAGGGCAGCTGTAGGGACAACAACATGCCATCGCGTGCTTGGCACAAAATGGTCTTCCAGAAATCATGGCTAATGGGTGAACCTCGAGGACATGACAAGAAGTGAAATAAACTGGTCACAAAAATGGTATGATTCCACTCATGGGAGGTAGCTCAAGGGTCAAACTGTTAGGGACAGATAGCAGAATGGTGGCAGTCATGGGCTGTCAGGGGTCCAGAATGAGCAAGTGTAGACTGGCCATCAAGTCTGATGAAAAAGTTCTGAAGACCCAATGTAGACCAGCGTGAATATACACAACACTACTGAATTATACACCTAAAAATGGTTAAGATGCTACATTTTATATCATGTGCTTTTCATCACAATGAAAAGAAATGATGGCTACCATACCATTATTTATATTTGACTTTAATCCACAAGTAGGTACCTTTATTGGATTGTCCTCCATCCTTTCTCATTTCCCTGGGATCTGCAGTTCCAAATGTGGTTGAAGCTCGCTACCCTAGCTGGTGCCCTGAGTACTGTGTCTCCATCATCTATATGATCCTCTCCAGCAATGGCTCTAATCTCCACCTAGCCCCAGAGACTCTCCATTTGCTAATGCTCTGAAATCACCCGGGGATAGGCTCTGAAGATCTCCATGAAAGCCACCAGCATTGTCAAACCCCCTTTCCCAAACAAAACGAATGTTCTTTCGAATCCCCACCATGACCTTCTGAAAAGCACATCAAATTGCATCATGATTTAAAAAGGAAATTATACTGTGTCAGTGCCGGGTTGTTGAAAGAAGGGACTGTGAAGAGGAGTTTGGTGAAGTTGACAGATACAATGATATGGTTAGAAATCTTGACGGGTATGACGTAGCGTCTCTGCTGGGGGTGAGTACAATTACTATTGATACAGAAAGAAGAGTCAAGGTCAGAAAATACAGAGGGGCCAGCAAGCTCCAGTGGAGGGCTCTCAAAGTAGCTGGAGAGTTTGTGTTATTCCAAAGTTCCAGCTGGTCAGCAGGACACAGAATATACAGGGCGAACATACGGGCAGGGGTCAACATCTAAACATTCACATCTAGTGAGAATGGAGAGCAAATGTCCAAGCATGGGTTGGAATTTGGGATGAATTTGTTGCATGAGAAAGTGGACATGACAGTAGAGCAAATGGGAACAGGAGGGTGCCACTGGAGAACTGTGGAATCAAAGGGATGGTGCCTGGGACTCATCTTGAGCCAGGGGTTGTCTCTTTTCTGCCCTAGTTTGGGACAGCTCTCCTGGGGAAGGTAGATGAAGGTCAACAATGCTGGGCTTCTCCCCAGAGTCAGGCAGGGTCCCGCAGCTTTTAATGATCACAGTTGAAAGCTTGGTGCCCTGGAAAAGCCCTTTAGGTTCTAACTCAGCAAAATGCACTGAATCTGACAGCTCAGCATTTGCCACCTCTGGTGCATATGCATGGGAAAAACAAACTGCCCCACTTGCCAACATAAGATGTAAATGGGGTCCGGGGTTGCTCTACTTGTTAAATTTTCATATTTCAAGTCACAAAATATTTAAAGTCTAAATGGCTGCTTTCTCCTCATTTTCCACTTGGATACCTGAACTCCATTCTAAAGGAAGACTTGGTGGTGACCATAGCGGGGAACCAAATGCCTCCAAATATTGGCTGGGCTGCCTTTGCTGGGGTGGATGTCACTTCCCATGTGCAGCTCCCAAGCATCCACAGAAACAAAAAGGTGGGGCTTATGGGAAGATTAATCGGAGCTTAATGCCATGGCTAATAGCCTAAGGATGAGGGTGTCTGCAAACAGAATGGGCTGCCCTGCAAGGTAGGGAGTCCTCTACCACCCTAGTTTCAAGGCCACAGGGCAAAGGCTTTCCTAGCTCACATGTTGCATTATGACTCCTGTATCGGGAAAGGAATTAAACCACATCTCAAAGGGCCATTTCTACCTAAGATTCGATTACCCCAACTCATTAAAAGTTGATTAATGCCAGCTTGACCAAGTTCAGCTACTTCGAGGCAGCCTCACATCCCCAGAGAAAGTCACAGGCTCCGAAGCCAGAGTACCTGGGTCGGAATAGCGGCTACTTACTTGTCGTGTGACCTTGGGCAAACTATGAGATCTAGTTAAGATTTCTCCTTATCAGTAAGCTGGGACTTAAATCACCTAGCTATTCCCCTGCTGTAACAATCCGATTGCTGAAGAGACGTCAAGGGCCGAGCTAAGGCTTGGTCTGTAGCTCTCGGCACGACTTTTGAGGCCCCCGACTGTCCACGTGAGGTTTTGGGTAGTGATTTTGCCCTCTGAAGGCCAGAGAAGTGAGCAGGGACATGCGGCATCTAAAGCGTAGCTGATTATTATTATGTGGTTATTATGTACTATGTGGTTATTTCCTGAAACCCCCCCGCCACGTAGGCTTGTGTTCCCTGCGCAGGTCATCATTCAAGGAAGGAACTTAACAGCAGTGGAGCAAGTCCAGATTGTGCTTCTGGGTGCTAAGTGTGCTACACTGTGGCTGAAGTCACGGCAAAGCGGAGGTATCCGTGAATCTGTGCCATAAGACCCACTCATTCCCCTCCTCGTGTAACTGAGACCGTGGCCTGTGGCCCTTTTCAGCCCATTGTCTGGAAAGCTCTGTTCTCGTGGTCACAGAAATGGGCACATTTCTCACCCTCAACAGAGAAGATCCTGCTACCACAAGCACTGTCCACTTGCGATCTCATTCAGAGCGGAAAAACCCTCCAGTCGATGATAAAGGGTCGGTTTCTGTCACCTCCTTGTGAGGAAGAGAGCCCATCCTTTCCACGGTGTCCTGTAGAATGTCTCTATTGGAAAAACTGATGAAGAGAAACCTGGAGGAGCTCAAATAATTCTCAAGTGATCTGTTCTTACAACAGCCAACTTGAAAAGTCCCCTGAGAATACTCAGGTCTTGGTGAGAAGAAAGAGCTGCTGATCAAACATAAGGCTTTCCCCAAATTGCTCATTTCTCCTTAAAATTCCTACATGAAGCCTATAAGAAAGTTCCTAAGGTTTAGTGGACAGGTTGTTGGTAGCACAGACAGATCTACCTCAAGAGAGTCAGTTCACCTCAGGACCAATTCCTCCTCTGTTCGTACACCCACTGTTCATCGAGAAGCCCCGTATGAATCAAGCGCAGAGCCATTCTGATGGCAGGAGGGAGGGACGGCCAGGGACTGATCAGTCATTTCTGTGTGCACTGTTAACAACAAAATCAATAATGTCAGTGCTCCAACGGGCCCCTCATGTTCTAGTTAGGATGTCTGTGGTTGTCATATGAGAAAGGCAAAAAATTTCAGAACAGTATTATGTTTCAGGAAAGGTTGCATATTATAAATCCACAGGGGTCTGCAACCATCACTGTCTTGGACATGGACTTATTTATGGATTTAATTTGAGTTGACCTATGAAGGTATTTATTATTGCTTTTCATAATAAGAGGTGATATTGATCGGGCTTGGTTTTTCCATGTCTGTGGAAAATAGCTGTTTTTCAGCCTCATTTTTTTTTTTTTTTGCAAGGAAATGCCTTCCCGTTGGGGTCTTCTGGATTCTTTACTACTGTACTCATGACACCTTTAATTCTTTTTTTTTTAAATTTTATTTTTTATAAACATATAATATATTTTTATCCCCAGGGGTACAGGTCTGTGAATCACCAGGTTTACACACTTCACAGCACTCACCATACCACATACCCTCCCCAATGTCCATAACCCCACCCCCCTTTCCCAACCCCCTTCCCCCCATCAACGCTCAGTTTGTTTTGTGAGATTAAGAGTCACTTATGGTTTGTCTCCCTCCCAATCCCATCATGTTTCATTTACTCTTCTCCTACCCCCTTAACCCCCCATGTTGCATCTCCTCTCCCTCATATCAGGGAGATCATATGATAGTTGTCTTTCTCCGATTGACTTATTTCGCTAAGCATGATACCCTCTACTTCCAGCCACGTCTTCGCAAATGGCAGGATTTCATTTCTTTTGATGGCTGCATAGTATTCCATTGTGTACATATACCACATCTTCTTTATCCATTCATCTGTTGATGGACATCTAGGGGCATGGACACCTTTAATTCTTTACCTACTTTCTTCATATGGGAAGGAGATCTAGCCAGATAGTCCTAAAAACCCCAGGGACAAGGGGATCACCTTATATAAAATGGCAACCCCTTTTAAGTAGAACCCTCTAGTCTTCCACGCTTTCTTTTTCTTGGTCACATGATCACACTCTGAACTCTATTATGTACTGATTGTTTACTGGTTTCTCACCAGTCTTCCCTAATCGAATGCAAGCTCCCACAAAGGCAAGAGTTAGTCTTGTTTGCCATTTTTAATCTCAGCACCTAAAACAGTGCCTGACATATTATAGGCACTCAAATAGATATTACCTGAATGACTAAATGACTATTTGAACTCCAAGCTAAGAAGTCTTTAGGGTTTCTGAGGTATAATCTGCTTGAACTCACCATCTTAGTCTCTTTGGGCTTCTGTAACAAAGCACCATAAGCTGGTTTGCTCATAAACAACAGAAACTTATTTCCCTCAGTTATTGAGGCTGAGAAGTCCAAGAGCAAGGCACTGACAAGATAGTGTCTACTGAGGGCCACTTCTTGCTATAAGCTCATATGGCAGAAGTGGGCAAGGGAACTCTCTGGGGCCTCTCTTACGAGCACGCTAATCTTATTCATGAGGGCGAAGTCATTTCCCAATGGCCCCACCTCCAAGTAGCATCACGGTGGAGCTTAGTATTTCAAAATATGGATTTCACAGGAAACATCAACATGCGCTCCATAGCATATACCAAGTTGGCAATCATATCATCATTAAGCTAAGAGGATGACGGAAGTTACCTACCCTAATCCCTCATTTTGAAGACGGAGAAACTGAAAGCCAGAATGTATAAGGGAATTGCTCAATGCCATGGAGCTAAGTATTAGTAGTAGAACCCAGGCCTCTATATTCCCATTCCAGTCCTGTATCTATTACTCCTGGTGATTAAAACAACATAATGTATATTCTCCCAGATAGTTATTTTTTTAATTTTATTTTTTCTTAAGATTTTATTTGTTTATTTGTCAGAGAGACAGAGAGCAAGTAAGGGGAGCAGGAGGCATAGGGAGAAGCAGATTCCTTGCTGAGTAGGGAGCCTGATGCAGAACTTGATCCCAGGACCCTGGGATCATGACCTGAGCTGAAGACAGGCACTTAACCGACTGAGCCACCCAGGCATCCCTTCCCCAGATATTTACTAATTACAAAAGGAAAAACAGTAACTTCACAGAGGAGAAAACCCATAGTTATGACCGTAACCAACTGAGTAATCAAACATTGGACATCAGGCACCCACTGTTAGGATGCACTGGATGGGAGACATCACCTTTGTGTTATTCTTCCTTCAGATCCCTAACCTTAATGTAACTGTGAGAAAACCTCAATCAGCCAAAACTGAGGGACATTCTAACAAATAACAGACTAGTACTTTTCAAAAATGCCAAGACATTTTGTGAAATGACAAAAATGCTAAGACATTTTGTGCATTCTGGAATAGAAAAAGGACACTAGTAAAAATAGCAGTAAAATATGAATAAGGCCTATAGTCATAGTATTGTACCAGTGTTTATTTCTTGGTTTTGATAACTAGACGATGGTTATATAATATGGCAATATCAGGGGAAGTCAGTTAAGTTATATATGGTAAGTCTGTACTATTTCTGCAATTCTTCTGAGAGTCTAATATTATTTCATAATAGAGAGTTAAAAAATATGAAACAACATCATCTTGTGTTGACTCTGGACAAAAGCGCATGTGTCCATTGCAAGGTACCTGTAATGGGTATTTGAATGTGGACAATTCAAAGACGATGGTTTTTAGGACTTTGGACTAAAAACCATCGTCTTTGAACAGTATTTAGGACTTTGGACAGTATTTGGAGCTACTTTTGAAAGGTGTCCCCCAGCGACTGAAAGAACTAACAGGTACAGAAAATGGTTGCCCCGATGCATCCAAGAATTCAAGAGCCTGGAAAGAGAATGCTGCCCAACATTCTGTTCCTTTATTCAAAACATCTAGTGTGGCTGGGACATCAGAATCCCAGCATTCCAGTAGGAAAATTATTTTGCCTGTCCAGGAAGTAGTTCCAAGAAGTTTTATGACAATTTCATTTTAAGACTCTCCATTCTGAAACTTAAGATGACCCAAATGACTTGCTCATCGTCACTGGGGAAGTGCAGCTGATTCAAGTTACAGGCATATTCTTATTTTAAACCATTTGATCCTACTACACTAAATGATTTCACAAGAGACTTTTAAACTTGTGAGAATGGGCTTCCTTACAAATAACAAGACGTGCCCCAGTTCGGGAATGGCAGACAAAATACTGTACTTACACCATTCATTTCTTTTTAGTTTAATACCTATGGTAGATATTAATTATCACTCTCTGACCTCACATTCCAGCCTTTCTCCATCTGCCTCCTGTTCTTTCACAATAGAGCATTCCAAGAAGCTGATACCAGTTGACAAGAATTTACATGTAAGATGAACAACAGTGACCATTCCAGATAGAGTGCAATAGGGTTAAAAAATTTAAAAAACAGGTTATAGGGCGCCTGGGTGGCTCAGTGGTTAAAGCCTCTGCCTTTGGCTCAGGTCATGGTCCTGGGGTCCTGGGATTGAGCCTCATGTCGGGCTCTCTGCTCAGCAGGGAGCCTGCCTCCGCCTCTCTCTCTCTCTCTGCCTGCCTCTCTGCCTGCTTGTGATCTGTCTGTCAAATAAATAAAAATCTTAAAAAAAACCAGGTTATAATCCCAGTTTTTCCATTTTCTTTTAGCTTTGTGATTTCACAGAGTTTTTAAAAATCATTTCTGCATCTTCGTTTCCTGATGTGTAAAATGGGAATCCTAGTGCATGCCTACCTCACATGGTTATGACGAGGGTTAGGTAAGTAGCCCAAGTAAAGGTACTTTGTAACATGGATAAATTACACAAATGAAAGACAACCTTATTGGGATATGCAACAAGATCAACCATAGAAAGGTTTTTCTCCAACCCACTTAATTCTATTTTCCTACCATCTACCCATCTTCAAATGCTTAAGTCTTACACCCCTGACCAACAGAATGGAGGTTAGAGTGTGAGGGACCCCTCATTCAGCCAATGGAACAAATGGTTGAATTCACTGCAAATGTGTGCTCCAGTGTCCTTCCAGAGCAAGCCCCCATGACACTCAGATAGTGTACAAATAGAAGTACATGCCTTTAAAAATGACTGCTTTCTGTCAGAGAAAGACAAATACAATATGAATTCACTCATATGCGGAATTTAAGAAACAAAACAGATGAAAATAGGGGAAGGGAAGGGAAAACAAAATAAGAAGAAAACAGAGAGGGAAGCAAACCATAAGAGACTTTTAACTCTAGGGAACACACTAAGGGTTGCTGGAGGGGAGGTGGGTGGGGGGATGGTGTAACTGGGTGATGGGCATTAAGGAAGGTATGTGATGGACTGAGCACTGGGTGTTATATGCAATGGATGAATCACTAAATTCTAACCCCAAAACTAATAGTACACTCATTGTTAACTAAAATGAATTTAAATAAAAAATTTAAAAAAAAATAAAAATGACTGCTTTCTAATGAAGCATCCCCGAATACCTCCAGATAAGTGGGGAGGCTGTGGGATCCTTGGCTGGACTGCAGTAAGTTGTGATGTAAAATGGGAATAAACCCCAGACTCAAAGCCACCCACTGCTCACACATTTATTCATGCTTATTGCTTCTGAGATGTCCTATTCTTTTGATTTTTTTGATTCTTCTTCTATCTGACTTCTTTTTCTGGGCATTTATCAGAGTTTGGTCCTAGGTCCTCTTCTATTCTCACACGCTACATGATCTCCATCATCAACCTTCTCAAGTCCATATGTATCAGCATTTTCCTTACTTACACCTCCCATCACTTATCTCTTGTCTGAGCTACAACTGTATATGACTTCTCCAGTTGATGTTTCATAAGCATCTTAAATTGAGCATGTCTCAGACTGAACTAGTGCTCTTCCCCAAACTTGTTTCCTCCACAACCTTTATCACTGCACTAAAATACTAAAACAGACTCTTCCAACAAAAAACCTGGGAGCCATCATGAATCCCTCATGTCTGACATAGAATCCATTTCCAAGCCACATAGATTTTACTTCCAAAATTCTTCTCCCATCTATTCAATTCTATTGTCAACTGCCTCTGTCTTAGTCCCAGCCATGATTTTTATTCATTGCATGAAGAGAACTGCCACTCTTTCTGTCCTATCGTGATGCATTTCCTGGAATGTGGCAGCAATTTTACAACCATGGAAGTGGCAAGCTCAAATAGTAAAGGCAAAGGCTAAGGCAGCAGAATGAAAAGATAGTAAGAAACTGAGTCCTTAATGATAATGTTGAGTTGCTGCACCAACTCTGGGAACACCTTTCTTTCAAGCTCTGATTATATGACAAAAATTAATATCCACTGTTTAAGTTCTTATTATATATTCCATTACTTGAAAATTTCCAAACTGACAAATACTGTTCCTGCTGTTACAATAATATAGCTAGCCGTCTCCTGAAACTACAGCTACCCTTGGTGCTGGGGTCAAGACTGGGTCTCCTAGTCCCACATCTGGGTACTCTAGAAATCTTTAAGCTCCCTATTTATTGGACTGAAGTGTGAAATGTGTGCATTTATGTGTGCTGGAGAAAAAGGATAAAAAAAATCAGTCCACAATTAAAACTTGAAGACTAAAGTATAAGACGGCTGTACGTAATAAAGCAGTAATCCACTATTAGGCTCCTGTAATCTAGGTCTTATGGTTTAGTGGTATTTTCGTTATTTCAAAGATTCATACTTAGATTCCTCAGAGGCATCACAAAAGCCTTCGTACAAACAGAGGAGAATGAGTGTCATGCCAAGAGTTGGAAACTCAAAAGAAGCAAATGAAAATGTACGGCGAGCTACTCATTAATGGAAGGAATAAAGGGTGTGAGGAAAATGTTAAGAAATTATAAAAATGTTAGGAAAGGAAGAGGTCTGTGAACAAAAGCTGGATGAGAATAGGGTGATACCTCCTTTAGCCATATCCTGTGGTCATCCCCCCTTACCACTGTTCTGAAATTTTAATGTGGAAAAACAAGTGCTTCAGAAAGCACTTCCTTCCTTAATTCCCTCCAAAAACAAACAAACAAATAAACAAACAAACAAAACCAAACAAACCTGGAAAGCATTTAAAAATCAATATACCTAAATGATTCTACTTAAAATATTTATTCAAAATCCTAGCCTCACTTAAAAAAAAATCAAATATTCCATAGCATGGTCTGGTGAGCAAAGCACTTACCAAGAGACTACATCATCATAATCATATTAATAGTATTATGATCAAAAGCTACACTTTACTGAAGGAGTATATACTGGGTACTCTACCGGGTGATCTACATATATTACCTTCTCTAATGCTCAGACAGCTCTGAGTGAGTCCTGTTATTATCATCATTGAACTGATGATGAAATGAAAGAACAGAGTAAAGTAACTTGTCAGAAAGTGGTGAAGTTAGGATTCAAGCCCCAGATAACGATCCTCAAGCTCAATGCAAAATTACTGAGGAAGCTTAAAAACATAGAAACAAGTAAAGGAAGAAATCGGGGCTCTTACCTGGTCAAAAGGGGGTCTTCAGTTTATGTGTGTTAAGCAGTGTTGTTGTTATCTAAATGATTCTTTCCAAAAAGCCTTTCCAGTAGATACTGTCACTATTTTACATATTAAGAAATTGAGGTCTTAAGATACATCCAGCTGGAAGGGGAGAGCCACGACCTGGTTGCTCACTCTTTTTTATTTTTTTTTAATTCTAAAGCTGTACCAATATTGGCTAATTCTTGCTCTTGGTAATATTACAATGGTCTTCTCATGACATATGCTATTCATTTTATTTTACTTACTTTTTAGATTTTATTTATTTTGATAGAGAGAAAGAGAAAGAGAGAGTGAGAGGAAGCAAGCAGAGGGAGGAAGAGAGGGGGAGAGAATTTTAAGCAGATTGCACTGAGCCTAGTGATGCAGAGCTCGATCCCATGACACTGAGATCAGGATGTGAGCTGAAATCAAGAGTTGGACACTTCACTGAATGAGCCACCCAGGAGCCACATGATATTCATTTTAAAACGTAAGATTATTGCATTTGTATGCAACTTAAAAAGGGAGAAATCTATTTGAAAAAAGCTTGAGAGATGAAGGTGGTGGCTTAAGGATTAATATGTGACCAGAGCACTGATGAAAAGGTTTCTGCATCCTAGAATCTCTGTCCTTTGGGTCTGGGATCATTTTGGAGAAAGAACTTAGAAAAATAGGATCCCAGATATCTAACATTCATTCTTGCACCTCTGATAATAGCATTTAAAATTAGTTTATCAAATAATCAATTTAGGTTCATTTTCTTTACGATTTTATTTATTTGTCAGAGAAAGAGCAAGAGCACAAGCAGGGAGAGCAGAAGGCAGAGGGGGAAGCAGGCTCCCCACTGAGGAAGGAGCCCCGTGTGAGACTCAATCCCAGAACCCTGGGATCATGACCTGAGCTGAAGTCAGCTTCTTAACTGACTGAGCCACTCAGGCATCCCAATCAATTCAGGTTCTTAAAATACTACCTTAATAATCATTTTGGGGGCACCTGGGTGGCTCAGTGGGTTAAGCCTCTGCCTTTGGCTCAGGTCATGATCTCAGGGTCCTGGGGTTGAGCCCCGCATCGGGCTCTCTGCTGAGTGGGGAGTCTGCTTCCCTCTCTCTCTCTGCCTGCCTCTCTGCCTACTTGTGATCTCTCTCTCTCTCTGTCAAATAAATAAATAAAATATTTAAAAAAAATAATAATCATTTTGATACCTGGGGATCAATAGGACACATTTTAAAAAATAGTGTATTTTCCTCTAAAATTAAATTGGTACTCAATTTATGTTTCACTTTATTGATTTTTGATGGCCTCATAAAGATCAAAGTGAACATCTATGATTTAGTGTCTTAGTTTCAATCTTTCCAACAAATGAGAGAAACACAGTGACAGAGACATAGAGTAAGCACAAGCAGAGACCTAGTTTGGGTGAAGGGAACACAGGCAGTCTTTGCCCAGCCAGTATCCCATGCTTCTGCTAAGTGCCTAGGATTTTTTTTTCCTTTGGGGAACTACTCTCTGCCCCCCAAAGCCCCTCCCTACTATATTCCTCGTGGTCCTAGTAGAGCTGCCAATCACAGTGCCCCTCTGTCTTCCTGAATTCCACCAAGGGTCAGTGCCAGGACCCCAAACTAGGCTACTTCAAGGAAGCTGACAGAGGAGGAAATGATACAAGGTCAGAAGCAGTTTGGAGCTAAGCATTCAAAAGACAAGACTCAAAAAGATGATGCAGGTGTTCCCGCTTCTGAGATCTCAGAATGCTGCCAGTTCATATCCTATCCCAAGAGCTCATTTCTAATTCACTTCCTTCATTTCTATGAACATCTTTTTAATAAATAGCCCCCACCTCCCATTCCCCTCTGTTTTCTCTGACGCGAGCTAGCCAGTTAATTACTGATGTTTGCAGCTGAAGACTATTGGCTACTGCTAGTTAGCTACCTGGATCCCCATCTCCAACCACTTCTCCCCTGCCATCTTCCTATTGGGAACTCTCACATGTGATGCAGTTCTCTCCAGTGATGTACAAAGTCAAGTCTGCCAGGAAGGCTTTCTGGGAAATCTTGGGCTTCATGATCCAAAACTGATCCGCCCTTTTTACCCTTTCTCATCCTGTGGAAATGGTAGGTGGTGGTACAGCGGCCATCTCATGACCATGAGGTGACAATCATGAGGAAAAGCCCATGAAACTCTCAAGACACCAGTCCTGATACTGTTGAGCCTGTAACACCTTACCTTTAGATCCCTTAATATTGGAGACAAATAAAGCTCTATTTCAGCCACTATAGGTATAAACTTTTTGTTCTTTCAAGTGCCTGTGATGCTAACTGATACAAACCTCTGCCAATAAAAGGGGGATGCAGAGAACAGACGAAAAATACAAGTCCTTCTGAACATTGAGGAATTTTAAGGGGATATGGTTTCGGAGGAACTGAAGACACAGCCTGATGTACTGCGTACCCGACCTCTACTCTTTTCCTCTTTTTGTTCACTAGTCATGGACCGCAGCCAACCGTGGAGCTGCTAGTAATTCAGCAATGAAGGACACTGCCTTCTGGATATAGGTAACACTCCGACACGGGGCTCTTGGCTTCTGAAGAGGGGAATTCTATTTGCATACATAAATATGTGTTCACTTGTACTGAGAACGCTAAAGATTGATCTTACCCAGAAGTCACTTCTACTGAGACAAAGGAAATTCTAGGGTTGTTGTTGTTGTTTTGTCTGTCCATAATGTAGTAGCAAAATAAAATGCTATTATGTCTGTGTCTTTTTTTTTTTCTTCCAATCCTGGGCTGCAGGCAAGACTTACAAATTCTCCTCAGAGACTGAAAAAGGTCAATAATAGAAATGTTGTCTTCTTCCTCTGGTTAAATAACTCATGGGCACGTGTATAGTTACACATGCATTTCTAAAGAAAATCATTCAAGGACCACATGATTTCCTGCGGTGACCTCCAGGGTGCTGAAGAGTTAGAAGACTTAAAGTCTAACATAACCTGTACAACAAAGAATCTGTGTTAGGCAGTTGGAGGGTTTTGGGGCCAGTGACAGAACAGCCAAGGGGTACAGTCCCTGGGACAGGCAGATAATGCATGTTTATGTGGCTGTCTTAATGGGAGAAAATCTTCCTCAGAGAATAAACTAGATTTAGGGCTTATCCTATGAAAATTGTTATTTCCCCCTGGTTAACTCACTTGCATAATTTTGGGACTTCAGCCCTGATGGGGCTACTTTATTTGCAGCATTTAGACAAAGTTAATGACTGTTTTCACATAGTAAGGGCAGTTGAGTAGAATTAGGAGGTCACTGGCTATTAGCATTTGATTTCCTTGCTGATGCCAGAGAGATGAGCTGGGGGAGGGGGAGGCTCAATCACTCATATTTTAATTTAGTCTCATTAAATGAGAGTTCCAAATGATGTCTGAGGGACAACTCAAAATTTCAGACAGGCTATGTCTGCCTTGGCCCCATGACCAGTCCTTAGCACAGCAGGCATATCCGCTGATAACACAATTGTCAGAGGGACAGGCTTTCAACTCTCAGTCCCAGGGGAGAATGAGATCAGGCTTGAATGATCCTTTATGGTGATTGAATTGCTTTCTGACCAGGAAGCCTTGCTCACTTGTGGACTTTATGGACGGTGCTCTTAAAAATTGGCCAGTTAATCTCTTTAACTGTTGCGTCTTTCTTGGGTTCCATTGTCTCCTTCATAAATGCTGTGCAACTGAGAAATGTGGGTTAAGCAAAATGCAGATGTGATTCTGCCTTAGGAAGAGGGAGTAGCTATCTGCAACAGTCGGGGATGGAGAGAAAGAAAACAGAGTGGCTCTTTTAGGAACAAAAGATATAGGATACAAAATCATGAAGCTGACATGGGGGTCTGACACGAATAGTTAGTGAGAGCTTGCCAAGGCAAATGAGAGATGTGGGGACCAGCATGGGGACAGCCAGGTCCAGCTCTCCATTCCACCTCACGTAATGTTTTCCTTTTCTCATTTCAGGCTCAGGGAATGCGGGATTTATTTAATGAATGAAGACAGCAGCTCCCCTCATGATGGTAGTTGTTATAAAAAACATGTCAACAAAATAACGGGTAAACACATAAAAAGAAGCATTTGAAGAATCCTCTGCCTAGGGAAAAGGAAACATAATTTGAGTTATATTCTAAGAGTCACAAAAAATTTAGCTAATACTGAGCATTTATGTACAATGAATACAATATATATTGTGGTATGTGCATGTGGGTTCTAGGTTTTACCTCCTTTAATCCTTACCACAACCCTAGGACAAGGGCACTGTTGCATTATCCACTTTTTACTGATGAGGTAAGGGAGACACAGAACATAATCTGATTCAAGTTCCAAAGCCGATAAATAACAAAACTAGAATTTGAACTCAGACCCTGCAAGGTGAGCTCCTGAAAGTGCCCCAGATTTCTGAATGAAGAATAGGGATTTTCAGGTTTAGAAGGACCCTCCAGGTATAAGAAATGCATGGGACAGCAGAGGGAAATGATGAGAGAGCCAGAGGCCAAAGAGCAGACAAGGGGCGGGGGAGCTGTGAAAGGAGCACAGCAGGAAGCTAGACCAGTTGGCTTTGGAGCCACATCTTGATAAGCTGGGGTCATCAACCTGCTGGGCGAGGAAAGAGATAGCTATGGGAGGTTTTTGTTTTTGTTTTTAGAAAACAGGAGAGATCTGTGTTTAGCACTGTGAACTAGTACTAGTGATATGGATGGATAGGACTCTGGGGAAAGAGAGGCTAAGCACGAAAAGTCCTGATAACAACCACTGATAGGGCTGAGCAGGGCAGAGTGGTTGGCAAGGGTTGGGCTTGAGTGATTTCTTTAATGAGAGCCTATCAACAGGATTTGGTGACCAAATAAATAGCGGGAGGTGATATAGAAGAACCCAATGTGAGGCCAAATTTTCTAATGAGCAATGATATTGTCAGTAAAGAATGTAAATGTGGGATGCAAAACAGGTTTGACTGAGATATGGTAGATAGGAAACACTATCATTTCCACTGGTCAGGCCATAACTGGAATGTTATCTGTTCTGGAGAGCTCCTATTAGACCAAGAGGAAGGGAACCATCTGGATAGCAGATATTATAAGGAATAACGAAAGGACAGGAAAAATTCAACTCCACTGAATTAATTTACCAAAGTATTTATTTAGAGTGCATACTCTGAACTCAAGTCCTGATAGTGGGGTATACAACCAGTGATGGGAGAACCAAGCTTTTCTTAGCTTTTTACCTTAGCAGGACAATAAACAAGAACAAGAACAAGAACCCAGATGGGGACTACACCAAAATAAAAAGCTTTTGCGCAGCAAAGGAAACCATCAACAGAACGAATGGGCAACCCTACTGAGTGGGAGAAGATATTTGCAAATAATGTATCTGATAAGGGGTTAATATCCAAAATATATTAAGAACTCCTCTAACTCACTCAATGTCAAAAAAACAAAACAATCTTGATTAAATAACCAGGAGAGACAGTTTTCTAAAGACATACAGATGGCCAAAAGACACATGGAAAGATGCTTAATATCACTAAACATAGCGGAAATGCAAATCATAACCACAATGAGATATCACTTCACACCTGTCAGAACGGCCAGTATCAAAAAGATAAGGACTAACAAGTGTTGGTGAGGATGTGGAGGAAAAGGATCCCTTGTGCACTGTTAGTGGGAGCACAAACTAGTGCTACCACTGTGGAAAAACTTATGGAGGTTCCTCAAAAAATTAAAAATAGAAATATACAATCTAGTAAACCCACTTCTGGGTATTTACCCAAAGAAAACAAAAACACTACCTTGAAAAGATATAGTTACCCCTATGTTTATTGCAACATTATTTATAGTAGCCAAGATATAGAAACAACCTAAATGTCCATCAACAGAGGAATGGGTAAAGGAGATGTGATGTGTGTATGATACACACACACACACACACACACACACACACTGAGGAATATTACTCAGCCATAAAAAAGACTGAGATCTTGCCATTTGTGACAACAGAGATGGACCTAGCAGATTTTAGGTTAAGTGACAAAAGTCATACAGAGAAAGACAAATACTGTCTGACTTCACTTATAGTGGAATTTAAAAAACAAAGCCAACAAACAAAAGCAGAAACAGACCATAAATACAGAGTGCAAACAAGATTGCCAGAATGAGGGTGGGGGTTGGGCAAAATGGCTTCCAGTTACGGAATGACTAAGTCGCAGGGATGGAGGGCATAGCACAGGGAACAGCATCGATGACTTGTATAGTGACACACAGTGACTATACTTGTGAACAGAGCAGAACATATGGACTTGTCCACTTAAAGCTATTCTACCATTGTGTGTAAACTATACTTTCAAAAGAAGAAAAAAGAAAAATAAAGCCCAACTGGTTCACATTAGCATGAAAAGAGGACACTTGGAGAAGACGATGTAACAAAAATATTTGAGACCTAGAAAAGTGACCATTCTGTTTGGCTCCAGTGGGCAGAAATGGATCAATACATCGAAATTTTAGGAAGTCAATTTCCAGTTAATATGAAGACTTTGGAACAACCAGAGCTGCTATGTGGGAAAAAAGGTGATTTTATCATCACTAACTGTGCTCAAACTGGATTTCGATGACAGGGTTTTTATGAAGGGAGTACTGCCTTAGAAGGAAGATGAACGATTCCTAAATCCCTTTAAATCGAAGACTGCATGGCAGAAGCATGATGCACATCATATTACCCACAAAAAGACAGTCTGATTACGCATGCTAGAAGGTGCCATTTTCCCAGCCCTTAGTTTCCCTATCTGTAGTATGACTTTGTATTAGTTATTTCTAAGGTTTCCTGTTACTTTAAAAGTCTCAGTGATTTTTGAAAGAGTTGTTTGGTATCATTGGAAATTCTGAATGCAAGAGTATGGGATGTTTATTTAATAGAACAATAGGAAAGCCTTGCTCAAAAAAATTTTAAGAAAAAGTCACTGTAAAAGGTGTACTTCTAGACTACTTACCTGGCAACAATGAGTCAACATAATGCTAGCTAATATTTATTAAACACAATTCCAGCAACTGTGCTAAGCACTTCATGTAAATGATCTCATTCAATTCTCCTAACAACTCTGTAAACAGAGGTACTAGTAGCGGTTGTCATTTGCCCAAGGTCATACAGTGTATAAGTGGGAGGAATACCTGGCAGTCTGAATCTAAGCAGAGATTGACAAACTTTTTCTGTAAAAGGCCAGAAAGGAATTCTTTTAGGTTTTGAGGAGCACAAAGGTCCCCATGGCGTGTTCTTAATTTTTTTTAAACAACCTTTTTAGGAAAGTAAAAGCTATTTTGGCTCCTCTGCTATATACCACCCAGCCTCCATGTTGGATTTGACCTGAGATACGTAGTTTGCAGACCCCTGTCACCTCTATCTTGCTACAGTACTCCACTGCTTCCCCCAAACTAAGATTTCCTGAGAACCTACTATGGGCCAGCCACTGTGCTACACAAAGCTCATGTATCATCTCATATGGGCCTCATAAACAGCCTCTGAGCTCATTTTATAACTAAAAAAATAGGTACAGAGAGGTTCTGTAGCATGTTCCACAGTGACAAGGTGTGACCTTGACCTAAGTAGCGTGACCTGGGACTAGTGCAAGACCAGAGTGAGACACAAGCATGTAGTGTTTAGCCATAGCCTGGGCACTTAGGTTGTGGTGGGAAAGACACTGTACCTTTATCACCAAATGAGTTTTCCAGCTCATTGGGCTTTTAGGATGGATGCATTCGTGTCAGAAGGACTCTAAAGACTGAGCTTGGAGGACTTAGAGAACAGAAGTAAGGAAGTCAGGTATAGGGCTGGTTTGAGAGGATAAACAGGTTGGTAAAGCATGGAGTAGGGGCAAGATTCTTAAGAGCTTTGGATGTACAAATAGTTGTGTTACCACAGGCAAGAAATTTAATGTATCATGACTTCAGTTTCTTAAAGTAGAAAGTGAGGTGGTTGAATGAGATGGTCCCCAAGTTGTCTTCTAGTAGTAACATTTTGAGTCAGGGAGGAGTGAAGGGAAGTTCTAAGAAATGCCAAAAGAAAGAACCCAGGATAGGTTTCTTGGGAGAAAGAGTGCACAGAAGAGTTGTGCAGAGGATGCTCTCAAGTGTACACAGTGCTCTATACACATGAGGATCAAAGAGGATGTGTTTTCAAGGTCCAAGTGACTTAATGCCCATTATCAAAGGGCTGAAGGACATTTTAGTGGCTCAGAAAGATCAGAAAATGCACAGGGAGAAAAACAGTATAAAGAGTGACTAATGTGAAGAATAGTTTCTGGTTCCAAAGAAGAAGGAAAAATGGCCAATGAAGAAAGATGCAGAAGTACAAGAGCCAAAATCGAAGAGGATATGAATAAATAGGTCACTATGAATATGTGGGTAGTCTATGAAAGCATGAAAAAAGGCATCAATAACCCAGGAGACCACCTAGTGAAGTTTAAAAGGAAAATAAACACTGATACCTCTGGTAAGACAGAAGAACTAGTTTCAGGATTGTAAGAAGGTAAGGTCCAGAAAGCTTTTACATTCAGCAGAGAAATGAATGGGAGCCAATGAACATAACTACAATCATAATGAGAAACACAAGCATTTTATAATCTTCACCTTATCTAAGAAGTGTACAGAACAACAACTCTGTTACTTGAACATGGCTTGTTTATAGGATGCCAACACTGATCTTGACAAGAAGAGAAGAAGATTTCTGATGGAAGAATGGAGTCTCAGAACAGGTTCCCAGATTACATACTTATTATAAAGATATCTAAGAAAAAGATATACCTGGCTCATCTATGATGGTATATCTATTCTGAAAGAATACCAATAGCATAAAAATAGAGTCTAATTTTATGCACACAAATAAAAACTACCTCTTTGGATATTTAAGAAACAGAGACTTCAAGGTGGATATTAAGGTGCTTCTTTTCAATTACATTTATTCAGTGTATAGATATCCTAGGTTTCTTAATACTGGACACAAAAAGGCAACATTGTTAAAAAATTGGAATCAAACATACCTCTAAGAAAATGGGAAGCTATTAAAAGGATGTTGATTAAAAAGAAATCTATTTGTAGGGTATAAAATCCTGGGAGATCATCTTTTGTGATTCCATCTATCTTCGTATTCCTAAATTTTGTATTTTGGAATCATTGCCTCCCTTCTTAAATAGCTTTCTTTGTGATTCTTCAAGGATCTTATGAAAAATGTATAAAGAAAGTTGGCATATAACTGATGAGACATGGATAAATATTTACTCCCAACAGTCTAGCGGTGGGAGGGGGCATAGTTCTTTCAAAGATCATATTACGAAAATTTTAGGTAGATTTCAGCATACTATTTTATGTGCCAGTTTTGGATGATGAATGATGGGTCACTGGATCTCTCCTTTGTTTCCCTTCCTCCTTTATTCCTTCATTTTTTTCGTAACATACATAGGCAGAGTGTTCTCTCTCTCTCTCCCTCCTGCTGCCCTTCCTCTCTCTCCCTTCCCCTTTCAAAATTAACTTTAAAGGAAGAAATGCTCGGGTGGTTATGTAAAAAATTCTGGGGTATGGAAATCTTGTTGTACAGCTGAACACAGAGACACACCAATGCAATATAATAATTAAGGCTTGTATATATGGCATTGAATTTTTTAGGCCTTAAATGTCAATGAATTTGGGAGAAAGACCATTTATACATTCTAGACTTTCTATGTTTTCTAGCTACAACCTTCATTTTCAACTCTGACATGGCTAACTGCTCTTTTCTATATTACATTTATGTGGGTGCATGCCGCATACCAATATATATTTCCTCCCTCTACAACCATCCACCATGTGGATGCATTTCTTTATTAGTCAATATATATTCTGTAGGCTACATTTTGCAAATTCAAATGTGGACAAAATTCAATGATATAATCCGTAACACTGCACAGATGTCTCAAAGAGATTGGTAGAAATCAGTCACCAGGAGGCTGAGTCTAAGAATTGCAAACTGCATTGGGATTACAAGTCAGAAAACAGGTTTAAAAAAAGTAGTAAAATTTTAATTTGTGATTTCATTAAGACCATGGGATGAAGTCAGAGAATAACTTCAGTCAGCAATTTACATTTAAATATAGAAAAATGCAAAAAAGCATCATTTATATAGGAGAAAAAGAGACATGGATGTAAGAAAAAATGAGAAGAGAGAATTCTAATGAATGATCTTCAGATGAGAAGAATCAATGAAAAATATCCAGCTGTGGTAAAATGCTTTCAAATTGCCATTTATGCAAGTGATGCATGGAATAGGTATTTCTCAGTGCAGAGAGTGAGAACAGAAAATTATTATGAAACAGAGCAGGATTCTTGGCAAAACACCAATGAAATATACTTTCCAATAGTAAGGAAAACGGAGGGGGTGAAATAATGTCAAGTGGAGAGAAATGCCTGCTCCCGGAGACTCTGAGCCCTATTCTTAGAAGCTTAGAAACCCTGAGAGTTCTGGGAAACAGTGACCACAGAATCAAGACACTGATTTAAATTAACACCTTGGTCATATTTAAGAAACAGGCAGTAATTACAATTGTATCACATGACAAGAAAAATAATATGTACATACAGAGTGATAGTCAAAATGGTGTGTATCACCATTAGTATGGGATGGACGCAGAAAAATCAGACATAAGTAATGAGTGATCAGAACCGAGTAAGAAGGATTAAAATGAAAAGGAGGCAGCATGCTATTTATCTGATTGACTATCAGTGCCTGAGGGCAATGATCAATATACTTGTAAGAAAATTTTCAGTGCATATTCGTGATTACCCCATTGCTCTTGTATTAGAATTTTTGTTTTTTAATATTTTATTTATTTGACAGACAAAGATCACAAGTAGGCAGAGAGGCAGGCAGAGAGAGAGGAGGAAGCAGGCTCCCTGCTGAGCAGAGAACCCGATGTGGGGCTCGATCCCAGGACCCTGAGATCATGACCTGAGCCGAAGGCAGAGGCTTTAACCCACCGAGCCACCCAGGCGCCCCTAGAATTTTAATTTCCAGAAAAATAAAAAAGGTGAAATAGTTAAAAAAAGAAACTCAACTTTTTTTGAGGGGGACAGAGGGAGAGAGAGAATCTTAGGCAGATTCCAAGGACAGCGCAGAGCCTGACACTGGGCTTGATCTCAAGACGGTGAGATCACTTCCTGAGCTGAAATCAAGAGTGGGGCACTTAACTGACTGAGCCACCTAGGCACCTCTTAAAAAACTCAACTTTCAAAGAATCACTTTCATGGGACACTTGCCCACCATCAGTACCTTTCATTGACATCCATCTGTAATTCACAAGACATCAGAGACTACATTGACTTAAATTACCAAAAGCTATTCAATTCAGAAAGCAGAAAAACTCTAATATTATAAAACTTGTCCCCAGATCATTTGCTTAATCAAAATTCAGAATAGCAAATTATCAGCAATAGTGGATATAAACAGGTTTCCACTCATGGATTTAAGTACCCTTCTGAAACACTTTTTTTTAAAGTTAAGAGATCACAACGATAAACTGTATGTTAAAAGCATTACAGGACAATTTCTAAGGACTCTGCAATCATTCTATACAAGTTCTTGAAAGTACTGCTCAGAACTGAAAATTCCAATAGATGTCATGCTTCAAGGAGTATTAAAGCAAAAACAAAAGAGGAGAATGATGAAAGATACAGAGGTTCTATACGTAGTGAAGATTTAACAGCTAGAAGTGGTTATCAATTAATACATTAAAAAATGTATGTCAGTTGCAGCTTTCAGACTTCCAAAATATGTGAAATATCATGAAATCATAATCAACAGGAGCTCCTGAGACCTCAAACATATTAATACTAAATGAGAGACTAATATCGATTATCCACAGTCATTGAATACACATTTACTACACATCTACTAAATGCAATGCCATGGAAATTACCCATGTTTTTCCACCACAGATCTTAATGTTAACACAGGAGTATACTTGGGGATGAAATACAAACAGCAAAGTAGTTAGTGTGAAGATGAGAATTGGTTATTTTTGTCTGGAAGAATCAGGGAATGTTCTTCAATGGAGTGGGGAGCTTTATTTTAGTCATATTGAGGTATAATTGACACAAATTATATTTATTTAATGCATTTAAAGGATTTCATAATTTACATACTGTGTAATGTTCACAATCAAGCTAATTGACGTATCATCTCACAGAGTTACTTCTTTCCTTCCTTTTTTTTTAAAGATTTTATTTATTTATTTGACAGAGAGAGATCACAAGTAGGCAAAGAGGCAGGCAGAGAGAGAGGAGGAAGCAGATTCTCTGCTGAGGAGAGAGCCCAATGTGGGGGCTTGATCCCTGGACCCTGGGATCACGGCCTGAGCCAAAGGCAGAGGCTTAACCCACTAAGCCACCCAGGCCCCCCACCTTCTTTTTTTGGAGTCTTGGCATGCACAGTTTATGGAATTAATGTTCCATGTGGAGTAAATAAGACTAATATCAGTAGTAATGATAACAGATGACACGTACTGCTTCTGACCCCCAAGAATCTTTTATGAGTTATGCAATTTTATCAGCCAAAAGCCTCATGAAGGCAATTTTTATTAATTCCATTCTACAGATAAGGAAACTGAGGCACAAGGAGTTAAGGTCATAGATCTATCAAAGGAGTGGAATGGGATTAGAAGTCAATCCATGGGATCAAAGAGCCTCAGTTCCTATACTGTCTCTTCAAAAACAGAGAGAGCAGAAGTGTGTGGCACATGAAGGACAAGAGTGGACAGAAGTGGGGCTCGGGGCCTCTGTACTGCATTTAGGAAGGCACCTTCATCTAAATCATATTCATCTCTAGAAGCTTTACACAATCTTTCATTATAGCATAACCATTAAGAGAAGATAGCATGCTCTTCAGAAAATTCCCTACATGCTATCATCAATAAATACAATACTTGGAAATTTTGAAACTCCACTGATGAAATTAAAAGTTATCCTTTGAATACTACAGACATTATAGAAAAGAAAGGTTTTCAAGTTTCACCTACATATTCCTTGTGATACTTGATTTTACTTATAAATGATCGTTCTATGCACAGCACAGGTCTTTAACTGTAACGTTTTATTGACCTTAAGGATGCATTTGCCATTAGTTTCATGACCCCTGTTTTTTTTTTTCTCTTGACTTTCTTATGCACAGAACATATAAGCAGAAGATAGACCCTATAAAAAGTTATTCAATTTCAAAGCAGCATAAAACTAGATATAGTGAAACAAATGCGAAAAAAGAAAACCTAAAGTGGTCCAACATCTTTCTCTGTCACAGTAATAGCACCACTTGCCATCTTGCTTACATGAGAGAAGGCGTCCCTACAGGATCAGCTTTGGAATGGCTTCTCCAGTACGAGAACTAGAGCTGTCCTGCTCTATCACCCAGCAGCCCCATTAGCAGGGACAGTCGTTTATAAGAAGTATGGCCAGAGTTAGTAGGTATGGATAAGATTCAAACAACATGGTGCACAAGGATACTACAATAGTATCAAGGTCATGTTATCCACTTAGGAACCAAGTGGGCAGTTTGAAACACCACAAATCGTCTGAGGCCTGTTTTCTCTGTTAGGCTTCCCTCTCTACTGCAAGCTTCGAGAAATAAATTCTCTTTCTTTGTACTTTTGACTTTGGCCCCTTAAGGTTATCCTTCTGGACAAAAATATCGAGCCCAGTGTTCTTTGAATCAACTTCCTCCAGGTGATCTCATGACTGCTTGTAGAAGCTATGATTCTCCATTCTAGAAAGGGCTCCCATGGTATGCAGGATCACAGCATTTTTGCTCAGGTGAATTGGCTCATTTCCCTAAGTCATATCCAGCAGCTTCAACGTTTCCTCCTCAACACAAGCAACCCAACACACCATCCTTTACTACACTGCGGATTCCCCTTACTCTCTGGCGAGGGGGATGGAGGTTCTTCTTACAACTTCTGAGTCTCTCAGGACTATTGGAGCAATTTGGTAAGATGATCGTTTGAAGGTGCTCAGTGAACTCTCAAGTGCAATCCAAAAAGAAGGAGGACTACTTCAGTAAGTACTGGAATATTTCATATTTCCCCGACTCCTCAAACAATCTTAATACAATGCAATCTTCTACATAGCAACAAATAAAACAAGCTCTCTCAATGAAGTAAACAAAACTTATGGTGAGTCCCAGGTCCCTGAGAACACTGGTGAAATTTCCTGATTTAAAAAAAAAAAAAAAACCTCAGTCTAAGTCATTCTTGGCACTGGGTGGTTTCAAGTTCTTAAGTCGTTTTTCGAGTGGTATGAATCTTTAACCTTTAATCTTTAACCTTTAAGAATAGGATTATAGAAAAGTATACATGTTATGAACTGATTCATAGAACTCTATAATTGTGAATTTCAACCTTGCACTTTGTGACCCCAAAATGCACACACACCACACTTTTACTATAGAACTCAACACCAGTAGGCATAATATAAAAGGTTACTGAGAAGCAGGTTTCACTACATTGTGCTTCTAGTGAGATACAGAGTTGCACAGTATTTAACGAGTTTTACATTATGTAATTGTAACTTTGTGCTTAGAAGGGCTCCACAGGGAGAAGCAATATAGCTAGATGTAAGAATTTTCTCCATTTCACAATGCAGAAGTCTGATTCTTACAGTATGATTTTCCTTCTATGATTGTGTTTTCACACGTGTTGGGTAAGGGTTCCTGCAAATTCCATATCCTGCACCTTGGCCTCCTGCTATCTTTACTTTGCCATGTTCCCTTCTCTCAGTTAGAATGGAATGGAGGAAGGAGTGGTGAGTATGGCCTTCCTCTGATTTTGATCTACGTTACATTTCAAAAGTTTAGACTAATAGGGGCCATATAACAAACAATATTCACCAATCAATATTTCTATAAAATTCTCTAAGTAAGGGTATGGGTGCTTTAAATGCAGAATAAGAAATACAGAATTACTAGGGAAGAAAAAAAATGGTCCATTAACTTATATGAATTCATTTTTCCTAACTTACAATGCTTGTTCACCTCCCTGTAGTCAAGAAACTTCTCTATTTACAACCTCCCATAGATAGCAATAAAGCTCCCAGGCACAGCAGAAGCATGGCAATGAAGAATGCCACCAACAGAGGACATTTGTACTTTCAGTCTAGGCTACCATTATGTTTTCTTAGTCTGGTGTGCTTTGCATGCATATTTTTGTAATGTTTTATAAACATTATTATTAACACCACTATGTTGAAAAGTACAAAATACTGAGAATGTTGCTTTAAGAAGAGACATACAATTACTATGGCAACAGAAGAGAAATGATTTTTTTTTTTTTTTGTAGAAAGATGTGTATTGTATATATTGGTCACTTGTATCATTTTGGAGTTACAAGGAAATGAACTTCCAAATAGCCCTTGAAAACCAATTCCGGCTGTTTGATAGAAGAGATTCTTTATTGTCTATAAATTGCAAGATCATAGACTCTTAAGAGTCTATAGGATCTTAAACTTTATCTTGTTTATCTAGCGCAATTCTCTCTAAAACATCATTATGGCAAAGACTGCTGACTGCCTCTGATAGGTTTCCTTCCCTTCTCCCACAGCAATATAACTCATGGTTTTTAGTTTGATACATGCTTGCCTGAAGTCAAGAATGTATTTCTTAGCCTTACATGCAGATAGAATCATACGACACAGTTCTGGCTAAAGGAACCGGAGCGGATACTTTATGGCAATTCCTGAGAATTTTTCTTAAAACCCTGATGGCACATGTCCCCCGTGCCTTCTGCCTTCCTCCATCTTGCTGGGGGCTAGATCTTAGCTGTGGCAGCTGGAGTTGGAGCACACATATGGGGCCATGTACTGACAGCGAGAATTGAGGTCAGCATGGCAGAACAACACGATGAAGAGGGACTGAGGACTTTGCGAAGCAGAACGGCCTAATGAGCCCTGACCTACCTGTATCTGGATTTTCACATGAGAAATGCATTTCTCCACTGTTTAAGCTTTTGTTAGAGTGCATCCCTATCAATTGTAGGTGAGCCACATATAATTCCTATTAGCTGATCAGCCAGACTAAGAAATGATGGAAATGTGGGAAGCAGTCCATGCTACCAAACAGTAACCCTGCTGTTTAGGTCTTCCTTCCTGCCTTTAATAGATGCTCCTGATTCCCTTCCATCATCTTCCTTAAGCATACAAGCTCCTCAAATTCAAATTCAAAGAAATTTGAGAAAGCTATGCACCACTTTTGGGTTGTCTTCTTCCTGAACATTCTATACGCTTCCAAATATTCCTCAGACAACCATTTCTACACCCTTCACAGTCTTGGTTGCCCTGCTGTGGATGTATCCTCATTTGTCAGTGTCCCTGTTAGATGTGGTGCTCATAAATCAACATGATACCACAGATGTGATTGAACCAGTCAGGAGTACACTAAAACCTTTGTTAATTCCATTAGCATGATCTAATGTTGCACTGCCTTCTATAACAAGCCACATCGTCGTATCATATAAGAGATTAACACTGACTTTGTGGTTACCTAAAATCCCAATGTGCTTTTCCAATTGTTAAAAATAACACAACAGGCCCTGATTTGAGTTGCTTATGCTAAGCCCTATGCCACCACACTGACAATCACAGTTTCAGTTCTCCAAGAAATATAATCTTTAACCAGTCAATCAAGAATTGCCTGATTGGCACTAGTTAGGTAATCTGCCTGATAGACCCCTGCCATCCCCTGAAGGAAAGTAATTAAAGGGGAGCAGAATATGCCACTCCAAAATATACCACTTTGACATATAACTTTGAATTAAAGTTACTTAAGAAACAGCTGGCACAAGGACACTTTGACCCTTCTTTGTCCCCCCTGATAACAGCAAATCTCTCATGTGAAATGTACTCTCCCTGTAACAGGAGGGTAGATGGCATCCTTCTCACCAAAGACAGGAAATTTGGGGCTGAGATGGCTGTATGAACAAACCTTGCTACTTCTTGGCTAATTTGCTACCCCAAGCCCAAAGCAAGTTATCTTGTCAATTCTTCACAAATTTACTGTTTCTTTTTCTAAAAGGTATAAAAGTTCCCTATTTTAATCACTTCTTCGAGTCTCGTGTTTTTATAGGCTCCCATACACACGAAATTAATTTTTTTTTCTGTTTATCTATGTCAATTTTCAAGCCAAATAAAGAACCTACAAGGGAAGAAGGTGACAGCTTTCCTCCCTTACAGAACCTTACAGTCACCAATTTGCATTTTGCTCAGTGTAACTTCCTTGTTCATGGTCCCTTCTGCCTACAGAAGTCTCTCATTTTGTACAGCTCATCAGAGCTCCTTTCTAGCTCTAGATGGGATGCTGCCGAATTCATGAATTGCTGAATAAAGCCAATAAGACCTTTAAAATGGACTCAGTTAAATTTTGTTTTTTAACAATATGAACTGCCACAATGTCACATGTCCCTTAGTCTACATTTATAAAGACAATTAAAATGAAAAAAATCTTACCAGTGGGACAATTTACTTGTTCTTCATAAATTTTATTTTCTAAAATGTGGGTATAGCATCCTCATCTGTTGTAATCTTATCCTGAATTTTTCTTTTGATCTTTCAGTGTGTTAACTACCATTCTCATGTGTCACTTGAAAAGTGAGTAACTGCAGTCTATGTTCTTACCTAGATTATGGATAAAAATCTTGACTGAAGTACAGGAGGGGAAGCTACACATGATTGTGCAGGTAGCACACTGCACAACTTTAAGGAGGTACCAATTATGTAGATAGGATGGAGGTTGTACAATGCAGTAGAACTGAATCCAGTGTGTGGTTATCACCATTTAAAAACCTCTGACATTGACAGTTTAAGACAACACTCTTCCTTAGGCATAGTTATTGGAATGCCTCCAAATCTGCCTAACTCTACTTCTCTCAGTGTATAATTCTTCAGGTAATTTAAGAAGATACTGTGAGGATCCAGGTCAAATGCATTGCTAAAATTCACATATGCTGCTGCAGCATAACACTGCAAAAAAAAAAAAAAAAGAAGAAGAAGGTTGGCCAAAAAACCCACAATATTGAGATAAAAACTTTACAACATGACTGTAGTGACTACTAAGCTCTAAAATAAAGAAAAAGAAATATTTGCTCAAAGTTTCACAATATGGTTTTTCCTAGATTTATAGGTCTTTGAATAAAAGTGACAAGCCAAATTAATGGTTTAAAAAACTTGCAACCATAGGGGAAGAAATTCAACAAAGTGCCAAGTGGTGGATATCTAGCTAAATAATAAAAAAGTAGTTACACTGATGCTTTGTTATTTAAAATCCTTTTCCCTCAAAGAGTAAGAGTGATAAATTGTAAGGACTATCCCAGTACATTTTCAATTAAATGACTAAATTAATGTAGAGACATTTAATTAAAGTTCCACTAGTTTTTCCAAATGCCGTTAATTATGCCACTATCTAAAATTAAATCTCTCCCCAAACCCTTTTACATTTCTTCTGCTCATCTGATACAGATATAATTAAAATGCTGTAAGTTCACCTAAATGCATCCAAATATTATAAAAGAAAATATAAAACTGTAGTTTCAGTAACTATTTAAGAAACAGGTAATTTAATGTGATTTCTACAATCCTTGGGGAAAACCAATAGATGTGAGGTATGTGTACCCACATACACACACACACACAAACACACACAGAAAACTTGCCTCCAAATTCCTCTGAAAATAAATTTCTCTCTTTATATCTAAGGCACTGCAGTGAATACCACAGACAAATATAGTTTCAAGGGTTTTCTACAGCAAAAGATAAGACATTTTTAAGACTCCAGGTAATTAATTTCAGGAACAAGGTGTACTCTAGTTCTAACAGTTCCATGCTATGGTTTCCTAGACAATAAAAATTCCCTAATGGTCTCTCTGAAAGGCACTCTTAAAGAGATCAGAATTTGGGCTTTCTGGTATTGGGGCCAAATTCCCAGGTGGAAAACAGCCAATTCAGGCAATCCTTGCTGGGTTTTCCATGCCAGTTCTTCGCCAGGTCGATCCCAGCTTCCAAACTTACTATGCACATGCAAGATGAACACACACTGATCAAAACTGGTCTGCCTGGGGCACCTTGGTGGCTCAGTCACTAAAGTGTCAGACTTTCTGTTTTGGCTCAGGTCGTGATCTGAGGGTTCTAGGATTGGACCCTTGTGTCAGGCTCTGTGCTCCGCGCAGAGTCTGTTTCTCTCTCTCTCTCTCTCAAATAAATAAATAGAATATTAAAAAAAAAGGGGAACCCCCCCAAAACACCCTGATCTGCCAATATCCGACTTCTACTTCCGTCCTCTCAGAATCTTATTTGACTCTGACAGCTGTCATTTTCATTGCTCTGGAGGGGATAGTATTCAGCCATCTGGAATGTACATGTTCTCTATGTACTCGAACCCGTCCCCCACACCCTTGAAGGTTCATTATGCGGAGGTTTATTTAAGAACCAAAGATTCCTTTGGAGTCAAGAGTGAGGGGGGTGCAGCCTGGAGTCTTTTAAAAGAGACGGATCTCTTCCCCCAAATTCCTTATAGTTCTAATCTAGAGACTGGCAAGTTGGGAGGATATTTTCGTAAGTCATTATAACCCAAATCTGGGTCTCAGAATTGAGATTTGGGAAAATTCCCTTGGACAGATACATTATGTTTACCTATTTCTGGTTTTGCCTTGCAATCAGGATACCTCCCTTCAATTCCTTTGCCACAGTGGTTCTCAAATGTGACTGCACTTTCTATCATTTGGGGAACTTTCACAAATATTAGTGCTTGGAGCTCACCCTTGCACCCTGCTCTCTAAGCTCCCCAAGAGATGCTGATAAGCAACGTGTGCCTTAGGCCTGTCTTGGTGGTAAAGCAACTTGATACTAAACATTGACTGAACACAGTTGTCACCTCTCTCAAAGAGACTTCTACATGCTCAAAAAGATGCTATTAGAATATAAATTAAATGGCAGTGTTACCGTGTTGTAATTAATATTAAATACTTCAAGACAGATAATATAATAGGTCATACATAATATGATACGTTGTACATACCACCAGTGTAAGCTTCAACTCTAGAGGCAAATAGTTATCGTAGTCAAGAATCACAGTCCAGGGACGCCTGGGTGGCTCAGTTGGTTGAGCCGCTGCCTTTGGCTCGGGTCATGATCCCAGCATCCTGGGATCGAGTCCCACATCGGGCTCCTTGCTCGGCGGGGAGCCTGCTTCTCCCTCTGCCTCTGCTGCCACTCTGCCTGCCTGTGCTCGCTCTCTCTCTCTCTCTGGCAAATAAATAAATAAAATCTTTAAAAAAAAAAAAAAAAAGAATCACAGTCCAGGAGAGTGCAGCCCTCATTTTAGAAAAAAAGGGCAAAGCCAAAAGACTGCTACTACTGTACTATTTTGCTCTATGAACCTCAGAGGTTTTGGTAATGGCACACGATGAATGTCCCAAGTGTGTGTGCACTGTAGAAAAATATAAGTTCCCTAGGAGTTCTGAAGAGGAGAGAATTTGCCTCTTTGGTATAAGGATTGTCATGAGGTGCTTAATTTCAGGAAACAGCAGACAGAGGAGAAGCTCTGAAAAACAAGTAGAAGTTACTCTTTTTTAAGAAACCTATACATTTACAAGGAAAACCGCCATTTGTAAGGGAGTCTCCCTCTAACAGGAAGAGAAGGGTGGGTAAATCCCTAGAAATCTATGAACGATAAGGCAAAGACAAATATGAGTAACATCCTTACTCTTGTTTGTTGTACCTTTCCTGGTAGACTCCTAATATCTGGCCTCATGGCCCCAATATCTTTCTTTTGTCTTTAGCTGGACATGGGATTTAAGGTGATGGCTCAGGCCATTTTGGGAGTTACTCGGTTTTGCTGGGTACCTCTCATGTATACAGGAGGTGTACCTGTTATTAAACTTCTGTTTTTCTGCCATTCATCTGTATTTTATCGTAGGGGAGTCTCAGCCAAGAACCTAGAAGGGTAGAAGGAAAATTGTTTTCCTTCCCTTATGCAATAGTTTGCTGTGACGTTGTGATGAGGTGGCCACTCAAGCACCTCAAACATTTCTGTGGCTCTCCACTTTTTGCTAAAAACAACCTAAGAGCTTTGTGTGGCCAAATTGATTTAGGTTGGTTCATAGCAGGTAGGATTGAAGGCACTGTGCTAGCAAAATGGTAAATGGATAAAGATTTGGGGTCAGGGAATCGTCTGTACAACCATTAAATACCTGTAAGTGATTTCCTAATCTTCCCATTTATAAGAAGGTCCCCAGAAAAAAAAAAAGACTGAAATAAAGTTTTGTCTATAAAACTTTCAACTAGTACTATTTTGGCTACTCTCAACTTATCCAAAGACACAGTGAGAGGGAACAGGAGTCCATATTACAGCACAGGCTTTTAAAACGGTCAGTAGGAGGAGCTAGGAGATGCTGGAACAAAAGGTGCCTATACTTATATGTCCCCATTTCCATTTGCTATTGCCTGTTCTATTTACAAAAGCATGAGAACTCGATTCCACTGAGATGTAACAAGGCATGTATTCAACAGTTCACATGATACTTACTCTCCCTGAAATTGTGAGAACACTGGTTTTCAAACTTTAACCATGCTCTATAGTAAGGAATGCATTTGAGGCACGTGGCTGGCTCAGTCAGTAGAGCATGTGACTCTTGATCTTGAGGTCATGATTTCGGGCATTGTTGGTGGGGGTGGTGGTGGTAAAGATTACATTTAAAAAAACCCCGTTTTTAAAAAAAGAAATATATTTATCATAGCCACTAAGAGTACATTGTGTCTGTATATATTTGTGTGTGTGTGTGTGTGTGTGTGTGTGTGTGTGTAAAATACCATTTCCCCAGGACACCTTCCCAACCTACCAGACCAAATCACGTTCTTCCATTATACTCTCTCTTAGCACTGCATTTCTCCTTTCCAGTGCACATTACAAGTGGATTCAAATAATTATGTAATGAAGATGTTGAAGCCATCTCTAGAACTGGATTCTAAGGCTCTGTGGGGGCAGAGAATTTTGTCTTACAGAACAACAATCTAGGGAAAGCTGATCTGTAGCAATGTTGTATACACAAGATCTGCTTAATAAATGCTTCTGACTTTGTTAAATGGATCAAAGCTTCAGTATGGAACAGATCCCTGGGTTTTCCACTCCTTTCAAAATCTCAAGGTGAAGCCCAAGGAAGTAATCAAATGTGTTCACCAGCATGGCTGGTAGAACAGCAGCACCAACATGAGACCAGGGCCAAGAGGATGCATATGTGGGAGCAGAAGTACAATATTCAAGAGGCTTATGTTCTTACTAGGCCTACTTCTTCTCCTTTTTATTTTCTCAGAGTTTGAACATCTTTCTGGTTGGTATTTCTTCTTGTTCTTCTTTTCATTTCTTCCTTTATTCTGGCATTACCAAATTAACCTACTTCCTCATTTCCTTTCTAACTACCTTACTGTCTGCCAAAAAAAAAAAAAAAAATCAAAACTTTGAAAAAAAACCCTGGTGTTTTCTAGAAGGTTAAGAATGTACTACTGTTTTGTGGCTTAATTTCCTTATGCTGCATTTCCCTGTGGAAAAAAATGAGAATACACTGGTTTTGGAAAAGAAGCTCAGAGAAAATAGTCAACTTAGGAACTTCTTTTGGATTCACCATTGAGAGAAAGCTCTTTCTACAGACTTGTAGAATCATAATTACATGCAAGGGGTTGGTCATTTTTCTTAGATAGATCAAACTGCCTGTATAGGTTCAGAATCAATTAATGGGTAATCCAGAACCAGATTCCAACGTGTTTTTGTTCATTGCCTCTACAAGAGTAAAAATCTTCAGACAATTTGCACGCAAGGTTTATGTCATTATTCCCTTAAATAGGAAGTTCATCTAAACCCGAATTCCTACCTGACATCAAAGAGAAGTCCTTTTTGGGATCACCACGCAGGAACTTAGCTTTAGAAAAGAACTGGCAAATAAATGCAGAGGGTGTGCAATTTTGCTCATCATGTTCCAGCAAAGCAAGGTATTTCCAGGCCACGTGGTAACAAAGGCCTGGGCCACTGTGGTGCCCATGATCCCCATTTCTATTTGTTAGTGTCCTCCTATAACATATTATGAAATAGAGCAAAGTCAAGATGGACATTGCTGATACACAACTCCCTTGTTCCCTCCAACTGTTGCCATTAGCGATTTATGGCAGTTACCTTCCCTTGAAGACATGCCTATCCATCTGAGGCATGCTCTCTAGCTATACCAAGAGTCCTGTTTGGCTACAGCCATCAGTTGACTTCTTTGTTATCTAGACTTGAAATCTGTGCCCTGCTCCCATCCAGTACCACCTGCAATCCAAGGATTCAAGCCAAGTTTCACCTCCTCTGCTATTCCTCATGTTTTCAACAATGGACTGTCATGAATTATGAAAGCACGGAATCCTGGGGCTCAGTTAAGGTTGTGAAATAGGTGAGTGGGTGGCAAGTATCACCATTCTGACTGTGCAATGGAAAAACTTCATTCCCATTAAGGAGCAGACAGTGGAGTTCCCATTTGAGGTTGCCTTTAAGTTCTCCTCTCCCCTTGCAGAGAGCAAAGAAAAATGCCCAGCTAGATTTCAGACATGCTAGTTACTTTCCTTTCAAAGAGGCTCTTTGGGGGAATTCACAGAGATTTTTTTCTTAATGCAACCACAAAATAATAGAGGGTAAAATGAGCTTTGGAATGAAATAAGCAAATAAGAGATATAAAGGCTAAATATCACATTTCTGGCCCACGACTTCTGGAAAAATGAGAGAACTTTCTTTAAACTTGGTTATCTTTTCTGGGTAAGTGTTATTAATGTAAGAAATCATGGAACAATGAAAATGATCATCTGTACTTCTTACCCTTGGTTTTAGCAATTACATGCAGATTTCAGTGTGTCCAGATAAACAGATTCAAATAAAACTAAACATAAAGGTCCCACCAGAAAGTGGCTCCCGCAATGAATTAGGATTCTAAAATGGCTACATATAATGTGAGTAGGGATGTCTGGCTTTCAGATAAACAGCATAAGTTTTTGAATAGGATACATCTTTCTTTTCTGTAAGAAGAGAACATGGTGTAGTGAAAGACTGTTGGAGTGGGTCTGAGTTCTGATCTTGCCTTCAACAAAGGAGAACAGCATGGCTAAGTCATCCAAAATCTATTTCCCCACTGGTAAATAATGGTTTTGTCCTGGATGATCTCTATTTTTTTTCTGGTTTCAAAAACCTTTTATTCTCCATAGGTGCTGAAAAAATATTTATATGAAAGACTACAGACCAGTATAATAGGTTGGATTATTGCTTAAAATTGTCAACAACCTTGGGAAACACACACCTAACGGTTTTAACTTCCTACTCTGCTTAATTCCAATTTAAGGTGTTAAATGAACAAACACACAAAATAAACCTGCAACACACACAAAAATGTGTTGTGGAAATGGGGAGAAGGTGGGATTCCCAGAAATGTCTCTGATTGTACCTTGCCCCATGCCTAAATTTTAAGTTAATGTTCATAGCCAGTGGCTAAACAGTAAAATAAATGTTTATTGTGACCATCAGTTTAGAAAACTTGTATTTGTGTTTTGTTTTTTGAAGGTATCAGTTAAAATTTAACAGAAATAGCTCAGAAGCAAAAGTGATGGGGTAAAATACATACACTACCACATACTCCCTGTCATTAATTACTTTGAAAAGTGTGTTAGGGGTCAACAATATCCCCTGTTTCTGACACTCAGACCATTTTCCTCATAGTTAACATCAACAATTTAAACTTGGTCTCAGATCGAAACTAGTGAAGGGAAAACTGAAACAGGACTCTGAGACCTAAATCATCATTCACCGAAAACCATCTAGATCTCTTGGTGGGTGTTTGTAAATGGAGTTAGCACTGTTCATTATGTTCATTCTTGGCTTCTCTCAACAGCACCATTGTACATTGTACATTTACTCCTGGCATTATTTGAGTTATGTGTGGTTCCTCCTTCAGACTGAAATCTCCATGAGGGTAGAAATTAGGACTGTCCCATCATCACATCACCACCAGTATCTAGAACCCTGCTGCACATGTAGTAGAGGTTCAACAGAATAGGTAATGAATGATTAAGTTTGGGGATAGATAGGTCAGTTAGATATGGAGTAGGAGATTGATGAAATAGGTAATGAATAATTGAATTTGTGGAAGAATCTGTAAATAATATGCATGATTTCTTGAAGGTCAAGGAAAGTGCCAGAGTGGGAAGAGGGGCTAGCTAGAGACGGTGGAGTTTTAATTTTAATAGAATTCAAACAAGGCAAAAGATGGCTTATTTATATTGTGCAGAATCTGCAGGCTATGGGCCCATTGAAGACTTTCTTCTTTTTTAAGCTTCAAGATAGGCCAAGCCTGCAACTGGCAGTTCCTGGACGCTAAACAAATTGGGTAACTGTTTCATTTTCTGTCACTGATGCTTTTAATGACACACAGACACATACATAAACATGGGCACGACCCTTGTTGCAAGGTTCTACGCATTTTTCTAGGAAAGGTTCAACTACAATGAAGGAACTGCCTCGTAGCATGTTAACACGGCCCTTGCATTTCCCACAGGGATGTACGCCACTTGCTTAGACTTCAGCAATTAAAAAATTTGTGATCTTAACGTCCTCTGAAATGTGCAGATTTTATAGCTTAGATTTTAAGAGACACATTTACTTGACAGAGTAATGACAGTTTTATCTGCACTGGTGACTGGATCTGCTGGCATACTTAAATAATAATCCAAATCAAATGACTTTTTTTTTTTTTGAGAGGATGTCAGGAAAGGTGAAAATAAAGAACAAAATACGTAGCATTTAACTTGGTTTAAAAATACAACACATTGCTGCTTCCCATGGCTTCTTATTTTACCGGAAAAAAAAAACCCCTAGCAATTCATCTTCCTTTGGGTGCATGAATGACATTTTACTGTGATGTGATTATAAGAAACAAAATCCCTCGGAGATGCTGCCTTAAAATATTTCTCTTTATAATGTTCTGAGCTCGACAAACCTTGGTAGAAAACAGAATACTCTTAATTATGAATAAATTAACTAAATTAGTAACATGAGATGGCTATGCAATTAAGGGATTGTTAATTGAAACTGGAAACACAGCTGTATACAGCTTAGAAATGAATCATACCAGTAATGACGCAGATGTTTATAAAATGTGATTATCTTTAGTGGAGACAGCACTGCATCTCCCAAGCCCATTCTTACATTGTGTCACTGAAATGGTTTTTAAACCCGTGAACACCAGGAATCAGGATCTTGGGGACGGCAAATTAGGCTCCCTGGATATGGGAATTAGTGTTGTCTGAATGTCAGCAATTTGATTCTCCAGCTTTCAAAGAATGTAGATATGGAGCCAACAACAAACATCTGTTCGTTGCATGGTCTTCAAAAACAACAACAACTCAAAGTTGCTGGCAAACCAGTGCCTGCTTCAAACAGAGAAGAAAGTCAAGTATCTGGGAGCAGCCACAAAGCTTCATGAAAGGGAGAAACGGGTAGAGAACGCAGCCCCGGGACAGCGGCCTGGACACCTTTGGCATGAACGCTAAGTGCATCACCCTCTGTCGGCAGTGGGGCTCTGAAATGTCTTAGGCTGTTTTCCGAGCAATCAACCCAGAAGAAAAAAACACCCAAATGTTCACAACCAAAGGAAGCAGTGGGAAAATGCTGTCATTAAACTTGCTGGATGCTGAAGTATACTAAAATTATCAGTGATTCTGCAGCACTTTGGAAGCTTCCCTTTCTTGCTTACCACACACAATTTTGCCCCTCGTCCAATTCCCATCTGTCCCAGGGAAGGGAGGTGTCCCAATAGCTGTGGACTTCAATGGGCTGCCGTGGTTACTGCCCAGGCTTCTCTTGAACGAGGCCAGGGGAAAGGGCTGCAGACTATGTCCTAACCATCACTGAATGATACCAAAGAGCGTGCTCGGCTAAATGAATGGACCCTCCTTGAAGTTCAGCTTCCTAGTCTCTGGGCGCAAGCCTGTGGCCCCACAATGAACATCCCTGCCTGGCTGCGTGGCCCTTACAAACGTGGCAAACACCAGGTTCATCATGTGGAATGTAAATTGCCCACTGGAGGTTGCATGTTTTTAAAAAAAAATCAACAGTTTTGGTGCTAAACAACAGAAAATCTATTTGTCACCTTAGCTCGTCTTTCGAAGAGGTCAGCTTTCTTTATAAAAGCGATCTCTTACAAGGAAGCAAACATGAAACAGGAGATCATCAGCCATTAGCCACTCTCTTCCAATATCAAAAGAAGACAGAAAACTTAGGAAATGTTCCTTAGCATCCAGGCGAGATCTTTCATGCAGTCTTTAATGAAGGGTTTAGATGACGTGAGGCCCAAACAAACAACTCAATTTTCCATTTTCCATTGGCTGTGGGCCTATGGGGCATAGCTGAGTGTTTGCTAAAGGAAAACACACACACACACACACACACACACACACACACACACTTGCATGAATGAATGAGGAGAAAAATGCAAACATATTAAAAAGATACACCGCTCTACATTGTTTTCTATGTTGGATACCTATAAATGTGGAATTTGTTAAATTTTGGTCACGAAGTCTTTCTATTCTGAGTTAGTCTCTATAAGTACAGGCTCTGCCTATAACTTCAGTATTGATTTGCTGTTATACAGGTTCCAACTTGTCTAAATTTCATTACCTGAAGGGACAGCTTGCAATTCCATATACAGGTATAATAAAAGCAAGATGACTACATGTATCCCGTGAGCTTTGAAAGGGCACTTTTTCCCCAATATGTAGGGCCCAATTCCTCATGAGTCTACTAGCCTGTTGCAAATGGTGACGACAAAGCTAATAACATATTATTTACTAGCAGGTGTATTCCTATTGTCAACCCTGAACCTATTAAAGAGCACACTAGTATCAGAACGCATCTGGAACATTCCCAGCTATTTGCCTATCTAACAGCTATTCACTTCCTTTTCCTTATCTCAATTATGATCAGATCTTGGGCATCATGGACCCTGCGCTAGAGGAAGAATTGAAATTTGGCCCAAACCAATCATGATAATACTATTTTTAACAGCCAATGACTGGTTTCCAAGAATACAGTGAGACCCAGTGCTGGCTGATACGCAAGGGGAAATATGCTGGGCAACTTCTGGGAAATTCCTTCTTCTTTGACAGACACACATACACATCCCGCACACGGCTGTCCTTCTACCTTATTTCCTTCCTGCCATGGATACTGTTGTCTGAGGATATGTTGCTTGGTGCCAGCATTTGGTGCTTGGTGTGAGGCCACCTTGGGATCCTGATAGGAAAGCCACGAGATACCAAGGAAACGGAACGGGAGTCTTTATATAGGTCAGCTGCTCAATTAATCAGCCCTAGATCTGATGACCCTTGGGCTTCTGGTTGTGTTAGACCAGTGGTTCTCAAAGTGTGGTTCCTGACCACAGCAGTATCAGCATCCCCTGAGAACTTACCAGAAATGCAGAATCTCAGACCTTACTTACTCCAGACCTACAGAATCAGAAACCCTGGGTGGAGCCCATCAGCCTGTACTTTAACAAGCCCTCCAGGAGATTCTGATGCATATCACAGATTGGCAACCACTGTGTTAGATTATCAGCAGCCTCTATTATTTAAGGTGGCATTTTTTTAAAAACTTGCCTGATCCCAATGGGGTTCATGTTAAAAGCAGATTGCCAAACCTAATGATTCAGGCTTGCCAGTGCAGAGGCTTGGGAATTAGCCATTTAATCAAGCACCCCTGGTGATTCTTTTTTTTTTTAATATTTTATTTATTTGACAGAGAGAGATCACAAGTAGAGAGAGAGAGAGAGGAGAAAGCAGGCTCCCTGCCTAGCAGAAAGCCTGATGTGGGACTCGATCCCAAGACCCTGAGATCATGACCTGAGCTGAAGGCAGAGGCTTAACCCACTGAGCCACCCAGGCAGCCCGCCCCTGGTGATTCTTATGACCAGAAAAGTGTAGGAAAAACAAATACAAGGCCCTTTAAATTAGGCATTATGTCATTGGCTGCTGAAAGCCTTCTAACCAACATGGTATCTACAATCCTCTAGGGTCCAGAACCACATAGGTAAAACACTAGCTCTTGCCTTGGCGAGTCTATTACAGAGTCCCAGTTTGGAGAACATTTGGGTGAAAGTGAGGTTTACATTTCTAAGATGTGGGTTTCTTAGTGGTCAACGTGAATGCCTGATCTTTTATATTCAGAACGTGTTTCCCCTACCTCCTTGCCACAGCTCCAGTCTGAATTCCTAACCTCTTAGACATTCTTGACTCCTACTATCTGGCGGCTGCAACACCTCCACCAGGATTTCAAGAACCCCTCTCAAGTAATTACAGAGGTGATCCTGCATTCTTCAACTCTAGGCTACATTCTCAGAGGCCAGATGCCTTCCTGCCGAACTTGAACCTGCTCATGCCCATGAGACTGCCATGAAAGCAGCAATTAGTCGGTTATAAACCAAACACGTATTTCAAAGTCTAAAAACGAAATTCTGCTCATTCAAAGAGAAATAATCTAGAACTCTAAAATATTTAACATTAAATGGTCTGAAATTATCAATGTTCTTTCAGGCTGAATGAAAAATTTTTTTTATTGTGTTATGTTATGTTAGTCGCCATACAGTACATCATTAGTTTTTGATGTAGTGTTCCATGATTCATCGTTTGCATATAGAATGAAAATTTTACATTAACAATTGTTTTTAGATTTATTTGTTGGAGAGAGAGAGAGAAAGAGAGAGGGAGGGAGAGAGAGTGGTAGGGGGAGAGTCTTAAGCAAACTCCACACTGAGCTTGGAGTCTGACATGGGGCTCAACCTCACAACCCTGAGATCATGACCAGAGCCTGAATCAAGAGTTGGACGCTTCACAGACTGACCACCCAGGCGCCCCACATTAAAAACTTTCTGTCCCCTGTTTTCTTGGGCCAAAGAAGCTAAAAAGGTAAAAACCATTGTAGTATAATATAATTTATAAGTGACAAATGTAAAAAGTCAAAAGGAAATTTGAGAAAAATATTTCATCGTTTCCTCTCGCCCATTTACATCTACTTCATTTGCTTAGATATTATTTATTTTGTCTCCGCTCCCTTCCCCGCAGTATACCCGATACCTCATTGGTTTTGGACCTCTAATCACCTTTGGTTGAGTCAGAGTTCCCTGAACCTCTAAGCATTTGTTTATGCTGTCTCTTCTTTCTAGAAAACCCTTCCATTTTACCCCCTCTACCTTTTGAAACCTTACTCATTGCTTGAGTCTGCGCTCAAATGTCATCTCTGCAGCAAAACTAATTGTTGACTCTTCTGCACACTAAAATCACTTCTTTCTCCCTCACATCGCTAGAGGGGTCTTCGTGGTATCGTTTGTAGTTCATGCATCAATCATACTGGAAAAGAATTTGTATCATGGATATCTCTGTCCCTACTGCCAAAAAGAGGGTCTACTGTAATGCAGTCACTTAAAATTACTGAGCTGATTTTCAGGCCATAGTGATTTTCAGACATAAGCGTCAACCAAAGAGTGACTTAATTTACTTGCTTGCTCTCTGTTGTGGGGGCACCAGCTTGAGTGGCACTGGTCCTAGCTTCAGTCTGAGAAACTCGGATAAGTGTGGCATGTGAATGGGCTGGGCAGCGTATCTCATTAGGACTGAAAGCTCATGCTGTAACCGCCTCTGGAGTTACATATCCAGGCACACATTACAGTCATACAGTCATCTTTAACAGACTGGGGGCTCTTCAGACTTCCACTGCAAGCCTAAGGAAGGAAGGTATCACAAACTAGTTGCTGTACTCAGTAGGAGAGCCTCTGTCAGCGAGGAGGAGAGTAGTTCTGAGAATGGCATGGTGTCTGCCATTTGCCTTTGTCCTGTTGTTCAGTCATGTTTCAGTCCTGTGGCTGCAAATCAGAATGGTCTGAAAGACCATGTCCTGGAAGGGATGCTTTCTGCAGCAGAGAAGAGAAAACCCAGCACAAAATGGCTTGACCTGTCAAGGAGCACACAAGCAAGGCTGCTCCACAACTGGGTCATTGGGAAGCACGATGGCCTCATCAACACTCAGGTTCTTCCCATCTTTCGACTCTGCCCTCCTTAAGTGAACTCACCACACAGGCAACCACATGGCTTCTCAAGTTCTGGTTCCTTTATTGATACATTCAACAAATATGTACCATGTTAGGACTAGTTCTTAGATGCTTTGGATATACTAGCAAATAAAAGACAAGATCCTTGGCTTCACAAAGCGTACCTTCTCATGGTGGGAGGCAATTAGCCAAAAGACGTACACCGAATATGCTAATTCTATAGTTATGGAAAGGAGTAAAAACTTAAAAATGGCTTGGATGTTCCTAAGGCTGTATGACATATTGCTCTAGAACTTAGCAGCTCAAAACAAAAATCTGTCACTCTTGTTCCTGGTTCTTTGAGTTGACTCTGCTCAGCTGTGTGTTTTTTGTTTGGGGGCTTTTGTGTGTTCACAGTGAGATGGCAGTTGGAGGTGGCAGGATCTGAAAGTCTGACTGGGATGGACGTCCCAGATGGGTTTCTTTTTGCTCATACACCTGGTGCCTCACTTAACCACCTGACCTTACAAACCACGTTGGGATACATAACTCCAAAAGTGGCTACAGTCTGAGCTTTCTCTCTATCCCTGTGAGGTACACTGCTCATCCCACTAATTTGCCAACCTTACCTGAATTTCTCCGACATAAGCTGGGACTGGTGCCACTCAAGCTGGCATTCCCACCATGTAGCAAAACCCAAACATCATTCAGCTGGGAGCTGGCCAAGCATTTCCTTCTCTTCATGTAGCTGCTCCATGTGGCTAGCTGAGTTTCTCCCAGCAGAGTGGCCTTACAGCAGTCAGGCTTCTTTCATAGCCACTCACTTCCCCCCTGAGTGAATGTTCCAAGGGACTGAGATAGAAACCACAAGACTTCTTCTGATCTGGCCTTGGGTCCTGCACTGTCATTTCTGCTGCCTGCAATTCATTCTACAGGGCCAGCCCCGATCCAGTGAGGGACAAGACAAGGTGCACTGTGGGCATGATTCGTGGTGGTTGTGGGGGTGGGGGCCTCTTTCTGGAAGCACCCTAACAGGGTGAGGGGGCCTGAACTGAGGGGGCTCAAAAAGGCGAGGTAGAGCCAGTTGCTGCTCAAATAGGGTGGTCAGTTTTCAAGGAGGTTTCTTTAAAAAGTTGAGATTTGAGACAGACTTGAAGAGTGACAGTTATTCACACAGATATCTGGGGGTCGGGGGTGGGGTGGGGAAGAGCATTCCATGTATAGGAAAGTAAGCACAGTGTCCAAAAGGAAAAGAATATTGGTTTAAGCTCCCTAGGGGGAGGCTAGCATTTCTCTGATGCTCCCTTGGCCGACTTCCCTTTTTATCTTACTGCCCGAAACTGTATAAAATGCCCAGGTCTGATCCTTGCCAAGGAGGCTGGGACCACCAGCTCACCATGAACTGGGTCAGTACAATCAGGGTGCATTCCCTAGGGCCGAGGCCCCCCTTGAGGCACAGGGTCACCAGGAGCCGGGTAATTCCTGAACAAGCCACTTTCCCAGAGATAGATCCTGACTACCAGCTAAGATTTCTCGTGCTTGGTGTCGGAGCGGAAAAGGCTGGAAAGGAAGAGGGAGTGACTAGGATTAGCATCTAATTTGCCCAGCAGGAAAGGGGCCACTATCTATGGAGAAGGAAAGAGCTTAACAGAGTATACTCAGCAGATGGGCAGCAGGTAGCACTCAGGAAGCAGAAAGGTCACTCTGCAACCAAAATTCTATGTACAGCACGGAAATGTCCGAAGATACACGATGAATGATGGACTTCCTTCAAGAGGCTAATGTTAGAATTCCTGAGGGCAGCACCATGACTATGGCCCTGAGGTGGCTTTATAGCCCCTGACATTTAAGTGTCTGATGGAAAAGCCACGCCCGAGAACTGGGGTGGCTGCCTCGTCTGCAGCAATTCAAATTCTTTTTATATTTCCTAAGTGCCACATACAGTAATCCACCCACATGTGAATTTTCTGCATTACAAGAAGACAAGGATATTAAGAAGCAGTTCAGTAAATATTTATTGATGGGAGCAGAAGTGAATATTTGGAAAGACTCAGTCAAACTGAGATAATAAAGAAACGTACGCTATAATTCAGAGGAAAGGAATGCCAAAAGCAGGGGATGAATCTGAAGTTCATGACTATGCTTTTATATCACTTTTTCCCCTTGCTAGTATAGGCAGCTATTGTTACAAATTATTATATTTGTAGAAATTGGTTCCATTTTAACCAAGGGATGCGAGTACAATGCATCAAATGACTACAAGACAGACTAAAACAATTTCGTTGCAAATATAGAAGAGCAAGAGTTACCACATCTAATCTTTGAAAATACCTTTTCTTTTAAGGATTGGAATATTTTTCTCCCCAACACATGTAGAGAGATTTTGGTCCAGTTTTATTTGACATGTGTTTAGTGGGAACCCATGAGATGTAGAATACTATAAAATATGAAGAGATTCCAGAAAAGAAGAGAGGCCCTCTTTTTGCAACCCAGCAGGGCAGAAAGGATTAAATTCTCATAAAGGATGAATAAACGTATTAGAAAAGATACTGCATATTCAAGTTCAGAAAAGTGAAAAAAGTTGAGCAAGCTTTCATAGACATGAACTATGGTTCTAATAATAGAACTTCCATTTGTATAGCATTTACTAGTTTCTGAAGCCCTTTTACAGACTTGCTCTCATTGTTTCACATGGACCCTGCAAGGTTGGCAGGGTTTGGATAAGGAATCCCTTTTAAAACATGTTTTAGAATGCAGAATATTTAGACTGAAGAATGCCTTCTTAAGAAGAAAACTCAAGGGTGTGTGAGGAGAATATAGAGCAAGTTTTTGGCTTTAGTTCCATTATTAACTAGCTTTGTGAACTATGACATATCAGGTGATGTCTTTGTAAAATCAAGGGTTGGACTTCTGGACTTTGCGAACTAAAATCCTCTGAAGTGATGGGCGGTAACAACTTTATCTGGCCATCTTTCCTAAAAAGAAACCTTATGCATGGTAGCACACTGGTTATTAAATGATATAGTATTAAGAACAATTAAGTAGAACCTGTTAAAGAATGACTGTTGAAGTGTATGGTTAGGAATATTAAAATATTCAGTAATTCCATGCAATAAAGCACGTTGACATATTCAGCGGTTTTAAAAGATTCAGCAGCTATACTGTTGGCTGATTGATGCTGGGGGCACCTTGCTACCTAGCCTTGGCTTCAGGCTCTGATCAGATTTTTTAGGTACAGACTAAGACCTGAGGCTTAGCCAACTTGATTGAAAAGGCAAGGCCCCGAATACAACTAGGCAAAAAGTATGATGGCTAGAGTATAAGGCAATCACTGGTATTGCAAAAGGAATTCCAGAGTATGTGCAATGTTGGTAAGTGACTAATAGCATCTCTATGTCTGAAGGATTGCACATTATCAGCTAATTACCTATTTTCTTCCAACATTCGTTGCACATGATCTCCAAATCAAGAAAAAACAAAACTGTGCTTCAAAAGATACTTTCAGACCTCTGCTACTAAACAAGATGGGGTAATAAGGACCAAATTTACCCTCTGTCTTGAAATAATTCCAACATGGATGAATGTATGCAACAATGGAGTGTAAGAAAATGGACACCAGGCAAGGAATGATAGTGACCTCTGAGAGATAGAAAACATATGAGGTGAGCCCCAGGACCATCCTAGCTTGCAACCTTGAGAGAGTTTCCGGTTCACAGTATGGCAGAAGAAGAACTCAGAAGGATCCTGGCAGATTCTGAGGGCTGCGAATGTGGAACTGAGAGTCACAGAAGACTTAGTTAGCTAGAGTTCACAGGAAAGGAGCCCAGAGAGCAGAGTTTCTCAGAGGCAGAGAACCCTGGAGGTACAAAGGAACTGGAACTCCCATACACTGCTGGTGGGAATGAAATGGTACTCCCTCAGGCATTCAGCAGAGTAGTACTTAGCATGTATGTGGTGAAGAATCACCAGGAGGTATCAGAGACAATAGGGTCCAGCATTCATATGGCAGGAAGGAGTGCCTGTTCCTTACAAGTCATCCTGGAAACTTCATGTCTCACAGGGCCTTGGGTAGAGCACAGGGAAGGGTCTTGCCTCACTAGTGGGGGATAATTAGCCCTATACTGTCAGTCTAATCCCACCTAATCTTGAAAGACCCCAAAAGATTGAACAATTGTACACAGTTTGGAAAGGGAAGACTGGAAATCCATTATTGAGAGGTTCTTACACTATACGTGACGTGGTCTCAAACCACTTGAAGGTACACTATAAGTTAAAGATGTATGTATACCATAAACCATAATGCAACCACTGAAATAACAAAACAGAGTTTTGTATGGCATATAGGTAATATGCCAACATAGAAGATAAAATGAATTCATTAATTCCCATTAATTTAAAGGAAGACAGAAAAAGAGGAACAAGCAAACAAAGAACAGATGGGATGAAGCAAAAACAAATAGCTTGATGATAGGTTTATACCTAACCACATCAATAATCACATTAAATATAAATAGTCCAAATAACCCCCAATTAAAGGAAATCAGATTGGAATTGAAAAAAAGCAAAATCCAATTATATGCTGCCTACAAGAAATGCTCATTCAATACAAAGACACAAATAGGCTAAAAATAAAAGGATGAGAAAAGTTCTGCCATGCCAACAGTAATCAGAAGACAGCATTAGCCATTAGGGAAATGCAAATTAAAACCACAATGAGATACCACCGTGTAGCTATTTAAATGGCTAAAATTTTAAAAATTGACCACAGTCAAATTTTAGAGAGGATACAAAGGAACTGGAACTCTCATACACTGTGGGAATGTAAAATGGTCCAACAACTTTGGAAAAGAGTCTGGCATTTTCTTAATGAGTGAAGCACATGCCTACCACAAAATCTAGCTGTTCCTCAAGAGAAATGAAAACAAAGTCCTTTCAAAGACTTATACATGGATGTTCATAGCAGCTTTTTCTATACAGTCCCACACTGGAAACAACCCAAGAGGCCATTAAAGTGTGAATGAATAAACAAATTGGAGTGTTTCTATAAGATGGAATACTGCTCAGCAACAAAGGGATTAACTACTGATACATGTAACCACATGGACGAATCTCAAGATTAATTCTGGTGACTGAAAGAAATGAGACCAAAAAGACTGTACATCCCATTTATATAAAACTAGGAAATGCAAATTCAACTGTATTAATAGAAAGTAGATCAGTGGTTGCTTGGAGGCAGTGGAGGGCTGGAAGGGAGAGATTACCAAGGGGCATAAAGAAGCTTTTGGGGGTATGGCTATATTCACTATTTTGAATGTGGTGATGGTTTCTCAGATATATACATTTTTAAAAAGATTTCATTATTTATTTGTCAGAGAAAGAGAGAGACAGCTCAAGGAGGCAGAGTGGCAGGCAGAGGCAGAGAGAAAAGTGGGCTCCCTGCTGACCAAGGAGCCCCATGCGGGACTTGAACCCAGGACCCTGGGATCATGACCTGAGCCGAAGGCAGCTGCTTAACTAATTTAGCCACCCAGGTGTTCCTCAGATATATACATTTATCAAACTTACCATTTTGTACATTTTAAATGTGGATGTGTTAATTATACCTCAAGAAAGCTATTATCAGAAAGGGAAGGTACGAAAACACTAATTCAGGAAGATATACATACCCCCATGTTCACTGCAGTATTACCTACAATGGCCAAGACATGGAAACAACCTAAGTGTCCACTGACAGATGAATGGATAGAGAGATTGTATATACGCAATGGGATATTATTCAGCCATAAAAAAGAATGAAATCTTGTCACCTGTGACAACATGGATGAACCTTGAGGGCATTATGCTAAGTGAAATAAGTCAGACAGAGAAAGACAAATACCATATGATCTCATATGTGCAATCTAAAAAGAAAACAAACTTACAGATACAGAAAACAGACTGGTAGCTACCAGAGGTGGGGGATGGAGGGTGGATGTGAAATAGGTGAAGGGGAAGGGGGTCAAAAGGTCCAAACTACCAGTTATGAAGTAAGTAAGTCATGGGGATGTGATGCACGGCGTGGTGACAATAGTTAACAATAGTGTATTACATTTTTGAAACTTGCTGAAAGAGTAGATCTTAAAAATTCTCATGAGAACAAACAATTGTAACTAGGTATGGTGATGGATGTGAACTAGACTTACTGTGGTGATTATTTCACAATATATATAAGTACCAAATCATTATGCTGTATACTTGAATATAATGTTATATGTTAATTAGACCTCCATTAAAAAAAGAGGTGAAGAAAGGGAAGCTATTTTTATCTAATTTCCTCCAAAGGTAACATTAAGTATATTCCATGTTGTTCAGAGCACACTGATCATTAACTGCTGATAAAAGTCTAGGATATGAGTGAATCTGGTTCATCATAAAGGAAAAGATAAATATTTAATTTTTGGTCAATTACTTCTCTTTCTGGAATCTTTGGAAAATTCTTTAAGCATTGGTTAACTTTATGAATCTACAGATCTAGGCATGAATACTGTTTATTCAGAAATGATAGTTTCATTTCCTAATTTTTCCCCTGTGGTACAACTTTCCATTTATTTTATAGTTTTTAATAACATTTTTTGCTTCATTTCATGCATTCAGCAATTTGAGAAATACTTACTGAATGCCTACTATGTAGACACTGCCACATGTCAGTAGATAAAATGCTTAGGGCTCCGCACTGAGCTGCCCCTTGGGGACCGGAGATGGACTTGCAATAAATCAGTCAACAAACACACGTTGCTACAGATTTTCATAAGTGCTGTGAAGAATTCAAACAGGATGCTCTCTGTGATACAGTGTGATAAGAAATCTTCCAATGTGACTTAATTATATGTTAACTCTGCAGTCCATTACTTCAAATGATTCCTAGTTATTAAATTTGCACAGTAGAATTTTACTACTCTGTTTATAGTTAGTCACAAGCTCCAGGCCATTTAAAATAAAAGCTACAGATGAATGGAAAAGCCAGTTAGTTAACTTGTGTTCATCCTGTAGGCTCTGGTTAAATGGCTACTTTCTCTGGGAAGTATTCCTGATCAGCCTTCCCTAACTCCCACCGGTCACAGCAACACACACACACACACACACACACACACACACACACACATGACAGGTCCTCACTATATGCCCTGCATTTTTCTCTCATTATACCTACCACGACTTGTAATCATTATATGAGAGATTTTTCTTTATTAATGAGTATCTTCCCAAGAAACTATAATCGCCATGAGGGCGGAGACAGTATCTGGTTTTTCCACAAGTGCATGCCTATTATCCAACACAGAGTCGGGCAGTGGGTAGATGGCAGAAAAATATTTATTGCCTGGAAAATATTTATTTAATGAAGGAGTGTTTCTGCTCATTTCAGAAGGAGTTTGGTGATGAAGTTTTCCTGGTACTATAGATGAAAGATTCTTTCCCTCTCTCTCTTTCTTTTTTTAGAGAGAGGGAGAGAGAGAAAGGGAGATAGAAAGAGAGTGAGAGGTGGGGGCAGAGGGAGAGGGAGAGAGGACCCCATGCGGGCCTCGATCTCACAACCCTGAGATCATGGCCTGAGCTGAAATCAAGAGTTGGACAATTTACCAGCTGAGCCCCCAGGTGCCCTGAGAGATTCTCATTTTTAATCTGTGAATGATTCAGGTTCTGGGTTAAACGATCTATTCCTGAGACTGGTCTGAGATTCATATAATCATCCTACTTTAAACCCACATTTCCTAAACTCTTGATGTAGGTGATTTCTGACAAATTAATAAATGTGAGGGGGATGTCGTGTTTTTTGTTGAAAGAGCTGAATTGTAAACGAAGAGGAAATACTGTCATGTCAGTCTCTCTTTCTGTCAGAGAGGAGGCATTGTATAGCTGGTAGTTCTCACAGATTCTCCATCCAGATTGCCTTAGTTCAAATCCTGGCTCTCTCACCAGCTACTGAACTCAGACAAGCCACCTAACCTCTTGGTTCCTCATTTTCCTCATCTGTAAAATGAAGATAAAAATAGAATCTACTTCCTAGGGTAATTGTGAGGCTTACATGTGTTAGTACCGGTAAAAGGGCTGGGGAAAGTGAATAGCATGCAGTATTGCCACAGAAGTGCTCATTATTAATTTCAGTAATGCATAATTCTCACTAAATTAAACTCTTCTCAAATCTCTATCATGCAAACTCATTGGCCAAATAAATCATGGCCGTGTGTAAAAAGAGTATTTCTAATAGAAACACCATTTTCTAATTTATTATATTTTTCATCTACATATCTACCTTTGAAACTAAGTGAATATGTTAATTGAGAGAATTTATATCCAGATGACAATTATTTTAAGGACCTCAAAGCATTGATAAAAATAAAAAGAAACACTAAGATAGACTATAGTAACTTAGAATTCACTCTGTGGCACTGACCTTTAAACACAGCAATTCTGAGTTTCATAAGCCAGTTTCTTACAGAGTTACTTGTGGAGTAGGCTTTAACATTCAGCCTTTCCTATGGTCTGAAAGGGGGTTATTTCTAGAGGAATGTGCAGGGCATGAGGAGAGGGGGAGTCTTTGGGGTGGAGATGTGGGAACAGCAGCCCTTTGAGTGCTGTGCGTGACGTAGCATGGGAAATGGGAGAAGCTGCCGGCCCAGTGCTTCACACGCAGCAGGACAGTGGGAAAAGCAAAGAGGCAAAGAGCCAGGGCAAACAAGTGCCCCAAACAAGGGCGGGGCGGAGGCAGGCTGCGGCGGAGGAGGGAGGTCTGGCTGCAGAACGAAGGACCCTTAAAAGAATAAAGAATAAAGTAGGGAAAAATCGGGGGAAGGGCAAACGTGGGTTGCAGGAGAAGAAAGAAGGGAAAAGAAAGCATGAGCATAATGAAAGTTTTAAATACTCTTGATGATATGCGTGTTGCTGAAAAGGAATGAGTGGTACTAAGAAAGGAAAAGAAATACGGACATCCATAAAGCTGCTGTTTAAACATTTAACAGGGGCACGTGACATGTCTTAAAACAATACAATAGCTATACGGATTACCACAGTGGCTAACTTCACAGCTAGCAAAAACAGCTCCCGATGAAAACAAATCAGGAATTAAGGAGTACAGAGAGATCATGCAATCAGATAACCTAACTTCATGAAGGTCTGGATTCACTTTATAAAAGCTCGCAGAAAATTAATATGCCTTTCATTCTCTTCAACTAATAAATATTTCTTTGACTTCCACTGGCTTCATTTTGTATCCCATATAATTTTTTTTTTGGTAACACCCCCTACATCATTCACTTTTCTCCCTCTAGTCCCACACATCACAATGACCTCTTTTTTTTTTTTTTCCCTACAGCAGAGAATGCCCTTGAAAACTAGACTGGTCTTTGGAGTGTGGAGGCTGGACTCTGGAGCAGCTGGGTCAACGTTACTTTCAAGGTTACCTAGGCAATTGCAGTGTCATTCTTCTTAAATAAAGTACAATTGGCTGTAAAAACACTGGAAGCCACGCTGGCTGAGGTAAATGTCCGTAAGGTTGACAGTACACATTGACCTTAGTGTGTTCTAAGGGCCAGAGCTATCCTGGGCTTTTGAGAGGCACACATTCCTCATTCCTTCAAATCTTTAAAGGAATTTGTGCACTTCCTTTTTATTTATTTATTTTTTAACAGAGATGAGGCTAAACATAAATGGTTGCTCTCTCCTCACTGAAAAGATGTTTTCTTAGAACTTAATTATCCTTTTTTTAATGGGTCATTCTATTCCTAATGTCAACAAATCCTTCTGTGAGCTAGCCTTCTCTAAAACAAACACATTCTCTCCTCTTTGTTCTCATTTCCTTCCCTTTCAGCTTTTTAAAAACTCCAGTCAGGGGACGCATCAAACTTACCATTGTAGTTGAAATATTTTTACTTACAGTTTAGAATGCGTTAGGGTCGTTTTTCCTACAGCAGTGCAATATTTTTGGATAGTGGATTCCAATATTTTCAAGCCCGTGGATCCCTTATTAACATTCCAAGAACTAGAGGATCCCTACAGGATGGAAGTACTACTTACATCTCAGCAGATTCTCCCAGGACCTCGATAGAAAGACGGAATCACAGGGTTCACCTAATGCCTCCTACATCTTGGGGCGGGGGAGGGGTGGTGGTGAGGGTATTTTAATGAGCTCTGCAGCTGAATCTCATCTATGCTAGCTTTTTGTTCTAGACCAGTAGTATCCAAAAGAAACATAATGAGAGGCATGTGCCATTTTAAATTTTTTAGTAGACACATTAAAAAAAGTAAAAAGAAACAGTGTCCGTTGTTTTACTTGAAGCAACAGGCTCACTTTGTTCGTCTTCATGAATAATACCCAAATATGAATAATCATAAAAACAAAAATGGGTGAAATCAATTCTAATGATATATTTTACTTAGCCAAATACATAAAAATATTATCACCTCAGCATGTAACCAGTATAAAAATATTATATTTTTGGTGCTGAGTCTTTGAAACCTGATAGGTATATGACACTTAAAACATATCTCAATCCTACTAAAAGGAATCTACAAGAAGTTTCCCTTCACCCTCCTCTTTCTGCTTGGAAGACAAGTTAAGGGCTTGGGTTTCCAGGTTGCTGTAGCACTGTAACACTCCTCTAAAACAGAATTTTCTGCATGGCATTAGGCTTATTTTCCACAGTGTGACCATAAAGTTTTCAAAGTATGTTACAGAAGACACTTTTTAAAATCTTTTAAGGTTGGCCGTATCTGGCCAACTGAATGTAGGACGATGGTTCTGAGTGTAGTCCCTGGATCAGCAGAATCAGCCTTACCTGGGAGCTGGCTAGAAAGGCAGAATGTCCAACTCCAGGGCTAGACCTACTGATTCAGAAACTCTGTAAGTGGATCCTAGTGATTTAATAAGTCTTTAGGTGATTCTGATGCTTATGAACATTTGAGAACCACTGATGGAGGAAAACACATTTCCTTTGAGAATGGCCTCAGTCTCATCATTTTCTCCTGGGTTCTGAGGTCTAACCACAGGCAGAATCATTTTAGGTATTGTTAAAGAAACAACCAAAAAAGGACATGCTAAGAAGACATTGGTAGAAACAACCTTTGCCCAACCAAAGGGACTGAAGTCAGATACCCTCTCCTTACCCTCAGTTAGTAATAGGTCCACATTATTTGTAAGAGCAGATGGCACAGCTCACTTAGGCTCCCTGCCTAGAAGGGACCCCGTAATGCCAAATGCTTAGTACAGTAGCCTTAAAAATAAAGAAAAGAGTCTGAAGAAAATGCTCAAAATCTGTCAACACATTGAAAGGATCAAATCCTGTGCTCAATGATGAGAAGGACAAACACATATATATAGACAGCAGCCTGCTTTGAAAACCTATCTTACCAAAGTAAAGATCATAGGCTGCTCTGCTGGAATTTTTAATTTTTCAATTAAAACTCTGGTTAAATTTTTAGAAAACATAGCCATGCAAATATTTCTGTTGGCCAGCTACATATGATCCCATGTCCTTCCACAATCTTACTCGTCTTTGTTGATTATGTAGACCAAATTCTTGGTCAGACAATACTGAAGAATTTATAAGTCAGAGTTCTGAAAGGTACCACTTTTATAGTATTAGTGTTATAATAGCATTTTTTTTTATAACATGGAGAAAGAGTGAGGCATTATGGAAGTATTAAGAGAACACCCATCTATAAAATTCTTCCTAGGATGGCATAAGCAGGAAAGGGGATTTTGGTTAGGATGTCCTTGGACCAGATAGGACGATTACAGTGTCTGCTGGGTACACAGGGATGTGCAGAAGATGAGGGTCTAGATCCTTGAGACAGAAAGCTAACACAGATGTGAAGATGGAGTATATAATTGTCTGCATGACTTCGGAAGAATCTTAGGAAACCTTTAAAAGCATACATAATTCATGATACTGTCCTTAAACATATTTAAAGAATATCATGCCTAGAAATATCTTCATATTCAATATTTTTCAAGTGATTACATTCCAGACATCCCACAGTCAATAAAGCATGTACTCTTTATATTAAAGTGTATTTGCAGTTTCTGTTGCTCTTCATGGGTTTACTTGTAATGCAGAGAAACGGTTAGAACATCCCCTAGCGGTACTTCCCTGGAGTAGAATATCCCCTATAGTACTGCTGCTTGGTGAGTAAAGAGCATGATTATGTCGCTATACATATACCCATTGCTTCAACATTAGAAAAGTTTATCATCAGTTTAATTTTCTTCCCATTTGGTTTTGATACTCATTTCCATTGGGTCAAATATTAGCATTGGTTCTGCTTTCAGAACTAATTCATTAACGTGACTTTTGGTTGATTTTAAGATGGTTGCTGAGTTCTAAAGACAATGAAGAATGTAACGCTTTAATGTCTTATATTTGAAACTACTGGTGGGATTTTAAGGGGTACACTGAGCTGGGCTCATTAATCCATTGGTTCGTAAAAGGGAGATTTCAAAGTTAATATCCCTGAGAATTATTCAAAAAAGGGGAGAAGCAGGGAAAGAGTGAAGTATTTCATGCCCATGATGCCCTAACTAGCTTTCAAGTATGACTCTGTGAAGTCCAAACTAAACAGGACTTTGATAAGAGGAAACAGAAGGGGCAGGAGGTGGGTGGTCACAGTTCAGAAGAGAGGATTCACATGTTGACTGACACAAGCTTGTGACTGGGACTGTGTCAATTTCTGTGTCTAAGTCTCAGACTCCTTACATGTAAAAGGGAATAGTGATAATATGTAATTGTAAGGCATCATCATTATGTTATGAGGATTAAATGAGGGAATGTACATGAAAACTCCTCCTCACTACAAGGAATGATGGTTTCCTATGCCCAAAACACATTGTCACGTGGTCTAGGGCAAACATTTTAATCAGTGAGTCCACTCTGAGGCAGAAAATAGGATTTTTATTCTGACAGAGTTTCAAACAGGGAAACCAATGTCTCTAAACTTCTATTTGTGCATTCCAAATAAATTCAGAGCTCTCTATACACTAAATCACGACTGTGTCTTACTCTGCTGTTGACGTCATATATACATGGTTTATCTGTTTCTATCATTTTGACTGATATTACACACAGCTAAAAAAATAGTATGGCTTTCTTTTAAAATAAAAATTAATGGGTTGTCTAATTAAACCCAGGATATTCTGGTATCAAGTAGATAGAGCCTGGTACTGTGTAACTCTCTTTCTTCTATTACACTATTTTGCCCAAATTTAAGAGGTTTTCTTAGGTTTATAGGTGCCTTCCCACTACTCCAACTCTCTATTTCTTAATTTTTCTCTGTCTCAGTAGACAAAGAAGCAGAGATGAATTTGTACTAATTTTTTTAATCAAGATGTCATAACTGACATAGCATTGTAAACAACTAAATTTTTTATTTTTTCTAGAAATAGAATGTCATAATGATGATGGGCTCCAGCTTCCCTCCACAGATGGTAGGTGATTCTTTGGTCAGTTACATTCTTCTAACTGTAAAATGTTGTTAACAGGGCATATGACTTGCTCTGCCATAATGGGGATGAAGTTATTTGATATGAACCACATTTCTTGGCTTTGTTCACTTTCTGAACAAGGACTCCCATTTATAATATAGCAGGTTGGTTACAGTTATGGTCAAAGAAAAAAAATGGAATCCACTTGACTCAATTATGTGCAACCCCAAACCTTGGATTTATCAGCTTTCTGCTGAAAACACTTTTCAAGCATATCCTTAAGGTCATGTCCAAAAATAGCAACATGTGAAATTTTCCACAAGAGCATGTACCATGAACTCATCGAGCTGTTTAGTATGAGAAAGCTGTGTATATGTGGGCTTGGGATGAGGGGTTTAAAAGTTAAAATGAAAGAAGGAAAAACACAATTCCCCATGAGCCACGTCTATAACATGAATAGAGGAAGCCACTGTATTGATTCTAAACTAAATTTTGTCATATGCATATCTCCTCCCCAGATATCCAGAAATAGAATCATAGGATTGAGCTGGATATGACCTGAGTCCAAATGGATTGCCTCATTTTATAAATGAGGGAATTAAAGCTGAGGGAGGATAAAGGCTTTTTCAAGATAACATGGTCAAAGAATGAGCTTCAGTTTGAAGTCAGGACTAATACTATTCACTCCAGTCCTTTTTTTACTACATCAACTCCTTTAATGTTCTTCCCTATATTTATAACCAAGTCCTTATTCATTTTAAGGAATGAGCAAAACTTAGGTTATTAATATTTTCTCATACTTTACATCTAAATAAAGAGTGCTACTATAATGGCTCACTTAGTGCTGATCTTTAAAAACTTCCCTTATCAGGGCACCTGGGTGGTTCCATCGGTCAAGCGACAGCCTTTGGCTCAGGTCATGATCATGGGGTCCTGGGATCAAGTTCTGCATCAGGCTCCCTGCTCAGCAGGGAGTCTGCTTCTCCCTCTGATCCTCCCACCCCCATACTCTCTTTCTCTCTCTATCAAATAAATAAATAAAATCCTAAAAAAATTTCCTTATCAGTCATAATCTTTTGATCTCATCTGTAACCTTAGGTGCCATGATCATAAATCTCATACCACATTCTGAAGGCAAATGTAGCATTTGGCTCTTTTTTTAAAAAAGATTTTATTTATTTATTTGACAGAGAGGGAGAGAGAGAGCATAAGCAGGGGGAGCAGAAGAGGCAGAGAGAGAAGCAGACTCTCAGCTGAGCAGGGAGCCTGATGCAGGGCTCAATGTCAGGACCTTGGGATTATGACTTGAGCCAAAGGCAGATGCTTATCCGACTGAGTTACCCAGGCACTCAGCATTTGGTTCTTCAAAAGAAATTTTAAGATACAGTTCAAGAGTGCTTGAAGAGAACAAATGTGGCCACTGCTTTTCCCAAGACATTTATTACTTTCCTTATTTATGCTTAAAGTGAAAAACATATTCTTCCAGTCCCGTCCACTTATTTGTAGAGCATAACAAATAACATGGAGGACATAGGGAGATGGAGAGGAGAAGGGAGTTGAGGGAAATTGGAAGGGGAGGTGAACCATGAGAGACTATGGACTCTGAAAAACAATCTGAGGGTTTTGAAGGGGCGGGGGGTGGGAGGTTGGGGGAGCCAGGTGGTGGATATTAAGGAGGGCACATATTGCATGGATCAGTGGGTGTGGTGCAAAAACAATGAATTCTGTTTCGCTGAAAAGAAATAAAAAAAAATATTAGGGATGAAGTTGATAAGGTTTTTTTTTTTAATTTTTATTGTTTTTGCACCACACCCAGTGCTCCATGCAATCCGTGCCCTCTCTAATACCCACCACCGAGGTTGATAAGGTTTTAATAGTACTTAGCCACTATGAAACTAATAGACATAGAAAGGCATGTAATTGCTTAGCTATATTGCTTGCTTTAGTCAATGTCCCTTATAATAGTCTATCATACAAATATTTTAAAACTATCCATCACAACAAGAATTACATTATAGGAGATCTCAAGAGGTCTTGAATTTGGAACTTGTTTTTATGAAAGATCTAGCAATTCTTCAACAGGACTTTCAATCACACCGCTAAATGGGCTGTCAATATGAAAAGTTATCTGCTTTATCATTTTTTTCCTATTAAAACACTGAAAACAAATATTTTTAAATTCAGTTTCCTCTCTGTTCTCAGAAGCATACTGTCTGCACCCTATGAAACTGGAGAGGGAGACAAAACAATTCTCTAATTCCATAGTAAAATCAGTTTGAGGGTTTTGGGGTATTTTACACAGTGTCCCTCACGTGGGGAACACAGAGACACACACTACATTTTCTGAGTTCTTATTATGAGCCAGGTACTGTACTAACAACTCTATGTGAATTAATTTGTTTACTATTACAGCAAATATGTTAGAGACGAGAGAACTGACAATCAGAGAGGACAAGTGGCTTCAAGGTCACTCAGTAAATTTGATTCCAAAACTTGTATGCTATAATAATAATAATCATTATAACTGCAAAACACCAAGAGCTAGAATTTATACAGCATTTACTATGTAACTATACTGTTCTAAGCACTTCCCACATCTTTTGACTTACTTGTCCTAATAATAGACTGGTATTTTAGAAACATTTAATATCCACATTTTCTTCAGATGAGAGACCAAAGCACAGAAAGCTTAAATAACTTGCCCAAGGTCCCACAGCTAGTAAGTGTGACCTTGAGCATGCTTCTGGTCCTATATTTATTAAGCAAACCTATGAAAAACCTTCATATATAGGTTTGTGATAGGATGTTCTTTTTATATTTTTTTAAAAAAGATTATTTATTTTTGAGAGAGAGGGAGAGAGAGTGAGTACAAGTAGGGGGAGCAGCAGAGGAAGCAGGAGATGGTCCACAGAGCAGGGAGCCCAACTCTGGGCTTGATCCCAGGACCCTGGGATGATGACCTGAGCCAAAGGCAGACGCTTAACCAACTAAGCCACCCAGGCACCCACAATGTTCTTTTTTTCTTTTTTAAGATTTTATTTATTTATTTGACAGAGAGAGTTCACAAGTAGGCAGAGAGGCAGTCAGAGAGAGAGGGGGAAGCAGGCTCCCTGCTGAGCAGAGAGCCCGATGCAGGACTTGAACCCAGGACCCTGAGATCATTACCTGAGCAGAAGGTACAGGCCTAAACCACTGAGCCACCCAGATGACCCCACAATGTTCTTTTTTTTTCTTATTCTTTTAAAAATTGTTTATTTATTTATTTATTTTTATTGTCTCAGAATCATTTATTTTTTTACTTTTTTAAAAAATTTCTTTTCAGCATAACAGAATTCATTGTTTTTGCACCATACCCAGTGCTCCATGCAATCCGTGCCCTCCTTAATACCCACCACCTGGCTCCCCCAACCTCCCCCCCCCCGCCCCTTCAAAACCCTCAGATTGTTTTTCAGAGTCCATAGTCTCTCATGGTTCACATGTTCTTTTAAAAAAGATTTTAGAATATGTCTTATCATTGACTGTTGTTTGAATTAGGAATCCAAAGATAAAGATGTTTAAAGAATCCAAGCAATAATAGTACAAAGTAATTGTATGATAGTAAATAAGTCCTTCTGTCATGATTCCACACTATTTCCCATATTTATTGCAAGATATAGGAAAGTCTAATTTTAAGGTGTTTAAAAAAAATTATTACTAGTAGGTCTGAAAACATTTCTGTAGGAAGTTACTAAATAGTATAAAATACCTTACATTCACAAAATATTATCCAGAACATCACACAAAGAAACTACTTTTCTTGTACCTTACAAACAAGATTTAGCCATATATCCTCTTGTTGTATCAAGGAACTGCAATGCTCATAATGTGCCTACCTGCAGAAGCTTCCATCTGGTGTTCAGGTCTTCCAGGATGTTGAGGTTATATGGTGACAGCTGAATGCCCAATGTAGTGAGTTGACGAGCAAGGTCATTGACGTAGCTGACATTCTCTTTCAGAGGTGTAATTTCTCCTCGAAGTGCCTATGTGAAATAGTCAAGGGCAAGTTGGAAAATGAGAACATTTAAAGCAAAGAAACAGACACATGGGAACTACAAGATATCTTGTTCTGTTTAGGGTGCAGTTAGTGACATTTGCTCTATTACAGTGCCATTGCAACTATGAACACTTGTGAATGGGTGAATAATAATAATAACGAATATTTATAGAGCATTTCTTAGGTGCCTAATCCTGTGATAAGCTCTGTCCACTTAATGATAATTTTTTTCCTACAAAGTAATCCTATGGGGTATGGTTGGAGAATTCTCATTTTACATGTGAGAAAACAACTTGCAGAGGTATTATCTTGCCAAAGTTTTAATGGGTCAAAATGGAGGAACGTGTGATACATAACCAGGGTTGCCTGCCTCCAGAGTACATATTCTTAGCTATTATACTATAACTTTCCAAAGTAATTCTGAATTGGCAAAGTAACAAAAAAATGCACTGCTGGATTCTAAATTCTACTCATCATACAACCAGAAATGGACCCTTTTTTAAAATAATAAAAATATATACTCAATCATGAGATACTATATTCACACTTTGTACCAACTGCATAATAAATAGATTCATTTAGAGATTAGGGTATTTTGTCAAGCCCTAGGAATGACTGGTCTCCTGGTATTTTAGTCCTTGTAGCAATGGCTTAGGAGAGCTCCCAAGGGGCTTCTCTACTGTCTCTGAAGCACTAGAATGGGATTCTCTGATGCAATGCATCATGACAATCCAGTGAGTAGAAGAACCCAGTGCAGATATGGGGAGGATATTACCATGCATCATATCTACCCTATTAAGATGACATTTATGGATCTTTAACATGATGCATGATGTCCAAATGTTCCAATGAACAATTTCTAAGGGACAAATTCCCTCACTTAGGAGAACAGTTTGTGTAATGTAATGTCTATGTACAAGGACAACATCACTTACTCGGATATATATGCTGCTTTGACTTGCTTGATATGGGTAGGTGTTATTTCTCTGGTTCACTATGTTGATAAAACCACTGTTTACACTGACTTCATCTATAACCCTCCAATTCCCTCCCACTCTAAAGAGAAGGAGCCAGTATGTACATTCTAAATAAGAATGGCATTGTCCTGTCAAATCAACCTCAATATCTCACCACTAAAATGTGGTATTGTATGGAATATAAGATTCTTATATAGTTCTTAGACAATATAAGACATTGTGATAATCACTCTACAGAACTTAATGTTTTTTAAAAACGGGCATTAAGAATATTATATTAAAGAATCATGGATGTCTTTTGGGAGCGATGGAAGTGTTCTAGAATGAGACAGTGGTGATGGTAGCACAACCTCGTGAATATACAAAACATCACTGAATTGCACACTTCAAAATGAGTGAGTTTAAATTTTATTTATTTATTTATTTAAAAGATTTTATTTATTTATTTGATTGACAGAGATCACAAGTAGGCAGAGAGACAGGCAGAGAGAGAGGAGGAAGTAGGCTCCCCGCTGAGCAGAGAGCCCAATGTGGGGCTCGATCCCAGGACCCTGAGATTATGACCTGAACCGAAGGCAGAGGCCTAACCCACTGAGCCACCCAGGTGCCCCCCAATTTTTTTTTATTAAGTAAACTGGACACCCAATGTGGGGCTCAATCTCATGGCCCTGAAGTCAAGTGTCACAGGCTCCATCAACTGAGCCAACTGGATGTCCCTGAAGGGTGAATTTTATTGTTTGTGAATTATGTATCAATAAAAAATAAAAATAAAGGAAAACAGAAGAAATCTTTTTGTCTGACCATAGACATGAAAAAAAATCCTATCTGATGTATTCATCTTTATTCAACTTCATGTCAATGGAATGCTATAGGAATCGGTCTGAGAAAGTTTTTATAGGGATTGATAGTAAATATTATTATTCCATTGCCTTATGAATAAATATAGAGATTAAAAGAATCCCATGGATGGAGGTAAAATCCATCAATGTAAATTTGTATCTCTAAAAGGAAATGACCCATAATCACTTTGTTTTGTGTAATAAAAGGTTAGAAAACAGATTTATTTTATTTCATTTTTTAAAGATTTTATTTATTTGACAGAGAGACAGCGAGGGCGGGAACACAAGCTGGGGGAGTGGGAGAGGGAGAAGCAGGCTTCCTGTGTGCAGGGAGCTCGACGCAGGGCTCAATCCCAGGACCGTCGGACCATGACCTGAGTCAATGGCAGACGCTTAAGTGACTGAGCCACTCATGTGCCTGAGAATAGATTTATTTTAAAGATTCATTTTTTTGAGAGAAAGAGAGCATGTGTGTGTGTGTGTGTGTGTGCGCACATGTACATGTATGCGGTGGGAGGTAGGGATCCTGAAGCTGACTCACTGCTGAGCATGGAGTCCTATGTGGGGCTTCATCCCACAACCCCCGAGATCATGACCTGAGCCGAAATCAAGAGTTGTTGACTTAATGGACTGAGCCACCCAGACGCCCCTAGAAAACAGATTTCTTAAATGTCAATGGAGAAACCCGGACAAGGGCAATAATTACAAATGGAGGCATTCTCTTCTGGATGATAACATCTGTTTCTGGGAACCATAGATAAAGATCATATGAGTGGGAACTGGAAATGGGAGAGCATTACAGAGATGGCATGCAGCTAGTCTGAGTCCAACAAAGGTGCAGGTTAACTCTGTCTGCTAATCATCTGTCTTTACCAGTGTGCCTCTCAACCACTGAGTATCTGGCTCAGTCACATACAGATTTCAACTCCCTTTGGACTACATCATGCACATGTTCAAATGCCTTTTATTAGAATATTTGGATTTTCACTTCCTCCCCCACCCCCACTCCGAGTCCCAGACACAGATTTTAATCCTCCATTGGTGTTTTTGAGGGTGCAGGTGATTAAAAATTAGGGTCCAGTATATATCATTAATCAGAACACTCACTCTCCTACCCACCCTGCCCTTGTAATCATGGGATCGGGTGGCTTCTGTTTTTTTTTTTTTTTTTTTTTTTGTCCCCATCTAGCAATTACTGTAGACGTTCTCTTAACTGGTCTCTACTTAAGACTCGGCAGATTAGCCAGTCTTCATGCTTCTGTGAAACACAGTGACTGGGGCTTCCTACAGCCTCTAAATACAATGTTAGAGCTATCTGCTAGGGTGCACGGCCTTCAGCTCTCATTAGTTGAGTTCTCAGTTGTGTGTATGGTCTCGAACCTGATTTTGCTAGTTAGTACTACAATTACATAATTTAATTAAAGATTTCACAAACCAAAGAAATTTAAGTCTAAGAGAAAATAAGCTATTATTTCTATGAAAACCAGCTTAAACCCTTTAGAAAGGTGCTTTAAAAAGAACAAGAGAAGTAAATATTGTTCAGCTGGGTGTAGACAAGGCAACTGTAAAAGATTAGGAAAATAATCTGAAAAATTTAGAAGGGTTCTGTATTCAGAATGCCTTTCATGTTTCCTGATGTGCTCTGTCTACATGAAAGAAACCGGAACTGGAAATCACAAAATCTTCATCATCAGTGTGATTTATGGAGAAGTCTAATCAGTGAATCTACACTTAAAGAAGAAACCTTCACACAACATTAAAATCCTGGTTGACTATTTTAAGATCGAATAAAATGTTTAAGACATACTTTTTTATGATTCCCTGATTGAACTGGCTTTTTCAATTAACTATTGAACTCTAGGTTCTGAGCTGGAACAGAGGAAATCTATGATAAATTTTACTACCACTCCCTGACAACCACCACTATTACTACTAGTATTATCATTAACGAAGGGGGGCAAAAAGCATAAGTTTAGTTTAATGTGGATTACATTTCTGTTAGGATCAAAGGAAGCTTTGATGTGGGCAGGGAGAAGGTCAGTTGGTAAAATGATCATTTGGTGGGAAGTTTCACCCTGGAGGGATATCACAATAGGAACCAGGTCAATACAGGTCTTATGTCGTTTAAGTAGATGTCCCATTGTGTTTGATTATCTTTTTGATATTAGAGCTCTTAATATTACTCATATAAATATATGTTTATGTTATTGAACTCTGAACATGAAATGTCAAAAAAGTACCATTACCTCTGAACAATATCCCTTGTTATTTAAATATGACCAGAATTTCATTAGATTTTATTCTAGTTTGGAAGCAGTGAGTGAGAAAACATGGAAGGGAGCCATTATACTGTGGGTTTTCTTTGAATCACTTAAACATCTGGAATATATTCTCCATGAAAGAGCAAACCAAGTCTAATTTTATTATGACTAGTTTCATGCCAGTAGCATTTTCACTTCATTAAATGTTGTCTGATTATAGATATAAAAGTACTGATTTAGAAGGATATATAAGTCTGATATGTCAAGTTTTTCTTCTTTTTATGAAATTAAATTGGCTGTCAGGTCGTTGCTTATCCTACGTAGTTAAAGATTTGTTCCAATATAGATTTAAGATTTTAGTCATCAACGACATTGCAACGAAAGAAAGGAATTATCTATTAACAAGAGAACATCATTTTGGAGGGAGAAGCTTTGGCTTCATAGTTAAGGGACTGTTCTACTGGGTACAGAAGGTCAATTTAAATGATTAGAAAAAAATAAGTCAAGGGATCTGTACTTTGAGAGCCTCTGATTCCTCTATGAAGTATGAAGCAATAGAACTGGCATAAAATCGGTGTTCAACAAGTATTCGTTGAATGAAAATATGAATTCAGGAGAAGTGGGAACATTTGAATTAGGTGTGACAAGAGACCATGACAGAAATTGACCTCAGAAACTAGCGAGGTTGCCAGATGGTGTTGAGGGCCCATTGGAGGCCGAGGACTGACATTTTGTTTTTGAAATCTTGAACCCATCCACCCTATTTTCTCCTTCGCCAACAGTGATCCTTGCAAGCATGCAGAAAGCAGTGGATCCAGGTTTGGAGTCATGTCAGGTGTCTCTTTATCAGGGACAAGGGAGTTTAAATTTTAGCTGGAATGTCACTGAAAAACATACAATGGAATCTAAACTGGTTAGAAGGGAAGTGAAGCAAGAGGAGGCTTGTAGATGGACAGCAAGTAGGGGAGTAAGTAGTGGTGGAGGTCCAGGAAGGACACTCCGAGGAAGGCCACAGTAGGAGCAGCTGCACAAGCAGGCATAGAAGGGAAGAGGCTCTGGGATGCGTGAATTAGCAACGCCACCTAGGAGTTTATTTATAAACTGTGTGACATGATACATATCACACGCACACACATATAAAGTGTTTTATGTATGTATTAATGGGGCCACTGATAATCTGAAAAACTTCCCTTCTTAGGGACATTAAACATTCTTCCTGAAATCTTAACCTACGCATTCATTGAAGTCCCATGTCATGTACCAGAAATTCAAAATTAGTCGAGTCTGATGATGAAAGGCCATTCTAAGGCTATATACGCTGGCGGGAGAATTTTTATGTCACAAATACTACTTAAAAGATGAAGTGGTGACTAGTAGCCTTTCTATCTACAATGAAACTTTAGTGAACAAATGTTTGAGAACCAATACCCTGGAAAACAGTCTACAAAGAGGAGATGTTAGGAAAATCCCAGGATTCTTCACACTGGGTTAGTAGTGAGAAGGCGATGGGGAGGAAATGGAAGTCATGTCCTGCAAATAAAGGACTTGAGTAGCACTATTAGAACTCCTACATGAGGCGCAGGGAAGTCCTCATGGGACCCAGTTACCCATGAACTGGGGGCAGGTACAGCCCAGCTGTGTTTTGTAGCTTCTGCATTTCTGGATGGCTACATTATCCTGATGGGAATGAGTGCCCGCCAATGGGGCCAAGAGAGTCAAAGACCATATGCTGCTTTGCCTAGAGGATCAGAGGCCTACTGGAGTTTCAAAAATACCTGGGGGACATGAGCTACTCAAATGTCATTGGATGAATAACAAAGAAACACAAGATAAGATGTAGGAAAGCCTTTCATGAAATGCATCTGGCTTGGAGATGTCCATTGTTAACTGTAATTCTTGGCTCTTTACTCTGGTTGGGTTACTGCCTGGTGTAGTGCCCAGGGTGGAGGTTCAGCATTTGTCTCAGCCATCTACTGACTTAGGCTGGGGATTTGGAGAAGCAGAGTCTGAACAATCTTAAGTGAGAGGAGCAGGTAGAGGGAACAAGCTAAGTAAGGATGTTGTCTCAGCTGGAGCCCAACATCAGCTTGATCCCATGGAGAGCTCTGGAGCACAAATATATACCATAGTCTGTTCCATGTTGAGACAAAGGGGTTGTCCTTTTCTACCGCAATCTCAATTGGTTATTGGACACTAGCTGCCTTCTGGCAGTCTGAGCAGGAAAAAGGTGGTGTAATTTCCCAGGCAAGGTGGCTTCTTTTTGCCTCAGGGAGGTTTTCTGGAAAAGGGTGCAACGATGAGTCTTTTAGCAGCCAACTCTCAGTTGCTGGGGATGAGTGCACCAGTTTAGTGAAGGCATCTGGCTGGGTGCCTACAACATCTACTACATAGATGAACTTCATCCAGTTCCTCAATCTCCTTTACCCTTGAACTTCAGAGGTCAGACACCTTTTTTTGTTTGTTTGTTTTTCTTCAAGAGGCTTCTTAGGTGAATTCTCATTACTAACATTATGAGGCTAGCCCATAGATCTCCAACAAAATGGAGAATAGCCATCCTTTCCATAAGATTAACTCCTTGATCTCTGTCAAATATTGAGGGAGTGTATGGAGCTGAGACATCCCTCTGCCTTTCATATCACTTTTGCCTCTGGTAGACTTTCTTGACAATAAATTATGCCACTGAAACATGTATTCTTTTTTAATAGAGATGCGGCCGCATTCCTTTCCAGCATCAGTATTCATTGTGGTAGCCTGAAGGCAAAATAATATGCTGTTTCTTTTCATTATCTTCCCTGCGTTCAGCTTTTGGGGCCATTTTTGCATGTTTTCATAGTTGGGCATGACCACTTTTGGCCAGCAAACAGAATAAGGACATAAATAATGAAACAGACTCAGAACTAATGACCTAGATGTAGCATAATCAGGATGACTTAGAGGGAAGTTAAGTTCAAGTAAAAAAAAAAAAAAAGGCACCCAGATCTTAGGAAAACAATATGAAGTTTGTAGGCATGAAGAAATCTGGGGCCTTTATTTCCCAAACAATTATCAGTAATTATATTTTAGCTACGGGTTTCCCTCAGAGTCACCACACTTTCAAAATTTGTGGCGCGCAGAGAATAGCAATTAACTGCTGTGTTTTTCCCAGGAAGAATCCCCACATTTTTATGAAAAAAGTATTTCTAGTTTTTTTCTCAAAAAAGAACGCACACCCGAACACAAAAGCATAAATTCTTTTTTAACATCTTCTCATTTGCATCCATTGTAATTCTTCATCTTTTTGGACATGGCTTCACTATGAAGCTCATAACCTCAAGGTTCTGAAAGTAAGAGCTGAATTACAGCTCTACCACACTAATAATGTCTACCTCCTTTTTTATGCATATTGTTCATTTTGCCTTCACAGATATAAATTAGGAATGAGGAACAAGACAGAATTGATCATGAAGGACAGGTTTTTACTTATAAGAACAAGTGACTTTAATTTCCTTGGAAGCTTGTTTCTGTAATCTTAACTGTGACTGCTAATTATTTTCTCTTCACAGAAAAAAAAAGCAAACAAACCAAAAAAATAAAAACACAACAAACAAACAAACAACCCATTTCCAGCTTTCCATAGCCTTTGCATGACATAGTGAAAAGACCTAAGAAGGTAGTTCACCCTTGTTCTGCAGAGGCTCAATGCAAAACATGCACAATTAAAATAAAAAGGTCCCTAATGAGTATAAATAAATCATTTAAGCAAGCCATGTTTTTAGGCTGCTAAGGAAGCAGAAGAAATGCCAATATTTTGTATCTGAGAAATTTTAATTATATGTGACAAAACATCAAGCGAAATGTCAGTTAATGAAATCTGTTTACTTATTTAAAAATAAGTAATAATCCATAAGCCATTAAAAATATCAACCACAAGGACATTGATACTCAAATTCAGGAGTTACTTTAGACAGCTTAGGTTTTATAGTTAACAGGTTTTTTGGATTTGCAAACGTTTCTGACAATCTAAAATGTTCATGGTCTGTGTCCACAATTACTACTGCCACTGCCCCTGTCTTGTTCTCACCTTTCCCGACATGGCTCACACCTCCCTGGAAGGCAGTGGTCCTCACTTAAGAGCATGTCTCATCGTTACTGTGGAGCATTTGTTAACACAGAGCCTGCAGGCTCCTGCCCCCAGTGTTCTATTTGTTTGTGTGTTTATTTTATTTATTTATTTGACAGAAAGAGAGAGTGAGAGCACGTGGGGTGAGGGGTGGGAAGAAAGAGAGAGAGAGGTAGAGAGAATCTGAAGCGGACTCTGCACTGAGTTTGGAGCCCAACGCAGGGCTCGATTTCATGACCCTAAGATCATGACCTGAGCCAAAACTGAGAGTAGGATGCTCCACTGACTGAGCCATCCGGGCACCCCTTGTCTCCAGTGTTTTTGATTCCACAGGTCCAGGGTGGACTTGAGGAGCTGGCATTTTTGACAAGAACTTGCAAGGGGCTGTGTTCCTAGAACTCACCAAATTTATTCTTGGCTTAGACCCTTTGTGTATGCTGTTCCCTCAGCCTGGAGTTTTATATCTGTACTCTCTGCATGGCTGGATTTCATTCATGAACCTCAGAGCTCACTTAATGCAACTGTGAAAATGAGCCCATCCCTGGTTTCCCTATTTAAAGAGGGCTCTTCCTATTTTTCTCCCTCTTAGCCCCCGTTCTTCTTGGCCCAGATGGCAATTTTAAAGTGTATATACATTTGCCTATTTATTAATTCATCATCTGTCCCACCCCAAGATCCTAATCTTCATTAAGGCAATTCTATATAATTTTTTCACCAGGGTATGCCTGGATGCAGCACATGATAATCCCTCAATACATTTTTACTAAAGAATAAACAGTTAAGAGAATTGAGCTTTTTTTGCATTAATTACTAACACTTCACACCAACGGGTATTCTCAAATTGCTTCATCACCACAGTTTCCAATAAAAATCTGACAGCGAACTCCTAAATAAAATAAGTCAGCTTAGGGGCACTTGGGTGGCTTAGTCAGTTAGGCATTTGCCTTCAGCTCAGCTCACGATCCCAGGGTCCTGGGACTCAGTCCTGCATCGGGCTCTCTGCTCAGCAGGGAGCCTGCTTCTCCCTCTCCCTCTGCCACTCCCTCTGCTTGTGCGTGCTCTCTCTCTCTGTCAAATAAATAAAAAAACTTAAAAAAAAGCCAGCTTATTTCCTTCAGCTTCCATAACCGAATTCTTTAGATCTGTTACTTGATTTATGTTATGTTGGAGCCTGTGTTCATTTCTGACATGCCTCTAAGCCTCTGAGCAAGAACACAACATTCTAGTTTTGGGTGCCGACCAGAGAGTTTTCAGAGAAACGGAGCAAGTGGGGAAAATTGAGAAGTAATCTATTTAAGGAAAATATGTTCTGCTGATGGTGATACACCTTGGTGTAGTCTTCCAGAGGGCACTGTGGCAAGGCTGAATGAAAACGTTAAGAAAACGTATTGCATGGAGCATTGGGTGTGGTGCATAAACAATGAATTTTGGAACACTGAAAAAAAATAAAATTCAATTTAAAAAGTATTAGATAAGGCATGCAAAAAAAGAGAATATTTATATAGGAAAAGATAACAAGCTCAATCCCAGGGTTTCCATGGACAATTGTAGAATGTTAGCCCAAAAGGGCCAATGGGGCTGAAATACAATCTGAGCACCACTGCTAAATTGGTGAGCCTTGGCACAGGAGGCTATCTCTTCAAAGACACAGATACCTTACTCTACTTTGCCCAAAAACTACTTCATAAATGTTGGCGTTGAGATCAGGGATGACTTGTGTCTTTAGCTCACTCTCTTTGTCTCCCTCCTCTTCTCTCTCATGATTGGGGTTTTCTACTAGAGAAAAAAATTCATTTACAACTATTTGCATGCATTTCATCTTGTGTAGAAGGGGAATAGGGACACGGGCACCTCAGGACTGTTGCAAAGATGAATGAGAAGTTCGGGTCTATTTCTCCTGTACTCCACCTACAACCAGTTAAGCAGTACCTCAGGCAATTTGGGGAACACAAAGTCTCCCAAGGTCTTATTTGGTCTGCTTCAGGGAGACTTTGCAAAGCAGAGGGTAGTAAGCTCGTCCCTGAGAGCCACAGACTTAGATCCTTTCTCAGGTAGCTGTCATATTGGAGTCAACTTCAAATATTCCCCTGTGGTGGAGGAGTGGAATCCTGTCTTTCCTCACTCCTCCATCATGTAGCTTTATAAGGTTTCCTTGAACTAGACATAGAACTGATAAACAAAAACTGATATGGTAAGAGGAAGAAAGATACTTGTTCAGAGCTTGAACAAAGGGTAAGAAGTAGGAAAGCTTAATGTGTTTGGGGAAGGACAAATAGTCTTTAATAAGGTGAAACACGAAGTACAGGGCAGTTGTAGAAGACTAATCATGGGCATTTTCTTTTCTTTTAATAAATATTTTATTTGTTTGTTTGTTTGCCTAAGAGAGCGCAAGTGGGGGAAGGAGCGAAGGGACAGAGAATCTCAAGCAGACGCCACACTCAGCTCAACCCGGAGACTGGCTGGGGATCTATCCTACCACCTTGAGATTGTGACCTGAGTCGAAATCAAAAGTGTGACACTCAAGTAACTGAGCCACCAAGGCGTCCCTCATGGGAGTTTTCTGGGAGCAAGGTTGTAGTGGGTATGAATGAGTAGCCTTTGCAGGGCAGATAAGGAAGGTTTCTGCAAAAGGGAACTATCAGGGGCTCCTGGGTGGCTCAGTGGGCTAAAGCCTCTGCCTTCAGCTCAGGTCATGATCCCAGGGTACTGGGATCAAGCCCTGCATCAGGCTCTCTGCTTGGCAGGGAGCCTGCTTCCCTCTCTCTCTCTCTGCCTGCCTCTCTGCCTACTTGTGATCTTTGTCTGTCAAATAAATGAATAAAATCTTTAAAAAAAAAAAGGGAACTATCATATTCTCAGCAACTGTTTTAATTAGATTTCATTACTACTCAGCCGAAAACTCTTATTTTATATCTACTATCTACGACCCATATACGTATTATGCATATACTATGCAATGGAAAATGGGACTCCTGCCAGAGATACAAAACTATGTGGGTTATGGAAAGAACAATGTAATCATGCTATGAGAAGTTGTGTCACTGGGGTTTGCAAAGTGCACAGGAGACTGAGGCAGGGTGGGAGCAATTCCCTGAGTAGATAAGGAAGGCAATAAAAGAAAAGTCATGTTCTCAGGGTGTGGCATGTCCATCTAGAAAATCCCAAGTAGACCAGTGTAAGCCTGTGGTCATTTCAGAAAGGAGAAAAGAATGAAAATGAGTGTCTGTAGATTTGGGCAAGAAGTAACAATGGCTCAAATTAGAATGGTGACCAATGGGAGCAAATCATCTGTAAAATAATATGTACAGTTCTTATGTATCTGAAAGAGACCATTCTGTCCCTCACTTTTGTGCAAGTTTATTTATTCACTCATGCCAAGAAATACTATTGAGCACCTATTTATGCCAAGGAATGTTCAAGCACCAGGGAAACGGCAGTGCACAAAAGAGACCACGTTCCTATAACCGTGCAGCCTAACTCTAAGGGTTATGATTTTATTTAAATGATGATTGTTATTATACAAGGCTTATAAAGAAACAAATCCCAAGCCAAAACTTACCCATAGGTACTAAATGCCACATTTTTGACCAAGTAAATGCAGGACAAAGTATGGTATTGTCTTGTATGTAGTGGTTCCCAAGAGACACTTTTTTTCTGTTAAGACAAATTAAACTACCTTGGCCTGTATGAATAATAATTAATAGACAAATCTAGGGTTGTGGGGTTACCTGTGTGATATGCTACACCTAGTTTGCTTTATACTGGGCACAATTATTTAATTTTCATTCCATGGGGAAGGCAATCACTATTGAAACAAAATGAATTTTTGCTGAATTGATTTTCCATTCAATATATTGTTATCAACTTAGAAATATGAAAACAGAACTGAGCCCGAGATGTATATAAATTTTCAAAGAGCTGAGATAAAAATAATTAAATGGAAGAGGGCCAAGAAGGATTGTAAAATGCACTTCAGTATCTACTTTTCTTTTCAGATTATTGTAGCTCCTGAGTTTAATAAATGGTTTTAGTCTTTCCAAAATACCTCTTTCCTACAAAGAGAACAACAAAAGACTAAGATATGAAATGAACATAAAATAGATTTTCTTCCTCAAAATCAATGCGACAGTATGTCTAAGAATCAGACTGGTAAATTTTTTACAATGGTTCATCTTCATTTCATTATATCCCTTGGCTAAAAAGAAAGTCTTACGTATTTGCTTGCAAGCTATGTTGTCCCTCCAGAAACATTAGTGGCTATTATTATTATCATTATTAAAGACTTTATTTTATTTTAAGGAGGGGGAGAGGGGCAGAAGAGAGAGAGAGAGGAGGGACACAAAGAGTGAGAGAGGGATAAGCAGACTCTGCACTGAATGTGGAGCCTGATGTGAGGCTCGATCTCATGACCCTGAGATCATTACCTAAGCTGAAACCAAGAGTCAGATGCTTAACTGACTGAGCCACCCAGGCACCTTAGTGGCTATTATTTTTATCTCAATATGTACATGTGTGTGCAAAAGATCTAGCCTCTTAAGTGGAACCAAGAATTGACTCAGTTCTCCCTGTTTTTCACATTATTGAGAACTTTCATTTTTCAAGATATTCCCCTGATTTTTCTGATAACATCTTAAAATAAGAGCTAAATTCATAGCTTGTTGTGTTCTGTTCTGACAACTGCTATCATGATAATGTCCACTTAAGTATGTGTGAATGATGAATAAATTACTACTTACACAAATGTGTCTAAGTGTCAAGCTGTCTAATCAATGTACTTAAATGTTATTTCAAAACAAAACAAAACCAAACCAAACCTCAAAGTCATTGGCCAAACCTAGCTTTAAAAAAAAAGTGATTAGTATTCAAGTAACAAAGACATCACACTTTAATAGTAATAGATTTTTTCCTTTTTCAAAAGAGGAGTATGACAGCATCCTCAAAAATCTGAGTGAGTGATGCTGTATCGATTATTTAAAGGAGAATACTGTTTCAGTTGGAAAAAAGGCTTTAAAATCTGAAAAAAAAACCTTTTCACTAAGAATTCAAGATTTTTTTTGAAAGTCAAAGTGGGTCAGATTTCATTAAGACCCATCTTGCATCTGACACTCAACCCCAACCCCCAGGCAATTTCAACACTGAGACAACCTTGGAAATGTCTTCTTTCAACCTTTATAACAAAATGTCAGGGTGCTTCCAAAGGTAATATTTTATTCCCTGTGTGAGCCAAAGGATCAATGGAACTTATGCTCATTTGTTTAGCTTATGTTTCTTTTAATTTTATGCTTTCCTGGATGCACAAAAGTTACCATTCTATTGGGAAACCCTTGTGGTGATTCTAGTAACTGGGTTTGTGTAGGCTGATAACAATGAACCATTCTCTGGCTTTAGCCTTGTCCCCGCTAGAAATATGTTGACGTTGACAGCAAACTGACAAGAGGAGGGGGAAGTGGGTGAAATGTTGTTGTATGTGGCCTACGTGTCCTTGGGAACGCACAAAAGCCTTAAACCACGGGGTGATTAAATGGTAATTATTTAATTAAGACCTAATAGGATTTAAGTTCACAGCAATATATAGATGCCAAACTGGGTTAAAATGTTTTAAAGTGGGAAGATCAGTCAGTAAGATGAAACTCAGTGTTGCTTTGTCACTGGTTCTGAAAAACAAACCAATATATACTGCTTACTTCCTACATTCACTTGAGTTTTTCTACTTAATTAATTACTATACTTTGGCATATATGGTTGAAAAACTGACTTTATTCTCTTTGCCAACTTGTTTAATGCCATGTTAAGATCATGATGATAGGATCTGAATATCTGGTAGGAAAAAGTTCTCAATTAGCCCACTGAGTCCATAATAATGTGGAATCCCAGGGAATAAGACTTCTAAAAACATGTGCTTTGAAACAGAACCAGCAGGCTCTTTGCTGCATGAAGAAAAAAATTCACCATAAAAATCGATTCTTTAAAAGGAAATAGAAATCTATATTAGTGTTAGATTCTCCAGCCTCATTCTGGTTAAGAGAGTTTGACATTTCAGGACTGAACACACCGTGGAAACTTAATAAATATTGAAGTTTACAAACAAAAACATAACAATGATATGTGAACCAATTTTTAAAAACATTGAAAATCAATGTGCCCTTACTCTGCCTAATTTAGTTAACTCAATTATTTAATGTATACTTGATTTGAGTGGGTTTATACATAGTTATTTCAATTTCACATTGAACATTAATCAAATTACTTTTAATGCAACCCCCACCCCTACTCCTGCCAGGAACACAGAATAAAGGGGAAAGTTTGTTTGGAATGTTTCTTTTTTAATATCAAAGCATATTTAAAGACAATTGTTTCTATTATATTTATCCCATGATTCTTTGTACATATACCACTCATCCCACACCATAACAATGAATTTTTTTTCACAGGCATTTAATGAACTGATTTTGCACCACCTTTGGAGGAAAAAAAAATTCCCCTTCCCCAGTCACTGCAGTTCATTCTACTTCCTGCTTTCTCCCCATTGCTCTCCCAGTAATATCTGTCTCCATCTCCCCACACATATATCCTCCTCCCCTGAACACAGAGCCTCAAATGGGGTGACAAGTTATAAAATGTAGGAGTCCTGTATAAACTACCTGGTATTCATATCTAACAAGCAGGTTTTCATTTTCAAAACTTGAATAGTCCCAACTATTCTGAAGGTCTTCAATTTCAGAAACTCTATATTTACTTATACTCTGTATGTTCAGCAGGAAATTCTGAGAATTTTTTTGAAAATTTATTTCATTTACTTTAGAGAGACAGGGAGACAGAGAGACAGAGAGCATGAGCTAGAGGGGCAGAGGGAGAGGAAGATGATCTGAGAAGAGTGTTTAAGTTTAATTGCTGTCATTGGTGAATGTGATAACATGTAGACAGAGTTAAAAATTATGTGACTAAATATCTTAATTTTGAAGTATGAACAGTGGTAAGGCAATTTAACCTCTAAATCATCTGAAGCAGCCCCCAAATTGTCTGAGTGCCAGTAAAATACTAATAGGAAAATTGGAATAAATAATTGCAAACGTCTTCCACAAGAGAGACTCAGAAAGGGTAGGTCATTATTCATTTCAAGGTTTCTGAGTGAAACTATGCTCTCTACCTAAGCTATCAATCACTCTCACAGAAGGCCATGTGCCTGCATTCATTTTTGAATTAAATATTCTGGATGTTGATAAATATAAAAGAATAAGTGATATATTTACAGAAGAATTATTGAAGAACTGATTATTAACAATAAACAAAATATTTATTGTATATATTTATTTGTATATATATTGTATTTATATGTATATATTATATATTATTTTATATATAATTTATATACAATATATATTTTATATATAAATTATGTATTTTACATATATGTATGTGTGTATATGTGTATATATATATACATACATATATATGTATGTGTGTGTGTATATATATATGTATAAATATAACAGCTTCACAGTGGAATGGTGGTTCTTTTTTTTGTTTTTAAGATTTATTTATTTATTTGACAGACAGAGATCACAAGTAGGCAGAGAGGCAGGCAGAGAGAGAGGAGGAAGTAGGCTCCCCACTGAGTGGAGAGACCGATGTGGGGCTCAATGCGGGGTTTGATCCCAGAACCCTGGGATCATGACCTGAGCCGAAGGCAGAGGCCTTAAACCACTGAGCCACCCAGATGCCCCTGGAATGGTGGCTCTTAAAGTGTCCCTGGAATAAGAGCATCACCATCACCAGGAAACTAGTTAGAAATGCAGCTGTGTTCCAGAGCCCCTGAATTGGAAGCTCTGGGTTTCCATAAGCCCTCCAGGTGATTCTGATGCTCACTAAGGTGACAACCAGGGCCATAGAAAATTCTTGACATTCTCAATGACTATGTCTCGGTAACTCAAGTCTTCAAATGCATAAATATCTGATCAATTTAGACACTTATAGATTACATATCTATGAAGCCCAAGTCACTTATGAAGTCATTTCCTTACTAACAATCATCCCTTTTTTAGACCTTTTCATTAACTCTTCTCTTTCATTATCAATTCCAGTAAGTACCTAGGAGGTGGGGCAGAGGGAAGCTAGATTTTTCATGAAGAAACAGAATCTTCATTGATTCTAGATAATTGTTGCATGGGCAAGAGCTAAACAGCATTAAGAAGGCCATGTCGAGATGCAGAGGCTGAATGACTTACTAGGGTCCCTGGCCAGTTGTAGGAGACACTTTCCCTGGTCTGGGCATCTGTCCCCCCCTGCTATGACTAATGGCCACCAGCATCTCATGGCTGCCTCTCTTCTTCAGAAAGGTGACCTCTGCTGATGGCAGCCCCTGAGCCCAAGAGGCAACACATATTCCTGGCTCAGGAGGTAACTTCTGTTTCCAGTAGTGGGCCCCAGTCAGCAGTGTGATGGAGCAGAGTTCAACAGTCCACTGTGTGTTTCTCTTCCCAATTCTTCATTCAGTGAGATTACGTTGGTAGCCTGAATCTGCCACAGTGGGAGTAGGGACCCCACCGTTGGAAAATGCTACAAATGAGCATTCACTCCACCTCAGAGCTAACTGATCCATATTTACCAGCATACTGCTGGCCACTCCCCCAGGGATTACCTGGGGTGTGAAAGGACATCCCTGTTGTGCGGTGTGTATGCCAGCACTCTCTCTATGTGGATCAGGACACAGCCAGATTTGGCTGGAGGTGGCATACTTGCTTGGCTCTTCTTCTCCCTTATTATGTTTCCCTAACTCCCATACAGGCTTCTCCTGAAAGCATACTCTTTATAAATCAATGTGCACCCAGACCCCTGTTCTCAGGGTCTGTTTCCAGGGAACGTGACCTATAATAGAAGTTAAGTCATTAGTTAATTGACTGCTGCACAGAAGCCTCAAAGAATACGTGCTCAAAATTACAAAAAGCTTCTTTAAGTCATGGACCTTGTGGGTCATAGTGATCAGATAAAAACTGCAAAAGATAAATTTGAAATGGCAAGGATCTGCTCTTTGTGGATGTGTATAAAAGAAAGAAGCTGATGGAAAAAGATGAAGGCTGCCTGCACAAATTGGGCATTTTTTTCATATCACGTTTCTCAAATTATGTTTTCATACCCATGGGTAAATGTCCTGGGGGATTCATTCACTCAAGATTTTGGAGAAAACCACTTCCATATTCAAACAGAACTAATACCTTATGGAGAAGATCACAAAACTGACATGAGATGTAAGAAACTAAAACAAGAAAATTCAAAGGAACTTCATGCTCCTGGTAAAAGGAGGTAAGCAGGTGGGAGGGGAAGATAGTAGGCTTCAACCCCTTGCCCATTAAGAGAAAAGAAGTAGAAGAGTTTGAGAACCACTCTGTAAAATGTAACTGAAAATATTATTTTAGTATAAAATAACCTTACTATGAAAAAAATGGACTCTTCCTATTATGAAAAAGTTAACCGTCTTCAAAGCATAGGGTTACATTAGTCTCATAAGCACATGTGTTCCCATAATACCCAGAGAACTGGGTTTACCAAGAACAATTATTCAATGCCATTGTTTAACCTCGTTAATTAAGGTTGTATAAGGCAATAATATTGGTGCCTATGTTCCCCGTGTAATTCTGAAAATTGTAATAGCCAAATGTGACAGCAGGAGCCTACTCCTTGTGTTGTTTGTTCTCAAGTCATGCCTTCTTGTGTTTACAGTAGGAGAGTAACATAGTTGTGAACTTCAAACTTGTTATGACTTTGGCAGACACCAAAGGAGAATGAAAATATACACTCGCTACGTGCTTCCATTTTCTAAGGAACTATGGAACGTCAGGTAAAACACACATTTCCAAACTGTTTCTTGTTAACGTGGTACATGCATATAAATGCACAAGCTAATATAAATTCTTGTTCCCTCGGCTTGTTGCCGTATAATAATATGTCGAGAAAAACTAAGCTGCCATTGATATGACCCCCAATACAATTTTATTCATGAAATAAACATTCATACTCCATAATGAGATCAGACTTCTCTGGGTATAGGTTTTAACCATGTCATGAATCAATGAACGAATGACTGAGTTTCAAGATCCGTTAATGCTGACAGTCTATTACTTAAACTTTTGAAGAGTCATTTTATGATCTAAGACTCTTGAGGAATAGTATTTATAATTATAACCAGCCACAAACAAAGCTTCTGGAGTAAATCCTCAGTAAACAGGATTGGCATATTAAAGGATCAGGTTTTGATATGCTTGTTTTCAAATAGTAGGAAGGATGACATCCTTTGGAGAAATTTTTATTATCTAATTAAATACTTCCTTAGCAGAATAATGTCAGATGAACTCATTAGCTGAACATTTTGATTATCCATGTTCTCCTAAATATCCCATGACCAGAAGAGGAGCTGTACAGCTCTGATTTAATGCAACAACAATGGTAACCAATTCTAGCTCTTTTATCACAGCCCGTCAAAGGAATACAAAGAAGTCCAAATTAAAATAAGTTCAATAATAAAAAAAAAACCCATGTTCCTCTTCCAACTGTTCTAAAGCCTTTCCCTATCTTTAAGCAAAGTTCACTCAGTAATTATCTTATTTATGAAAGTAAAAGCAGAAGGATGTTTCTCTTCCTAAATAAAGGCCTTTATGCTTTGAAAGTAGATGGCATCTCGAAACAGTCAAAAAGAAAGCGTATTGAATGTCATCAACTCATTTCCTCCCACCCACTGTTTTAAATCGTTTGCTCAGTTCCAATGTATACTACACTTATATAAGTTGTTTATGAAGAGCCAAATTAATAGACTTTGCAATTGTTTTCGTTGGAATTTGGAGAGCTGACAAATGAATTAGTAGAAAATGGCAATTCTACATGAATTAGCTTTTAAGTCTCCCTAAGAGGCTGATGCAGAACTTAATAAGAGACTTATTAGGAGAAGTAGGACAACTTAATTCAGATTGATTATAGACTTCGTGAAGACAGCTGGGGTTCAAATGAAATGAAAAAGAACTTATATGCACTTCAAAGTATGCTAAGCAGATGTCTGAAACAATTACTCTGCACTGGCTTTTCAGAAGTTTCAAAGGCAGGATGGGAATAGCATGGTAAAGGAAGGTTCTATTTGCCTAAGTTGAGGTAGAGGCTTTTAAAACACACACAGCCCTCGCTAAAATCAGATGCCTTGGGTAAGAAACATGATTCGACACTGCTGTCCTCAGTAATTTGCTGTTAGCTTTATAAACAAAGCAGGAAATGAGAAAGAATACATGGGAACTGAGGAATAAGTTCTCCTGGAACGTTAACTTACAATTTATTGTACACAGAACAAATAATTTGGTCAGGATTTTTAAGATGACGAGTCCCTGCTTTAGTTTCTAAGCTCTATTAAAGCCCACAACGACCATTCTATTTTAAAAAATAAGTGCAACACTTTTAAAGTATGCAAATAAGGTTTTACCATAATATGCCTTGTAGAAATATTCCAAGATATTAAAGGCCAAATCATATGCTCTTCAACATCACAGATGCATGCTTTAAAAAATGGGATTAAAAAAAAAACCCGGGATAAAACCCAGGTTACTTTGTATGACAGGTGCTAGTTCCATATGTAACCCAGATTTATAAACATTTACATCTTTTTCGTTTGTATTTTTTTCTTAAAATCTACTTAATACACATAGCATTTGTAGGAAAATAACAAAAGCCTCCACAGAGCAATTCATTTGCAGTTTATAGCCATTAATAAAATATTAGGGAACTTTTCCAATTATGGGCAATGACCCTTGTTCATCCTGGAGATATCATTTCTTTAGTCAGTGTTGAGAGACCACTCATATTTTGAATCATTCTTAGGGCTGCCTTGTTTGTGATGGTTCCATCTAACCTCGCATCCCCAACTCTATCAGAATGGGTTATAAGCTTTCTCACTAAAACTCACATACAAGAAAGCGTTGAAAGTTGGCTTATATAAATGACAAATATAAGCAAAACTAATAAAACTTTAGAACCAGAGTTAAGATAAGAAAAGCAGTAAGGGAAGAGAGAGTTGAGTGAACATGGCAGAAAGCTTCTACTATGTTATATTACATCTCACATTTGCTCTTGGGAGGAAACATACTTGCTTTTCTCAGTGTCAAAGTCCGAGATAGCATTTCATTGACAAATTTCTCAAATAAACCAAGCCACAGGGACTCAGGATGGTGAGCCTGAAGAGATGCATTTGCCAATTATCTTCTTACATTTTTAGATGTGAATGCTAAACACACATAAGTCAGGATGGCATGGTGGCTTCACTATAGTGCCTGGTCTACTACACATGTTACTGCATTGTTCTCAAGGATAATTCCAAAAAGATCTAATCCAAACATCTCATCGTGAGAACTTAAGGAAAAACTCAGAGAATCCCTGTCCTTGACCTTCCGCAGGAAGAAATGTAAAATTCTCAAAAAAAAAAAAAAAAAAAGAAAGGAAATAACTACATAGCTGCGACAAATTTGCATAATCCCAAATGGCAGCCTGGGGGAGTTTAATTATGGTGATGGTGTGAAAAACTGTGTTTCAAGGCGACAGGCAAACTAAGGGCAGTGAAATATTCCTGGCTCAAGAAGGATGTACCACTCTGTGTAAAGAAATCAGGGTAGATTAGAACAAAAAGGAAAACTTGGAGCGAAAGCAACTCCCGAACTTTTTCATACGGGAGTTGTCCTCAAGAACGAAAATGTCATATGTAGACCATAGGTTCCAAAGTCATTCTGCTTTGGGGGCCCCTGGATGGCTCAGAGGGTTAAAGCCTCTGCTTTCGGCTCAGGTCATGATCCCAGGGTCCTGGGATCAAGCCCCACATTGGGCTCTCTCCTTGGCAGGGAGCCTGCTTCCTCCTCTCTCTTTCTGCCTGCCTCTCTGCCTACTTGTGATCTCTCTCTGTCGAAAAAAATAAATAAAATCTTTAAAAAAACAAAAACAAAGTCATTCTGCTTTCTTAAAACCTGCATATATTCCACTTACAGATCTAAATAGGGCACCTAGTAATTCAAGGAGCTCTTCCTACACCCCATTACTATAAGGAAAGTAAGAATATTTGTGCAGTCACAGAAGCAGTGGTGTTATTTCCAGTTAAAGGAGAAATCACGGTTGCATCCTTGAAATATCTGATAAGCAGTATAAATTCTGAATTTTAAAAATAAAGAGGCATTTACATTTTTTATTTTATTCTAGGGGTTATTCCTATGGAAGATCTATCTGGAAGGTTGAGATTCTCTTAGTGAGCTAAATAGTCAATACTGACACTGCGTTCGTGTCTATGGATTGACGATAGGTACACTGTGCTGAAGATGATCAGCCAGCAGCAATGCCACTTCCAAAGTGTCCCAGGACATTGTTTTGCTGTTTTATCCCTTCACCAAATTACACAGCCACATTTGCTAATGAAATGACATAATGCTCAATCCCACAGAAAAACGCATGCCACAGTTAACTTGTATAGTAACTTCTCTAGCAAATAAGAGGAGAGTGGAGGTGGGTATTACAATAGAGTCACTAGGGGTGGTGAAAATGAACTGAAGTGGGGAAATAAAATGCTCTCTGGCTACATGCTTAGCTATCAATTTTGAGTTCCCTACAGCAGGGAGCCTCCGAGGGCTTAAATTGCTGTGTAGAAAAATGGGAACAGTGGTTTTAAGTACTCTTCTACTTCTTTTCAAAGTGAGTTTCAGTTACTAAATTCACTCCCTGTAAACTACCACCACCAAATCTTCAGAGTTTCAAACCCAGTGTTGTTGAGAAGCAACAGAGAAAATGGATTTATTTGAAGCGTTGGCATGTATAAGCTCTTTTAGAAAGGAATAGTGGGCGCATCTAGGTTTTGTTGTTATTAGGATCAGAATGAGCATCTTACCAATGAGGGTGTGGGAAAAAAACTCTGTCTTAGGATCAAGACCAGGTAAGAGAAGGGAAGTGAAAGGAAAAATGCAAATAGGCATCAGTAAGGGTCAGCTGGTACTGGAGCTGTTCTACTTGGAGTGATTTTTTTGTTACTGAATCATGCTGCATACATTTTCCATCCATACTCAGAATACTACAAAGGTGCCTATGTGGCAGATACGGCTAAGAATGGATCCCTTATGTCTGCTGTAAAGCCTATAGGTTTGGCCACTTAATTTATCAACTAGTTTCGATCCCTTGGGACATTTTTTTAACTTCATTTGTCATTTTGGGGGCAGATTCTAAAAAAAGGCAGTTCCTATATTTTTGAATAAAAGTACCATTTTTAATGCTTGACAAACACAAGGCAATATATTTCAAAAGATTATTTTAATTTCCAAGTAGCCAGCAATGTTAACCATTGCTTTAATTGCAAGACATAGGGTCTCAGGATGTTAGGGCGGAAGAGATTTTCCAAGCTATACCATCAAATTTTGTAATCGTCTCTTAAATCTCCACCTACTAATTTAATGAAATCAGTTCAACATTAGACCACAGGCTTCATATGAGCAAAGACCAAGTCTGCTTCATTCACAACTGCGTGTAATAGCACATTGTATCACCGGTGGCTCATAAACAAGAGTGGAGTGAACGAACAAAGGAGCAGAAGTAGATTCCTTCGTATGTTGTGGAAGCTGTGCTAGTAGCTGGGTTTTCAAATATACACAGCATGAACTTTTTGGGAAACTTGCTTTAAGGGACCAGCGACAATACATGGGAAATGTAAGCGTGACAGCTGAAGGATGTGAGTTGATCTCCGAAAGCACTGACTAGGGGCCATTTTCCTGTTCAGTAGGAAGACAAACTACAAAGATGGAAGCCATTTGAGCTGGGCCTTGAGGGCTGAGTAGGAGATCACCAGGCATATAAGGTGGGGGTAATCCAGGCCAAGAGAAGAGCATTGGCAAAGGCAAAGATTTAGGAGAAAAGCTGGCATATTTGGGTAAAGGGGTGCTAGGGACAGAGTATATGGAATGGCGTGAAGGGTGGGAGTCACAATTGGGAATTTCAACCAGGGCTAGGAAGAAAAGGGCCATCTGCCCCCTTCATTCCTGGGACTTTGTTCTCAGGCACACAGTCTCCCATGACGGGTTTGGGTTGGAGCTGGAAGAGGATGGATAATGGAGACATCCAATAAAGAAACTGCTCATGCACTCATTCATTAACCAAATGTTTAAAATGCAGTGCTTATCAGTTGTTGTGATGAGTACCAGGGGTTGTATGAAGTGCCGAATCACTCTATTGTACACATGAAACTAATATGACACTGTATGTTCACTAACTGGAATTTAAATACAAACATAAAAAAAAAGAAGGAAGAAAATGTAGTCTTTATGATATGCCAGAACATGGGATTAAAGATGGGATTGGCGCGGGATTTAAAGAAGTATGATACAATAATCTGAATATCACATGCTGAGGGCTAGAACAAGACACTGGTTGAAAAGAGGAGAGAAAATAGAAAAGATATTTTCAGAGGTAAAATGAGTAGCCAAGTGCAATCGGTAAAAGTGTAGAAGGATTTAAGGAAGGAACGCCAAGTGTGAAGCCTGAGCAACTTGACATTGGAAACACAGAAGAAAGGGCAGGTAAAAGGGGACAGTAGCAGGGGAACGGACAGACATGAGAATGAATGACCTTGGTTTCAGAAGGGCTGCATCTGGATTCTAATGACATTTGGGTGAGGAGATCGGCAAAGAGATCCTGCCCGGAAACAGACTTGTCACCATCCTCTCTACTTCACATTGGGAGCGTTTACACAATACAAAAGGCCTTGAGCTAAGTTTAGAAACTTGGGTGTGCCAACATCTAAAGGGTGGGGAGAGTTTCACAATTGAGGAAAATAAAGGAAAATAAAGGAAGAAGAATGTGGATGAAAAAATGCCACGGAGGGCCGGGGAGAGGAGACCTACCAGAATGAGGCTGCCGGCAAACATGCCAAGTGCAGGTCAGAAATTCACTTTTTTTTTAAAGATTTTATTTATTTATTTGACAGACAGAGATCACAAGTAGGCAGAGAGGCAGGCAGAGGTGGCGGGGGGTGGGGGGGAAGCAGGCTCCGTGCCCAGCAGAGAGCCCAATGTGGGGCTCAATCCCAGGACCCTGGGATCATGACCTGAGCCAAAGGCAGAGGCTTTAGCCCACTGAGCCACCCAGGCACCCCAGAAATTCACTTATTTTGAATTTAAACCTGGGAAGACTTTTGTTAGTTCTGATGCTAGATGAGTGAACAAAACATGTTTTCCACGTGCTGCTTTTCAAAATGATACTCCTAAATATGTATATTCTTTCTCTATAAATATATTTATCATCTATGTGCCACAAGGGCATTTAACTTTGGTCTTGGGGACAGTATTCCAAATATATAATGATATTTCCTAATATCTGCAGTGGACTATTATGACTCAAAATTGTATTATATACATTGCCTTCTAAGGGAAGGGCAGCAGTAACAGCCTCAATTCACAGTACCATAACTCACCCACGTCATATAATTTCATTAGCACAAAGGCCAAAGCCTAGACTCTTAGATCTTGATTAAGTGTTGTATTTTCCCCTACTCTGATACTAAGTTTTGCTGAGAATGTGTATGCGCGTGTGTGCGCGTGCATGTACGCACGCGCACACACACACAAATCAGATCATCTTAGTACAAACGCTTAAATTCATTTCCTAATAGCAAAATTTGATTGTTTCACCCTGTAACTTTTTAATATTTCCTTCCACATTACTAAAGACAGAGATGATTAGATCACTATCTCCTCTTAAATAGTGCATCCAAGATGATTTTTGAATTTGTGAAAGCCAGACTGATTTCTAAAGCTTAAGGGTGCTATTTCTAACTTGGTGAGAAGAAAATACTGCACTCAAGTTCAGATTAGAAGCTCTTTTGAGTGTCTCAAAGGCTCTGAAGCAAAGCAATAGATGTTACCTTGACTTTTTCGAGGTGATCTTGGAGAGAGTCAATGAGGAGGTCACCCACAGGCTGCCAGGATCCCTTGATCACCTCAGCCTGACGTAGTTTGAGGTCCAGCTCATCTGTTGCTTCCTGAAGTTCCTGAAGTCTTTCGAGGGCCTCATCTATTTTTCTCTGCCAGTCTGCCGAGTGCAGATTCAATTTTTCCCACTCGGTGTTGACCTCCTCAGCTTGTTTACGTAGGAGCCGTGTGACATTCTGGGCTCTCTCCTCAGGAGGCAGCTCTAAATTGGTAATATGACAAGGTTTTAGGCCACAATCACTTTTGTTAAAAAAAAAACAAAAACCAACACATTGTTGAAAAGGTCATCCTGGAAGAAAGAGAGTACAGTCTAACAAGAGGCCAACCTGCTGATTAATGGTTCCTTTACACTTTGGCATAAATTTTGATAGTGTCCAGCCCATCTCAAGTCTGTCCTCCTGAGTTTATCTGTTCTACCTTCTATCATTCAGATAATTCAAGGTTGATTTAAGCTACTGAGTAAAGAAATGCACACCACAAGCTCTAACTTACTTCAGTCAGGCTCTAAAATTGAAAATTAACTTGTATTCTTTGCAACAATAGCATTCCTTCACACGGATACCCTCTTTTGTTTATTATTTTTTAAATGTTTCAATAACTGATCACTAATTAATCTCTTTTACTGTTTATTTATGAATGTGCAAACAAATTTAGGCATGGTGGTTTATGATTCCTTTTTCTTTTTCAACATCTATGTTTAATTTGAATCAATTCTATTTAACTTAGAAAATATGAGAGCTATCTAGACCCTGGCAGCAAGAATGGATGGGTCTCTCTGTCACCACTGACCCTTCTATCAATATGTTATTACAGTTCCACATTCAATTACCTCTGGGCTCCTGGTAGAGTTTCTCTAGTCCTTCTAAAGGCTGCTCTGTCAGAAATATTCGTACAGTCTCAAGAGTACTCATGATTACAGGTTCTTTCGTTTTCAATTCCCTCTTGAAGGCCTGTGAAATGAGATGAAAAGAAATGCTTATTTGGCTTGTGGCATTCTTCTCAAAATTAATCCTGGGTGTTCAGAACTTGGTTATGAAATTCCCAGGTCAATTCCTATCTCCTTTATTTCTAAACCGATAGTCACAAAATGATAAAGAAGGCTGTATGGATCTTTCTGTTAATCAGGAAGCCATTGTGTGTCTAAAGCTATTCTGAAGAGCATGGGGGGAGCTTCTAAGATATGTTAATGTATTTTCATTAGGATAAGAGTGATTTATTTGTACAACCTGACTGCCAAACCTGAGATCTGAAGCCAAAGTTGCAAAATATACATTTGCAAAACACTAGCAGGGCTAATGAATACTTCACGCACCCAAAAGAATGGTTATCCAGAACACAGGGAGTCTGAAGGGCCATTTAGAAGAGCTTAGGTTGTACTGAAATATACAACCAATCTAATTCATAACCACCAGCTAATTCTGTCAAATATCTGACAACAAATAAAATGAAATGTTAACAGTAAACTATGTAAAAACTCAGTACTTTTAAAAAATACCCAATACATTACCCACTGTGACTTCTTTAAGAGTGGTAGAAATGTTTTGAGGTATACTGGATGTAGGAATTGTGGGACTAGGTTTCTATAAAAGGGCAGGCCTAGAGTTGGTCTCTAGGTTAGTTATCAGTTTTAATCTCTAATCTGTAAGCTTCACTGATACAGGGAATTAAAAGGAAAGCAAAATACATAGTTTCTGCCTTCAGGAAGCTTCTGGACGAGAAGAAGGGAGAAAACTAACACAGTAGAAACAGAGTAAAAACAATAAACTTTGTACATAATTGATCACTAAGGCTTATGAGACATCATGTGAGGCTAGAATAAATTAACAGATACTTGAAAACCATTGAAGATACTCATTGACCAGACTGCCATCTCAGAAGTGAGGATGTTAATGAAAGTATTAAGTACCACATAAGCATTAATTGATCAATGTAAAAGCAACAGCAATAATAATAATAATAACTACCCTGTGCTAGTACTTAATTATTCATATCCTTTTTCAATTCTGCACTATTTTTAGCAATGTTACCTAATGACCTTAAGCCCTGAGGGAAAGTTCAGCTGTATTTCCCTTGAACTTCAGATATGTCATGTAGGAATGCTCCAGAACTCTATTATATGACATATTTACAAATATAATCCTCATCATTCAGAAAAATCCTGAGGTTGATACTTTGCAAAATGATTCATCTTCCATAGTTTAGTTATAATTCAGTAAAGAGAGGTAAAATGTTTGAATTGATATAATAACATTCTATAAGTGAAATATTAGGATTCAGTCTGTGGATGGGGATACAGTATCTGTACAGTGAGATAATTTTCTGTCCTTGAAATAATACAGAGTAGGTATTATCATACAGAGTAGGTGGACTATTTACTCTGCTTACATGTAAGGTTGATTCTCCCTCTAATATTTCATTTGAAATCTGTGTGTGTGTGCGTGTGCATATATACACACATGCATGTGTGTATGTATACACAACTCTTGCTCATACATCTAATCTTTCCAACTTCAAGAAAATTACTATCTTCTCCATAGGAGGAAATGGACTCTGACTTTGCTAATTATAAAAATAATAACTGTTCCCTTTGTTAAACTACTACATGTCAGTGGTTGTATCAGAAGCTAGAAAAAAGTTGAATGCAAAACAACTCTTCCCATTTAGAAACTTGTATAAGTAGAAGAGTCAAACACATAAATAATTTGTTTATCTTTAAAGATTTATTTATTTATTTTAGAGAGCTAGAGCACAATCAGGGAGGGGCAGAGGGAGAGGGAGAGAGAATCTCAAGCAAAGTCCACACTGAGAAGGGCGCCTGAAGTGGGGCTCGAACTCACAACTCTGAGATCACTGCCCTGAGATCACAACGTCAGCTGAAACCAAGAGGGGGGTGCTTAACTATGTCACCCGGGCACCCCTAATTTCAGCACAGTGTAGAAAGTGTTATCGATTTACACAATATGGGAAAGGAAATTGGGAAACGCTTCCTTGAGAAGATACTATTCATAAAGAATTCTTTTTTAAAAGATTTTTATTTATTGATCTGAGAGAGAGAGAGAATGAGAGACAGAGAGAGAGCTTGAGAAGCGAGAGGTCAGCAGGAGAAGCAGACTCCCCGCCTAGCAGGGAGCTCGATGCGGGACTCAATCCTGGGACTCCAGGATCATGACCCGAGCTGAAGGCAGTTGCTTAACCAATGGAGCCACACAGGCGCCCCATAAAGAATTCTTAAGCACGAACATGAGTTAGCCTTAGAAATGTAGGTTAGAGGAAGAGGAAGAAAAATGATGACAATACAGGTATGAAGACAAAAGGACATAATATAGTGTGGCATGTGTAGTTATCTCAAGTAGGCCAGGTTTCTAGAACATAAAGTACAAGGAAAGGACATATCCAGAGATGAAGTAAGACAGTGTCATTATCTTAAACTATATTTGACCTTTAACTCAGAAACTGAAGCTCAATCTCTGAATTGCTAAGAAGTTTAGGTATTCTCTTGCAGGAAAACAGGAACCTTTGAGAGAATTTAAGCAGTGGAGTGGCATGGGCATGTGTGTGTTTCAAATAGATGTCCCTGATATAAATACAGATTAAGTATTTGAGAAGGGCAGAAATGCACTTAGACCAATTAGGAGACAACTGTATGAATTTAGTGAAAGATTATGAGGATCTGACCCAGGGCAGTAGGCACAAAAAAAATAAAATAAAATAAAATAAAAAAATAAAAAAGAAAAAAAAGGATAGAGGGATAGAGTAGGGAAATGTTTAGCGTGTAGAGGTGTAGGAATTCGGTGAATGAACGCAGAAAGGAAGGAGCAAGGCAGACTTCCAGTTTCTAGGTTGGGGAAATGAGTGGATGCTGGAAGCAATTAACCTACATGTGAAGAAATAAACACTCCCAGATTTCTCAGCATGCCTATATAAACCTCTGGCTCTTGAGAACCTTCCCATACCATGGGAACTAGATCTACAGTCATGTGTCTAGTTAATTTCTCCCATCCAAGAGGACCAAATGGTTAGAGCCCAGAATAAGGTCCCAGGTTCAGCTCCAAGATATCAGCAAGACTGGAGTGGCTATCCCTTTAGGAATTTACAGTTTGGGGGGAGAAAAAAGCCAAGACCTTGGTGACATTCCCAGTTTGTAAAATCTAAGGCATGTGGGGCTATTTGGCTTCTAGAGAAGTTGGAGTTAGGACTCAGGCCTTTTATGTTTCCAAGGAGACCCTTTCAAGAGAAGGGGACCCTTTCTGGAAGAAAAGACCTCCTTCCCCTTTATAAGAAAGGAAGATCTTTCTTCCTGGTCTCTGGCCTTGGGAATACGCAGCTAGCCATGTAGAAACATTTTCCATGGCAAAGGCTGGGATGGGGGATTGGCATTGATATTCCCTGTTAGGTAACTAAAAGAAATCTGTTTCTGATCCAGAACACCTCATGTGCACAGTCAGGATAAAATTAATGAAGATGAATATTTAAAACCCAATACTAACATGAGGGGGGAATCCATTTGGATAACAGAGTAAGAGGATGGGATATGCTCAGTTTGAAGAGGTACCATTTCTTCCAGAAGGAAATAAATAGCAAATCCTGATGTTTGAGGAGAAGAAAAGGAGATTCAGGAGCCATTTTCTCAGTAACATCCACTGAGTGCCTATGATTATGCATAGAGACAAGGATTACAATTACCTAAGTAGATGAGACTGTTCAGGCAGTGGAGTGGGCTAAAGAGAAAATTCTGGAGAGTATACAAAATTTATGGGCAGACAGAGGACCTGGATCCCTGAGATGCCAAGAAAGAATGGAATGGACAGGTAGAAAGCTTGGGGGAAATGAGAAGTGTAGAAATATGGAAGGGAGAGGAAGAAAGTGACTGACAGCTTCCAACAATGACACAAGAACAAGATGAGCACTGAGAAGTGTTCATCGGACTTGGTGAGAGCAATTTCAGTGGAGGGCAGTTGCCTCAAAAGTAGGTTTAGTGGAGGAGTGAGTGGGAGGGGAAGGAATAAGTATTTTAGATGAACACCATGCAACATATTTTTTTTCTGACAAGGAAAGAAAGAAGATAGGAAGGAAGACAGAGCAGATTACAATGTAAAAGGAAAACGTGTTCTTTCTAGGATGGGAATCGTTTGCATACAGGGTAGAAGATGGGAACTAGCAGTAGGGTAACTGACCATCCTGGTTTGTCGGGGACTGGGCAGTGCTTCATGAAATGGAACTTTGAAGGCTAAAACCAGGAGAGTCTCACGCAAACCAGGACAGTTACCATAGCAGAGAGGAATCTATTAAAGACCTAGACTGGGGAAAGAGGAGATGATTTTTGGAGTAAGGCCTGTAAATTAAGGAAAGGGATCTTAAAGGTCTCATCAAATTGACAAAGTCTAAGACACTCTTTGATGATGCAGCTCCATTGTTGCGAGCGAACACCCATTGTGAGAGACCACTTGTTTGCCCCTCGAGTTGTTGCCAAGGGCTCAGCACCATCACAGCTGCACAGTTCATTTCTTAAATATGAGTCACTGAGGATTAAAACGAGTCTAAAGAAAAGACAAAGGAAGTTCTGTCATTACAAAGACATAAGCACCATTATTTTCACATCGTTGTCTGAAATTAAGAAAAGAAAGTGGATGGAAGGGAAGGTTATGTGCTCTATCTTCAGCATTTGGGAACATGTACATGAAGTATAAGAAAGGTTAAAAACCCCAGGAAAAAAAGGAGAAATAGTTGGTTCAAGACAATCAGAAGACAAAGAAAATGATGATGTTTCTCTCCATATCGAAAAAGCCATAAATAGGAATATGTCATGGAAAAAGCCATAAATAGGAATATGTCATTTAAGCATGGTTAGAAGGAAATGTCTTCTTCCATTTGTTCATTTAACAGATTTTGAGCATCTATCTGTACAAACCACTGTTCTAGGCAAAAAGCATCAATGGTCCTTGTAGCAAGGAGTTTAAAAGAGACAGGCTTTTAAAAAAATAGATTTTATTTATTTATTTATTTTAGAGATGGGGGAGTGGGGGAAGGAACAGAGGGAGAGGGACAGCACACTCATGCTGAGCACAGAGCCCAATATGGGGCTTGATCCCATGACCTTGAGATCATGACCTGAGCTGAAATCAAGAGTTGGACACTTAACCACCTAAGCAACCCAGGCACCCCTAAAAGAGAAAGGCTCACATAGTAAGTGCAAAAACAAAGACAACAATGACAAAACCACTGAAGATTCTGCTTTAAAATAAGGGAAAATCCATTTTTCCGTACCTAAGCGACTTACCATAACCTGCATGGTATGACAGTTCACTGCATTTTAAGAGGAAGGGAAATGGAGATATTTTTTAAACAAAAACAAGAACATTCAATGTCAAGAGCCTTAACTCTTTCATAACTGTTTTGTCTCTCAAAGAAAGTGTATTTGAGTGTTGTCTATGTGCTGTGCTATACTGATTTTGCCCCAGAGGATATGCTTAATATTTTAAATTGGACAAGTTGGTTCATTCATGTGCTGATGTAAAAAAGGTATCAGATATAGAGCTCCCCTTCCACACACATACAGAATAATCTTTACATTAGTTAGATGTCAGTATTCACACGTTAAGATATTTATTTCCTGAATCTTTCAAACAGATAAAATTATTTTCTTTAAAACATATCCTCTTCCCCATCAGGGCCTAAAACAATGATGTAGAAGAATCAGAAGCAACTATTAAAGACTTAGAGCATCTCTGTGAAAAGAAAGTAACATTCTGTCTTATAAACAAGAAAAAAGGCATACTAGTTTGACATTTTTCCTTCAGCTTCTTAAGTTTCACAGAATCATTTATATGAAGCATGTACAACAAAATTATACTAGAGGGACATCCCAAGGTAAATTCATTTATTTTAAGGTAAAATTATCTGATAGATGATATTTACTATTTTAAGTTTATTTATTTAAGCAATCTCTACACCTGACATGGGGCTTGAACTTACAACCCTGAAATCAAGAGCTGCATGCTGTACCAACTGACCGAGACAGGTGCCCCTGATAGACAGTATTTATACATCCCAAATACTAACCAACTGAGTGACTGACTGTTGGCAAATTAATTAGCTAATAGAAAAATATTAATTTTGAACCTATTATGTATAAGATAGGGAAGATGTAGGAACTGGATCTTTGTCCTTAAGGAGTCAATAGTTTGGTTGAATAGGTGAGTTTGTGGTGATACTATTATACTGTGAATGTTTTACCAATGCAGACTGAAGTACAGATAAGTTAGGATTTACCTAAGGCCATTAGTTCATTAGTCACTTAGAATCCAAATCTCGAAATTCTTAAGCTAGGCTACAGGTGAATGATGGTGAAAAATGAAAGTTCCTTGAATTATAATAATTTGAAAGACACATAAGTGGCAAATCCTAATGGCCATGAAGCAAGTGAGAAATTATAAAAACTTGAAAGTAATAGAAAAGAACTGAGTCAGTAATTATTTGACTTTTTTTCTCCTGCCTCTCCTGCTTATAGGAAAAAACCAAATAGGGTGAATATTACCCCCAATACCTATTAATACTATAATAAGAAGTAACTTAGAACCACGTGTAGAGGGGAGGCAGGGTGAGATACTGATGTGCTTGATGTACCTCAGAGAAAAGAAGGGCAGGATGAGAGCTCTGGGTGCAGGGACCAACACTTTTTTCTTTTTTTTTAAAGATTCATTTATTTATTTTGATGGGGTGCAGAAGGAGAAGGAGAGAGAGAATCTGAAGCAGACTCAGAGCTGAGTGCAGAGCCCAATGCAGAGATCGATCCCAAGACCCAGAGATCCTGACCTGAGCTGAAACAAGAGTAGGACACTTAACCAACTGAGCCACCCAGGAGCCCCAGGGACTGACATTTTTGATTGACAAGCTATACTGCTTTCACCTAGAGATACTGGTCCTATTACTAAGGATGTAAGTAGAAGCCCTTGCTATTCAAGACACAGGTCTCTTTCAACCATGGGCAGTTTCCATGGAGCTGAAATTTACCTATATTCCCCTGAAGGGGCAAGTGTGTATTTGTGTTATTCAGACTGAAATCTCACAGAATGGCTATATGTTACTCACATGTGTCAGCAGAACTTGACAGAATCAATCTGCGAGGCAGATTAAGCAGTTAAGAGAGGGCTGTGGCAGCTGACTGGAAGTACAAGTCTGAGCTGGGCCAAAATTTGGCTGGGTGATCTAGAACCAGACGTAAGATCTCCCTGAGCCCTCGTGGCCTCGTTTGTTAAAATGTGGGGGTTTGCTAAACACCTTATCAAAGTTCTAACATCTGGTTTGAATATATATTTTAATTATTTATTTTATTTATTTAAATTGGGGAGGGGCAGAGGGAGATGGAATGTTAAGCAGACTCTGCACTGAATGCTGAACCCCATATGGGGCTCGATGCCATGACCTCAAGATCACAACCCTGAGATCGGGATGAGAGCTGAAACCAAGTCGGACACTTAACTGCACAAACCAGGTGCCCTAGTTTGAATGTTCTGTAATCAACATGTTTAGGTCATTTAGGTCATTAATTGGCCATGGGCCTGTTACATGGTGGCAGTTGGAGATAGTCTCTTCTAGGCATCGTTACTAACGATAAAAATTATAGGAACAGCTTGGCACACAGTGGATAGTAAATATCGTTGAATACATAAGAGAACACCCAGTTAGAAAACCAGAGTGTGTTATATGGAAGCCAGTTTGATTTAGATGCAGAACATGCTTGGGGGTGAAAGCGTGGGCTCGTGAATTATTAGAGAAAAAGTTAAACGCTGTCAATCGGGAAAAATTGAGAGCTCTTATTCTGGGCCTATTCTTTTGTGTCAGATCCAAAGTTGAGTGTAACCTTTGAGTTACTTGAGTGGACTTTACTCAAGAGGAGGCCCTATTAGCTCTGCCTTCTTAATCGTAGTGATTTCTTCCCTGGAGGAGATATTCATGCATACACGTTCACAAATTCAGTAGTCTGAACTGCTGGTTGGGGTTTTTCCTCTAGTCTGAAGCATTAGCTAAGAGACGAGAGAACACTAGACAGACTCTACAATTTATAGTGATCCCAATGGAGCCATGCACTCAACAAATGGTTCCTGAGTGGGCACAGGACAAGGACATTAACACAGTCATGTCTACAAATTGTTCAGTGTTTTAGCTTTGTCATCCTATATTATCATGCTAGTTTCCATATTATTTCTACTTTTTCTATATGCCTCTTACAGTGTTTTTATTTCTGATAAGAAAGTTGAATATATTCTGTCACCATAATGACATTCCTTACCATATTTATTGAGTCTCAAACACATCACTAATACTTTATTTATTGGACGCTGGGGTCTTAGAAAAGGGCAAGATCCAGAAATGTGGTTAACTGGAGTCACAGGAATTTTGCCTCTAAGAATCTAAGGTAAATTCACAGGGATCCGTGGAAGAAAGAAATTTGAAAGAACAGAACAACAACAACAAAACAAAAGACAAAGGATTCCCTTAATAATCATTTGAAATAGCTGGCATTAGAGAGGTTATACAAATTGAGCATATGGGATATAAAGAAAAGGTCAAATCATCTTTTTTTTTTATTGTGCTAACAGCACTTAACATGAGATCCATCTTCTTAAGAGAGTTTTAAGTGTACAATACAGGAGTGTTAACTCTAGGCCCTAGGCTGTACAGCAGATTTCTAGAACTTACTCCTCCTGCACAACTGACACTTCATATTGAATAGCAAGTTCACATTTCATCCTCTCCTCAGCCTCTCACAACCACCCTTCCACTCATTACTTTTGAGAGTTTGACTACATCATCATCCATTTCCAGTCCACTTGACAGTAAAGAAAAGGGATCGCTGCATCAGATAACATCTATTGTTTCAGAGAGTCAACAACACGAACAATAGCAATTCATAAGTGAGACTGGATCAATTTCAAGAAAAATTGAAAGATAAATGGATACATTTCAAGCCTGAAATTATTGTTAAAAATCTAACTGTATTCAATGAGAAAACATTTTTGAGTGTTTGGTGGGGAAGATGTGGTTAACCAACTCCTTGGTCAGATTTAATTTTTTGGAATTACTTTAAGGTAAAAGTTGTGTTCTCTGAGATCAAGGGCATGAGCTAGAACAGAGTCCAGCCTGCTTGCAGATCTGTGATACTATGGAGGAATAGTTTAGTGCCCACGCAGCATCTTGAACAGCTGTTTGACTCTCAATCGTAGGCCTGGGTTGCTTCCAACAACCACTGGGGAAGTCACTTCCTACTGACAATAATGTTGTTAAGTTCTCAGCTGACCTTGAGAAATCACTGGAAAAACTCAATCTGTTCTCATGGTCACTTAGAGAATTAGGTCTTAGGTCATTGAACCTAAACCCTAAATTTTAGAAATTCCTTCTGAAGCAACAATATAGATGACTGGATTATTAGGAGACCCTGTGACAAATTAATTTATATCCATTCTCAAGAGGCTCAGCCTAAGTCTGAGATTGTCAAGTGTAAGTGGTGAATAATTTCTGAATCATACCATTTGTCTCTATCAATATAATCCAAAAACAGAACCCTTGTTTTGCTTTACGTACACGCCCTCATCCATGATCATTTCAAAGTCTTTCCCATGTCCATATATGGTATCATCATTTCCTCAGTTGTTCAAATCAGAGACTTCAGAGTCATCCTTGACTCTTCACTTTCTCTCATATTCCATATCCCATCTATTGTAAGTTCTATCAGCAATAACTTCAAAATAGATCTAGGGTCAAATAATTTTTCACAAAGTCTATCATTTCCACTCTAAGCCAAGTCATCATCATGTCCTTCCTAAAGGACTTCAACACCCTACCAACTTTCTCCCTGCTTTCAGTTTTGCTCCTCCTACTGTCAGTTCTCCATAGAGCAGCCAAAGTCAACTTTAGGATGCATGAAACCAGATCACATCATCCCTGCTTATGGTCCTCCAGGGGTGTCTCATCATGCACAAAACAAAAGTGACTCCAAACTGTGGCAGATAATACCAATAATTATCTGGCTTTTGCCACTCTCTACAATGTATCATTAGCCCCTCTAGTTATTCCTTGAGCACACCAAACCTGTTCTTACATCTGGGTTTTTGCATTAGCTGCTTCTTCTGCCTAAAATATTCTTTGCTCAAGGTCTTTGCATGGCTCAGTCACTCAGACCTTTGTGCAAATGAATAACAACCTCCTTGGGTAGGTCACTACCTCTCATTCTTTCTCTATTTCTGTTTTGTTTATTTTCTCTTTATAGCACTGAATTGATAGAAGTTTATATGTTAATTTATTGGTTTCCTTCATATTTCGCTCAGGAAAATCTGAAGGTCTGTGTAGGCAGAGTCTCATTTTTTTCACTTCTGTATCCTCAGCCCCAGCATAGGGTAGGCCCTCAATAAATAATTGCTGAAAGAATCAATACACTCTAGGAGTCTGAGTTATGGTGCAGTTTTTCCTAAAATAATTTTTTGGGAAAAAGGAAATACACAGAAAATGATCAGAGGGGTTCATTCAAAATTAAATGAATGTATAAAAGTGCCCTGTAAAGGCAAAGTCCTATACAAATATTATTTTAAGAATATTTTTTAAGATATCAATGTTTTGATGTGGTTAGAAAGAGGACTTTAGCAGGGAACTTAATTTGTAAATTATTCACATTTTATTTTATTATACTCATTAAAGAAAAGTGGCAAATCCTAGATGGCTCCATTCTCAAGTTTTGATGATATAGCTAGTTTTCAGAAGACTCCTTCAAATGCCTAGAAATGTAGTTCTAAAAATAATTTTAAAATCTTTTCTATTCAGCATTCCTAAATATGACTGCATAAAATATGAAACTTACACAAAAGTAGCTTACTCCATTAGGGATGAAGAATAGATCAAAAAGATGTCTATTTCCAAAGTAATACTCAGATTTCTAATTTTTTCTTGATTTAGCTGAATGTTTTATTTTTAGAAAATTTGTGCTTTTTATTTAAATTTTGAAATTTATTAGTGAGAAGTTACTTTTGAGATGTTTTATTATCTTAACATCTGTAAGCTCCATAGCCATGTTTTCCTCATCCCCAATTTTATTTTCTGGGGTTTTTTCTTTATCAGTCTTGCTATGAGCTTGTTGGCTTTTCTTAACCTTTTTAAGGAATGAAGTTTGGCTTTGTTGAGAAAAAAAAAAAAAAGATGTCAATTTGTCTATTTCCTCCAACATAGCGAAGCAGACAGCTTAGAGGAAATAAAACTCAAAGTGAATTTGTAGGTGAACCAAACTTGTTTAGAAACTCTAAGAGGCCAGGTCATCGAATGAATTACCCTATCACAACTTTTTTTTTGTTGTTTTTCAGAGGTGCTAGGGAACATTTTTTAAAATACAGAGTTGACTTGAATCTTAACATTCACAAATGGCACCCAAAGACATATTCTATTTGTGTGGAAAGAAAACACAGGGAACTCATCAAGCTGACACACATGCTAAAATGCACCCAAAGGAAGCAGGCCAGCATTGATAACAGAATTAGCTTAAATAAATGTATAATCAACAGCATGATTCCAGGATAATTTTATTGAATTTCTGAACCTCTCCCTCACTTTGTGGTGACTTCTGAGGAAATCGAACGTGCATAATATACGACCTGACAAATGAACAAGTAAACTACTTTATTCAAGCCTTTTCATTTGTCAACAGCTTCCACGCAATAATGGCTTTCTGTCCACTGTTTTAATAATGTATTTATTGATTACTTCCATCTCAATCTTAACCAGAAAAGCTCAGGAAGCTGTGAAGGTGTCCTTAACGGTCTCAAGGGAAGGAATTACAGAGATTTTTAAATTGAAAGATGAAAGCCTAATGACAAACAATTTCATTAGTACAAATGCAAACAAAAAGTCATTACCTACAGTGTTCTTATAATCAAGACCTAATCTCCATTTGGATTTGGGGTTGGATGAAGGGAGTTAAATAAGCTCATGGTTTATTGCAGTTCTCCTTAGAAATTTCCCACTATGATTTGCTCCTTTACAACTCTCTCTAGGTTAATCACAGACGTAGACAAGTAATAAATATCACTTTAGTGACTGCTCAAGTAAAACAAAGGAAGTCAGTTTTAAAAATATATCTGGACCAGAATAATGCACACTAATTGAAAACGAGTCAGTCTGGTGAGGCAAATAATGAGGAACCGTAAAAGCTGGAATAATGTATGCAAAAGATATAAAAATTGGTCCGTTTGTATTTGCTAAGGCATGTTTGAGCTTTAATTATTTATAATAGTTCACCGCATATGGAACATTATTTTATTAATTAGGCCTGAGAGCCATTCCAGTTGCCGTTGTTATGCTGCCCAGCTGGTTTGGGGAACAAAGATCCACTCCCATGGGTGTGAAAATTACGTTAGGGAGCGAGCCTGCGGTCCCTAACTACCTGTGTGGATTGTTTTGGAATTTTACCTATAAGAAAACCACACACCCCTCCACCAAAGTGCTTGAGAATGACTACATATTTTTGCTTTAAGAGTATAAGACACAATGATATTTTGCTATAAAATGTTATCATTAATCTGTAATGATATCCAAAGAAAATATAAATTACCTCTTTCATAAACATCCTGATTTAGAGAAAAGAAAAGTGAAACATGTTTTTCTATAGCTTCGACTTCTGACATTCTAATGGGATTTCGATTCCCACAGAAAGTAATGACCAGGGGCATTAATAATTTACAATAGATAGTGAGCAGGGGATTTGAAAAAAAAGTGACACACCAAATACATGTGGAATAAGTCTATGATAACAAATGACCCATCTTGATACTAAGCATTCTACATCAACAGTATTTGAATCCAGAAACCCACAAAGAGCAAGACAATTTATAATCCTAGGAATGCGGCAATGTAAAACAAGTCTACAAATACAAAACCTGCCAAAGACTAGATCTTGACAGAGTTTTGCACTGATTATATTTTCTTTCTCTATTCCTAAGGAAGTTCAGAAGATCAGATAGAGACCCAGTTTCAAGGATTTTCCTTTGTTGTTCTTGCCAACAGCCACCAAGAGCATTACTAACTAGACAGGCATTCCTCTGCAACTCTAAAAGGGCTACTGCATAAATATGACAAAACTCTGAGTAAACAGGGTGCTAAATTGTTCTCTCATCAACACTTCAGAGTGATGATATTCTCTGAGGGAGGAAGAGTGTTTTGTGACAAGAAGTTTTCTTAAGGGTACAAAGAGAAGCTTGTCAAAACATTGGGCCAGACCCCAAGTAAAAACAGTGGGCATCAAAGGAGCTCTGCACAGTACACACGGATGCTGAGTTGGGAACAAACAGAAAAATCCTGCAGTGAGGAAGGAACATCCCTCTCTCTTCTTTCTTTCCCTGCCCTAGGTTTCAGTAAACTAGAGAAGAACCAACAAGGTTAAGATCAGATCACTGATTGATTTTATGCCTTCCTCTTTCCCTTCTTCCCTTTCTTCCTTAATTCCTTTGTTTCTTTACCTAGTTAGTGTCCACCCTGTACTAGGCACCTTATTAAGGGCTGGGTATAAAAATGACAACCTTCTCCCCAAAAGAAGCCTTCTTAGAACACATGGTTTAGTGAAGGTGATGGACATGAATCAAGTATTTACACATATGTGTGATGACAAAGAATGTTAAGCTGCAGAAGGAAAAGTAGACTGTGTATGAGAGCATGTAGAGGAAGATCTGGTCAAATGTGGGCAGCAGGGAAAAGCTTGCTTGATGTCTGAGCCAAGATGTAAAAGCTTATCAGATGTTAGCCAGGAAATTATAAAGGGGTATGTGTAGGTGGAAAGGGCTTCCACAGAGGACCAGCATGTTCCAAGCACCTCCTGGGAAGAACACAGAGAACTGCACAAACCAAAAGAAGGTGGCATGGCTGGTGGCCAGAGGGCAAGAGGAAGAGCAGGGAGAAAAGAGAAGGTTGGGGCCCTTGCTGAAGATTTTGGCCTTTTCTCCATGGCATGGAGAAGCCACTAAAGAGGGCTAAGATGGGGATTGACATAATTCATTGTATGTTTTTACGTAAATTACTCTGGCTAAAATGTACAGACGGCACTGTAGGGTGCCAAGAGTAGATGCAGAAAGGTTAGGAGAAATGGACTTCTGTGACTATTGTGATGACTGCAGTAGATAGAGTCAGGAACCATTTTGGAGGCAAACTAACTCAGTGACGTATTGGGCTCATCAAAGGAAGCCTTGGTTTATCATCCTGAAAAAGTGATTATACTGGTCTGCTCCATTGTTGTTTGGACAGGGGAAAGTAGTTAGATCTTCCAAGCTTTGGGCTTTTGCAGATGGCAGCTACAAAAAGATGATAAAGCACAGGTCTTAGGGTGTTGGGAGTTATTAAAATGTATTATGGTTGAATCTAAGTTAGATTGGGAGGGAGGCAAAGATAGAGGAGTAGTGGAACTAACATAGAACAGTTATCCATGGGCTGGAAGTCCTGAGAAGTCAAAGAAGGGTAACAGATGGGTATCTGAACAAGCCCACTAGCCAAGTGGGGCTTAACTCATTTCAGTCCGGTGCATGTCAACCGTTTAACTCTAGCTTCACACTCTCCCAAAAGCATGTAACTAGTCATGGGATTCCTGCGTAAAACGACTGAGAATAAGTACTGACATTTTACCACTGTTAACAACTAACAAAAGCCAATAACCAGGGATAGTGAGGGACTATTTATAAGAAGATGCTGGCTAGTAGGGACTGTGAAAATTATTTGGACCAAATTCCTCATCTTCACAGCTGAGGAACAAAGTAGCAATCACAATCTAACTTATGGAGGAATGTGACTACAGTCTCTCCTGACTTTCAATGTGCTTGTTCAATGATTCATCTTTGGTTTCTAGAATTAGACTAAAATTACACTTTTTGTAGAAATTCTGTCTCATTTCTTTATATCATATAACGCATTCTATTTAAAATGCCCTTCTGTCTCAATGAATGCTCTTCTACACATACACCAGAGTGTTTTGACTATTTATTCAAAGTTAGAACATTTAAAAAATGTCACTATTATATTCCACCCTACCACAGAGCTAATTTAATGTTCTGAATTTTATGAAGGGGAATGGCTAAAGAAGAAACTGTCAGTTTCCTTGGCAATTTTTTTCAGAGACTCCTGGATCTTCTCTCATGGTCTCTTCCCTTTGAATAATCTTCTATATCTTCTTCTCTGGAATAATATAAACCTTTGACTTCCTTCAAGATGCCACCTTTGGCTGTATCTCCATAGAGATCTTTCTTTAAGTGCTGAACATATAAAAGTGTTACCATTTTATCAAACTTTTATAGTTTGTTACTCATTTCCTTGCTTTGCCATTCATTTCTGTTCTTGTGCCTTTTATTCTCATTTCAAAAACACTTATCAGTATCCAATGTATGCCAGACACTTCACTAGGTATGAGGGTCTTGAAGATGAGCAAGACCAAATCTCTGACTTCCCCACTCAGAGCCCAATAGAGAAAATGGAAATACAAGAAAGAGCAAAACAGAGAGAGAGAGAGAGAGAGAGGGAGAGAGAGAAACAATTGGTCACTGTTAGAGGTTTCTAGTAAACAACTTGTTATTCTGAAGGCTGGGAAAGTATCCTGCCTATCATATATGAACTGTATACTGGGTGCCCAAATAATAGATGAATGACTTTTTTTCCACCGAAGTCCTCTGGCTAATAAATGAAGACGAAATTATAGAAATAGGCAATTATCATATTGTAACCCCTAGTCATTGATCATGAACAGCTGCCAAAATCACACATGTAAAAGAGAAAGCAAGACATTATACACCTCCCGATGATGTAAGAATACACAATCATTTATGAAACAGTCTTACCAAAAGAAGTCAAACCTGAATCTGATCAAACCTTTTGAACTGTACTGTTCAATATGGCAGCCCTGAGTCACATGGGCTACTGTGTGCTTGAAATGTGGCTAGTCTGAATTGATCCACGCTGTAACTGTACCTTTTTACAGTGTCTATTGAAATGACAATATTTATGGTCTTATAGTTATGTAAAATGTAACCATTAGAGCAAACTGGATGAAAGGCATACGGAACCTGTACAATTTTTACAAATCACTGTGGATCTATACTTATTTCAAAATAAACATTTTTACAAAATGTATTTAAGAGACAAATTAACCAAATACAATGTGTGACCCTTATTTCAATTCTCATTTAAACAAAAAAATATGTTAAAATATTTAAGATGTGTGTGTTAAAAGTGGAAACTTGAATAATGCTGGGATATTTGTTAGAATAAAACTATTGACACTTAAAAAGCACTATAGTAGCCATGTGGTCTCTTTGAAGGAGTGTATCCTTATCTTTTGAGATATTTCTCAATTATTTATGAATTAAATGGGCCATGCCTTATATTTACTTCAAAATAATAGAGGACCGGTAGTGGTCTAGAAGAAGTAAGATCAGCTATGAGCTGATAATTGTTGAAGTCTTGATGGGTACAGGGCTCCTCATTATAGGATTCGCTCCGATTTGGTATGTTTTATATTTCCCATAACAAAATGTCTTTAAAAATCGCTAAAAGAGAAGGGCAAATTCTTAGAGGCTATTATTCACGTGGACACTTTTGACATTTAAAATAACAATGGCTTGGATTACTTATAATTGACCCCTGGACTAACAAACTGAAGATTTCTCGTCAACCTAATTTCAATCAAAAACGCATTTCAAAACCATCCCTAAAAAAGTTTACTTGGTGCAAGGCACCTGTCTTAAAAATGTCCTACCCTGTGTACATCATTCTGCTTCTGAACTGCTGGAAAGTCGCCTCCGATGGGTGCCTGCTGGCTTAACTCATCATCTTTCAGCTGGAGCCATACCAGAAGTTCCTGAAGAGAAAGGTGCAAACGCTTCCATTGGTCAGAACTGGCTTCCAAATGAGACCTGAAAAGCAGCAGGAGACACTAAGTCAAAATATATAGAAAGGTGCTTGTTGAGTCTAACAATCCCACTGAAAGTACATTGGTTTGGTTCGTTCCATAGTAGGTAAAGCTATACTGAACCATCTAGTAGTCCTCAGTAAAAATCTAGCTCTCTACTTTTATGAACCATATAATGGGGCCATTTTGATGGCAATTTTGAGGGTAGACAGCATTTAGCCCTATGTGTATTTCCTCATGGGATTCTGAGACTTTTGGCATGAAACATACAGTGGAATGGATTGCTTTTCTGTAGTGTTGCAGTCAATGATTCTTGATGTTTCTGGTAGGAAAAAAAAATGGCTCCTCCCGATGACTAATATAAACCACTCAGTTTTCAAGTGACTCACGCTAGTACTGGAATTCTTCCTGCTTTGAGAAATGGAAAGGTCTCCCCCCACATTTTGACTTTTCCATTTCTGCACTCTAGGCAGCTTTTTCCATTGACTCCTTCCATCTGGCATCTGTTCCTTTCTGCTCTTCTTCCCATATGCTTCTCCTTTTCCTCTACCCTTCTTTATTCGTGTGCACCTGGGATTTGTTTTCACCAAGTTCCAACATTTTCCGCTTTGTTTCCTTTGTGTAAAATGCACTGAGGCAACAACTCACGTGGAAAAGTAAAATCAGACACTTGCCTGAAAGCCTCCCCCAAACATGAATAATTTAGGCAGGAGAATGAGTGCTCTACCATCAACTGTATTTAGAACATGTTAATCTGTAGAAGCCATTTAAGAATATACAAATGAATGATCTGTGCTATAAAATCCACATTTCACTTGAGGATGAGAAGCTAAATTAACCAAATAAATCATCATCCGGAAAACAAAGAAGAAACGTGGAATGTTAGCAAAGCTCTATCCTAAGGTAAATCAAGAAGTATGCTGCATTACTTACATATTATCAGTAATTATGAATTAATTCATAAAAATTAATGCTGCCTATAACATAAATACAATATAGTCTCTAGTGCTGCAAAGATTGAGGTGTAAAGCAACCAGGTAGAATAACATTTCCCTTTGCGGTGGGGTAACTTAGCCTGACATTTCAAATATGATTCTCCTGCTGGTCTTAGTCAAACAGAATCATCAAATAGTGCCTATGCACTGGAATTAAATTGTTCCAGAGTTTCTGAGGGATCGTTTTCTTTCTGAAGGATTATAGTTACAAGTCTTTAAAATGTGCACATACAAGACCCATAAGCTTAAGTTAAAAAAAATTTATATTAAGGAAGTAACTGGAAAATCATACAAAGATGTAGGTAGAAAAAATGTTATTTATAGCATCACTTATGATTGACACAAAGTAGAAACAACTTAAATATTCTATACTTGGGAGTCAGTTACATATCTAATGGTGAATTCATACAATGCAGTGTTCAAATCCTACGAATCCTATGCACTATTCAATGTGATGGCATCAGCATGTATTTAGGGATAAGGAAGTGATCACCCTGTCCATTGCTAAGTGAGAATACAGCTTCCAAAACTGTCTATAATCTATTTTTATAAAATGTTCGTGTGTGTGTGTATTTGTGTGTACACACTTGACTCTGCACAAAAAAATTCTGAAACTACAACTACTATAGCCCTCAGAAGTAGGTTTAGAGCTGATTTACTCCTTCAGCTTTCGATTTCAAATTGTCTGAACTGTCTTTCTATTATGAGCAATACAAACGTTATATCCAGAAAAACAGAAGGCATTTCCATCAGAGGAATTAAACCATTCAAGATGCTATGGGCATTATTATCTAATAAAGGAATCCGGAAATACCTTCAATACCACAGATTCATTATAAGAGCACAGACCGCATAGAGGATAGAGTTCCCTTCTTGGCTGCTTCTGTTCCCTTTCTCTTTCAATTACCGCTCTTCCATGATAAGCCCAAAAGAGAATTCCTTATACAAGATGTTAGCTGTTTAATGGCATGTAATGCCTACTGGTTACAAGTATTCCCTGGGGAGTCTGGAATTTGCACCGTGGTCCCCTCAAGGGTAAGCGAGGATGTCGAGTGGGACATGTGGGAGGGTGGGCAGAGAGAGGCACAGTCCAGATGTGGAAAAGCAGCACACGGAAGAATAAAGAACTTTTGAGCACCGCTATGTCTCCATTAGGTCTTGGGAGTAGACAGAGTGAAAGGTAAGGAAGAATGTAGAGATGCCTAATGAACGCTTGACCTCCCTCTCTCTGGTGGAGGGGTCTGGAGGAGGATACAGATGTGGAAAGGCAGGCTTCCCAGGGTGAGGGGTCTGGCTGCGGCTTCATTCACACAAGGCACTGCTACAAGCCTGGCTCAGGGTGAAATGGGGTCGACTAATCATTACCAGGTCAATGAAACCCTTTGTGTCCCCAGGAGGAAAACATGGCTCCGAGACCCAGGCAATTCAGTTCTGAAGGATCTAGAGAAATTTCAGAGCGGGAGACAGGGAGATAATGTTAAGCGCCAGGGAGGCGGGACAGTCCAGAGAGTTAACAGAGGGATGGAAGAAGGACCTAGGACCTCAGGTGATGAAAGGCTCTCCGGGACCTAGAATGTGGAACTAGGTAACATTTCGGAATGTTTGATCACCTTAACTCCATATCAAATGACCTTTTTTTCCCTTGCTAACGCATGAGAGTGGTGACAAGAATGTAAGCAGAAGGCTCACAAAGGACAAGGGATACTGGGTAAGGGCCAGAGAGGAAAACGGCAGCTTGTTAACAGCTCCTGACTGAAACCCACACGTATAAAGATAACCATTCTGAAACTCTGGTTCTCAAACTTCCAGGGGCATAAGAAACCTGTAAACGGCTTGTGTTAGGTACAGACTCCCAGGTTCTGCCTCCAGACTTTCTGTACGTGGAACAAGAACCCTCACAACTCAGCAGGGGAACTCTAGGACAGTTCTTTAAGAAAGAATTTCTTGAAGTACTTCCTGTATGCCCTAAACGTTACTGGTCGGTCTCCACAGGGCAGAGTGGCATTTGCCAAGGACATGATTTTGAAGGCTATCTAAACGTAGTAAAACACCACGAGCTCAGAAAACATTTTCTTTGGCTATGCTAAGATTGTGAAGTGTCTTCAAGACACATTTCTAAAGCAATTGTTGGAAGGAGTTGCCCTATTTTCATTTTCAAGATTTTATAACAAATATTTCTAAATGATCAACCTATGTTTGTACTGGAAATATCTCTCTGGAAAATGTGTCTTTCTATTTGTAATGACTCTTTTTTTTTCCCCTCCTGGTTTTATCATAGACCCCAAGGGCTAGAAGCAACCTCAGGGATTTTTGTTCAACCCTCTTGTTTTGCAAATATGGGAGATGGGATACGAATGTTTAAAGATAGTGTGGAGGCATGTAACTTGAGCTGTTGTATTTAGACATGGGAAATGGAAGCTGCAGACTTTTCTTATGTGAGGAAATCCTAACCTTCATGGTTTTCAGCAAATGCTTTGGATCCCTGAGCAAAAAGCCTTCCTGCTGATTGGCAAATATACTCTATTTACCCCTACTTACTACTCAATGGAAAATAAATGTGGAGGTTTGAAGGGGCATACTTAGCTCTTAACCATTTTCCATTAATCTTTATTAATGAAGACAAGAGCTGAGGGGCTACTAGCTTTTAACAAAGCAAGTGTTGATCTTTAATAAGCAGGTAATGTCTACAGTTTGTAAGGCTGAGGTAAAACGCGGAAGTTCTAGGTATGTTAGGATACAATGCTTGTCTTTAAGGAACCCTTCAGTATCAGGGTGCTAAGAATTATAAGGGCTGCTAAAGTGATTGTTAGTTCTCTAGACACAGATATTTCAAGTATGATTGGGTTGATGCCTAGTTTGAAATCCTTAATAAAACTTTACTCTGAAAGGCATGTATTTTTTTTTTAAGATTTTACTTATTTATTTGTCAGAGAGAGAGAGCACAGGTAGGCAGAGTGGCAGGGAGAGGCAGAGAGAGAAGCAGGTCCCCCGCCGAGCAAGGAGCCCAATGCGGGACCCAATCCCAAAACCGCGGGACCCAATCCCAGGACCCCAGGACCATGACCCGAGCCAAAGGCAGTGGCCCAACCCAGGGGCCCCTGAAAGGCATGTATTCTTAAAGCAAGATGTGTTAAACTGAATTCCTTTTTCACTTTGACTCCTTTGGTAGAACTAATGATGTCCTCCTGTATATTTTGGGTACCCCTGTGTAATGAGATAGCACTTGAGCATATAGAAAGAGAAGGTAAGAATGCAGAAGTAATAAGGAATCATAGACATAAAATGGGAGTTTTGGGGGCTTTAAATAAAGAGAGAGAATTAAACTCAAAGAAAAGTAAACTTTTTTTTTTTTTTTGTCCAGCTGGGACATGAACTCTAACTTTCAAACATAATTAACATTCCAAGAGTAAGAGAAAGGAGGTCAGAAATAGTCAATGTCTAAGTTGCATTTTTTCTTCCTTAAACTAGAAAGACTGTGCTTCCTTTTGCTCTTTGTTTATTCTCTATCATAGAAAAACCTCTAAGCTATTCTAACTTCTAATACTGATTACTCTCTAAGAGTTGTATTTCTGTTGTGGACTATATCATGTTGGTACTCTTGCCTCTCAAATTAGCATTCAGAATCCCATAAAAGTGAATATTGGCATATAACATTCAAAAGTTTTTCTCCCAAATATGAAAACCTCACAGAATGTAAATTTTGCTGAAATTGTTGTTGACAACATATGTGCTTCTCACGGCTAATAGTATATACAATAATCTGGAAAATATAATCTGGTGACAGATTGCATTAAAATCCGCACGCATATTTCTTATGGAAAAAATTCACTAGACTGCTTCCCAAATTATTAATATTTTCAAAATTAAAATGCAAGGTTGTAGAAATAGAATCTTTTAGAAAGAGAAACTTTTTTTTGGCTGATCACAATTCTGATGTTGGATAATGTCATCAATAACTGTGTGTGTGTGTGTGTGCATGTGTGTGTGTGTGTGTGTGTGAATTTGCTCATGAGTGTATGTATGCATGCAAGTAAAATTTTTTTACTTTATTTTTCTCCCACCTAAAACAGTTAGTGTTTTGCTTTTTTTGGTGGCATTCAACTCTCACTGAGTATTTACTTCTTCTTATACCTCTTGGACATAATGCAATGTGATAATGCACATGAAGCAGATGGCATATACTTTCCTTGAACTAAATTATGAGATGGTACTATACAATTTCAATTAAAGTATTCTTTTCTTTCCAAGACATCTTATCTACTTTTTCTTACACCCTACATTTGAACTTCATTGGTACCATTTAAATATTAGGAAACCAATGTAGAAAGTTTCAAAATTTGCCTAGATTTGTATAAAGTAACTGCACAATTAAAAATAATAGGTTGATAGAATTGCTAGGGAAATTGAAGAGACCGCCCATGTCACTGTTTAACTCTGAAGCAGTTATGTGCTCAAGATCGTATGCTAGGCAGTTAGTAATGGAGCCAGAAGAGAAAGTAGGTCGCCCAAATGCCAGTCCAAGATTCCTTCTACTCTACCTCACTGACTCATTTAGAGCTTGGATAGATTAGCCAGACAGAAAGTCAGTAAGGAAACAGTGGCTTTGAATGACACATTAGACCAGATGGCCTTAACAGATACATACAGAACATTCTAGCCCAAAACAGCAGATTCTTTTCACGTGTACATGGAAGACTGTCCAGGATAGATCATGTGATAATCCATTAAACAAGTTTCAAAAAATTTCAGAAGACTGAAATCATATCAAACATCTTTTCTGACCATAGCAGGATGAAACTAGAAATCAATCACAAGAAAACAACTGCAACAAACACAAACACGTGCAGGCTGAACAACATGTCACTGAACAACCAATAGATTGATGAAAAAGTCAAAGAGGAAGCCAAGAAATACCTGAAGGCAAATGAAAATGAAAACACAGTGGTCCAAAACATTTAAGATGCAGTGAAAGCAGTTCTAAGAGGGAAGGTTATAACGATAAAGGCCTGCCTCGAAAAGCACAATCTCAAATAAATAACTAAATCTTACACCTAAAGGAAGTAGAACAAAGTCCCAAGTTAGTAGAAGGAAGGAAATAATAAAGATCAGAGTGGAAATAAATGAAACAAGAGACTTAAAAACAACACAAAACATCAATGAGACTAAGAGCTGGTTTTTTGAGAGGATAAACAAAATATGAACTCTTGAGTCAGAGTCATCAAGCACAAAAAGAAGGAGGAGTCACTATTTACCTGGCAGGAGAAATACCATGATCACACAAAAAGGAAGAGGACTCGAATAAAATCAGAAATGAAAGAGGAGTTACTATGGACATTACAGAAATACAAAGGATTGGCTATAAAACATTACTATACAAATTATATGCCAACAAATGGGACAACCTAGAAGAAATGAATGAATTCCTAGAAACACACAGCCCTCAGAGACTGAATCAAGAAGAAATAGAAAATGTGAGCAGATACCTAGCAATGAAATTGAATCGGTCATCAAAAAACCCCCAACAGACAAAAGTCCAGGACCAGATGGCTGCACAGGTGAATCCTACCAAATATTTAGAGAAGGGTTAATACCTATCCTTCCCAAAGTATTCCCTTCAAATAGTAGAGCTTGGAGTTTTTTCTTTGTCTAATTTAGCTGAAGGCAGCAAGCACAGCCCCCTGAAACAACTGTGAATACTTAAAGAAACCTGCCATCCAGTGTAAATGATAATAGTACAGGGAAGACCTCAAAGTGAAGGAACCATCAGAGAGGGAAATATTCAGAGAGGGATTTGGATGAAAAGGTGGAGGATGAAAGGAAGGATGGCATTCCAAGGGTGAGGACCAGCAAATATATGTACTCATACAGGAAATGAGAAACTACTGGAGAGCAGCAATGGGGTTAAAAAGCAGAATCTTCTTGGCTCAGAGAATCCGTGCCGGGGAATAATTAAATCGCTGCTTGGTGACAAAGGAACTGAGAGGTAAAGGAAGAACAGGAAAGAGAAGGGATTATCAGGGTCTTAGCAGGTGGAGAGTAGACGAGCCACAAACCACTAGATTCTGATGACTACACATAAATTTCATGAAAGCAATGATTTTTCTCTTGCCAGTTTCGTTCAGTTGTATCCTCAGTGCCTAGAAGAGTGCCAAGTACATAATAAAGACTTAGTAAATATTTGTGGAATGAGAAAAATAAATGAATGAACAAGTAAAATATAGGCACCAACAAGACTGAAGTTTTTGAGCAAGGGAAAAATGTGCTAGAAATGTTCAAGGAAGAATATTTTTGTAAATGTGTTATGGATGATATCAATGCATAAAGAAACAGACAAATCTATCAACATAAAAAGACATGATGGAGACTTACGTAAGAATCATAATCATAGGCAGAGAAAAGACATAGGGCAGAAAAAAATAAATGGAAGGAAAGCGACATAATCTGGACTTGGAACCGGAAACACATGGATACCTCTTATGAGCCAATGGAATGCAAAGGGATACTGCAAAATCATTTGGATTCCAAGGAGGTGATGGGGATGAAGGACGGCACTTATGATGAGTGCCGGGTGATGGATGGAAGTGTTGAATCACTAAATGTTACATCTGAAACTAATATTACACTGTCCCGTTAACTACCTGGAATTGCAATAAAAACTTGAAAAAATGGACACCTGTGTAATTAAGTACTGATGTCTCTGTACTTTGAGATAGAAAAATGGCTTCAGAATCCCTTTTAAGATAATGAACCAACCTACATCATTTATAGGATGATATGTTATAGCTTGGGCAAACACCGGGCAGTTTCTCTGTGCGATCTTTGCAACTAGTTTTTAGGTGTGGTGACTTTTCACCATAAAATAATGCTGATGGAGGAACTGACTAGACTCATAAAGCCAGCTTCTAAGCATCATGAATGGTTCTGTGTCTGACTCTGCCAGGGTCCAGTTCTCCTGCCTCATCACCATCCTAAATTGTTGCTTGTAACCTTCCTTCAATGATATGTCAGGAAAGGGACTGAAGCCCTCTGATGTGAAGAATTCTTTTTTTTTTTTTTTTTAATTTGTAAGCGAGTGCTTAAAACGCAAAGTGTATTATGAGAAAGGTCTACTTAGAAGCCGAAACCATTGATTGGAGTATTTTAAATTCTGGAATTTGCAGCACCTTAGATAAGCCAAAGTAACTGTTTTACACTTGATTAATGACAGCAAGAATTAAACTGCAGGGCCTGGCATATGGGAAATCGCTGAGAACGAAGAGCCCATATTTTGGCTGATATGCTGTTTGCCGCTTTCGATTCCCCTTTCATTTCATCAAGTTCACATGAAGGAGAAGAAAGGCACTGAGTGATGTACAGAATAGTTAGAGCAGCTTTCTTCTCTCTTCTCTGCAAAAAAGAATAACTTTCTTCTCTTTTAATTTATCTGCCAATAATTTTCCCATTTCACACTTCTCATTCCTTTTTAATGACAGAGGTTATGAAAGTGGCCTTTGTCACTACGCACACTGACCTCTCTTCGAGTTTAAGCCATGGGAAGCGAATGGAGTCTCGCTGCCTTTGAAAATGCCACCGCTCACTGTTGTCCCCAGTGCACCCTAAACACATTGATACGACGTCATGGACCAAACAGGGAGATAAAAATGAATGTGTTGGAGGCTGGGATGCAAATTTGGAGGGAAAACCTTATAGGTAAAAAAAGAAAAAGTCCTTTCCTACTACTAGAAATATCTGTTTCTCTTTTCCATCCTTTCATGTAGTATGTATTTATGTGTCAAAGTTAGGTGAGTCCTACGTTTTCCTTTCTGCTTTATACTCTACAGGATAATATGATGGTTAAAAGCTCAGACCGTGGAGCAGGACCCCCTGTATTCAGTCTTGGACCTGTAACTTACTAACTAAATGACCTTAGAAAAAAATTATTTAGCCCCTCTGCACCTCACTTTCTTTAAATATAAAGACAGAATAATAACAGGGCCTACCATGTAGGGCTGCTGAGAGCATTAAGTGGGTCAAGAAATATAAAGTGTCCATGGCACGTAACGATAGGTGATGCACCATGCATTAGTTGCTATCATTCTTATTATTTCACATTAATACAGGTTTTTACTAGAGTGCTTTTGTATTAGGAAATTTCAGTGACATTTTCCCTCATTACTGAAGTAAATATGCTGTATGTCAAAAGCCTGGCCAATTCAGAAGAACAGTAAAAAAGAAAAAGAAATCTCCGTTCTGTAATCTTACAACCCAGAGGTAGTACCACCTCCCAGGGTTCAGCGCGCTCCCTCGTAACCACCGCGATGCCCATTTACCCTCTTCTACCACCCTCCACTCTGACCCCTCTCCTAGACACAGAAGAAAGTACAACACATTTTTATGAAGACATGTGAATTAGGACAAGCAACTGATTGAAAGCAGGAGACCTGACCTCCACTCTCTGCACTTCCCGTGTCACCTACGTGACACCAGGCATTTCACTTGACTATCCCTGCTCTTTGACCCCCACTGAACCAACTCACAATGGGTGTAGCAAGAGTTTTACTCTGCACTCCTTATAATAATGCTGAGCTGTATCCACTAGCTTCTCAGGAAAAAGGTGATACAAAGAAAGGGGCAATTATACAAGAGAGGAGAGTAGAGAACAACCAAAGGCTTAGTCTCCAGAGGACGCCGTGACAAAATCTGAGAGGGAGCTAAAGACCAGAAGTTTCTATAATCTCTCCCTAGCGGCAGGAGCTATGGAGAGGTCTCCTCGAAAGTTACAAGGCATCAGGGTATTTAAGGAATGTCCTCTGCTATGCATTTAGAATAATGCCAAAAAAAGAATTCCATGATAAACATATATTGATTTTATCCCTTTTTGTATAATCCTGTGGTAAGCCAAGAGAGAACTCTATCAAGTTAGGATAGCTGTGTTCCTCATTTAATTTCACTCTAATGTCTTAATATGCATCTCTCCCATGGTTATAAAACACTGCCATTTTAATCTAATCTGAACCCTCAAGTATCATCTCCATACCAAGCAAATGAATGATTCATTTATTCAAAATAAAATGAATCATTGCAAAATTGGGTGATTTACATAAACATATGAGATATTAGCCGCTTGAGCTACGAAAGGGAAGGAAATCTTCCCATTTTAATTCATTTCTGGCTTCTTTGCCCCCAATCTTTTCCTACCTAATGTTGAGAGACTTTTTCCGAAGCTCACTCCACTTGAAGTTCATGTTGTCCAAACGTCTTTGCAACAAGGCTGCGTCATCAGAACCTTCCAGGGATCTCAGGACTTTTTGGCCATTTTCATCCAGGTTGTGATAGATATCTGTGTGAGCTTCGATTTCTCCTTGGAGGTCCTATGAGACAACAGGAAGAAGAACACGAGCAGAATTACCAAACAGAAGAGATTGGCTAAATGTGAGTCTGGAGAACTGTAAAAAATAAACTGCCTGTTCAAAAGACGTTTCAATTAGGCCACCTAACAAGAAGATGCACCTCCAACTCACTCTTCTTGGTTCATTATCTCTTCATGTTATTATGTAGATTGGCAGTGGACAACTTATTAGGTCTAATAAATTTGTTCCTCAACGATATGAATTGGAACATGATGCACCTGCAACTTTACAAATTTTGTAAAGTTACACTGATGGGTCTACAGACAAAAGATGATGTTTTCTGGAACTGATATAAAATAACATTCTGTGATGAAGTGCACCCCAGGGCCAATCATTTCATTACAGTATGGGTTAAGTCATATTTTACATGCATCTAAGTAATCTGTAGAGTTGACTCAGACCATAAAAGCATGGAGAGACTAATAAACAAGGTTGTGCTTGGTCCACAGCTCCAGCACATTAATGGGATTCTATCATAGGAGAGCATCTTCTTGACAATACACATTAAGTTCACCTTGGCATTATAGCATCACACATTTATTACAGCATCATACATTCATTAGTAAGATTTTCCATTTAAAATACCGTCGTATTTTTAGGCTTGACAGGTAGAAAGTCCATAGGACCTTGATAAGAGTTATCGTAAGAGATTACACATTCCACCTCATTTGTATATACACAGAACAAGAAAATTATCACAGTAGAAGAATCTGACCTTTACATGGTATGTCTTCCTGTGTAACATTTTCAGCTTGAACCGGGGACTACAGCACTGATCCTGTTGCATAGCAATCCTGAGAAAAACCAGCGACTGAAAGAGCCCTGCTTTAAAATGCCAACTTTGCTTACATTCTGTTGACAGAATGAATTTCAGAGCACAGGCTTCACCAGTCAATAATAATAAACAGCCACTTTGTACTCCTCGCTAACCGGTGGCCAGGCCCGTGGGTGTGGGAGGGACCTCAAAGAGAGGAGGCCTGGAATATGCAACTGACAGTTTATATTAAACAGCCAACTTTTCTTATCATTTTGCCATTATAAGCCAGAGACATTATAAATTCATTTTATATATGTGTTTCCCTCCTTGTTCCCAACAGAACAGTCAAAGCCAAAGGAACATTCCTTAGAGAGCTGCCGGGGACCAGCATTCCTTTCTGCCTACACAATGAATGGAGGCTTTGTACATTATCTGACTTGCTTTTAGAGATTTGTATGCTTCTGTTCAACAAGTTGAAAAATTCATTCTGAAGCTCCGAACAATTGGATTGATCTGTGTAACTAGGAACTTTTTTTTTTTTTCCGTTCCCTCTTTCTAAAATAGAATTAAATTACTCTTATGAGGCAAGGGGGCAGTGGCCACAGTGACATGTTAGCAATTCTGAAGGACTGGCCTGCATTTTCAGTCTCTGACTCTTAGATTCAGAATGTTGCACAGGCCAGGTAGATGGATGATGAATGTTTCCTATCACTCTTTTTGGCAGCCAAAGTATCATGCATGGAACTCTAAAGAGAATTTTGTCCCATTCTCTGTGATGGGAAGCCGCGAGGGGGGAAAACAGATCGAAGGACATCCAATGATGAAAGAAGGGAAATACTCCAACAGATCAAGTAGCCTCTACCTCTATCCCATCACAAACAGGTTCCTTCTGGAAGGAAATAGCCTGATTTTGAAACGAGTTCATGTGTTAGAAAACTGGTACTGGGCTTCTTGCTGAATGGAGTCTGATAAAACAAACATATTTCTCTTCTAGGTGTGCGTACCTACACGGCACAAACTGCCCTCCCGAATTTGCCACTTCCTCAGGAAAGGAGAAAAGTGAGGTTAATTTATCTGAATAAATCAGGGCTCCAAAGCAAACAGATCCAAGTTATCCACATAATTCCCCCACTTTTCTCTTTTTACTTTACTTTTCTTCTTATAGTACTTGATTGAAAACTTTGCCTCAGAGGATACACTTAGGGGATTGAAACCAAACCTTTAGTCGCTCAAGAAAATAACATATATTATAATTAATACAATAAGCTTTCTTCATTAACATGCATACAAATGAGAGTTCACCTGAATTTTTATATGCTGCATTGAGACTGAGACCCAGGCTCTATCCATGGTTCCTCAAGATTATGTATATCATGAAGTCATTGATACCTTCTTGAAAAAATGAGAGGTCTTCCCAAGCTTAAATAGGACGTTGATTCATTAATTTGCTAATTTTCATCTTTGCCATTTTCATTATACCACACAGAAACATCACTGTTGTGTCATCCACAAAGAAGTAAACAGAAAATTGGTAAACCAGTACTTACTGAGGACTGATTATCTGTCTAGTCTCAGCTGGGAGAAAATGAGAGGTATGCAAGAGACAGCTCAGTCTTTATACTTCCTAAAATCTAGGGCATGCTTTTTATTTAGTTCATATTACCAACTAAATATTGATGGTAATTTCCTGCCACACCTCATACATGTTGGCATAAAAACTACTCCCCACCCCTTGGAAGTTCAGAGTGGCTGAAGTTAAGTCGTGGCATTAGCCAAAAGGTAACTCATAGCTCGGTATTCCTTCTCTGGGTCATGGTGCTGGCTGAGAGTGACAAATGACACGAACAGTACAAGGTATAAAACACAAATGTACCTCTTTATTCTTCCTCTTGGTGCCATGAAGTACATGTTTTCTCTGTTTTTCATATGAGAGCACTGAGGTAGAGAGTTGTTTAACTGACTCGCCTAAAGTTACCTATCTCGCAAGTAATAGAATTTGAGTTATGTTGACTCTAGAAGATCTTGGGCTGTTCCCACTGCCCCACTTGCTGTGAACACTGGCTGGAAGAGACAGTAGTTGCCTAAGCTGAACAAGGCTAGTCCTGACAAGGGAGGAAAAACAGCTATTGAGGGAAAAACACCCAGAAAGTCGGCATTACTGATTTTGATTGGAAATTGACCCACATGGATTGATTTATTCTGAATGAAAAACGGAATCCTGACTACCCTTTTCACTTCTTATTTGATGATTGTGCATCTGGGACCATCTGTGAGCCAAACCTGGGAGTTTTTGAGGTCTCCTTACTAAAAAATATCCTTACTGCCAGAACAGAAATTCTCCCTTCAGCAATGTGTTCCTTTGTCTATAAGAGCCACGTGAACATTACACCAAGTAGTGACTTGACACATCAATATCAATGTAGCTCGCCTATGTTCTTTGGGGACAATAGGCTGGTAGGGAATCTGTCAAGCCATGGGACTCAGGTAGCCTGCTCTAGAATGGAGGGGAGTGTCGGTGAGGAGCCGAAGGCATTTTTTTTTTTTAAGGAAGCTGCCATGCTGTAGTGGAGATTTCTCAATACAAGTGGGCAGCATGAGTTCTTGGTAGGAGGAGACATTGATGGGACAGGTAGGAAGGGACAGTCATACCTGCATAAAACTACCATGATGGCATTTAGCTTAAGATGGCCACAGAAAAGCAGGGGGAGTTAGTAAAGAGAATTCTCAGACCATAGCCCACCCAGACAAAAAGGAACTTTTGCAGGCATTTTTAGGTAGTTTTATTTTACTTCTGACATAACTAAAAAAAAACAAAACAAAAAAAAAAAAAACACTCAAAGCCAGAGTCGCCACAACCAAGGCAGCCTATCTAATGTTTCTCTTCTTTTTGCAATTGTATTCTTTAAAAAGAACAATAACAAATGAGCAGAGGGAAAAGGTATTTGTTATATAACCATAAAAACAAGTGCAGTGGCCACAACAATGTGTATAAGACTTACGCTACACCAGACGCTGGCCAGAGCACTGGGTGTCGTGAGCCGCTGAGGCCTCTCAGGAATCTTCTCTGGTAGACATGATTAGTATTTGCATTTTACATACATAAGAGTGAAATTTTAGAGGAGTTTAAGTAAAAATGCCCAAGGTCACACGGCTAATAAACCATGCAGCCAGATTTCTAACCCAGGCTGTTGGAACTCCAGGGACTGTTGCTGTTAACCACTAGGCCATGTTGCCTCTGAGGTTTTTTTTTCCCTCTATTCATTTAAAAATATTCGCAATAGGAGCACCCGGGTGGCTCAGTCAGTTAAGTGTCTGCCTTCAGCTCAGGTCATGGTCTGAGGGTCCTGGAATCTAGCCCCCCATATTGGGCTCCCTGCTCACTGGGGAGTCTGCTTCTCCCTCCCCCTTTGCCTCTCTCCCTGCTCATGTTCTCTCTCTCTATCTCTGTCTCAAATGAATAAATAAAATCTTTAAAAAAATAAAAAAAATCCCAGTGAATTCTTCCTGGTAGTTACACTCCTACCTCAGTTACAGCCAATCTAGCTCTGCCATCAGCCAATGCAGAGTCACATTTTCCATACCTCAAGAGTCTCTGTATGGTCTTAATAACATGGAGACTATTAAACACATCTGAAGCAGTCGACAGAGAAATATCCAACTGAACAAGAGAGAACGTAAGATAATTGAGAAAATGGGTGCCAGTAAAATCTGTAATTTGTTGTCCCCCCCCAACCAAGAACCATAGAGCTTCAAGTTCTGTGTACTTGGAGAGCAAATCTCCAAGGTGATATCAAGAAATTCAGTGGTAAGGCAAGTGGCATGTCCACAGCCCAGCAGTTTTAGGAGTAGGGAGAATCCCGTTTCCTGGAGAGCTTCTTCAAATCTCACACCCCTTTCTTGTCCAAGAGTCTAGTCTCCTCTTGTCTTAAGTGCCCTTTCTCAGTCTCCAGGGAAAAGCAATGGTGAAGTGCCATTAAGGAATCATGGTTTGAGTCTGTCCCTTCTCTTTCCCTTATGAGCTGCTTTAGTTTGAAAACTCTTTGGCTTCACTAAATATTAAATAGTAATTCACAACTGGGTTGCTGTGAATATTACATGGAATAATTTTTGTAAAATACTTTGAACAGTGTCCAGAACACAACAGGCCTTTAACAAGTAATAGCTAATATAAGGGTTGCTCTTCTAAGAGAATCAGGGTGGAAATCAAGTGATAGACTTCATGAACTAATGCGACTTGGTTTGAGCCTTGAAGGATGGATAAAACCAAGAGAGAGAGTGACCGAAGAGGGCATTCCCACTGTGAAGAAGTGTGTAAGAATAGCAGAAGATGGGAGCAAATTTGGTTTAGAAGCAGAACAATGAACAACACAGCCTGATTGGAACACATGATGTCTGTTAGGAAGCAACAGATGGAATGTAATTGAGTCCTTAAACTAAGCAGGATGAAGACCTTCTTTCAGGAAGGCACTGAGAATAAAAGTTTACAAGAAGTAGGACAAACACAAGATCATGGATTATTATATTTTTACTATCTCATTCAACAAGTAGAATAATCCCACAGGGTCCCTAAGTAATAAGACAACTGGGGAAGAATATGAAAACTAATAAAAGTTTTACTAGAATCAAGATAAAGAAAAGAGATGTCAAGAGTCAGTTAGGGCAACACTCTTCTTTTTATTATCCAAACAAATGGTTATGATAGTATTCCAACACATCCTGGGTACCAGTATCCAAATATTTTCTTTCCTATGTACATGGAATTACTTGTCTAAAAAAGAACTCAGCAAACAATGACCTCCCTATCGTGAATACAACCAAAATGTCAGCAAGAAAATGGACAAAAAGCTGTAGGAAGAACAAACATAAGTGACCACATCTCCCTATAAAATTCATTACAGACACACAATCTCTAATCTTTTCTGAAAGCAATTAGTAGGCAAATAATGGTAAGGCCATTAGTTCCTCTTTACTGATAACTCTCACCTAATTCAAATACACTTGATGGGGGGAAAAAAAAAGAGTGGTGATCTGATTTCCAAGAACTTAAAAGTTCAGAAACAGAAGATCCAAAACAGGAGAGAAGGTATCATCAAGTCTCCACTGCATGTGGCAAGGAGTGACACATGACAGAGAACCAGAAAGGTGTGGAAGGAGGTGCCAACACATAGAGTTGACCTGGGTTTCCCAGTGTGCACTTCCACCCCTATATACTAGCCCTTGAACGTATCACCTCACTAGGAATTTGAAACAAAATCATTACTGTTAGTGATGAAGATTCTAAATTCAGCAGAGAAAGCAGGTTTATAATCAGTAAACTCTATTTAAGAAGGAAATAGTATATATGAAACTCTTTAAATGAATTTATCCAACATAGTTATCCTGAAAAGGTGTTGATGCTTTAAAGAGATTCAACAAACGAAACACACACACAAAAGTAAAACTCCCTTAGCTTGGCTATTCAAAATGACTTGCGAAATATGCACTCTGAATACTTGAGGTTTGGGTGCACACACACATACATACACACACACACACCCCACCTCTATTCCATTATGAGAACAGAAATTGAGAGTAAGTCCTTAGAAACGTTTACAGCAATCTAAAAATAAAAGGCACGAGGTTGCATTTTGTGTCTGGTTTTTGTAGTTTTAAAAGTAATTCATTTTTATTGCATGTTACAAAAGTATCAGTCTGGTATGGATTGGACATTAAAACTAGCAAAACAAAACAGAATTGTCCTTTCTAATGGATTTTTTGGAGAAGCACCCACATAAAGGAGCTGGACCCACAATCTTGACCTCATAAGGACTCTAATCTAACCACCAGACCTTTGTAACTCACTCAAGAAATGCAGTCGCATAGAGACCCACAGAGGGTGTGACTGTTTCCCCCTATTCCGTATGTGGATATGTGGCCATTGCAATCCTTGTAAAAGCAGCGGGGTGGTCATCCCAAGAGAAACAAGAGTTAATTTGAGGACTGCCATTTGGCTTGGAGCCTGGTTGCTCTAGGTAGATAAGGAGTGTGTTTTCAGGTCCACTGCACTGCAATGCATCTTAAATGGGCAGCTATGGATTTAGGAGTCCACAGGCTGTGCTTTAAAAATGGCTGTTATTAAGGTCCTCAGAGACTATTATCCTGCAGGGTTTGTTGTTTTTGCTTTCATATCTCATTCGAAAATTCTCACCCCTTATGCATGAGAACAGTGGAGAGAAGGGATATGCTCTCCTGCCTCAGTACATTCCCAGGTGCAAGCCTTTATTTCAAAATCTAATCTTTAAAAATGCCTGGCCTACGGTGGATTACCCTGGAGGAAACTGAGCAAAATCCCATTTGTCAGACCGCCTTAAGCAATTCCAAACTCGGGTAACACGTGATGCTTTCTCTCCTTGTCTGACCCTCTGGTTTACTCTAGCCTTAAAATTACTTTTTAAAAATCGAAGCATTCACTTCAGACGTACTAGGTTGGAGGTAAGAAGCGAAGTGTCTTTTCTCTTCTGCATCATGTTTTTCCTAGTTACTTTTTATTCTGTCACAGTGCAAAAATGTTCTGCATATTTATTCATCACACAAAAAGGCACTTACGTGCCTATCGTACTTCTAAGACATTGCTAGGAGCTACAAGAACACACATAATATAAGAAAGATGTAGTCCCAGCCCTTAAGTTAGTCTGTCCCTTCCTTCCTTCTTCTTTTCTTTCCTTCCTTCCTCCTTCCTTCCCTCTCTCCCTTCCTCCCATCCTACCTTCCTTCCCGCCTTCCTGACTTTTCCTTCCTCCCACTAATATTTCATATATCAGCATCTAGGCCTGCAGTGGTGAAAAGCAAACAAACTTCTTCTACCTTCTTGATGTTCACAGCATTACAGGATGAACACAGAGAGAGAAATCACATAAACAGGAAAGAAATTAATTTGTACATATTATTTGATCCCCATAGCCAAAGAGAACTCCCCCTCCACACACACCACATGTATACAATTCTTCTCACCACAGCAGACATGACATACTATAAAAGTATTTGAGAATGATTACCTGGGGGGGACAGTTTTCAGGGTAAATGGCAATGGCTGCAGAGAGAGAATGGAGGCAGGAGTTTAGCTGACAGGCAGCCTTAGCCATTTTTGAACCAATAATGTGGTGGCTCCAAAACCAGGAAGGAAGGAGGAGGGGATGCTACCATCACCACGTGCTCATAAACTACAGAAATAGCTGCATGTGTGACTCACTTTCATCATTCCCTTGGTCTACCTTTGGAAGGTAGAATTAGGCAAAGTGATAACTTCACAAAAGCATTTTTAAAGGCAGAAATGTTATTTTAAGTTTCCTTTCCTCAGGAGTAAGACAAACATTATATATGCTGTGTTTTGTTTATTTTTTAATGATTTATTTTTATTTATTTGAAAGAGCAGGGAGGGGCAGAGAGAGAGAATTCCAAGCAGACTCCCCACTGAGAGCAGAGCCCTAGGCAGGGCTCGATCCCACCACCCATGAGATCAGGATCTGAGCCGAAACCAAGACTCGGGTGCTCTACTGACTCAGCCACCCAGGCACCTCATAGATGCTGTGTTTTAAACACACATATATACATACTCACCCCTAGGTACCAAGTAAATTACAATGACAAGACAAGGGCAGACACCAAAGCTGCACATAGACACAGGAGACTCCCACCTCAAATGCATTCTATGAAGGGCTCCTAAAGTATATGGGAGTGGGTTTTAAAGGACACCCAGTCCTGAGAAAGGGCGGGTAGAGTAACACTGCATGGGGTGTTTTAAAGAGTTAACGTGCCATGGACACAGCGGGGAGCTAATGTCGCTACCCATTTAGCTCAGCACTTAAGTTATAAAAAAGAATGACATGCCTGCATGATGTTAGTGGTAGAAGATAAAACAAGACCTTAGGAGGGCTGTTTTCTTTTTTACTAATATATCTGAAATTCATATAAAAAGCTATACTGTGTTGCAATATTTTCCCAGATATTGCTATATGGCTTCGTTCATAATTGGGTATTTCCTCCATGAGACATCTTTCAGAAGATCATTGCCAATGGTAATCTTGAAAGGCCTTCACACTTAAATTCGAGATGGCACATTTAAATCATAGAGACAGCCACATATGAAAAGTCTACGATGTTGAAGGTACTTTTGGTTTTGTATTATGTTTTATGTACAGGAATCAGGCCATTTGAAGATAACTATCCTTATCTGAGAAAGACCAGATGGGCCTTTTCGACACTGAAACATATTTATTATTGCAGAGCCACGATGAGGGGTGGAGGGGTGGAGTAGAGGGATAAAACAGGGCAGAAAACTAATACTCACACTCCTCATAAATCCTCCTCATCAATTCTATGAAGTAGGCCTTCTTATTCCCCATTGAGGAAGGTACAATTTGAAGAGATAGAAGGAACCTTTCCGAATCTTGCAGCCATTAGCTGGCAGAAGCAGGATTAGGGCACAGATCTGTCTGAATTGGTATTCTTCTGATTCCCCTTAATTCCTCCCCACTCTTCAAATACAAAACAAGTATCTTCTGAGTTGGGCTACATGTCATACAACACAATAATTAATTCATTAAAGTACTTGTGATATACTTAGTTCGTGTAATTTTCAGTGATGCTCTGAGAGGAGTGGCCAGGCAACTGAATTAGATTCCAGTTAGGTATTTCCTTATTTATTCCTCCTTAGTCAACTCTGAACTCACACCTTTCATGATTTTCAATGGCTCTAAATGAACAGAACACATTCTTATTCTTAAAATAGTCAACTGTCTTCCCATCGACTAATATACATCTGGTTATATTTATCTATACAATTTGTCTATATTATGTACAGAATTGAAAGTTAGAAAAGCTCCTATTTCCTGAATCTCTGTCACAGAGCACCTTCTTTTCTCCCTAGACAATCAGTGTAGTTCAAGACTATATTAGAAATAAGCAATTAGTTGATGTCAAGTCTCATCTTATCCCAACAGCAATATGTAAGAAGATGGCAAGAACATATGGGAAAGTGCCATAATTATTTTTGACGATACACTAGAAATCATAACAGTCATGTAGCTAATTTCCTCTGGCTCATTTTAATTATGAATGTTGTAAATGCAGAACAACTTTATTCCGCCCCCCACCCTTCCAAAGAAACCCCTCCTAATATCCCAACACAACCACAAACAACCCAACACTGAAGCAACTGTTTGGAATGGATTAATGACGTCATAAATCTAAGATGATTTTATATCTTTTCACTTTAAATAGCAGGACAGTTTCCAAATAATTCAGAAATACACATTGGACATGACTGTATTCATTAGCGGGTATTCATTCCTCAAAAGCTTAGAGATATTACCTTTAAAATGAATTCTAGGTATCCATAAAGAGTGAATGTTAAAGAAGGTTCTAGTATCATGATGTTAACTAAAGTCCCACTGACATAATTAGGTCTGATTCCCTGCTGTTCTTTGGTGAGTTAATTTCTGTCTACTACCAAGTAGAGCAAATTGCTTTTTCTGGAGAGTGTAATGGTTTTTTTTGTGTGTGTGTGTGTGCCTAGGGAGTTACTTCCCCCTATTTAGCTTTTCTTCTCTCATGGAACAGGGCAGATGGTGATTGGGAAAAAATATACTCTCTTTTCCAATGTATAAGGTAAAGGAAGAAGAAGGAATATGCATATGAACATTAATATAAAGATAGGTAACACTGACCTAGCTGCCAAAGGAGATCTCATAAATGAGAAAACTGGCAAAATAGCACCTAGCAAAATGTCTAGGCTATTTCTTCATTCCTAGAACCCACTATGCTGAAGCTAGAAACCTACTCATGAGTCTTCTATTGCATAACCATTAATCTTTTTTCCCAAAGCATTCAGATCAGTTTGGAACATCCTGGAGACTCTGGACCACCTTGTTGAAACAGACCCAAGGCATCCTTGTCCTTAGGCCTGTGATGCTGCTTCTTTCATCTGAGAACAGGTACATCTGAAAAACTATCTGTAGGACAGTAAGGTCTGGAAAGGCTTAGGTTTTTCCACGCCTATGAGAAAAATAATGTAAATTTTAATAAAGGACTAGAACAGAAAGATGGAAGTCTTGATAGATTATTTTACATCATAAGAATTTTTATGTGGGAGCTACACTGGACTATGTCACAAAACAGTGGAAACCTGCCTCGCAGTGCCCTGAGTAAGGAAGGAAAAATGAGAGTATGATTGCATCATTGTTATTGCATCTTGATATGCATCAAGAAGTCTGGTCAGCCCAAGAAAGAGAAGTGGTAAACAGATTATGTCCACAGTGTTTTACTGTGGACAGATGCTTTTTGTTGACTCTTCTCAGATAGGGACAGAGGGAGGGACTATACATTATCATGAACCTCTGCTGAAATTTCTTTTTTTTTAATTTTATTTTTTCAGTGTTTTTTCATAAACAAGATTCATTGTTAATATACCACACTCGGTGCTCCATGCAATACATGCCCTCCTTAATACCCACCACTAGGCTTACTAATCCCCCACTCTGTCCCCTCCCAAACCCTCAGTTTGTTTCTCAGAATCCACAGTCTCTCTTGGTTCATTTGCTGAAATTTCTGACATAGTTGAGAGTTTAATAGAGAAAAACCTCAGCAGCAGGGTACTAAGAAACAAATGTGGATGATACCTAATTATTAATGTTATCTTGGGTAAAAAATAGAGGGACTTACTGAAAAACCCCTCTGCCTCGTCCTGTTAGAATTTTGTTCCTTTCTGACTTTCTGATTTTTTTTCCCTTTTGGCAGTAAGATGGGGGTCTTGCCCAAATCATGTCCGAAGACAGTTGTAAAACCTCAAGAGATAAGTTTCTTATTTCAAGGACCCCATAGTCTCCTGAAAAAGTCTTCAGTGATCATGGTACACGATAATGTTAAAGTGGACACAGCCTGATGGGAACAGAGCAATTAGTTCTGTCACCAATTGCGGATGCCATCCACCCTTGATAATAGGCGAGTAGGGTCTTGAGGGATGAGGAGGAGCTGACCAGGAGAGAAGTGAGAGGATGAGATTTGAAACATTGGGAAGGTCAAGAGTTAAGTTGAAGATGAGCTGAAATGAGACAAGAGTACATGCCAGAGCTGAGCAACTCTGTGTGGCCAGAGGGAAAGGTACATGAGGGGTAGGAGGGAGGAGTTTGTTTTCTCTGTGTCATCCCCATGTACCTGTGAACATGAACTTTTGCAGCATGTATCAGTAACCTGTCTAGTGTAGTGTTCCTCAAAGTTGAGTGGACTTGAGAATCACATGGAGGGCTTATGAAAACACAGGCTCCTGGGCCTCGACCCTGGAGTTCATGATTCTGTGGATCTCGTGTAGAAATCAAGAATTTACCTTTCTAACAAGTTTCCAGACGATGCTGGACCGACCTGCTTTGAGAATGAACCTCCAGGGACCGACCTGCTTTGAGAATGAACATTGGTCTCACATAATGGCCCTTAACCTCCTGGCAGTCATGAATGCCTTTATGAAAATTATGGATCCTCTCCTGAGAAACCTACACAAATACTCATGACCACAAAATATGATCTCTAATTTTATGGGCTTCCAAGACCCACTGAGAGGAAATAGATGGGCAGTAGCTTGCTGGCAGCTATCTCAATCTGCAAGAAATACAATGAATTAATGAAGACAATATATCTTTCAAGTACTGTTTTAATAGAAAACTCCCAGGAAGAAGAACACATTGAAAGATGTGAGTACAATACAATTTTGCTAACTTAAGCCTCTTGTGATTAGTCTCACTGATCCTAGGCATAAAATGACTACATATGGAGCGGGGTATGGTACCTTACAGAAGACACCCTCGGGTGCTACAAAATTCCTGTCACTCTAGCCGCGTTCAAGTAAACTGGCCCTTTTCCACTGTGACCCGTCATCTTCTTGGGAAAGAACACATGAAACAGGGAGGGGGAGTGACATGGAGGAAAAGAGTGCATCGAGCCAGGGGCCCATGGAAAGACACAGAAGTTGGCATTCTGGGTTAAGTGCAGCTATGGCTCTAGAATGTCTGTCCTGTAGCTCAAGAGTACGGTTCAAGATTGAAGAAAGGGATGATCAAGAATGTGCTTAAAAGGAAACTTGAAATTGGTTGAGCTACACAGATGGGGGACAATCCCTGTGGTCGAGAAATGAACATTTTGACTTTACTCTTTCCCTATGAATTCTCCTTATGTGCTTTCCATAACCTAGCAGTCTGGATTATTTTTAAATGACCTTAAGAAGAAAGCAGAGGTATTCTTTATTTCATGAAAAGAAAGCCATCTTTCATTTCAAGAACCTCAGGCCGGCTCTGCATCTAGGCATGAAGTCCAGAACACAAGGCAGATACCAGAGGATTTGGTTTGGCCACTAGAAATTCAAGCAATGGGGGCGCCTGGGTGGCTCAGAGGGTTAAAGCCTCTGCCTTCAGCTCAAGTCATGATCCCTGGGTCCTGGGATCGAGCCCCGCTTTGGGCTCTCTCCTTGGTGGGGAGCCTGCTTCCTCCTCTCTCTCTCTGCCTGCCTCTCTGCCTACTTGTGATCTCTCTCTGTCGAATAAATAAATAAAATCTTAAAAAAGAAAGAAATTCAAGCAATGGCTTTGAGGTTGGGGAGAAAAAGTCCAGCTAAGCTGGAAAGCAGAACTCTTTCTCCAGCTCCTGGAAGAAGAGCTAGTGCCACAGGCACAAACGCCCTGTAATAACCAGGAAGATACACCTGAGTCCATGGCGACATTCTGTTACTGCATGGGTGGTTTTGCCTAAAGCCAGGACAATTCTGTCTGAAGATAATGTTTTAGCTGCTGATTCATCTCCCTCCATCTTCAATTCTTCTCAGAAAACTTTTATTGGGTTTCATCATGGGCAAATTCACAGAGCAATTTCCATAATGATAAAATCTCTTCAAATGAGATTTAGAATGTAATTAAAGGGCAGATCTGATGTGGTAGCGGCATTGTTGCCTGGCAGCCATACATCATTGTGCCATGGAGCACTCACTCAACTAGCCTATGACACGACCCCAATTTTACTCTGGTAAGATTACATGTCCTTGTTTCATGCTAATGGGTTGATTAGGAAAAAATAAAAGAAGATAAGACAGCCTCTCCATTGGAGAGATAAGCCCAAGAATATGAGTTAGAGTTCTGTACCCTCCTCTGTTTACTCTGTATCTTAGACTTCAGAGATTGCAAGAAACTCCTCGAATGTGGCAGTGAATGCTGACAAACAGACCGGTGAAAGCCAAGAGGACTTGCTGGCCCAGAGAAGTGGATCTCCATAAATCCTACAGCCTCTTCTCCTGGTTTTAAGTTCCATCACTAGAAAAGTGGAAACTACACGTTATAGTTCCCCAAATGGATGATGAATGCTTGCTTCTGGAAAACTGCCCGGTGCCTGCAAAAGCAAGAACATGTTCCTTGGGCAGGTCCATTTTTGAAACCTCAAGAGTAACTTGGCTGAATCTTCACTATAAAATCAATGTGACTTTCAGCTTTGCAGTTTCCCAAATACCTGGCCTACCCAGATCCTCATTTATAAGTATCTCTAATTACAGTATTTCCCCAGCAAGATGAAATTATTACTGGGCTACTGGTTTACTCACGGAGAGCTACTCATATCGTACGATTTGGAAATCACATTTTCTACCACTCAGGGCATATTAAGTCCTTTAAAAGACCAGATTTTAGATCTAAGATCATAATTAAATAATGGATTCTGAAGCATTTAGAAGACGATTGGGGCCTTTTAAATACCATCTCTTTTCAACATATCATGAGGAGCTTCATAGGATGAAAAAGCCTTAAATATCTGACTTACATAGAGCATTGAGAATTCCACTGATTTTTTTTTCTGTTTCTCTCTTTGACTATAACTCATTTGGCACAACACTTCATCTATGGAATCAAATTTATCCTTGTGATGTTGGGAGTTACAAACTAGCTTGTGGGGTTTTAAAATATCATTAGATGTATGAATTTAAATAATAGTCAGTAAAAATTAATTCAGGGGTATTTAACTGACTTGATGACAAATTCTCATCCAATAGCTACCACACTTTTCAGAGCAATAATTTTTTTTTTTAGATTTTATTTATTTGTGGAGCAGAGTGAGAGAGCACAAACAGTGTAGAAGCACTGGGAAAGGGAGGATCAGGCTCCCTGCTGAACAAGGAGCCCAACGTAGGGCTGGATCCCAGACCCCAGAATCATGTCCTGAGCCAAAGGCAGACACTTCACCTCCTGAGTCACCCAGGAGGCCCTGGCCACTGATTTCTTAGATATGATACCAAAATTCTCACTAATGAAAGAACAAATTGATAAACTGGACTGCATCAAAATTTAAAACATTGGTGTTTCAGAAGACATTGCTGAGAGAATGCAAAGTCATGTCACACATAGAGAGGAACTAGGCGTAATTTCCATACCTGCTGAAGGTCTCCTAAGAGAACATTGAAAGAATGCTCAAAAGTCAATAGGAAGAAGACAAACAATCCAATTTTAAATGGGTTAAAGAAAAGTGCCTGGGTGGCTCAGTTGGTGAAGTGGCTACCTTTTTTTTTTTTTAATTTTCTATTTTTTCAGCATAACGGTATTCATTATTTTTGCACCACACCCAGTGCTCCATGCAATCCGTGCCCTCTACAATACCCACCACTTGGATCCCCCAACCTCCCTCCCCCCACCCCTTCAAAACCCTCAGATTGTTTTTCAGAGTCCACAGTCTCTCATGGTTCACCTCCCCTTCCAATTTCCATCAATAACGTTTTGATAGGCAGAAGTAGGACACCAGGTTCAAAGAAAGTCCACTTTTGAAGATAAAATGAATCTACTGTGCCTTTGAAAGGAACACAATTTATATCTCATCTATTCCAAAGAAAGCTCACAAGTTAATCTGCAAAACTCACCTCCCTTATCAAAGATGCAATGCTACTCTTGATTTGCCTAAACAGCAAACAATTCATGGAAAGTTTGATTTCACTGTAACAACACACTTTTTTAGCTAAATAACCCCAATCAACCCTTGGATAAAGTTTCCTGCCAAAGAATTCAACTCCTTCCCACTGGGCATCAGAGATAAAAGGATTGAAGAGACGGCATCATTCACTGTAGGATTGTGTGCTTGCCCTCACTCAGCCAGACTTTCACTGCCTGATTTCATTGCCACGGAAAGTTCTACAGGATAACATGGAGAGCAGCTACCTGGATTACTACTCCCAACATCCCACTGCTTCCAATTACTCCTGATTTTCTGTTACAATCAGTAGCCTCGAAACTTGAATTACCCAACTGTTTTAAATGCAGAAGTGAAAATCCTAGGGAAAATGGGGGAACAAAAAAGAGTTTCCGCATTTCTGAAGAGCGGCGTTGTGCTGGCATGATTGTTTTTCATCAGCCTTGACTTCTCTGAGAGGCAGTATTTCTTTTCATGCTCCAAGCTGACATTTCTTCTCACTAAATAGTTAATTAGCATGGTGCAAATACAGCATTCTTCTTTCTGAAATAAGTAAAAGTAGTCCACAACTTACAAAGAGTTCTGTAACCAAAGTCATTTGCAAGTCAATGGTTCAGAACCCAAAACTCAAATTTCCACGGTAATGGTAGTCATATACATTTCAGGCCAGAAAATATACAGCTATTTGATCTCTAATGCCGATGATCTATGTCATTTTGATAGCATTATTTTGGGTTATGTGATTTGGGAGGCATGCATTTTGTGGGGTACAAAAGGGAGAGGGAGTATGGAAAGAAAATATTTCTCTTTGAATGTCGAGTCTGCCCGATGTGGAACAATAAGCAAAGGAGATCTGAATGGGCACCTGCCCTTCTTGCTCTACCTCCTGGTGTCCAGCCTTTTCTATCTCCACCTTTCCTCGGGTCCTTGTAAGCCTTCCTTCTCTCCCACAGGTTGAAAACTGTATTCTTCGAGCATACTCTGAGCATTTGCACATCCTGGGAGATTTGTGCATTTTAAAAAAAGGAAGCTGAGTTAAACAAAATGAATCCCATATGGGTAGGACTTCAAAGAGTGTAAGAATGCAGAGTGAAATATTCAGATGGTAGCAAAAGTGGGGGCAGAAAGGCTTCAGCCATTCTTGTGAGGAAAACTACACTGGTTAATGCTATGGGTTGGCTCACTGAAACCTCCCCACACCACTGAACCTGCTGGAAATTAAAGACTGCATTTGACAGACTTCTATGCAGCTAGGGTTATGTAGAAGAATTAGGTTTCAGTAAGTTAGGGCTGTCAGATAAAATACAGGGTGCCCAGCTAAACTTGAATTTCAGATAAACCATGGATTTTTTTTTCTTAGTGTAAGTATGTTGCGTGCATTGTTTTTGTTTGCTGAATCTGGCAACTTTATATCAAGTAGATGTGCTTGTGAGGGATTTGGAAGGTGGAAGTAAGGTCCAGGCCATCTCCCTGCTTCTTTTGACTACTTCTCTTGGCAATCTTAGTCAGAGAAATGTGGGATTTCCCACATTGTAGTTCCAGACTCTATTCTCCAGGCTCCGGATTGAGGGAAGGCTGTTGCTAATAGCAGCTACAGAAGTGGTTAGCCTCTAGATTTCAACTTCCGGAATCCTAGTTTACAGTTGCAGGGAACATTCTTGAATTCATTGCTTCAGGGGTACCTCAGAGATGGTATATATTCCCTAGTGAGTCAGTTCTATCTGGCTTTAGGATTCTATCCTGGAAGCCAAGTCTAAAATCTGCTCCTTCAGCCTTTCCTAAGATTTAGTATGCAACGCTGTACTGGCTCATTCTGTGATGATCATACCTAGAGTGGTTTTTCTTGTCTGTGCTGAACTCCGACTGTTACCTTGACCTTCAGAGCTAGATTCTCCATCAGTTTCTAGCCCTGGGAGTAACTTCCTTTAGTCACTTAAAAGTCTACAAATAATAAAACTCTGGTCTTTCTCAACATGCTTCTCTGTCACAGCCATGAAATTTCCCATCAAAAAGGGTAGAGAGTGAGGAAGGCACCGGGTTCATGTCTTGTGTTATTTCTAAAGGAAATACCTCCTATGATTCTTGAGGTTGCGGCAACACATTAAAAAACCCAAATGTTACGTCTTCATCCTTTATAAAAATCTCATTATTATTTTCTTTATCTCTTTTGTTTCTCATATCTAGATGTCAAATTTTCACTGATAACACATTTGATGCCTAGGGAAAAGATCTGATTCAAAAATTTCATAACATGATGTTCTATTAATTAAAACATGATACCATGACATTAAAGCTCCCCCAAAATAAATAAATAAAAGCCCAGCAGTGGCATATCCCAAATCTGATTCATATACCAAGTCATGGGAAGGAGTGAAGGGGTACTTCCAGGTCTGGCTTGCATGTGGGAGGTGAACTCTGCAGGATATAGCTGACGCTCTGCTTCAGCACCTGGCACAGTGGCGAGCACACAGTAGGCACTCAATAAGTGGAGCTAAATTTTTCAGTTATCTAGCCTCATTCACCTGTTCTGCATATGTGTCACACACAATTTTGTTTTCCTAAAGTACCAAGTTCTCACATCAGGACACATAGACAGGGTTTTCTACTCTTGGGTCCATGTAATTAGGGGAATTCTATAGTCTATTGTCCAAGCAGGAACAATTTTGAGAGTGTACAGGGGTACTATTAACCATCACATGAGAGCCAACAGGCATAAACTGGGACCATCCTGAGCAAATCAGAATGGGTAAACCTTTAGCTATCCATAAAGTGGGGAAAAAAGTCCCGAGTCCTTATGTTTTCTCAGTATCAGCTGAGGTAGCCTTTCTTCAGAATCATTCTCTCCAAGGAACAAAAGGTCTGCAACACATTGGTTCCTTCCCGCCTGCAGTTCACTGAGGGCAGTGAATTGATCATTGCACCTGTTCCTCACACTCAGGGAATGACAAGCAGAGAAAAGCCAGAGGTTCACACTACTGTGTGTCCACCCAGGGACCTTCTCACCAGGGGAAGTAAACACCTTCGGTTCTGTTTACTATGGGAGGAAAAATTAAAAAAAGGACCAATAACAAAATGCCCTTCAAAGAAAATGGTTTGTGAGCCTATGTGTGGCAGAGATAAGAATGAGAACATTGTCAAGAGAAAGATCCTAGAATAAATTCTTGAAAGAAAGATATTTTTTTCTTACAAAAAGGAATGTAAGTGAGCATTACTCTAACATCTACCGTGTATCATCTGCCATATTCCTCTCAGCAAATGAAGATCAAAGTTTCTGCACTTGTCGGCAAGGCAGACTGGAAAGAATTCACTTTCCTGAAACTTACTAAGTTCTCCTTTATGGAGAAGTAATTCGTCCCTTACGTATTTCATACCTGACATTTAATACCAAGTTTACATGTACAAAAATGACTTTGTGAGGGCTCCCATGCCAATCAAAGACTTCTTCCAAGACACTTCTATTCATACTCAAGGAGAACAGAAACATTAAAAAAAAAAAAAAGATAACCTCCCAAACAAGAAAAGCCATCAAGAACATGAACAATGAAATCAAAATTTTGATTCATAAGTCATGGATTAAGAATGAATTTCAATCTAAAATCCCTAAACAAAGAACTTCAAGATATATGGCAAATTATATATATCAGCTGATCAGTTATGAAGGAAGTCAGATAAATTAATGATACCATAATGAACTGATCAGTAATGAAGGAAGTTGGGTAACTGCAGAATTTCCAAAGTGGGCTAATAATGAGAGTTAAGGTGTTGGTAACCTTGGTAGGTCATTCCATGATGGACCAGTGATTTCTCCTGAAGGCTGTCCAGTTTACCATCTGGCTGTTCAAACCCTTTATTTGCCTCCAATTCTCCACATCACAGCAGTCTTCCCTTACTTCCCCTGTGATGTGGCAGGATTCACATTTGCCACGGTCCACTCGTTCATTTGTTCTGTAAATACCGACTGAGCCCTCACCAGGAGGCGGATTCTCTGCCAGGCCCCAGGGAAGAACATGACAGACACTGTCCCAATCTGGTCAAAGGTTTCTCTTTTGAAAGAATGATATCACGACTTAGATCAGGTATTCTGAAAACAAAGCACTGTGATAGTTGGACCACTCTAACTCAGTGGAGATTCTAGGACATGATGAACAAGCCTTCCAGGAGAATCTTTCTTAATTTAACACTTAGGAAATCATCTAAAGGGTAAACAGTGTGCACAGAAAACGAAACCATTTAAGAGGAGACAGAGTAATTATTGGGTTCTTTTGATTAGGTAGAAAACCTATCCTGGGAGTTAAAATCTCAAGGTAGGCTTTTCATGGCCTTTATTATCTGTTTGGACTAGTCACAAGGTCTTAAATAAATGAGATAATTAAAAACTATTCTTCTCTATTATAACTTCCTCATTTTATGCAAGACAGCTTTGTGGCCAGGATTAATAATAACAAACAGGACAACAAACCAAAAATCTAAATTTAAATTGCAGTGTCTTTTATCAGCAGAGTTCATGGCAGTTGGTGTACATTTAATTTAAAAAAATAGGAAGGAGTTGGGGTGCCTGGGTGGTTCAGTTAGTTCAGTGACCAACTCTTGATCTCAGCTCAGGTCTTGATCTCAGGTTCCTGAGTTCAAGCCCTGCACTGCGGTCCACCCTGGGTGTGGGGCCTACTTTGGAAAATAAAAGTGGGGGAGAAGGTTTAAATTGGGGAGGTAAAAAAAAAAAGGGAAAAGAGGTGGAAATAAGAAATGCAAAGAAGATTCTGAAACAATTTTCATATACTTTAAGTCCCTTTCAGAAAGGGACTTAAAACTGCAAACAACAGGGTGCCTGGGTGGCTCAGTCGGTTAAGTGTCCGACTCTTGATTTTGGCTCAGGTATGATCCAGTGTGGTGAGATCCAGCTCCGGTCAGGCTCTGTGTTGGGCATGGAGACTGCTTGAGATTATCTTTCTTCCTCTCCAGCTTCCTGCCCTTGTGCACATGCGTGCGCTCGCTCTCTCTCTCTCTCTCTCTCTCTCTCTATATATATATATATGTCTCGCTAAAAAAAAATGAAAAACTGCAAACAAAAAGAATTTCATTGCCCACTGATTCTGTAGTCAACACTTAATGTAATATCGCAGAGCAGCTATTGTAAATTGCTACTCTGCTTGAATCTCAGACTCTAACATCACCTCCATCACTCTGCATTTTGGTGCAGCTTCCACTTCAGTGAGAAAAATACATTCAATAGGACCTTAACTTAACCTTTTGCTACATTTACAACACTACCAGAAGCTGTGTCTATCCTTCCCACCTCCCCTGTCCTTGCAGTAGAGGATGTGCCTTCATTCCTTCCAAGGCTACTGATCCTCCCTCTATTCTTCCCATCCTTGAAGTCACCCTCTCCTTCCCACTATCGTTTAAATGAGCTCAAGTCTCTTTTTCTCTCTTTCCTTTTTAAAAGATCTGTTTATCTGAGAGAGAGAGAGAGAAAGAGCGCACATGTGCAAATGAGCATGGGAAGGGGTGGAGGGAGAGACTCTTAGAGCAGACTCCCCACTGAGTGCGGAGCCTAACTCAGAGCTTGATCTCAGGATCCCGAGATCATGGCATGAGCCTGAAACCAAGAGTCGGCTGCCTAAATGACTGAGCCACCCAGACGCCCGCAAGTCTCTCTCTTCTTACGACCATGCTTTTCTTCTTGCCGCTACACCCATTTTCTGTTGCTATGGTCTTTCTCTTTCCCCATCACAGCCATGAGTCTTGAAAGAATTGTTTTATACTTGCTCCTTGATTTTCTCAATTCCCAATCATGTCTCAACCCACTGCAATCTGGGTTCTCTATTTACCACTGAGTAATTACTTGGTTCTCCAAAATAAACACTGAAATTACTCATATCAAGGTTATCAGTACCCTCTTTGGTTGCTAAATTAATGGAGTATTTTTTGGTCTTATCTTTTCTGTCTCTTTCATAGCCCTTGACAACTCTGAAAGCTATGTTTCTTGAAAGCCTCTTTTCCTTTGGATTTTGTGACATCATAAGCAGCTGGTTTGTCTCCTACCTATTGAATTGCTAATTTCCCTGTCTTTACGTTTATTTTTCTCTTATTTTCCCTGGATTGTTGGTGTTTTTCTGGGCCCTCTCTTTCCCATCTACAAACTTTCCCCTAAACCATTTCAAACCCTTGAGAGGTTTTAATTACCATCTATTGACAAAAGCCAATGAGATATCTCAAGCCCAGAACTTTCTCTATCAGTACAATGTGTCCACCCTGCTAGTTGGACATATCCCTGTGTATGCTCTGTGGGTAACTCAAACTGCACTGTGCAGGACAGAACTTAGTACCACGCTTCCTGCTTCACTACCCTCTATTTTCTTCAAACTCGCCCCCTCTCTTGTGTAGGGGTTTGAATAATGGCACCACCACCTACTCAAGGGTCCAAATTAGACATCTGACTTAACTCTTCCCTTCAAGTCCCCTACCATAACCTAACAATCAAACTAGTGTTTATTCTAACTTCTAAATAGCTACAAAAACTGTACTTCATACAGCTTTGCATCTCCATCTCCAGTTTCATCCACATCAGCATTGTCACTCACTTGGACCCTTCCAGTTGTGTTCTGAAACTGCCTCCTTTTCTTCACTTGACTACTCTCCTTTGGTTCCTCCAGTTGCTATGACATATCTCACTTCCAGGCCTTTATCTATACTATCACCTCTGCGGGAAATGCTCCTCTTCTAAACCTTCAACTTGATTTGGCTAACTCCTGCTCCTCCTCTGGTCTCAGCCAAGGTGAAATTTTCTTGGAGAAGCTGTCCCCACCCCATCACACCCGAGTGGGGTTATCTTGCTAGCTCTCTCACAGCCCTGCCCTTCCCATAGAGCAACGCTTGTTTAATTTCCATCCTCCCCTTGTTAGACTACAGATCAAAGAAGAGAGATTTCAAATTGGTCTTGTTTATTTATTAATGCGTTTGTGGTATCTGACATAGTGTCTAGAACATCAACAAATATTGATGAAATAAGTGTATAAGGAAATGTATGTTTGCATCAGATGATACTTCCTTCTAATCATTGGCAGTTTACGTTTTTGGTTGTTATTGTTTTATATGTGACAGCTAATGTCCTGTGAGTTCTCAGCACACGTCTTTCTGTTTAAATCAAGAGAAATAATTTTATAAAACCCTGTTATAAGGGCACCTGGATGGCTCAGTTGGTTAAGCAACTGCCTTCAGCTCAGGTCACGATCCCGGAGTCCCCGGATCAAGTCCCACATCAGGCTCCCAGCTCCACGGGGAGTCTGCTTCTCCCTCTGACCTTCTTGCCTCTCATGCTCTCTTTCACTGTCTCTCAAATAAATAAATAAAACCTTTAAAAAAACCCTGTTATAATGAAAAGTATGGAATATCAAAATTTTCCTCTGTAGCAATATTTTTCATAGTCATAACTCTTCCAGAAATAATATATAAAGTTAAACAAATTAGAAGCCAGAGAACTGAGGTACAGCTATTTAGAAATGAACTTGTGGAAGCAGAGGGCCATGAACAGCTATGCAGGTTAGACACTGAACCCACTGAAGAAGTATAATCCACACAGTGACTTATATGCTTTACAACCTGAACAACTCTTCAGGTTGTTATAGGTCTTGGGTATAAGTAAAATAAGTAAAAATACCAGGCCCTGGATATAACTAAAGAGAAGGGTTATTAGTTCTCTGTATTTTTTTTTTCTAGACTACCTTTTGATGGTGAGGAATGATTATTATTGAACTCTTAAATTTCTATCTACTTAATAGAGTTATTAGAATTTTAAAGCTGGAGAGCATCTTAAAGGTCATGTAGCCTAGGGATGACAAAGAGGTTTTGTCTGTGTGTGAACTACATTAATGGGGGGCTAGCTGCATGGAGCATAGTCTTAAAAAGTATTCTAATACAGCACTGAGTGATTAGTGATGTCTCCCATGAGCAAATGGAGAAGAACAAATGAAGACATCCACTGATTTGTCTTCCCCATTCTGGCTAATCCTTTTGTTTTGAGAGGTGAGAAAATTAAGGTCCAGATAAGTAAGGCAACTTGCTAAAACTTAGTATCAGTGCTGGAACAGAAGCCAGGTTTTGTGGGTTTTTTTTTTTTTTTTTGGTTGTTCTCTTGTTTTGAGGGTTTTTTTTTTTTTTTTTTTTTTACTTTTAGCTCATGTCTCTTCCTTCACACCTGGTCTTTAGATTCCTTACTGAGATAAATTATAAATCTCAGTCCTATGATTTACTACCTTTCAAATTTTAACTTATTTTCAAGGTTAACTTCCTGCCTTGGGTCGCAAGCATAAATAAATCTAAGTTTGCCATTTGAGAACACAACATGATCACAGGAAATAGTTTTCAACATCATAAAACTATTACATAAGATGTAGTGACAAGTGCTCCCCCTAAAAGGCCAATGTTATAAGTAGTAGGGGCCATTGTCAATCAGGTTAAACATTGTAGGAGGAGGAGGAATATTGAGTAGGACAGCAGAGATAACATCTATAATGTCATTACAAGCCATATTTGGCTTGAATCTAAACAAATGGTGGCAGAATACTTGCAAAGACTTTTGTCCCAGTGTGAACAGGTAGACAATGAAACTGATTCAACACCTGTAAATGTTCTAGTCATGGTGCTAGGCACTGGGTCTATAGTGGTAAACAGGACAGATGCAGTCCCCATCTCTGCTTGAGTGGAGAAGTCAGGTACTGAACAATAATATAAGCATTTCAGAGGAGCAAGTGCAAGGAACTTATTGGTATTGGTGGGGGGTAAACTGCTAACCTCAATTTTGGCAATTGTTACTCCGAGAAAGACTACAGAGATCAGTTTGTAATAATGTTCTATAGTCACTCCGTATCCAAATTTAATATCTGAAATAAACACTAGATTGCTATGAAAAACTTACAAATTTAATTTTCACAAATTGCCATTTTTAATTAAGTGAACATAAATAGAGAAGACAAATTCAAACTGAGTAACAGCCACTTACGTCCAAATATTCACTAGTTTAGAAAATATAGAACCTTAAGTCAATCTGTCCTCCAATGTCTAAAAGATTTTTATCACCATGCACTAAGATGATTTCCACTTGCTTTGCAAATCAGTTTAAACATACCTGGTAATCAGGGTTCATTATTTTTATTCACTTTGAAAGTCAGAAGTACCTTTTCCCATGGAGATTTTGAAGGAAAAGTAAAAGACCATTCATTTGGAGATTTTATGGGTGTATTAACATGTGCTTTTATAAACAGGAAATGATTTGAGACTTATCAAAGGTATGTCTCTGAGTCTCTTACCTATTCTGTAAACCTAGCTGACTTTCCCCATTTCTTGAACACTGAGAGTAGCAAAAGGAGATGCTCTTGGTGAGCCAAGAGATGCTGTGGCCTGTACACCATCCATTACTTGACTCAGGGTTGTGGAATTGTGAAAGAACCCAAATGCAGCACTTCAGATGAAAATTGCTCTGAGGATTTTCCATTCTGAGAAGTAGAAAAAAAAACTAGGTAGTTCTTCTAAGTCCATAAAACTTAGAAGCCCTTCTCAGGCAATACCATACTACCTGTAAAATATAATTTCTACAGTGTTTCCATGTGGAGGAGCAAGAGAAAGGGGTTGTTGGTACAAATTTGAACCCTGTAAAAATGTTGAGTCTGGACAACTGAAAAATCATTGCAATTTATAAAATTTCTTCTGTCCAGAAAGAAAGAAATAAGTATCATTTAGCGATACAAAACCTGGCTCTCTGGAGAGTGGGCTGTAGAGTGCATGGGGAACCTAGCAAGTATAACATAACAATTTCCTACAATGTCATTGATGAATGTCATTGATTAGCAAACTAATATGAAGCATTGATTTAGAACTAAGTTAGGCTAATATAAAAGATGGCATCCTGAAAAAAGAGATGCAAGCTTGAGTTAATTCTTAGAGTTTGAGGAACTGGATGAAGACAGAGGAGGGGCATTCAGGGAAGAAATGAATGGCATGTACAGTAACTTTGGGAGAGGTGTGATAATACAGTGAGTAAAAATCCAGAATCCCCACTCTTTGGGCTGTATTCCAAGCTGTGCCACTAAAAAACTATAGCACCTCAGGCATTCTCCTTCACTGGGTTTCTTCCCCTGGGAAATGGGAATAATACTGCTGTCTACTTTATAAGGTTATTGTGCAAAATAAACAAGCTAGTAATATACTGGTCAGAGCTGTATCTCATGCCACATCAGTGTTTGCAACATATTCTCATTATGGATTAGAAAATGAAATAATTCCATTATGGCTGGAGTAAAGGCTCTTTGTGAGGGGGTTCTGGGAGCTTGTGCTCCAGAGGGAATTGGCATCATACATTTACTTAAGCACGTTGTCCTTTTAGCCTTAAAGCTGTGGAGGATTAGTCACATCTAAAAAAGTATCCCAGGCATAAATGTGGCAGAGAGTTGAGGGGGACTGAGGGTCTAGGTAAAAGATAAGAAGCTGATATGGCCAACAGTTTGAGAGGTGATTCAGGCTCCATGTGAATAGAGGGCAGGGCATGAACAATAATGGGGCTGCGACTGCTAACTGTTCTTGAAACTTCTCTATGCTTCTTTTTAGGTACCCAGCTAGACTTCGTTTCCAGCCACTCTGCTATTACCTGGGGCCACAGGACTGACTTCTAGCCAGAGCAAGGTGAGTTCAAGGGATATGGGCCACCTCTTGTGACAGACATCCTGTATTTCCCCTTTTGGCTCCAGAATGTCTTCAGAGGGACAACCTTGGAAACTGGGCATTGAAGATGGAAGAGTCTTGTCGCTCTCATGGATTGCTACTCCTCCTCCCCTCCCTCACACCTAACCCTGACTAACATGAAATCACCTTGGACTGTTTACATAAGAAAGAAATACACTGCTATCTTTTTAAAGCCATTTACAGTCACACATTTGGAGAACTGTTTGATATAGCAGTTAGCCTCTCTTAGCTAATATAGATATGAAAAGTATTTAAAGAGCTAAAAGCATTTTTATGAAGTAAAAAGACTCGATGCATGATGAGATATGGGAGTGATAAAGAAAGTTGTCACCAAATTCTTTGAGTAGCACAGTCTCAAATGTTATCTTGAGTGCAAATATAAACACTGAACCAACAAGAATTTTCTTTGTGACTTTGTCAAAGTATATTTTAGATATTTCATTTAGCAATGAAAAGCTGTAAGTCAGGGATGGGACTAGGCTTGATTAGGCTAAAGAGATTAGGCATAAACCTCAACTTAGCAGAAAAGAGGCCAAGTATGAAAATAAACTGAGAAGTCTGGATGATGCTCAAAAGTCTACAGAAGAAGAACAAAATAGAAAAGTTTGCTGGGTAAGACAGTTAAGAGTCAAGTGGATTCTAAGATTCCAGTCAAGCAAGTTTAGGGTTCCCAGAGGACAGAGGGTTAGCAGGAGCGGTTCTGATATGCTCAAAACTATGAAAATTGAAATCCGATTTCAAGGCAACAGCATTGTATACTTCTGGGTGAACAGGCAAGGGCTTCTAGATGGAAGGTCAGAGCCTGCAGTCTCTATCTCTAGAAATGTAGATGTGGCTTACTCTTAGAATGGAAAAGGGCTAACCAAGCCTCTAAGGACTCTTGCTTGGTATCATGGAAAAGGTGGTAAGTCTTCAAGGGATTTGCAGAATATGGTAGTTCCATGGAATCAAATCCAAGACTGAAGTCAGAGGCAAGGTCAGACTCTGCTTTCCCCAACTGCACTCAGCATCAGAGCCTACCGCCCGTTCCCTCTGATGCCCACACCAATCTTAACCGGCCAGGCAACTGAACACTCAGGGCTAGCATTGAAGAGGCATAGGATGAATGTTTCTGCTGCCATTCTGGTGATTGATGCAAGCTCTAGACTTCATCGTGATTACTATAATTTCTTCCGCCTCCTGTGACTTCCTTCTGACACTTGTTTTAGGTTAAGAACCTTAGGTCTTTCTGCAAGATTTCTCAAATCATTTTCTTTATGCTGTTTCTTCACAGGAATGATGTATTTTCCTCATCACAATTTTTGAAAATATGTTGTAAAAAAAAAACACTGCATGCTATCTGCTGTAATTATTCTTCTCCCTGTCTTTAAAAAAAAAAAAACTATTCTAGGGGAAAATGACACATAGCACAAAAGTTGTGAAAATGGGCACTTCCCATTTTCAACGTGGCTTTGTTAGCTCTTGACTGTTCTCGACTTTACCAGCTACAGGGCTAACGACCTGCAGGCTGAAAGATCAGCCCTTCCCAGCTCTAAACCAGTGAACTTCTTTTTAAAAAGACCTATCTAGGGACGCCTGGGTGGCTCAGTTGGTTAAGCAGCTGCCTTCGGCTCAGGTCATGATCCCAGCGTCCTGGGATCGAGTCCCACATCGGGCTCCTTGCTCTGCAGGGAGCCTGCTTCTCCCTCTGCCTCTGCCTGCCATTCTGTCTGCCTGTGCTCGCTCTCTCTCTCTCTCTCATAAATAAATAAAAAAATTTTAAAAAAAAAAAAAGACCTATCTATCTATCTATCTATCTATCTATTGAGAGAGAGCACATATATGCAAAAGGCGGGAGGGGTAAAGAGAGAGGGAGAGAGAATTCCCAAGCCAACTCTGTGCTGAGCGTGGAGCCCTACAAAGGGCTTGATCCCATGTCCCTGAGATCATGACCTGAGCTGAAACCAAGAGTCTGACGCTCAACTGACTGAGCTATCCAGGCGCCTCTGAACCAGTGAACTTCTTAAACCTACTCCAGAGGGTGTCAGGACCCAGATGCCCACTAGCAGACACAGTGTGAGGTTTAGCTGAGCACTCACTAGTGTTAGATATTGCCCTAAATGAATCCAGTGTACTCGTCCCCTTAATTCCCAGCACCAGCCGAGTCAGGTTGGTATTATCTCCATTGTACATGTAAGGAAACTGAAGCAGGATGAGGTCGTCCAGCTAGAAAGTAACTGTCAGGCTACAGCAAGTTATTATTCTTCACCGTTCTGGATTCTTCACAGCTGCTGCCTGTAAAGTAATGGCTGTGTCTAATCTTGGTTCAATAAAAATCAGCCAGTCAAATATTAGAAGCCCTAGGCTCACCAACAGATTAACTCCTGTATTAGATTCTCTTCCTGAGTCTCATAATGACACAAATAGCAGCGGCAGCAGTACTGTCGGCAAACATTGAGCACTTACTTGTGGAACGCCACACAGCATAGGAAGTGCTTTCTGCGCGGTCCATCAGCTTCAAGCCGGCAGCCAGTAGGCATGCGCTGCATTTGCTCGGGCTGCAGCCTCTCTCATTAGCAACTACCTCAGGGCCTCAGTCCTTCAGGGTGGACTGCTTTGGCTGTGGTTTATACTCCAGGGCCCTGCGTTAGCTGAAGTTAGAACTTGGCTTTGAACCCTGGGTGCCTGACTACACTTTGCCAGTTCTCTCTAAGGAACTCAACCCTGGCTGTTATCTAGGTATTGCTTCTTTCTGGATAAAACCTACCTTGCCTTCACTTCCCAAACCAAGGTGCTATCTGTCACCTTCCTCCCATTCTACCAGATCCCATCCTTTAGTTACCCATCTCTAGGTTATTAGACCTAAGTTTGCAACTTGCCTTTGGTCATTGCCTTTAGAGTAGCTGGTCCCTTTCCTTGGGGACTTGCCACAGCAATAGCCAGGAAGTCCCTCTCACGTCCTTTCTCTACCAGTAAGCTGCTGTTGTCATTGTACCTCTTGTCAAAGCTACTGTGGGTCACATCTTATCTACTCACCGAATAGTTCTCTATCTATGACATAGACTGGGAAATGCCTGCAGGCAGGGACACAGTCTTATTTTCCTACCTCTAATACACCCCCTGTGCCTAGCACATAGAATTCCTAATACAAGATTGCTGAACGAATGAATGAGTGGATACTGAAAGATACCAATCTTCATTTTCCTACCCCACTATTAAAAATCAAGGAGTCAACTCAAGTTTCTAGTTAGAATAAAACATACCAGTTCCAGTTGACAATATGACAAAAACTTACACTGCAGTTTCTATTTTTTACAGTAAAATTTTTCATCTCATAACTGGAATTAATTTATTCCAAGATAGTAGAAAGGTATTGGTGCAGTATGAGATAAAGGGGATATAAGGAACATAATAAAAAGAACATTACAATCTGGTTAACATAACCTAACCCTGGGAAGATTAATAGCTTTCAATTCGTACAAAGACTGAAATCTATAATGTGATATATACATGGTCTTATTAAAAATGAAGGCTGATTATAATGAAATACTACCACCATGCAAAAATTAGCATGGTGTATAAAACAGACAAACTGACGGTGTGACGAGAGTTGGAACAAACTACTCTAAGTGGAATTCCATGGGATAGGTTTTTAGCTCCAAAATGGTCAAATCACATAATAGTTGGAGACATAATTAAGAATTATGTTCTAAAATATTCTGCAACAGAAGGCAATTAATATCTATTTCGGGGAAGGTTAGATTTTTAATGAATCAGACGTGACTCTGCAGAGAAATGCTTGATGTTGCCATCTACTCTCTTCGGTCTGTTTAGGTAAAAACACATCAGACAATGGGCCTCCTGTGTACAAGGCTCAAGTGTTACATTCATGGGCAGAGAGAAGGCATTTGCTGCTACCCTTGTAGCACACTTGGGATGCCTAGAAGGACCAGAGAATTTCTGGAAGTCTACTAAATCCAGAGTCGGTTCTGCACATTTTAAAAAAAGCAATGAGTCATTTTCAGACTCGGATTTTTCATTTCCTTTAAATTTGAGTTATACAATCTTTTTAAAATGATACCACAACCAGAAGTAGAATATATGAAAGAGATAAAAGATAAAAGTGTTGAAGTAGGAGTGGTCAGGAGCCGTGAAAAGAAAAGAGCTCATTGGACCCCCTCCTCCCATCTCTCCCTTTGGCTCCCAAGGCATCCTGTTGTACTTATAGACTGCCTTCAAGCACGGTTTGAAAACCTGATCTGGAGCTGCCCTCTTACTTTCCAGTTGTAAAACTGAGATTTCAGAAGTTAAGGAACTTTGGCAAAATCACACAAACAAAAGAATCTGCAGAGAGAGAAGAAACCAGAGGTGTTTTCACAGCACCTGAGCCTGGTGTCTTTGACCTCACTTTCTCACTGCTCTGTCTCTGGGAACCAGGCAACACGTGATCCACGGTTAGGCAACACAAGCACCACCTGGGAAATCACTAGAAGCCCAGGCTCAGACCTTGGTCACAGCTCCTAAATCTGAATCTCTGGGGTGGCCCCTGGCATCTGCATTTTTCATCCACACTCTGGGTGATTCTCAAGCCCCCTGAGGCTAGGACATCTCTCCGTCCTGGCCTTTCCTCCCGCCCCTCACTCTCTGACTCCTATGCTCAAAAAGAGTTGGAATTGAATTTCATAGGAAGAAAATGTTGTCATGAAGGAAAAGACAAGCCAGGGGAGGAAAAGAGAAGAAAAGAATTCTAGAGCTCTTAACCCCTCACCTCAGGTTCCATTTAAGTCATTTTGCAATATAAGTATCTTTTTTTAGTGATGGCATCATGAAAAAGGCTAACATGATCGGCTAGTCTTTTTGGTTACTTAAGCTTTGTATAAGTAAAATAAGAAATCGCTTTTTGAACTAAATGTCTTCATGTTTCTTACATAACATTTCTTATGTAACATTCTCGTATAAATCCACTGTTTCGATAGGAGGGCTGCGGCACGCAGCTAGACTGCACATACAACACAACGTGCATACAAAAGAACATCTAAGTAGAGAACTTTTCAAAGAAGTGTGTCTTCTACTTTACCAAAAATATGTCAATTCCATTTTGACAAATAAATTCATTTATGAACTTGCTACAGAAAGGACACGATTTCAAAGTAATCTCTGGTAACTTTTTTTAATCTTTAATTTTTAAATTATTTTTCATTCCAGTATTATTAACCTACAGTGTTATATTAGTTTCTGGCATGCAGTATAGTGATTCAGTCTGGTAACTTTCTTTGTATCAGCAAGGCCCATGGAAATGAAAAGGGTGGAGATTACACTGAAATTGTGTGAAATAAGGAAACTTTGCCAAAAGAACATTTTCATGAATGCAAAGAGAGACAGCAACTAAACGTAACCTCTTGACGTCTCTTTATCTGTTCATCTTTTCAAAAAATCTATATTTCACTCATCTGTGTTTTAACTTAAAGGAAATGATTTTCTTTCCTTTTTTTAAAAAAAAGGAAATGATTTGCTGACTCTTCTAAAAAATCTTTGGAGTAAATTAAAGAAGGGTCACAAAATTAGGATTGAGAGCAACTACCCTGAAGGAATAGATTATTTGAGAGACTGAAGAAAGAGAAGATCTATGCAAAGTTATTTTTGCTTTGAATAGAAACCTAAGTGCAATGTGTTAAGAATATAAAGCTATTCCCAACATGTAAAAATTCTGTAGGATTTTTCAATGAACCCTTAACTCGGCTACTATGTATGTCTTAGGTTTCTCAAGTGGAATTCACTATTCCCAGAACAATTATTTCTGAAACTTCAAAAAAAATAGAATTCTAAGTTCTTATGCCTGATACACTCCAGGCCCTCTTTTGTAAAACGCATCACTTATTTTTTACATTTCTCTGTACATGTTGACACAAAAGATATTTCTCCCAATTTCACCGAGAACACTTGGTTAAAAAAATCCAAATGAAAATTCTAAACCCAAAATGTGTTTGTGAGTTCATACCTATGAAATTATAACCCAAGAGAGCATAAGTTCCTCTAGATATTTTAAAAAACCATTTATGAGTTTTGGACTTCATAATTCTTTGACAACAACATTACATTTGAACAAGAGACTGCGTGGAATTACACTCTAATTTCAATTACTGGCTATAATATTTGACCTAACACATACACTACACCATAGGTTACACTGGAGATTATTTTTAAATCTCTAAACTGCTCAGCACACAAACAAAAGTCAAGAAGCTCACTTAGAGTTCATCAGTCTTTGGCTTTGAATCATCTAAGGTATAACTCAAGGAAGGTGAGAAAGAACATTTGCCATTCTCCACGGTTGCATGTGAACCCCCAGGAATCCCCTGGAAATAGAGCCAATTGAGGCTTCAGACCTCCCACCCTGCTCTGCCATCAACTCTGCAATGCCATGGAATTTGCAAAGGAAATGTGCCCCACTTCTCTCTGCAGTCCTTTTATAGACACCCGCCTTCTTCATAATCTCCTTGGAAATGAATTAGTTACTGTTTCGAAGAATGGGAGCCCTGTGCTAGGGAAGGGTGGGGTAAAATGACAAGCAAGTCTGTTTGTTTGGAATAAAATCGTTAGAAACAGAACAATAAACACAGAAGTCTGGAGAACAGGCCTTTGCTTTATCAGCACAAAGAGCTTTCTTCATGACTTCCTTGGACATCAGTCGCATTTAAAGATGGAGTTGCTAATAATTTCCTTTCCACTTGTTTAATTATGCAAATAGATAATAAAGCATTAGGGTAAAAGCTTTGCCCAAGTTTAACTGTTTTATTTTTACTTTCAGTTTTTATTTTAACTATTTCCAGTACAGATTGGAAATCGTGGTCAGTAAGTAATCCTAATAATGCATGGTTTCATATCACCACAGGCTATATATATATATATACACATAAGGAAATATCTCCAACATGTAACTATGTCCACTAAAGCCCCAAGGTAACAATATCCATGCCCATCATGGTGTCTCAGTCTGGGTTCCCACTAAAATAAAAAAGGATTTGGGTACAAGTAGTTTATTTAGGAGATGATCCTAGGAAGCACTGTGGGGAACAGGAAGCTGAGACAAGACAGGGAAGAGACAATCAAGAATGCTTTATTGAGTAGATTACAGATGTGGGAAGCTGGGGCTCAGTGCTCCTGGGGACCCTCTGACAATCCGTGGAGCATGCCTTGCAACTATCCCAGTGATAGGAGAGAAAGCTCGAAGTTGTACTGACCTACTCTCATTCCTTATTGCTTTTTGGTTAAAGTAACCTGGCACTTCATGCCTGGCCCATGTGTCCACCCAGCACCTTGAAGCTAAGCAGATACTGATGCTGTATCTACAGCATCCGTTCTACATGGCATTAGGTGCTGCCCCCCATTGGCATGCACCAAATGGCATACGGGCTTTCGTACTCCAAGTGGTAGCAAAGGAAACAGAAGCACGTACTATATTCACAGGATTTGATAGACTTTGCCAAACTTCCTGTATTTCTTTGCCTATAAACTAAATTCATCCCTCAGATTTTAAAGTGAAATCTTACCTAAGGCTAGAAAACCGTGACATAGAAACTCGAGTTTTGGAGAATTCCTCTAGGTTCAGTTCTAACTCCATATGTATCGAACAATTTCAGTTTCCTGGGCTAGGTCAGAGTTCTTAAAACCAAAGCAGCAAGTGCCAAACCCCAGGGAAGTTTCATAATTGGATGTTCTGTATTTAAGGTAAAAATTGTAAATGAGTAAATATAATGTGTTAACTCAAAAAAAGAAGAGAAATTTCCTTAAAGAAAAGTATCGATAAAACATTTATATAAAGATCTGTCACTTAACAGGAAGGACAAAAATAAATAACTGACATATAATTTAAGGTCTGAAGTTCTTTTATGACTCACATCATAAAGGCCCTCTTTTTTTTTAAAGATTTTATTTATTTATTTGACAGACAGAGATCACAAGTAGGTAGAGAGGCAGGCAGAGAGAGAGAGGGAATCAGGCTCCCTGCTGAGCAGAGAGCCTGATGTGGGGCTCGATCCCAGGACCCTGGGATCATGACCTGAGCCGAAGACAGAGGCTTTAACCCACTGAGCCACCCAGGCGCCCCATAAAGGCCCTCTTGACATGATATTTGTATCATTCCAAGAAGACTAAATAGTATCTAAAATTACACTGTGTACTGTACAGATGTATCTGCATCTGTCCTGCATACAGAAAATTCTGGATCCTGTTGATAGAAGTGCTGGTTATTTCTTAGAAGCTGGATAGAAGGAGGGATGGCAGCCAGGGTGGCCTTGGGGGAGGAGACAGTCACTGGCTTCTTCCTTGATTAAGATGCTCAGGATCGTACCTCATCCTGCCCTGCCAGCATACTGCCTGCTTAACTGGGCTGCTCCCTCAAGTCCAGCTGCTACCCTCAGCCTTGTGTTCAGAATGTTTTAGTTGTGAAAAATCAAAGGAAAAAAATGAGCTTATCTAGAACAAATTAAGATTCCAGGCTTTGGAGTTAAACAGACATGAGTTTGGGTCTCATCTTGGCTACGAGACCTTTGGTAAATTTCTGATTTGTTTCCCCACCTGCAAAATGGAGATTATAACCATGCCTCCTCCAAAGGTTTGTGGTGCTGTATGTACAGTGTTTGGTACTTAGGACTCAAGAAATACTACCTACTGCTATGATGATGATTATTATTAGGGATGGGAGGAAGCATGCTACTGCACAGGAGGGTCCCTGTGAAACTGGAAAAAAAGGCTTAGGGCAATCTAGCAAGCACAGAATGCTTCCCCTTGGTCAGGAGCAGTGGTTTTCAAATTATGGTCCCAGGTCCAGTAATACCACTGGAGAACTTGTTAGGGCAGTAGATGATCAGGCTACATTCCAGACCAAACAGATCGAACTCTAGGGTGGGGTCCAGCAGTCTGTGCTTTAACAAGCTCTCTGGGGGATTCCGATCCCTGTTCACCTTGTGAGAAGCAGTGCTATAGCAGCATAGCAGGAAGGGGACACGCTGAGCTGAGCAGCTCTGAAGGAACATTACCATCCTCTCCCTCATCATTGATCCTCTTTTGGACACATGCATCATTTGAGATGTTCATTTACGTACACCATATAGTCCACGGTGTCCACCTGGTCCATATTCTTTAAAGGTAGAAATAGATAAACAGTTATAAGAGATTGTGTGTCCCTTGTCCAAAGACAGAAAGATTAAGTAGAAAGACCCTTCTCGGGCCATTTTGGGACTTACCCTTTTTAAGAAATCTATTAGTATATAAGAAATATACAAGTACTTTAGTGCATTAACAATCATCACATAATCAAGCCCAATGGAGTATCATATAATTGACATCCCATAGCAACTGTCTTTAAGTTTAAAAAGGGAGCAAGAGCTAGTCTTCAAATCTAATGGGAAAGCACATGATGGCACGATAAACTGTATGCATTAATATGAAGTCAGATTCCACATCTTAAGGCTTGTAGTCTAAGATTCTCTTAGCCATATGTTTAATAGCTGTAAAGAAAAGACAATGTTTTCTACTGCTGAGAAATTTGATTACAGAGGAATCTTATTTTAAGTATTGTCCTTCATTTAAAATCTTAAATGACATCGTTACATATGTCTTTTGGATTTTAAATGCACACATATTTACATAAAATGTAGTCATTTCTCCCACTTCTTCATTGTTGAAATTGCCTTCGCCAACAGTTATGCGGTGTCAAGATGGGATCAGAATGTGTGGGAGGAGAATTTTTTGCAGTCAAGCTTTGCTAATATATGCAACTATTCACAAATTACCAATGAGACGATATACGTGTCTAAGAGTGTAGAAAGCTGGCTGTTCATCTCTGCCCTTAATTCTTACCTATGCTAGAAGGAGAGAATATGAAAGTCAGAGTACTTAGTTGGGGCTCAACTTTGGACTGCAATCACAAGGAATAGTAATAATAAAAAAAAAACCCAGAACGCTGATAAGTGAGCTTCCCCACCCCCCAGAGTTTGATAGCAGTAGCCTGGAAGGCTGCCTGGCTAGTTTTTAAGTTTCCAGTTGATTCAATTGCTCACTAGAGCCACTTTCTTGGAGGTCTTCCCTAATCTAAGCACTTCGCATTAAATAGGACTGTAATCTGTACTAGCTGGTAGCTGGTGGGGAGAATCTCTGTTTCTTGGTCCTTGGTACCAGCTGGATGCTGGGCCTCTTCTATTTTAGGATTTTTGGAAAAGAGCCAGGCCAGTCCGTGGCCCTGGGTTCTTTTTCCCTTGTGTCCCTATTGGGGCTGCTGTTTCAAAATACCACAGACTGGGTGGCTTAGAAACATCAGAAACTTATTTTTCATAGTTCTGTAGGTTGGGAAGTCCAAGATCAATGCACCAGCCAGTCACATTCCATGAGAGCCCTCTTCCCTATTCATGGCTGATACCTCTGGTCTGTGTTTACATGTGCTGGGAGGGGTCAGAGAGCTCTTCAGATCCCTTTTTATAGGACTTTAATTCCACTCTTTAGGGATCCGCTCTCGTGCTTTCAGCACCTCCGAAAGACCCACTAACCAAGCAGCACTCTTTGCATGGAGGGAGAGAAAAATAAAAGATATTTCATTTGATTGTGGAGTTCAGTAAAAAAGAATGGGGCTTGGGACGCCTGGGTGGCTCAGTTGGTTGGACGACTGCCTTCGGCTCAGGTCATGATCCCGGAGTCCCGGGATCGAGTCCTGCATCGGGCTCCCAGCTCCATGGGGAGTCCGCTTCTCCCTCTGACCTTCTCCTCGCTCATGCTCTCTCTCACTGCCTCTCTCTCAAATAAATAAATAAAATCTTAAAAAAAAAAAAAGAATGGGGCTTGAGGGATCACATGGGGTGGGAGCATGAAGGGCCACATACGCAATGGCATCTTGGTAAATGGTTAATGACCAGCACTGGTGCTGTTGGGGCACAGGCCTAATTGTAGTGTTTGCCAATTTCTGGGGTGTCAATACTCCCAATTTAGCTGATTTCAAGTTCCCAGCTTGATGTCACTGAACAAAGACCTTAGTGGAAAGTGATGGCTCTTAGGAGCCTCTATGAGCAAGTTCCAGCACACCACTAGAGTTACAAGCTACTCTTATCCTGAGGGCAGTTGGGAGCTGTTGAGGGTTCTGTTCAGGGAGTAAAATAAAATAACACAGGCTTGCTACTGTTTTCTAAGTAGCAGTGAATTTCTTTGGCACGTGTATATACTCATACCTGTGACCCAAGACAGCTATTTGGGAAACATGTGGCCCAGTAGCATCTCAGGTGGTCCAAGTTAAGTAAAACCAATTAGCCCACACAGGGATGAAAACTGAGATGGAGGGTGCCTAAGTGGCTCAGTGGGTTAAGTCTCTGCCTTCAGCTCAGGTCATGATCTCAGGGTCCTGGAATTGAGCCCCGCATCAGGCTCTCTGCTCAGCAGGGAGCCTGCTTTCCCCCCTCTCTCTCTCTGCCTGCCTCTCTGCCTACTTGTGATCTCTCTCTGTCGAATAGATAAATAAATAAAATCTTCAAAAAAAAAAAACTGGGATGGAGAGTTATCAGCATCACAGCGTACCTGAGCAAAATAATGAGAAAAGTATTCTTCATGTGCTTACAAAGATTACTAGGGTTGATAGCAAATCCAGCTCAAATATTACAGCCTGTGATTTTTCAATAACCAAGGACTTGTGGTCAAAAGGAAACATGCAACAGAAATAAACAAAGAATACATATTGGGTTATAATGTGTATTTGCTTTTGTGAATATTCAGTAATTTTAGATGAATAAGTTTGAGTTTGTAAAACACTGGCAATACCTTTTAAGATTTTTTTGGTATAATTAGGTAGTAAGAAATAGTTTGTTAGACATCAGCATAATTCACAGAATGTGTTAAGTATAAAGTAAGTAGTTAACAAGTAGAGCATGTGTGTGTTAAACATAGTGAGGGATGGAAAGACCAAAAGATACCTAGTATTCATAAGGCACCTGGGCACTAAATTTTCATAATATACTAAATATACATGAGACCAAATATACAAGAGATACTAGATATATGAGGCACTAAATATTCAAGATAAAATAAATACACATGTGCATTTAATGTTTATAAGGTCTTTTTTTTTTTTCTTTAGGTAGGCTCTATGCCCTATGTGGACCCCAGTGTGGGGTGTCAACTCATGACCCCGAGATCAAGACCTGAGCTGAGATCAAGAGTCGGATACCCAACTAACTGAGCCACCCAGGTGCCCCCAACCTCTACAAGATCTTAATTCAGCCACCTACTGGTGACACCCATTTTAGGTCTGCAAATCTTCTGCCTAAGAATTACATGATTATTTATCAGGCTCATGAGCAAGCTACAACTGTGGCTGTGCATCCTTGACTCGGTGTCTGATAAAGTGTGTGTCATAGGCTCAGGCATACCAATTTCTGGCTCCCTTGCTGGAAACCCAACTCTAGTCCTTGTAAGCACACTATTGGTGGCAAAACCTGATGCAGTAGAGGGAGGACATATAAATACTGTGTACTCCAGAATTCAAGCAGTGTGGCCCTTCTAGCCTGCTTATACTCAGTCTGAAGTGTGGTTCTCTTACCTCATGGCTTTCCCCCTGGCTTCCCACTGTGTGCTTCAACTGATTTTAATAATCTATGTGATTTAAGTGTTTTAATTTGGTCTGGGAGCCCTTTTGTTTCATGACTTCTGGGGCTGGTTGCCTGCCTGGTAGTGTACTTGGGGGCCACTCCTGCAACAAGGTCATTCCCCACACAATGGAGAAGATATGGGAAGTTTAAAAAAATAATTTGAATTTCTTGGGGGGTTATATCTTGGAGTCAATGATTCTACTTTATCTAATTTGCTTAATCATTTGCTGTGGTTTTAAGGAACAGTTCTGATTTTCTATGAAGTGAAGAAACACAAAAGAACAATATTTTGAAATGGACTAACTTCTGAAGTGATTTGTGAGACCACATCTGGAAAAGAATTATAGCAGAAAAAGCCCACAAACAAATATTTCATCAAAGAAATGTTGAACTGAAAAACAGCATCACATTCTGATGACACTTGCTTACTTTCATATATCCATTCAAAGGATATTTAAAAAACCCAAGATATGAATCGTCTGATGACATTTAAGACAATGCAAAAATAAATTTAGATCTAAAGTATCACTGAAGGACATAACTCAATTGTAGTAGAAGGCCATTATTTAGATAAATATTAATCAGAAACAGGATTAGAACTTGGAGTTTGTTTCAACATATATTAGCACTGAATGCCAAAGTAAAATCAAGTATACAATTTAATATACAATATAAATTTGGAGCAGTTTAACTTAACATTTGTTGTGATTTATTTTTTCTTTATTTTATTTTAATTCCAGTAGAGTCAACATACAGGTTTATATTAGTTTCATTGCTGGGAGTTATTTACTGCCCATTTGTTCAAGGCAGTCCACTAGATACTGCATATGGCTATGAAGATGAAACATATATTCTCCAAGAGTTTACAGTCTAATTGTAAAAATGGAGAATATTCTCCAAAAGTAAACACAACTTCATAGAAATGAAAAACTGTAGAGGTTGGAAGAAGGGACAAACCTATCTGGCTGGAGGAGCTGTGGGAGATAGGTCATCAAGGATGATTAGGGTACTGGCAGGTAAAGGGCAAGGAGAAAGCAAAGAAGGCCCATGGAATTACATGATGCAGAACTTAGGTATTTCCTTACAAGAAGGCAAGACAGTAGTTCACATGGACCATAAAGTATTCCGTAAGATGACATGACAAAACCTACAGGTAATGACTCTGGTAGCAATAGACTTTCTCACTGTCCTCTCACCCACAACATCATAACTTAATTGACCATTAGGTTTCCCAGGGCAGCATCAGAGACCTCTCTAGCTCAGAGTATTTGCTTATCTGTCTTGCTAGCTGCACTCTAGGTAGCTTAAGGCCATGGGTTTTGCCACTTACAACTTTAAATCCAGCAGCTGGTATACTGTTTAATGCCTATGAAGTGCTCAGTTGATGCTTATTGATTGAAAAAATGATTCTATCAATCAAACAACAGTGTATCAAAATGATGACCCCAATCTGCTTATTAATAACAATGTCTGAGTTGTGGAAGGAGGGGAAGGAACAAGGGTGGAGTGCAGGAGAAGACAGAAAAAAAGATGTTCCAAACCAGCACAAAGAACAGCTCTGAGTTTCATACTGACATACACTTATAATGAGCGAAAACATGATACGCACATACAAATTCAGGTTAGAAAATGATCAGTTGGGTTAAGAGGGGTGGGGTTTCCACTTCTCCCTGAGGCACATGCCCTCTAGCTGTCCTTAGGTGAGTCTTCTTTTTTCAAAGCTGCCTTGGACACTCCAGAATAAAAACATTGCAAAATTGGGAGAAGATTGGCACACTGTTTGATTCACTCCCTTGGATACGGCCTGGATAATTTTGCTTATAAAAAGTGACAGAATATACTGGAAGATAACTGAGTATCTTGTGAATCATCTAAAATTGAATATTAAGGAGGAACGAAGAGCTCTGAAGAGTGGCAGTCTATGAGTGATATGTATTATAGAGGGAGGGACTCTTCTCTTTACTTGATTATCTAATTGAGTACAATTTTATATTGCTGGAAGGTAAAGTTTGCTCTCCTTCCCTCTATATGTACATGGAATCCATATATGTTATTGGCATTATTATTACTGTAATAGGAAGACCTCTCTTCCATAAGCCAGATTTTCTTTCATTTTGCTTCTTCTTGAATTCCTTTCTTCCTTCTTCCCCTATAATGACATCTCCAGATCTTTTTGAAAGGGGAAAATAAACTTGAATGCCTATGGGCTATCTATCTGTGGTTGGAGACTAGTTTGAGTTCAATGACTTTCAGTGCAAATCTCAGTGAAGTTGTCAGAAGACATTCAGCAGAAAATCTGCCAAAGGAGTTTGAACTCATCTTTTAAATAACTTACAGGAGGGATAAAACCACATCATCTTCATGATAAGGAGAAAGAATGCAAACTAAGAAAAACTAAAGATAAAAACAAAAAAGATGGCACTAACAAACATCTCACTACTGGAAGATGACTTTCACCTACAAGGATCTCTCTCAAAAGCAAAGTTACTTCTCAGCTATGATTTAGTGAGTGAATGAGCAAGTTCCTATGATAATGTGAGTTTTAATTTGATCAGTTGCTCAGGAATTCTGAATCTTAGACTTCCCATTATTGGGATGGTGGCTTTGTGTTTTCCTATATTCCTCTCTAGTGATCACCCCATTTCTCAGATTCCTCTTATCTTTCTATCTCTGATCCCCACTTCCCTAAATCTCAACTCATCACAATCAGATGGCTTGGCTCAGTGTGTGCTGGAAATTCTTTGCTTACATCATCATGAACTTCTTACTTGCTGAAACTGCAAGGGGGAGTGTTCACACCAAGCTCTGACAGTTTCCTCATAGTTTCCGATACTGCTAGCCACTCCCCTATCTTTGACTTTTTCCCTTGCTCAGCTTGCCATTCAATTTTTCCCCCTTCTTTGCCCTGCATTTTCTGGCCACTCCCTGTTAGTGCTTACCAGAGCCCCTTTACCTTCTCCTTCACAATGTTGTTTGCTGTTAGACATTCTTCCTGGGAAATCATACCACTACTCTTGAGAAAGTGGAAAGTTCTTAAATGACTTGGGTGACTTTCCTTCTCTTTTGAGGTTCCCTTAAGCATTCCAGAGTAAAAATACTGTGATATATTGTTTAGGGTCCATTATATATATATGAGAACACTGAAGGTCACCAAGGTAAAGGTCATAACTAATCTCCATCTGAGAACTTGTGGTCCTCCCCCTTTTTTGTATCTTTGGCATTGAATATAATTCCACGTATGCATATGTGTGATACCGTGGTGTTTCTCAAGCTTTAATGTGCATACAAATTCCTTGGGGATCTTGTTACAATGAAGATTCTGATTCAACAGTTCTAGATGGAGCCTGAAATTCCACATTTCTAACAAGCTCCCCAGTGATGCTGAGCCTTGTGGTCCATGAACCATGCTCTGTGTAGCAAGATGATTTGCTTTTAAGAAAATGAAGCAATTTTGAACAAATAGGACACACAGCTCTCTAATTGTTGCAGAATTGCCATCTTTGAACTTTAAAAAATAAGTGACTACCATGTCCAAATTGTCAAATTGTCAATGCACGCTACCGAAGGCGGCCCTGGGATGAGCTCTTCATAATGCTGAATGGGCTTCACAGGAATCAGGGAGGTAGGATTCAGTGGGCCCACAAACTCCTTCTCACTTATATCACAGAGAAGGACATATCAGTGGTCTAGAAAGTGTGCCTTGTTCTGGAAGCATTGGAAAACGTATGTGTGCTTAAGACTAAGTCACTGGTGGGGCCCAGCATTTAAAATGAAAAGCTACAACTCGATTCTATAAACAAAGTAGTAAAGTATGAAATCTTGAGCTAGAGGGACCTTAGAGATCATCTAGCTAAGCCTCTTAATTTACTGATGAGAAAACCAAATATTTCTAGGATTTACTCAAAGTGCCACAGCAGTTAGTGGCCATATGTGATCTTCTGACTCTCACAGTCTAGGGCTCCTTCCATAGTATGGGGAAAATTACTAAACAAAACAGACCTTGGGAATAATTTCAGGCACCTGTGGTGTCAATATATTTACCACAAATGGCTCATGTTCCCATGGGCTCCCTGGATGTCTGGGTGACAAGTGGGCCAGTTAGGTACTAAGGAAGATGATTCAAAAGTACAGCACTTTCCAAGGCTTCCCTTTGCCCCGTTCTCGCACCCAGCCCAGTGCGAACCTGCTCTGTGAGTCATATACTGCTTAACAAGCTGCATGCTAATTATAGAAACTCTGGGGGGGAAGTGGCCAAAGTTCCTACTTGACAGGTTCCGGCGGTTAAAGGCTCCAAACTTTATCCAGAGTTGAGGGCAAGGATTCCACTTCTGTAGGAAGTAAAACTGGCAGCTGCCATACTATCACAAAACTTCCACCTCACCTCCATGACTGACGAGGAGGAGAGCGTCAGTTTTCATGCTTCCTCCCCTTTTAGGCTGCAAGGAACAGGCAGATATGGGGTAAGCAGTAAAGACACTGGAAGGCAGGGACTCTGCTCGCTGAGGTCCTAGGGTAGCCAGTTGGACTACTTAGGCACCATCTCTCCATCACCACACCAATCTGCATGTACCATTAGATGGTCCTCCTTCAACAGTGCTAGTTACAGACTCAAGTTTACAACTAGTTCCACAATATTAATGACATCTGGGCTTAAAACGTGGGCAAACTCAGGGCTACCAGGGGTCCATCTAAACGTCTCAAGATGAGGAGTTCGGCATAACATTCTACTGCTTGTAAACAGCTACTGTTAATTGAGTGCCTGTGAGGTGGGTACTATGCTTGTCAGGGCTTCGCGGAACCCCAAATTTCTCTAGAGAGTAAGATATAAAACAACAGTATTCAAAGACAAATAAGAACTCAATCTAATCATGTAATCATACATTGACATATTCCATTTTCATGTTAACTTATAGTTTCTAGTTCATGTCCTTGTTCAATGGTTAGATATTTGTGGTAATATTTATACTCCAATGGCTTTTTAATTCAATTTGAGACTCCCCTACCCCTTCTTTTTCTTTCCCTCTCTCTCCTTTGAGCATCCAAGGTTACAATACTAATAACTTGATATATATCCTTCCATTCCTACTTCATGGCCATATTATCCCGGGGAATTAATTTTGTCTTTTTAATTTCTCAAATGGGTTTGTATGTTTCTTGAAACTCGTTTTGTTTGTTAAGATGTCATGACTATCCCTTTGGGACAGCAGGCACAGATCCAACTAGACTGAAAAGGAATTCAGTCTAGTTGGACTAGAAGCCACCATAATTCCATAATTTATTCAATAATTCTTCCATTGATGGGTATTTGTTATTTCCTCTTTTTGACCACTACTGACAATGCTACAATAAATTGTTTCTGCATATATCCTTTCATATTGTTACTTCTATTTCTGTAGAATCTATTCTCAGAAATGGAGTGACAAATCAAAAGTAGGTGCATTTAAAAAATTCATAGAGAATACCACATTTATTTCTTTAAACACCATAGCAATTTATGTTTCCACCAGTAATGCCTGAGAGTGATCTTTTCCCTCATTACAAATCATCACTCCCAATTCCTAATTTTTGTCCATCTCTTGAATGGAAAATGGTGTCTTGTTTCTTTATTTTCATTTTCCTTATGATGATGAGGTTGAGTATCTTCTCATAGTACTTCCCCCCCACCCCAGCTTCCAGGATACCTTCTGTGAAATGCATATTGCTATGCTTTGACCACTTTTTTTATTGGGTTGTTTGTCTCCTTAGAAATTAAAGTATAGAAGGTATTTGTATGTTAGGGATATGCATCCTTTTTGTCATATATGTTTCAAACCATATCTATGTAATCTATCATTGTCTTTTGACTTTGTATTTTGCTTTTTTTAATGTAGTAAATAGGTCTATCTTTTCCTTATCACTTTTAGGTTTCCTGTCTTGTTAGAAAAGGTCTTCTTCATTCCAAGGATATTTCTTTTTATATTTAAACTTTAATGCACTTGAAAATTTATTTTTATAGTGCATGAGCGAGGAGATAAACTGTTCTCCAAGAAGGACTGCAAAGAGTGCTGGCAGCATTTATTGAGTAAAACATCTTTTTCCCCCATTGGATTAAAATAACACTTTGCCACATAATGTCTCCAAAAACAATTTGATCTGCTTCTGGACTCACAGTGTTGTTTGAGTGATCTATTTGTCTCTTTTTGTGCCAGTGCTACATGATATGGATTACAGAAACTTTCTAGAAAGTTTAATGCTGGGTATTGCAGGACCCTCCCTGATCTCCAATACAGAGAGAGATATTTGTTCTTTTTTCCTACATTCTTAGGTTAGTCTTAAGTATCTATTTTTTTACATGAACTTTAAAAGTCTCCCCTCCTCCCTTAATATATCCTGCCTTCAAGGCACTTGAAGTTTATAGGGTAATCACAATTTAAATACTATTTGGTAAACCTTAGATACTATAATCCTATTTTATGAAACTTACATTAGGGAAAAAAACTGCACTGAAAACCAATAATATATCCAGGATATTGTTCAGATAAATTATGATACAGCTACATAATGGAACACTATGTAGTCATTAAAAGAATGGCTAGGCTTTTTCTTATGGGTTGAGTTGTGTCCCTTTCCTGAATTCAAATGTTGAAGTCCTAACACCCAGTACTTCAGAATGTGACCTTATTTGGAAACAGAGTTTACAGAGAAATCAAATTGAAATGAGATCATTAGGTTGGGCCTTACTCCAGTATAAGTTATGTTCTTATAAGGCGAAACTGGGAGACATGCAAACACACACACACACACACACACACACACACACTGAGAACACCATGTGAAGATGAAGAAAGAAATGTCCAAGCCAAGGAACACCAAAGATTGTCAGCAAACAACCAAAAGCAAAGGGAAAAGCACGGAACAGATTCTCCCTCAATGCCCTCAAAAGGAAGAACCCTACAACATCTTGATCTGAGACTGCTAGTCTCTAGAACCATGAAACAATACATTTCTGCTCTTTAAGCCTCCCAGTCTGTAGTATCTTGGCATGGCAGCCATAGTTAACCAAGAGACTCTTTGTGTACTGATACAAGCCAATTGCTAAGATATACTGTTGAAGGAGAAAAGCATGATTCAGAACAAGTATGAATAGTATGCTATCATTTATGTAAATTCATCTATACACAGAAAAACAAACATCTACACATAAACTTATGCTTGAAAATTCATAAATATCTCCTGAAGGATATGTAAGAAGTTGGTAACTGGTTGCCTGTGGAAAGGGGCTGAGTGGAGAGTGCAAAGAGATGGGGGAAAGAATTTTTACTGTTTATATTCTGATTTCTGAACCAAGATAATGATTACCTATTCAAAAATAATACAAAAACACCCCCATAAATTATCACCTTTTAAAAAACTCTTAAGCCAAATAATTTGAACAGATCTTTTTTATACTTTCTACTTGCAAATTTAATGTTAATTAAAACATATTAATTAACAAAACATGTTGATACAATGTTTACATATACGAGCAAATCTCTCTTTCCTATTTACTCAGACCACACATTTTAAAGTGTTAATTTATGCCTAGCATTACTTGAATGTAGTATGTGAGCTGAAGAAATACAAGACATACCTTCTTTATTATAGAAGCTTATAACTGAGTGAAGGAGAGAGTAAAAGAACCTAAATGAAGCAGGAAAGAGAGTCACTTTAACTTTTTGTGGCTCAGGTTTCTTACTGGTAAAATAAGTGGGATAAAATGAATGTTAAAGTCCTAAAATTCCTAGATTCTTTTTTTTTTAAAAGGGATTTATTTATATATTTTAGGAGTGTGGAGAGCAGAAGGAGAGGGAGAGACAATCTTAAGCAGATTCTGCACCAAGCATGGAGCCTGACACAGGACTTGATCTCACAACTCTGAGATAACGACCTGAGCCAAAACCAAAAGTCAGTTGCTTGGCTGAGCCACCCAGGCGCCCCTTTGGATTCTTTTTATTTGATTTTATTTGCCACTTAAAACCATACTTGGAGGGACACATGGGTGGCTCAGTTGGTTACGAGTCCAACTCTTAATCTTGGCTTAAGTCTTGATCTCAGGGTCATGAGTTCAAGCCCCATACTGAGTTCCATGGGGGACATGGAGTCTACTTATAAAAAAAAATTATGCTTTGAGATAACTATAAACTCACATGCAGCTGTGAGAAATAATACAGAGAAAGCCAAGGTACCTCTGACCAGTTTCCCCAAAGTAACATCTTGTGAAACTCTAGTACAATACCATGACTGGGATAAATGTTGATACAACTGAGATAAAGAATAGCTTCAACACCACAAGGATTTGTCCTGTGCTGCTCTTTTATAGCTGCATTCACTTCTCTTCTCTCCCCCTGTTGTTCCTAACTCTTGGCAACTACTAATCTGTTTTCCATTTCATAATTCTGTCATTTCAAGAATGTTATAGAAATGCAATCGTGTGGTATGTAACCTTCTAAGGTTAGCTTTTTTACTCAGCATAATTCCCTGGAGACTCACCCAAGTTGGTGTATACATTGATATTTCATTTCTTTTTAATATTGGGTAGTATTGCATGGTATGAACGTATGGTAATTAGTATAACCATTCATTGTTGAAAACCACTGGATTAGTTTCTACTTTTTGGCTATTACAAATAAAGTTGGTATGAACATTTTTATACAGGTTTGGTGATAAATGTCCAAGAGGGCAATTGCTTGATTGTAGGATAGTTGCATGTTATAGAAAACAAGCCAATTATACATTTTCCATTTCTACAAGCAACATACGAATGATCCATTTTCTCTGCACCTTTGCCAACATTTGGTATTGTCACTATTTTTTGTTTTAGCCATTCTGATAAGTGTGTTGGGATATCTCATTATGATTTTAATTGGAATTTCCCTAATGGACAATGTTGTTGACAATCTTTTCATGTGCTTATTTACCATTGATATATATATTCTTGGTTAAAATGTCTCTTCATGTCTTCTGCTCATTTTCTAATTTGATTATTTCACTGTTGCATTTTGAGAGTTCTTAATATATTCTAGATATTAGCATATTTAAAATTTTTATTTTATTGTAGTAAGACCAGTTAACACCAGGTCTACCATCTTCATAAAGTTTTTAATGTACAATGTATTATTGTTGACTAAAGGTACAATATTGTACAGCAGATCTCTAGAGATTATTAATCTTGCTTATCTGAAATCTTAAGGTTTATTTATTTTTGTCCTAAGGATCCCCATTTAATTCTTACAACAACCATATGATGTGGGTATTTTCATTATCATTCTATGTTTACAGATGAGGAAACAGACACAAAGATGTTAACAAACTTTCTCACAGTTACCTGGATAATTAAAAAGAGAGCCAAAGTCCCAAACCCAAGTAATGAGGATAAACCATTTTGTGAACCAGCTTAGAAATCATGGACAAAGCAAGAACAATAAAATAAGGTTTATAAAAAGCAAGCCAGGGGTACTATCTCTGAGTATATAGATTCTACTTAGATTTGGTAAATATTTTGACATTTTGATTGTGCTTTCATTTTATAGTTTCTAAAAAACCTAAAACTGTAGTTTTTCTTATTCACACTACTGTGAAGTAAAGAAAACAAAACAACCAAAAGCCAAATTATGATCTGGTATATAATAAACATTAGTGTTTGCATTGAGTTCAGTTTGAATTTATGCAAACAAATGCCTGCTGTCCTTATTTTTGATTCAATTCAATTCAAATTGGTTCAAACTCCTCAGACAAACTCTTAAAATAAATCGTGGAAGACTCTGAAATGATTAAAAGATTCTTGTGTGTCTTTTCCATGGAATTCTGTATGCTGTCTAACAAAACCTTCAGGGTTTATGTGATCCTTTAAGGGTCTACCCCTTAGTCTTTGGTTGTGTTATTTTCTACCTCTGTAGAGTTAGAATTCAACTCAGGGAGGGGTGCCTGGGTGGCTCAGCTGGTGAAGCTAGTGACTGGGTTTCAGCTCAGGTGATGATCTCAGGGTCCTGAGACTGAGCCCTTGTTGGGTAGGGCTCTGGTGCTCAGTGGGGAGTCTGCTTCCCCACTCCCGCTGCCCCTACTCCCCCAATAAATAAAATAATCAAAAAAAAAAAAAAACAGAAGTCAACTTTTGGTGGCTGATGGTAATGAAAATGATTCTTGTTTATGGAAATGCAAATGTGTTTGCCTCCTGGAATGCAATTGATTCCTCTATGCAGAGAGTCAGCAGTACTGCATCTGTTATCAAATACTTATCAGCATTCCTGACTGTTTATATATGTGTCTGATTTTCAGATTCTCCTTTGAACAAATGGCAACATCTTACTGATTCTCTCATTAGTTAATGATTTAATAAAATGTTTGGCACATATTCATTATGTATTTCTTTTTTAAAAAAGATTTTATTTATTTATTTGAGAGTGAGGGAGAACACAAGCAGGGGGAGTGGCAAGTGGACTCCCCACTGAGCAGGGAGCCTGACAGGGGCTTGGTCCCAGGACCCTGAGAACATGACCTGAGCCACCTAGGCGCCCCTCATAAATTTCTATAGGTGTCACAATCGGAACTTTCTAGAATATTAGCTTTTAAGAAAACACAAACACACTATCTGCTCATTCATGATTCTGCTTGAAAAAGGTACCCATGTATCTGACACTTTTCCAGGTACCTGACCCACAACTTCTAATGACAACATCTTATGTATCCAAGGTACTTTCATCTAAACATTTAAACTGATGCTAGCACAACACTATTAACAAAACTACAGACTTTACGGCGATTTCACCAGTTTTCCCACCAATGTCCTTTCTCTGTTTCAGGATCCAATCTAGGATCTCACATTGTATTTAGTCACCATGTCTTTTTGATCTCCTCTGGCCTGACAGTTTCTCAGTTTTTTGGTATTTTTCATGAGCTTACCACTCTGGAAGAGGACAAGTCAGTCATACTGCAGAATGTCTCTTAGGCTGTGATTGAGGTTTTCTCATCAGACTGGGGTTACGGGAATCGCCCTTCTCATCACATCCTATCATGGGGGTTGTGATGTGAACATGACTGTCATTGGTGATGTTTAAACTTGATCGCTTAGTCAGGGTGGTGGTGCCTTTTGTAAAGTGTAAATAACTTTACAATAACTTCATTGTAAAGTTATTTCCCCTTTTCTATGTTTTTTGAAAATGGGTCACCCTGTCCAGCTCATATTCCAGGGGGATGGAACATTAAACTTCACCTCCTGAAAGAGGAATATCTATACATTCTTGGAATTCTTTTATAAGGAAGATTTAGCCTGGAAAGATGGTTTTTCAGTGAACAGAGAAAACACAGTATTATCTGGATTGTTGCTGTGTGGCCAGTCTCATTTTTCTCCTATTCTAAATCCATAAACTGGCTCTTGTCTCTTTTGTACTAGTGTAAGTTATCATTAATTTATTTGTTTAGCTGATGAAAGTGTTTTTTCTTTTTTGATAGGGTTTGGCAGTCGAGACTAATAGGTTTTTCAACATATTTCTGTGGATACAAATTGTACCAGCACAGGGGGAAGGGGAATGAGCTGACAGTATATGTGTCACTTTGAATCGCTGGGTAGCCTACTGGGAATATTGAGTTACTTAAGCTTCAAAGAAAGATGTGAAAATGGCTAACCATATTTTAGACTCAGATTTTAATGTTCTCACAGCCTAGGTGGCCCATCAATTTTTTATCTTAAGTTTTTTTCCACAAGTTCTCCAACAATTTTTTCTAGGCAAGATTATTTCAAATGCAAGACTAATTTTCAGCTCGATTAAAATGTTAAAGAGACTGTCATGCTATTTGTATTATCCTTTATGAAAAAAAATAATAAACTGATAGACTTCCTTGGTAAACTATTTTGAGAAACTCAATAGGATTGTTAAATAAAGCAGAACTCCCCATCAGATTCCAGTCATTTCTATGTATTTTCTGACAAAAGGGGTAAAATAAGATAAAGTAATGAGTTACATGACTAAAGATTATTTTTTTTATAGAATACAGGTTTTACACATTACAGTGTTCTGAGCTAAGAGTGGAAATTCACCTTAGAGAACTGTTAATTGTCTGAGTCCTGACACCTCAAATTTAGTACATTATTCATCCTGTTATAACACTTACCACATTCTTTTACAATAAGTTATTTTTAGGAATTTGTCTCCTCTAGTAGACCATGAGCTCTGACTTCAATGACTGCAAAGCTACAGCCATATTTATTTGCTCAGTATATTGCACCACATCTGGCATATAGTAAGTCATACTAGCCACATGTCAAGTGCTTAACAGCACATGTAACTAGCTAGCTACTAGAGTACTAGATAGCACAGATGTAAAATTTTTTATCATCATAGAGAATTCTGTTTGACAGTGCTGGTTTAGAGTAGGGTCTCTCAACCTTAGCTTTACTGACATATTAGACCAAATAATTTTTTCTGTGTGTGGGGGGAACTAGCTGTCTTATGCCCTGTAGAATGTGGAGCAGCATTCCTGGTCCCCCCCTCAATGTGACAACCAAAAAGGCCTTTACATCTTGTTATATATCCTCTGGGGATAAAACTGTCCCCAGGTGAGAACTACTGAGTTAGAGAAATTTATCTTGAACAAGAGTCCTAGAAAACCTACGTTGCCAAGACATATTCCTAGGGACTGCTCAAAATTGCTCTGTAATAAAAAGGATCCACATATAACTTAAACACTTTCTCTAAGAGGCAATTCTGCTTCATAAAAAGAAAATTTATTAGAGTAGAACTGTGCTACATTCATGGGAAGCAACCTCTCCCCAATTTCTGTTAAGCAACATACCTTGGACCCATCAAAATGAGATTAGAGACTATGATGCAGCCATCATAGGGCTCTCTCCCTGAGATGGGTATATTTAAATAATAATAAAAAAAAACCCATCCTCCCCACTTCAGGGAACAGTGGCCTGACTTCAGACTGTGAGATCCCACATTATTTTTCTTGCTAGCTTTCTCTGGCTATGAAAGTGTTTTTCTCACCTATGTGGCATGCGCAACTGCTGGGGGAATAACTTCTCCTTGAAAGCAGTGCTCAAGCAATGACTATGAAATAGTCAGTGACTGGGAATAGCCCGGCTCCCTTGTCATTTGGGTAGGAGAACTCTAAAACATGTGTTTGCATCACACACAGAATTGCCACAGTGGGATGAAATTCCACTAGACCCAGGGTAGTTCACTTGATAACTGCGTCTTTTACTGAATGCCTTCTCTCCATTGTCTTGCTTCCTCTCTATATATCTATGGATATTTTACTACCTTTCCAAGGAAATCCTTGTCCCAAGTTCTGCTTGGACTCAGAGTTTGCATTAAATACTTGACTCTAGGTCTGCTTCTGGGGAACTCAAAATGAAATATATTTATTAATTCATTAACCATTTATTCAGAACTACTGAGTCCCTTACTGCATGCTAGCTTCAGTGGCATGGGTACTGCCTTGTAATTAGAACAGATGAATGTGCTAAAGCCAGGACATGCACCTTTTAATTTATTTTTATTTAGTTCGTTTTTAAAACATCCTCTCAATTTCCTTTTTTATCGAGGTGAAATGTACAGAATATAGAATTAACCATTGTAAGGCAAACAATTTAAAGACATTCAGTACTTTTACAATGTTAGGTAACTACCACCTCTATTTCCAAAACTCCAAAATAAAATTTCATATCTGTTAAGCAGTTATTCCTCATTTCACCCTCACCATGTCCCAGGCAGCCACAACTCTGTATTTTGTTTTTTCGGATTTATGTACTCTGGATATTTCATAAAAATGGAACATGTGTCCTTTAGTATTTATCTTTTTTTGGTTAGCAAAATATCTTCAAATTTCTTCCATTAGGGATATTTCATTCTCTTCATGGTTTAATAATATTCCATTGTATGTATATAGTGCAATTTCTTTATGCACTCACTGGTTGATGAACACTTCGGTTCTTTCTACCTTCTGGTTGTTACAAATAGGTGCTGCCATGTGCATTCACACAGAAGAACTTGTACAAGCACCTGTTTCCAGTTCTTTTGGCTATATACTTGGGAGTGGGCCTACTGTGTCATATGTTAAATCTATGTTTAGCTTTTTGTGTAAATGCCAAACTGTTTTCTACAGTAGCTGATCATTTTATGTTCCCAATGGCAAACTACAACCATTCCAGTTTCTCTAACATACTCATCAACAGTTGTTATTATTTTTTTTTAAATCAAGGCCATTTTCATGAGGGTGAAGTTATACCTCATTGTGGTTTTGATTTGTGTTTTCCTAATGAGTAATGATGTTGAGCATCTTTTCATGTGCTTGTTGGCTATTAGTGTTTCTTCAGAGAAATGTCTACTCAAGTCCTTTGCCTAATTTCAATTTGAGTTGTTTTTGTTGTTGTTTTAGTTGTAAGAGTTCTCTATGTATTGTGGCTACTAGATACTTACCAAATATACTATTTATAAATAATTTTACTCATTCTAGAGGTTGTCTTTTCTCCTTTCTTGACTTCTTAAATAACATACAAAAGTTGTAAATTTTCAGGAGACCCAGTGTATCTATTTTTTTCCTTCATTGCCCCTCCTATTGGTATCATATCTAAGAATCCATTACAAATTCAAGGTCACAAAGATTTATCCTTCCTTTTTAATTTTAATGAAAGGACTTTTTAGCCTTACTGTGCCTTGTCAAAATATTTGGGTCTGCTTTTTTTCACCAACACAAAGCAATTGCAGTGTGTGTTCTTGCCAGAGAATTCTCTACAACTTCACACTGTCTACAGCACACATTCCTTTCTCAAGCTGAGGTTCAATATACAGCATTTATGGAGACCTGCTTAAAAGACAGATAGTGATTCCATGTCCCGTGGCACCACAACTGTATATGTATGCATCATTTTGCTTTGGTCCATTGTAGAGATGTTTCTTAATTCATTAGAAAATCTTTGGAAGAAACGTCTTCCCTTTAAGTGAAAAAAAAAAAAAAAAGACAGATATTCCATCCCTTCGCATTTCATGAGTTCTATGAAATGCTTTTTCTTAAAATAAGGGCAAGTGTAAAAGAGCTATTTCAAGAGAGGTGGGGACTTCTGTTTTATTAATAGTCACTGTTTTCATATCTAATCAAATGCACAGACACACATGTCAAGGGAAGGCTATGTAGGTAAAAACTGAATCGGTTTAATTTTTATCAATGAATCATATAAAATGGTATGCATATCTTTTTAATAATACAACAATAAATTTACTTCTTCTCTATATTATGATAAATAATGGGAGAGAGATCTAAAAAAAGGAAAAGAAAAAATGAAGTTGGGGGATACACAGTCATACACATAGAACCTATGGTGCAAAGAAAGAAAGAACAAGGAAAACACAGATTTAAAAAAGATAGAGTAGAAGAAGAAGCACTTCACAAATACGTATATATATTTCAGAAGGATATATCTATTTGAATGTGGTAAAAAGGCATCCACACTCACATCTATACAGAGAAAGAGAAGGTGGCAAAGAATCACATAGAAATACAGACAGAATGAGTGTGAAAGTTAGCAAGACAAATGGTTTCGGACGGAGACAGAGAGAGTTCTTAGATTAAAAATAGAGGTCTACTGAGTAACATCCATACCCTGAAACTTTTTGGGCTTGTGTTGCTGAAGTCTGGGAAAGCTCCATGGTGTTTCACAATGGCAAGCATGAAGGTCATAAGTGTTCTTGCCACTTGCCTCTTGGATCATTAGCCATCCAGTGGAACATCCAGGAGAGTAGCCATTTCCCCAGTCTACGTTGCTCTCCACTGCTTTTTGAACTTTTCCACAAGAACAAGATGCACATGGGTAATTTTCATATGTGTTAACCATCCGACTTCATCAGGTAGGAACATTCTTCCAATTTAGAGGTTCTAGGTGAAGTCATTGAGGTATAAGATGGCTATTTTAAGTAGATTTAGATGATCTGTCTTGAATATTCCTCAGTTCATAGGAATAAATTCTTTTCTTATCAAAAATCACAGGACAATGATTTTATTAGTTAAGAGTATCCAAAGCCCACTCTTGCTTCTTCATGTGATACAAACACTCTAGAAGATGTCAGGAGATTGTACTAGGATCTATTTAGATGCAGATGGTTTGATAAAGGTGATATCTGTCCAGTGCTGATGTGTTTGCTTCCTACCCCAGAAACTCCTATCTCTGTCCTAGTCTCAACACTTTGAAGCCCTGCACAGGAAATCTGAAGCATGAGAGTATGAGAAAATTCATGCTACTATTAGGAGTGTGACTAAGGAAAGACAGTTCAGAGAGATTGGGGCTTTTAAGTGGATCTGTCTGATATTGTCATTTGAGATAAAATAACTATTAACTACTAAGTGCCTAAGCAATCAGATTTATGAATCTTCCAGGCTGTACAATGCAATCAGTGAGAGATCGATACATAAAATCTATTTGCTGATCCTGAGGTTAGAGTCTAGAATTTGGTTTAATAATAAGCTGTATGTTTTAGATTTTAATTTTAAAAGTTATCCTAGTATCACATGTATTAAGTCCCCCCAAATGAAATAATACTCTGACTTAGAATGAAGAACAACATACTTCTACCCTAACCCTTTCTACCTGAGTTTTGCTTTATCCCAAATGCATTGAGTTGTTCTTTTCTGTTATTTATATCCATAGACCTAAATATTATGCTTATAACCTAATTTCTTAACTGACCAATTTTAGTCATTATCTATTGATCTGCCATCATGAAAATAAGGAGCTAGTGTTCCTTTACTTGCCAATATTCCTACTTCCTTGCACATGCATGCATGGGGATGATCTCAACAACAAAAAACAAACAAACAAAATTCTAAATAGCACATGGGAAAAATAAATGAAGAAACATTTCCCTGAAGATGATATTTAAATAGTAAATAAGCAAATGAAATATATTCAACATCACTAGCCATTAGGGCAATGCAAATTAAAACCACCATGAGACATCACTACCCATCTATTAGAACAGCTGAAATGAAAAATGTGGTGACAATACCAAATGTTAATGAGGATGCAGTGAAACTGCACCACTGATAAACTGCTGGTGGGAATTTGAAATGTAAAATGATATAGCCACCTGGAAAATAGTTTGTCAGTTTCTTTAAAAAAACTAAATACACATTGCCATATGGCCCAACAGTTTTACCCTTGGGCACTTATCCCAGAGAAAGGAAAATTGACATCCACACAAAAACCTGTACACATATGTTCATAGCAGCATAGTCTGTAATAGCCCAAACCTGGAAACAACCATAACGCCCCTCAACAGGTGAATATTTAAACAGAATTTGATAATTAATACTATAGAATACTAGTCAGCAATAAAAAGGAATGAGCTATTGACACACGCAACAACTTGGATGGATTTCTTTTTTTTTAAATAAAGATTTTATTTATTTGTAAGTGAGAGAGAGAGCATGAGTTGGGGAGAGGAGGAAAGGGAAAAGGAGAAGCAGACTCCCCACAGAGAAGGAGGTCCCTGATGAGGGGCTCAATCCTAGGACCCTGGGATCATGACCTGAGAAGAAGGCAGATATTTAACCAACTCAGCCACCCAGATGCCCCCTTGGATGGATTTCAAGGGCATTATGCTTAGTAAAAAAAGCAATCCAAAAAGGTCATAAAATCTATGGTTTCACTTCTATAATATTCAAAGAATGACAAAATTAGAGAGATAGAATATGGATTAGTGATTAGGAAGATGGTAGAGATGATGAGAGCAAAGGGAAAGAGTAGGGAGGAAATAGTTTTGTACCTTGATCATGGAGGTGGTTAAATATGATAAAATGCACAAATATGCACACATGGATGATACCAATGCCAATTTCCTCATTTTGAGAGCATAGGATGAGCTATGTAAACTGTAACAACTGGTGGGGGGGGGCTGAATGAAGGGTACAGAGAGGTCCTATTTTTGCTTCATGTGTCTCTCTATTTCAAAACAAAAAAGTTTAAAAACATTGGTATTTAGGGTTATCTTATTGTGACTAAGATTGTTTGCTGTTAGGTCAAGTATTTGCTATGGTGATAATATTTTCTTTTTTGTATAACTTTCTGTTCTTCTTGAAATAACTTATTCTTTGCTTAAATATCTGCATACTTATGTCTTTGCACCACTTTCACAGAATTTTAAAGCCACCCTAATAGTGATTTTCCATGTGCAAACACAACAATTGTTCTATTTGTCCATTTTCCTCTCCATTCTTCCAAACTCCACTGGAAAATTCTTTTGAGAGCCCTTTACCCTTATGTTTGAATTCTGACTGGTTGCTTTCTGAAAATGGTTTATTTCATCCCAATTGTGAATAATAACTCAGTAGAGTTTATTTTTCTATATAGAAGTTTAAGTTTACCATCTTTTAACTTCTTTGCCACTGTTGAAAATCTACTATTGTTCCTTTAATGAGAATCTCCTTTTCTTTGCCTAGGTATTTTTAAGATCTTCTTATTGTCTATAATATTTGATGATTTCATTGAAATGAGTCTGGGTGGAATTTTTTTTTCATTATCCAGATTGGGATTTCTTGACTTCCAAAATTTAAGTATTCATGTCTTTTGTCATTTCTGGAAACCTCTGTTTGAATGCTGCCTCCTCCCATTTATTTTTTCTAAACTCCAATTAGATATTTGCTAGGCTCATTCTATCTTTCATATGTCTTAAGTCCTTTTTATTTAGATTCAATTAGCCAACATATAGTACATCATTAGTTTCAAATGTACAGTTCAATAATTCATCAGTTGGGTATAACATCCAAGGCTCATCACTTTTTTTTTTTTTAGTATTTTTTATCTCCTTGTCTTTCTGTGCTGTGTTTTGAGTAATTTCTTTAGATCACCTGCTGTTCACTAATTCTTTTTCAGTTTTAAGCTTCTGTTTAAAATGTCCATTGAGTTTTATTTATTACAGATTATATATTTAATATAGAGGATTAATTGGGACTTTATTCAAATTTATCTTTTTTTAATGCTACCTTGTTGCTTCCTTAAGATTTTGATTCTTTTGTGTCTCTAACCATTTCAAACAAGCTCATTTAATTTCTGAATTTGATAATTCCATTATCTGAAGATATGGAAGGAGAATCTAGTTTTCCCCAGCTGACTCTTGTTTATGGCATTTCCATGCATGTTTTATAATTTGAGATTGTGAGCTCATGTCTGATAGGGAATTAACTATGGAAACTGCATGGCATGAGTTAAAGGTGTATCTCTTTGGAAGGTGTTTGATCCTCAGGTTTCTAACAACCTATGAATACTTTCTGTGAATTTCTGAGTCTGAGACTTCTCAGAACCACAAAGGTAGTATTAATTCAGACCCCGAACATGTGAGAAGAATTCCCAATTTTTCAAATTCTTCAAGAAGACATTTTCCTTACCCAGAACTCGGGCTGAGTTGGACAAGTTTGCTTGACATCTCCTCTTGTTTCTAAAATGGATTTTTCCCCAGACTGCTCTTTGCTACAGGTGCATAGCTCTTGAAGGATTTTGCTTTCTTATGGGGATCCCAGTTCTATTCACCTGAGACTGGCTGTTCTTCCTCTCCCTGAGAAACTATTAGAACCTGAGTTTCTTATTTATCAGCAAACATCCAGGGTGAGAATTTGGCAAACATCCAGTGTGAGAGTCTTTTATTAGTTCCTGGGTATTTTACTTACTTTCTTGTGAGCTCCTCACAGCTTTAAATGGACGCATGTTATATTTCATCCTGCATTTCTTGTCAGTTTGTACAAGAAGTTTTTTTTCTAAGATTTTATTTATTTATTTGACAGAGAGAGATCACAAGTAGGTAGATAGGCAGGCAGAGAGAGAGAGGAGAAAGCAGGCTCCCCGCCAAGCAGAGAGCCCGATGCGGGACTCGATCCCAGGACCCTGAGATCATGACCTGAGCTGAAGTCAGAGGCTCAACCCACTTAGTCATCCAGGCGCCCCTTGTATAAGAAGTTTTGTCAGGAGGGCTTGCCCCTAATTTTGTCAGAAGTAGATTGTGCTCTAGGCCTGCAAGCACCACTGTAATACCAGGCCTTCTCATTCCCTCTCTCCTCTTGTATCCTAGATTCCAGGTTTTCTTCTGTGTTGTTTAATTGTTGAATTTTCATGGAGCTTTTCTTCTAGTAGCTTCTTGAGGAAGGTACTTGGAAAGTAAAAAAATATGTTTACTAATTCTAATTTGAACATTATTATCCCTCAGAATTGTAAAGGTATGGATTCTTTAGCTTCTGTCTTCAAGTATTGCTATTAAGAGGTCTGACCTCATTCTGATTTTTAATCCTTCACTAGGGACATGATTTCTATCTGTTAATCTCTCTTTCTCCTTCTCTCTCTCTCTGTCTGCCCCTCCCCTTCTCCTCCCTACCTCCACACGTCTGTCCTTCCCTCCTTTCCTCCCCACACCCACCTCTTTCTTTGGAAGGTTCTGTTCTGGAATGTCACATGACATCCCCTGATCTCTCTCTCACTCTCTCTCTTTTTGTTATCATGCTGGGAACTTGGTGGGCACTCTCAATCTTAAAATTCATGTCCTTCATTTCCAGGAAATGTTCTCACATATATGTTTTTGACAAATTCTTCCCTACATTTTCTCCAGAATTCCTTCAGTGAAATGTTGGGTTGCTTGGATTTAATTCCTTAATTTTACCATTGTTTCTTTCTTTCTGTTTCATTTCTTCATTTTTATTTTATCAGTTTTCTTGGAGATTTACCTTCCACTTTCAATTTAATTTTACATCTTTGCTGTTACATTTTATTTTCCAGAAGTACATTCTTGTTCTTTGAATTTTTCTTTTTAATAAAATCTTTTTGTTTTGTAGATCAAATATTTTCACTTATGTCTTTAGGGATGTTAATTATAGGTATCTATTTTCCTGAGTTCTTTCCAGCCCCCTGCTCTGGTTTTATATTTTGCTCTCATTTCTCATCCATATTTAGGATTTAGACACTGAAAAATTAATGATAAGCTTTACTTGTAGGGTTTTCACCAGGTGAATTTCATTCTTGCATGTGGACAAAGACCTCCAAATAAGAGTAGCAGCAGTTTTTTTCTCTAAGGCTACTCAGTTTCTCCGGAGGAACACATTTACTCTTCTCTCTGGGAGTATATGCTTGCTGCCAGTGTGCCTGGAGCCAGTTAGGACTTGAGCTTTGGTGAGAATGTGGGATCCTATTCATTATGCATAGTTTCATTTAGTTCCCATTTTCAGTGTGGAAATTCTCCCCCACGTTCTTCTCTACCTGATGTCCCCAGATGTTGAGCTTTTCTAGTACAAATTCTCTGGAGAACAAAACTCCAGTCACCTGGTTGGGTAGGGAAGAGGCAACAATTTGGATTCCATGAAAAGGGCATGAGAGGCATGGGGATGTGAATGCTTCTTAGACACACTTTTGACAAATGTCCCTACTATCAGCCCCATCATCATCCTTGCCTTCTGTAGTAGCTGGAGCCTCCAATTCCTAAGACTTTCTAGGTTCTAGGTACTTGGTGTTCAGTTTCCCTTGAAATGATAACTTCTCCACTCCCTTTACATATTCTCAAAATTTGTCATTGCTCATATTTTCTTGTTGCTGCTCCCATATTCTTTCTCCTTGCAGGCAAATCTATAGTTTTATTTCCTCTATTTTCACTTTAAAGTGTCATGACCTACCAGTTTTAGCCAGAAATCCTTATAAATGATGTATGGAATGAAAAATTTTGCTAACAAGACATTTGGTCAATTGCATAGATCAGGGAGTGAAATAAATGAGGGGGGTGGGACTTGTGATTATTGAAATTTGGCCTCTGGAATACTGCAAATAAGTACTGTCCTATATATGACACAACTCTTTCTGGCCTGAAATTGCCCAAGTATAATATTAGCAATATTTATTTTTCATTTTTTGTTGTACAATATTTGGGAATAATTTGCAACTTCAAGCTACACAGTTTTCTTTTAGCTATTAGGTTGAAACATGCAAAACAGTCCTTGATAAATTTGTAGGTCTCAAACTTTTGAATACTGGAAATATTACATAGCTTGAGCTAACATTTTAATAGACCATTTATGGACTTTCTGGAAATTGAACTGTGTATGCTACCTTCTTCTGGGAAATCTGAATTATCCCAATATTTGTACCTCTGGATCTTTCTCAGGCTGAACAAATATGTACACACAAGGTTGACCTCTGGTTCTCATTCTATTCATCAAGACAGACTATATGCAGCCTAAGAAGATTTGAGTCAGCTAAACTGAAAAAATCAGTGAGCAAAATATTTACTTCTCTCAGTTGTACTCTTGTAAATTCTGGCTGTTTTACACTCACTTTTGAAATTTCAGTAAGATAATATAAATGGGCACTTTGTAACAAAAAAGAACCACATATAAATGAAGCACATTACTCTAAGTATTTATAATACACCACCAGAAGGATGAGATAAAAGACCCTATAAAATCTATTTTGATTCTGAGATAAGAGGACAAAACCAACTCCTTCAATAACTAGGGTTCATTATTATTAGCAATGATAATCATGATAGTAATAAAATGAAGCTACTAACACATACTAAGCCTTCATGATGCACAGGGCACTCTGCTATGTACTTTCTATAACTTATTTCACTTAATATTCACAATATCAACCTTTATTCCTCACATTATAGAAATGAATTCTAGAGAAGCTGAGAGGCTTGTAGGAAGGTCACACTGTGAGCTTGGGAAAGGAGCATAGGCAACGTTCAGACACAGTAATGCTTTCATCACTATGCCCCACTGCAGGATAATTCTGGCAAGAAGGATGGTGTTTGAGTGAAACACAGAAATGTGGATGTAAAAGGCAACTTAGAAATCTTGCCTATTGGCAAGGAATCTAATGTTCTGCAAGGTTGGGTTATTGGTCCATGAATACCAAGCTATGTGGGAACACAGCCAAAAAGATGCCCAGATGGCCAGCACTTTACTTAACGGATAAAATGAGATGCACTGGGTTGCCTGGGTGACTCAGTCAGCTAAGCATTTGCCTCTGGCTCAGGTCATGATCCTGGGGTCCTGGGATCCAGGTCTATGCCTGGCTCCCCGCTCAGGGGGGAGCCCGCGTCTCTCGCTCTCTCTCCCCCTCCTTCTGCCTCTTCCCCCTGCTTGTGCCTCTCTCTCTCTCTCTCCCTCTCAAATAAATAATATCTTAAAAAAAATAAAGCGAGATGTGCCAAGCCAAAGGGGGATGGCTTCTTCAGCAATGCAGCAACTTCACTGTCTTTCTTTCCTTTAATCATAAGGTAGTCTGTTAACTTGTAACTCCCTATGTAACTTCTCTCCTCAGTTTTTAGCAAACGGCACCCCATATTTGACAATAACAGATTTAAAGCTAACTACAATTCATTCCATGAGTCCAAAGAGAACTATGGTTTTACTAACCCAGGTGCATTTCTTAAAATCTTTTACAACTGTCACCTTCTCTATAAAAACTCCCTGTTTAAATGATGGGTGGAATGTTTCGTGGATCTTCCACAATTGCAAAATACATATTGTGCCTCAAGATAAACAAGGTAGAGGTGAATAAGTCCATCTAAAGTTGTTAAGCTTAGTGATGTCTGGGTGGCTCAGTTAGTTAAGTACCTGCCTTTGACTCATGTCTTGATCCCGGGGTGTTGGGATCAAGCCCTGTATTGGGCTCCCTGCTCAGTGGGGAACCTGCTTCTCCCTCTCCCTCTCTCTCTGCCTGCCACTCCTCCCTGCTTGTGCGCTCGCTCTCGCTCTCTCTCTCTCTCCCCGGCACATAAATAAATAAAACCTTTTAAAAAATCAAAAAATAAAGTTGCTACATTTATATTATTAGAATGTACTATTTCCAAGGGCTAGAGAAGGTTTCTGTCTACCTTCCTGCCTCCTTTCAAGTACCCGGTGGTGTTGTATACCCACAGTGCTTCCGTAACTTCTTGATGAAAATGAGGTGGATTTGGCTCATGATGTAGCTGTATTAAAAATAGGTGCTGCTCTTTTAACCTTCTCATTTTTATAGATATATGATCAAAGTAGTTATTGAACTTCTGTGAGATTTCATGAAATCTTTTCTTTTATGCAAAATGGGTGCTACAGAAATAATATCCAGGCTGTCCGCTTTCATTGTTGAACATCTGAAGTTATCTATGAACTTCTGATGAGAGTGGAAAAAAGCCACAGCTTGAAATAGGTTGAGTTTAACTCGGCAATTTAATTGCAAAATTAATAAAATAAAAATAATAATAGCCACAGCAAGAGCTAAATCATGCTGGTAGAACTGCTGGGTTGGTTCAGAGATATTATTAACTCTGAAGGTTGGAATCATTGTGGTGCTGCCTTTTTGGAAGGGAGGGCACATCAGGATTTTGAGTGCCTATTTTAGAATTTCCCTTTGATACTGTAGCATATAATGTGGAACACTAAAATAAAAAAAAAAGCTGTCTACCTTGTATGACAATAAACACAAAGCTCATCGTAAGCTTCATTTCAAATCTCATGCATGATGCCTTTAAAGTTCAATTAATTTACTTGGTTGTTTGGCTGTGTTCATTTTGATAATCATGGTAGCTTCCTACATAAACAATATTAAATGAACCCACTGCAACACACCAAGAAATAATTAGCTTCCACTGCTTTATCTTCTATATTTATATGTTCCATAACATATGTTGGCACATATATTCCCTTACTGGTTCAAAAATCATCAATTAAGTCAAGGTCAGAAGTGTAATTAATTTGCCAACTACCTCCACATATTCTTTCAGACTGAGCAGTTAGCCACTGGTTAGAGAGAAAAGATAGCATTTTTTCCAATATATATTTAATTTTATTAAAAAAATAAGTTTTATTTTGAAATGGTTGAAGACTCACAAGAAAGTAAAAATATAGTACAGAGAATTCCCATGTACCCTCACCCAGCTTCTCCCAATGATAGTATCTTAAATAACCAGAGTGTCTTTTCCAAGCGGGGAAACTGACATTGGTAGAATGTTATTAACTGAAATACAGAGCTCATTAAGATTTTGCCAGTTTTTTTTAAAGATTTTATTTATTTGTTTGATAGTGAGAAAGAGAGAGAGAGAGCGCATGCACAAGTAGGGGGAGCAGCAGGCAGAGGGAGAAGCAGCCCTCCCGCTGAGCAGGGAACCCAGTGCGATGTGGGGCTGATCCCAGGACCCTGGGATCATGACCCAAGCCGAAGGCAGACACTTAACGACTAAGCCACCCAGGCGTCCCTAGATTTTGCCAGTTTTAAAATGCACCCTTTGAAGATATAATTATTTTAATCTGGTTTAACTGATAACTCTTGTGTTAGACGAATGTGTTTTATAGCTGTTTTAATATCATTCTAAATTGTTCTAAAAAATGTTCAATGTAGCAAAATTATAAGAATGATTTTCTTATCATTTAACTGATATAAAACTCTTTGCTTTCTGCTATGGATTTGTTGCCATAGAAAATCTCAAAAAATTATTTTTAAAAGATTTTATTTGACAGAGAGAGAGAGAGAGAGAGAGTAAGAGAGAGAGAGAGAGAGATGGCCAGAGAGGGAGAAGCAGTCTTCCTGCCAAGGAACCTGCCAAAAGCCTGATGTGGGGCTCGATCTCTCATGACCTGAGCCAAAGGCAGACGCTTAATGACTGAGCCACCGAGGTGAAAAAAATTTTTTTCTTAAAGCTTTTATTTATTTATTTGACAGAGATCACAAGTAGGCAGAGAGGCAGGCAGAGAGAGAGGGAGAGGGAAGCAGGCTCCCTGCTGAGCTGAGAGCCCGATGTGGGACTTGATCCCAGGACCCTGAGATCATGACCTGAGCCGAAGGCAGTGGCTTAACCCACTGAGCCACCCAGGCGCCCCCCCAATTTTTTTTTTAAAGAAAGCACCTTCACTAGGAGAGCCTGACTTTTTGTCCCCCTTGATAGGTGTATGCTCAATTACTCCTTTGAAATTATATGAATGGTTTTGTTCTGCTTCTCTGCTCCCAAGTCTCAGTTTTGACTAGGATATTCCTTAACATCTGGGTCAATATTCACAGCAGATCAGCCTTCAAAATTTTTTTTAAAAGGGAAATTAGTCAATGTTACATCTACAATTTAGAGGTCCTTTAGAATATTCTACTGGAGATGCACAAAAATTCTGAAAAAGAAAATGCATACTTTAAGATAAACAGATACGATTTAATATATCTAATGCTTGGTATTACTCACCACTGTCTCTATGCTAATAAGTCATTCAGAGAAGGGACACAGCTGGCAGAGCTACGTAACAAACACAAGTATTTGCTTCCTAAATATTTTAAATGGTCATTCATTATTAATTTTTAGAAAATGTATTGCAATCGCTTTAATCCCAATGGTCTAATATCTTTGTAATGCAGATATAAGTAATTCAACTGGAGTTCATTGTGTTTTTACTTTAATTAATACTTGCTTATTGTAAAGTATTACTTGCGTTTTGATAGTATGGTCTTAATGACTATGCCTCTTTTGGTGAATGCCAGATCATTATTAATTCCTTTTTTTATTCATTATAACAACATCAATCAGGAAAAGCTCATTTGCTATTAATGTGAATATAACAGGTAATTCCATTCTAATCTGATAGTGATTAACGTTCACTTGGTAAGTAATTACAATATTGCATTTCAAAGTGTTAGCTTTGGACAATACTTATTTTGTATGGCCTCTCAAAGAACCACTGCAATTTGTCTGGGTTTAGAACTGAAAAGGTTTAGGAGAGAAAATCAACCCAGGCACAAAGAAGAAAGCTTCTCATGTGCCTGGCAAAAGAGAATAATAGTTAAGTAAGAGGTTTGCAAAATACACCACTTTTTTTTTGGTCAATTAGTATGCTTCATATTATACACTCAGAAATATCACCATTCCATTTGTAAAACAAAGAGAAACGAACCGGGTAAAGGTTTCAAAAGCCACTGGGTTAGTTCTGTAATGTCAATGAATTTTCAAACCACATGGTTTCCTTGTCTTAAATGACAGGTTGCGTTCAATGTAAGAAAGAGGTTATGTTTAAAAGAAGTCGTTCTTTAGATGTCATCATTTTATTTGCAGATTAGTCAAAATTTAAGTCGTCTAATTTTGGGCCAAAATGATCCTTATATTGAGAAAATAAATCTACTAAAAACATACATTGATGATTTATATCAATATTATGTTCTGTCCTATTTTAGATAAACTATACACACTTGCATTAACATCAATAACCAGATAGATTCCCACACATATTGATGCTTAACATATGATTATGTTGAACTGGATCAATGCTGATCATTGATTTGAAGAATCCTGGAAATAATAAGCTTACTAGAGAACATTACAAGCTATCTAGACACATCCGAGATTTATACGCTCTATGGGCAGGGTAGGAGAGACACACATGAGGCTCCAAACAACCCTGAAGCATAGTCAAGAGAGATGCCATTAATCGTATTTCACAGATGAGATTGATACTGAGAGCAGTTCAGAGACTTGCTCTAAATCCCACTCCGGAGGTTTTCCTGGAACCCAGGGCTTCTAACCCTTGGTTTTATGTTCTTTCCTCTTATCGTCCAGTGCCATCCTGCCTCTGCTCATTTGTGACAGCTTCTAGAGAACAGATGTAAGAAAAATTGTGAAGGGTTTACTAGTACCCAAATAACTAAAACTATTGGACCAATAGGAAAGCAAGGGGGGAAGAGGAAAAAAAAAAAGTCAGGAATGTGGGGACTTCCAAATCCCAGGTTAAGCCCTCCAAGTTTATTCCTCACATATTGAATACCAAGGCTGTGAGCTACAGAATGAGAATGAGAAATCCCACCAGATAGCAAGCTTGGATTTCTGTTTGCACCACCAGAGTCACTAAGATTAATTTGGAAACTAAGATGGGCCTGGCCTACAGAGGCGGCCTATGGGTAGATATAGCTGGCGATGGAAGGCCGCAAAGGGAAGAGAAATAAAGCTGTGTCAGTGTTTGACCTGGAATAACTCATTTGCTATTTATTTAACAACGGCCTACCTATCGACAATCAATGTCAATCAACGATCACACCTACCACGTATCGTGCTGTGAATGATGAATAGAAGGAATAACAGAACAAAATTCTTGCCTTCAAGAAGTTCACAACCGATAAATGTTTTAAAACAAGTTCCCATGGGTGTGCCAAAACGCATATTGAGCTTAGGTTTTAGGTGCCTCAGATATTGATTGCCCTCAGCCCTGCGTCATATTTTAGGTGGGTAGTGAAGAGTTTGGAGACCGCAGCCATGAGACACCTTATATGCTTGCCATGATATCAAAATGAATGGGAGTGCTGCAAAGAAGTTTGGTCCTTATTTTTTATTTTACTTTTTAAAGGGCTTATTTATTTATTTGAGAGAGAGAGTGCACAAGTATGTGGAGGGCAGAGGGAGAGGGAGAAACAGACTCTCCGCTGAGCAAGGAGCCCAATGCAAGTCCTGATCCCAGGACCCTGGGATCGTGACCTGAGCCAAAGGCAGATATTTAACTGACTGAGCCACTGAGGTGCCCCTGGGCTTTCTTTATGGAAAGGAGTGAGTGTGTATCTCAGCTGGGGTAGAGCTGGGACTTTGGGAGACGATGTTTGTAGGAAAACGTAGGATAAATCTAAGCTTAAGCCAGAAGACAGGCAAGAGTCCTGGTGAACGTTTCCGCCAGTAGAAACAATGAATCCACAGGCATTAAGACTTACTTGTCAAGATGAACAAGCTTCACATTTCTTGACACAAATGCAAATAGTGGGCTAGAGCTCTGTTGGATCATTTGTCTTTCTCTTCCACCTTTGTCTGACCCAAATTCTACCCAATAGCCCAAGACCTCCTTGTCTGGGAAATTCCCATTTTTTTGCAGTCTCTTGCTCCCTTATATCACCTGGATCCACATTTCCCAAAATGTGATTTGCCTAACGCTATAAGTAGAGAGCTGATTGGCAGTGTTACGCAGAAAAACAGTTTAAATTTTAACATTTATTTTCATGTGGATGTATTATTAAATAAAACCCACACTACGACATCAAACTAGAATGTTTCAGGTATTATTACTTAAAGCTAAAAGCAAAAATCAAAGCTAATTTTAAGGAAGACACTGAAAAATAATAGATGTCATGGAAAGGATTTGACAATGGAGAGTATATTACTTTCTTGTTACTGTTGTAACAAACTACCACAAACTTAGTAGCTCAGGACAAGACAAATTTATGATTGTACAGCTCTGGAAGCCAGAAATCTGAAATGGCTTTGATGAACTAAAATCCAAGTGTTGATAGGGCTGTGTTCCTTCTGGAGAAGCTGCAGGAGAATCTGTTGCCTTGCCTTTTCCAGTGAGTAAAGGCCACCCACATTGTTTGGCTCGGGACTCCATTTGCCTGCTTCTAATCCAGCAGTGTGGCGTCTTTCTCTCTTCCTCTGTCACTGACTCCCACTCTCCTGTTTCCCACTTTTGCTTACATGGATCCTGTAATTCTACTGCGCTCATCCTCATAATCCAGTATAATTTCCCCATCTCAGGGGCACTTGATTGACAATGTTAATTCCATCAACAATTCTAACTCCCCGTCACCATGTACCATCACATATCCACAAATTCTGGGAATTTGGACATGGGAATATTTGGGGAAGGCCATTTTTCTGCGCACTACACTGGGCAGTAAAGTAAAATTTGCTTTGGGCAATGAAATATTAGCAGGCTTGATGGAAGTACAGGCTTAACAAACTTCTTTATATATTTCCATTCCTGCTCTTCCACCTTTGCCTTTGCCAAGAGGACATGCCTGGGCTCACCTGCTGGAAGAAGAATGAGCAATATCTGAGCGGCAGAACCGAGCTGATCCAGTGACCCTCAGACACTTGAGTTCCTAAGCACCCTCCCAATGGGCAAACTAGCCTAGGGCAGAGCAGAAAAACTGCCCAATTTAAATCAAGCCACAAGAAAGAGTGATGGGTACTAAAGAGGGCACCTGTTGTGGTGAACACTGTGTGTTATATGCAACTAATGAATCACTGAAAACTACTTCACAAACTAATGATGTACTATACAGTGGCTAACTGAACATAATTTAAAAAAAGAAAGGGGAACCCTCTTACATTGTTGGTGGGAATGCAAGCTGGTACAGCCACTCTGGAAAACAGCATGGAGGTTCCTCAAGATGTTAAAAATAGGGCTACACTATGACCCAGCAATTGCACTACTAGGTATCTATACCAAAGATATGGATGTAGTGAAAAAAAGGGGCACATGCATCCCAGTGTTCATAGCAGCAATGGCCACAATAGCCAAACTGTGGAAGGAACCATGATGTCCTTCAATAGATTAATGGATAAGGAAGATGTAGTTCATATATGCAACGGGATATTATTCAGCCATCAGAAAGGATGAATACCCAACTTTTGTATCAACATGGACGGGACTGGAAGAGATTATGCTGAGTGAAATAAGTCAAGCAGAGAGAGTCAATTATCATATGTGGAACATAAGGAATAGTGTGCACGATGACAGGGAAAACTGAATGGGAAGAGATCAGAGAGGGAGACAAGCCATGAGAGATTCTGGACTCCAGGAAACAAATTGAGGGTTACAGAAGGGAGGGAGTGGGGGGACAGGGTAACTGGGTGGTGGGTATTAAGGAGGGCATGTGTGGTGGCGAGCACTGGGTGTTACACACAACTAATGAATCATTGAACACTGTATCAAAAACTAATGATGTACTATACGTTAGCTAACTGAACATAATAAAAAAATAAAAAAATCAAGCCACAAGATAGTGAACTAAAGAAATACTTATTGTTTTACGATATTGAGTTTTGAGGTGGCCTGTTTCACAGCATTATTGTGGCAAATGATAATTAACACAGATATCAAATGATAATTCTGGCAGGATAACTATTAAAACAACACAAAGCTCGCCATATATTGTTATCACTATAATGTAATTGAAAGGGCATTTTGACAACCACCCCCTCAAAAAAAGTCATAAGAACTTGTTCTCAGAATACAGGGCAGGCTTTCCCAAGAAAGCCAGGTGACAAACTTATATCATTTTTTGGTCTGCTCCTTCCTCCACTCTCTCTTTCACTCTTTATAGTTTTCATTTCTGTGCTGATTGAAGAAATCTTCACAGATCATCTGCATCTGAGAACTTCTGCCTGTACACATCTTAATGGAATCCTTTGCACATTGTAAACCCTCAAGAATGTTGTTGAATGAGTAACCACATGGTGAAGTGAGCCATTCACAATGGTGTGCTACTAATTCCGAAACTGACTAATGTGGTCATTGCAGTGTACTAAGTGTCATGAAAACTTACAGAAGATAAACATTTTATATGGAAGTATTGTATTCTCTATTATTTTATCAATACTACTGAAGCATATAAAGTCATGCTGTGACTTTGTAGAAAGCTGTGCCCTACTAATTTAGAAGGACACACTGAATGGCTTCCGGTGGACTTACCATGTTGATTTGTTTCTTTTTAATTCTCACTTGTCAGTCTAAGAGTTTTCTTTAAAATGGTAATGATACAAATTAATCAATAAAGTGTTATGGGGATTTAATGTAAAAGGAATGAAAAAATCCAATTTCCAAACTGCCAGATCTATTTAGCACAAGTCATAGTATAGCTTAACCCATGGTGCATTAACAAAATATAGGACAAAGTTATGTTTTATAAAGATGGAGGAAAAAACAGTCCTCACAAAACATTTCACTGGAATAGAAAACTTCAGGCTTTTTGTATATTGGTAAACCCAGACCCTTTAATTAAAACAATTCTTCCTGATGATCTGCATCTCATCAGATATAGTGGAGTATTAATAAAACATGTTTTATATTCCCTGGTTTGCTTTTTAATGGATATTTCAATGGACTGAATTTGAAAGCAGTCAATTTATATTGTTTTAAGAAGAACAAGGTTATTTTGCTTTACCAATATAGAAACAGATTTTTTTTAAAAAGATAACTTAATATTTAAAAAGGTAAGATTATCAGAGTATTAAAAACTAATCTGATAAAGAGGGATGACAGTTGCATGGATACTATACAGAGTAAAAATAGTAAAATATTAATGGCAAAATATGGGTGGTGGGTATACAAATGCTCACGGTAAAAGTCAGCTTTGATGTATGATTAAACATTTTTATATTAAAATGCTAGAAAAATATATTCCAGAACTGAAACTATTATATCCTTTATGTTTATATCAGTGCCACCATTTTGTTGCCTTTTACTTTCTGGAAAAATAATTATTAGTCAATTCACTTTGAACTATCTAAACAGCAGCTTTTTGGGGCATACTCATCTGGTCTGACTTAATGACTGAGAGATGTGAGATGCCCTGTGGTCCAGAAGTCTATTCTACGATATTAGATTACTTCAAAGAATATATAACAATTGTTTGGGCTAGGGAGCTAGGGTGGCTCAGTTGGTTCAGTGTCTGACTCTTGATTTTGGCTCAGGTCATGATCTCAGGGGGAGGGAGGGTCGTGATATGGAGCCCCATGTTGGAATGTGTGCTCAGCATGGAGCTTACTTAAGGGTCTCTCTCTCCCTCTCTCTCTGCTCCACCTCCCAGCTCACGAGCATGCTCTCTCTCTCTCTCAAAGAAAAAAAAATTAGTTGGGCAGAGGAGGGGAGGTTAAGTAGAAGGTCTTCCCAGCAGAGATAAGTATGGAGACAGAAAGTGAATAATGCTCAGGTAGCCTTGAATTTTTTTGCTATATATCTCCCTCAGAGGGATTCAAAGAAGTGGGGTCATGGAGAAACTACATTATGAATGACCTTGAATGTTACTCCAAGGATGTATGAGTTTTATCTAAAAGGTACCGAAAAGTTTTTTTAAAATATTTATTTTGTTTTATTTTACTGTAGAGAGAGAGAGCATGAGGGGTGAGAGGTCAGAGGGAGAAGCAGACTCCTCGCCAAGCAGGGAGCCTTATGTGGGAATCAATCCTGGGATCATGACCTGAGCCAAAGGCAGTTGTTTAACCAACTCAGCCACCAAGGTGCCCCATACTGAAGAGTTTTAAGCACAAGTATGTAGGTGGCTACATAACAAACTACCTGATAAGGAAATTTGAGAAAACAATTCAATCTACAATATCATCAAAAGGAATGAAACACTTAGGCATAAATTTATGTAGGGAAGTGAAAGCCTTATATACTGAAAATTACAAAACATGAATAACAGAAATTAGAGAATATACCAAAAAAAAAAATGGAAAGACATCCATGTTCACGGATAGGAAGACTTATTATTGTTAAGACGTTCATACTACCCAGAGCCATCTACAGATTTAGTAGAGTCCCTATCAAAATCCCAATGGCATTTTGTACAGACATTGAAAAAAAAAATTCCAAAATTCATATAGAAGCAGAAAAGACCCTCAATAGTCAGAAAAATCTTGAAAAAGGTAAATAAAGCTAGAAGCATCTCATTTCCTGATTTCAAAATATATTACAAAGCTACAGTAATATATTACAAAGCTATAAAACATGGTATGGTACTGGCATAAACATATATAGACCAGTGGAACAGAAGAAAGAGCCCAGAAATAAATCCGTACTGATCTCCCACAAGAGTACCCAGGATCTACGATAGGGAAAGGAGGGTGACTTCAATAAATGGTGCTGGGAAAATTGGATGTCAATGTGCAAAAGAATAAGACTGGACCTTATCTAACAGTATACACAAAATTCAACTTAAAATGGGGGATGTTTGTGTGGTTTGGCTGTGTGGCTGGGATGGCTGTGTGGCTCAGTGGGTTAAGCTGCTGCCTTTGGCTCAGGTCCTGATCCCAGGGTCCTGGGATTGAGTCCCGCATCAGGCTCCTTGCTCAGCAGGGAGCCTGCTTCTCTCTCTACCTCTACCTGCCACTCTGCCTGCTTGTGTTTTTTCTCTCTCTCTAATAAGTAAATAAATAAAATCTAAAAAGAAAATGGGGGCACCTGGGTGGCTCAGTCGGTTAAGTGTCTGACTCTTGATTTTAGCTCAGGTCCTGATCTGAAGGTCCCGGGATCAAGCCCTTTGTTGGGCTCCATGGTCAGTGGGGTGTCTGCTTCAGATTCTCTACTTCTTCCTTTCCCCCAGCTCTATCTCTCTCTAAAAATTTTTTTTAAAAATCAACTCAAAATGGATTAAAAATTTAAATTTAAGACCTGAAACTGTGAAACTCCTAGAAGGAAACAGGGGAAAAGCTTCATGACGTTGGTGGTTGGCACTGATTTTATGGACAAGACACCAAAAGCACAGGCAACAAAAGCAGAAATAGACAAGTGAATAATCCCATTTACTCCTTTCAGCCGGCCAACATAGAAATTTTAGGAGGTAAGCAAGGCTTGAAGAAATTAAGATATTTGCCCAAGGCTACAAGGTTTGAACAGGAGAGTTTGATTCCACTGTCATAAAACCCCAAAATGAGGAATATTCCCAGAGAAAAGTGTATCACGAGAGACTTTTAGACATGGAATCAGCAATATTTCATGCCCGAGTAGACATGTATACGAAAGAGAGGTCAGGCTGAACCCAGAGGCTTCTGGCTTGGAAAATTAGTAAATGAAGGTGTCATTTTCTGAAACAGGGAATAGAAGTGAACATGAATGTCCATGTTTGCTAGGAACTGAAGCTTGGGACATGGTAATTTTGAAATGACCGTGGACAGGCGTAAGTCTCAAAATACTGAATGTCTGCTATAGCAAAAGCCCGACCAGTCAGAGCAGACACTAACCAGTATATCCTACCTGTGCTTATCAGTAAGTATGTCATGTGCCCTAAATACAGAGGTTCATTAGGGAATTGCAGACATAAATATGGAGTGGCCCCCATGAGAGAGATGCAGGAAACAGATACTGATTTGGGACTTAACTGTTTATAGGTACTAAATGGAGCTTCCGAGGAAGATGTGATCCTGAAAAGGGTGTGGGATGGAAAGCGAAGAAGGGCTGAGGATGGGGTCTGGGGGGTATCCACACATATGGAAAAGGCAGAGCATGAATCATCTACGAGAGAGACTGCAAAATAGGCCGAAAGGTCAGATTTGAAAACCTGGGTAAGAGGATGTCAAGGAACCAAAGAAGGAAAGAATTACACAGAGAAGTTAAGTCAGGCGATTTGGCAAGGGGGAGGACATTGGTTTTCTTTGGGAGAGCAGGTAGCCTGGCAGGTAAGAGTGATAACCAGATAACACAGGTTGAAAGGGAATTGTGGGTAAAGAAGGGGACTTAGCCAGCTGTGCTACTGTTTCACAAAGATCAGCCACAAAATGGAGAGAGGAGAGGGGACACTGAAAGGGGGTGGAAGACGAGTGGTGTTGAGGTTGAGATGTGTGTTTGTTAATTAAGAGAAAGGGCAAAAAAGGTACTGACAGCAAAGAATCAGCAGGAAGGTGACTGGAAAGTTAGGGTGCAAGGGAATTCTGACTGAACAAAGATCAGAAGAGATGGCATTCAGAATAGAGTTATACTCCCATCCTTTTGATATCCTACTACTCACACAACAGCCAGAGTGATCTTGTAAAAAAAAAAAAAATAACACACGAATCACAAAGTTATCGGCTGTTTTCCTCATGAGAATGTAAACTCCCCATGACAGGTGGGAACCCATCAGGCACACGAAAGACAGGGAGAATGCTTACACTCACACAGAAGTATCAGGAGTGAAGAGGAGATTGTGTCTGAAGGGGAGACCATGAATCCCTAGTCTCCTGTGTGTATTTTGCAGAAATCACCCCATATTAGGAATTTGTATGTCTTTCCTATGTGAGTACGGTAGACCTGCCTTGCTGGACCAGTCTAAGAAATTTCTAATTACTCCATTTCTCTCTTCCTTTACACAGTGAACAACTTAATATTTAGCTTTTTTTTTCTTTAAATTTTTTCTTCCCTACTCATCCCTACCTCCAAAACCTATCTTGGTTTTTCCCAAAGTATCTCTTATAACTGCTATGAACATAAATCAAACCTCAGTTTTGCTGGTGCTAATTTAGCCTATGAGAAACTACTGACTAAATTAAACCAAAATAATTTTGCTGGCGCCATTATTGAGGAGAGTTCACCAGACTAAGTTTTTTAAATAATATTTTAAGCAGTGGTTCACTGAGTGTGGTCCTTGACCAGCAACAATATTCTTTGGGAATGTGATAAAAATACAAGTGGTCAGTCCCCATCCCAGCCCTGACTGAATCTGAAACTCTGAGATGGTGGGATGAGAGTGGTGGGACCCTTCACTCTGTGATTTAACAAGTCCTCAAGTAGTTGTGATATATATTCAAGTTTTGCCTAAAATAATGAATTCATGGCCTGTAACTGATTATATCTAGAACACAACTATGCTGGGGGAATAAATAAAACCAGGTTTTCCGTTCATCAGAAAAGGTCAAATTCAAGAGCCAGAGGAATCTCAGGACTTGGATTAGATAAAATATATATACAATGGGTTATAAAGTAAAAACATGACTTAAAATGAAGGCAACCTGAAATAGCACATCATGGCTGAAAGAGTTTATTTTGAGAAGCTATATATGTGCTAACTCTCAGAACTCTTCTTTCTATGTGCTAGTTGGAGGGGATGAGTTATCTCTGACACAACTGTCACACGCATTTAAATTAATATGAAAGGCTTTTTGTAATGAGAAGGTAACATCTTGCATTTAGTAAACTCAGTTCTGATGTGAGAGAAACGTCTTAGATGAAAATGTTATCCTCTGGGGCGCCTGGTTGGCTTAGTGGGTTAAAGCCTCTGCCTTCAGCTCAGGTCATGATCTCAGGGTCCTGGGATCGATGGAGCCCCGCATCGGGCTCTCTGCTTAGTGGGGAGCCTGCTTACTCCTCTCTCTGCCTGCCTCTCTGCCTACTTGTGATCTCTGTCTGTCAAGTAAATAAAATCTTAAAAAAAAAAAGAAAGAAAGAAAATGTTATCCTCTGAAAATCTTCCCCTGCTGATTCCTGTCTGCCTTCTTGATAGCGAAGGAGTTGCGGGGGGAGGGGTTCTGGATTAGGAGTCAGAGCATCTCCAGAGACAGGCTAACTGGGTTGTCACCACAGAGAGCCCATGTACCAAGAAACTCAGAATCGAGAAAGTTTGATTCAAGACATTTCTCAGAGGCATTCTGAGAAAGTGAGATCTGTATATGAATTTACCCCAGAGGACTAGAGGTAAATAGACATTGAAAACGAATTGACCAAGAATGTATTCATTCAAAGGAATGCTGTTCTTCAATGTAGTGAGTAATGTTACAGTTTAAGAACTAAACTCCTTTGAAACTGCCTTTAAAGAGTTTTCAATAACATAAGAAATTCTAGAAGGTATCTAATTTTTTAAAGAATTGCTTGCACCTAGGTCCATCATTTATTAATTTTATAAGCCAAAAGAGATTTAAATTTAAATCTTGTTTCAAAAAGATTTTAATTTTTAAGGACTCTCTACACCCAACGTGGGGCTTGAACTTGCAACTCTGAGATCAAGAATCGCACACTCCACTGACTGAGCCAGCCAGGCATCCCACCATTAAGAGGCTTTTAAGACTGATGCAAAAAATCAAAACCACCCTCAAAATAGGAAAATTTGCTAGCACTGAAAACATTAAAAGAGAAGAAAGCACAGCATTGAAAAGCCCCTGAAAAAGGAGTACCAAGATGGTCAGAATGATAACAACAACCCAGAAATAATTTCACACCCTCTTAAGCCAACTATTTAGAATTCTAATTGATGCACATGACTTTTTATTTAAAAAATCAGTTGCATTACTTTAGTTGTTTATTAAAACATATATTTATAACTATCATTAATTATGGAGCAGTTAATGCATGCTGGCAAAGCCAGTTCAGTTATTCGGAAGAATGTCTCATGTTGGCTGTGAATGTCTTCTCTCCTTGGCCTCCTCAGCTCCTGGGTCTCTTTTGTGGGTTCCTCTCCCTCCTCTATTCTAAAGGGTCAGTGAAGCTTGGGCTTTAGTCTTTTTTTACTTTTCTTTGTACGTAGACACAGTCCTGCCCTGCAGGTATTCCCAAAATTTCAATTACTGTTTTGATACAGATGATCTCCCAAATCTTTATTTCTTGCCTAATATTCTATGTTGAGTTTAAAGCCACAGAGCCAATTGCCCAGGAATATTCCCTGAATTTATATTCCTTTTGGAAATTCCCCAAACTGTGCATATCCTAAATCAGTGTTCTTTTTCTTTTTTTCTTTTTTTTTTGCTTTTTTTGAGAGAGAGACAGTGAAAGTGAGCTGGGTTGAGGGTGGGGTTGGGGGGAGGGGGGGACAGAGGAGGGGGAGAGAGAATGTCAAGGAGGCTCCATGCCCAGTGCAGAGCCCAGTGCAGGCTCGATCTGATCCCATGATCCTCCGTCCCAGAGACCATGACCTGAACTGGAATCAAGAGTTGGATGTTTAACTTGACTGAGCCACCCAGGCTCCCCATAAATCAGTGTTCTTAAAGTTGGTCTCTTACCAGCAGCAGCAGCATTGGAGAACTTTTTAAAACTGCATATTCACTGTGCCTGCCCCAGACCTCCAGAATCAGGAACTCAGGGGGTGAAATCTTGTCATCTCTATGTTAACAAGCTTTCCAAGTGATTCCAACAGAAGTAATGTTGAGAGCTGATGTCCTAAGGCACATATGACATCTATCCCAGGTATTAATCATGCTTTTTATTTTCTCTATTTTATCATGCTTTGACATCTTGCTGGTCTTGCTGGCCAGGGAGAGACCACCCTTCCCAAGCCAAACTAATTCCAAGAGAGAGCAAATGATTCCTTGAGCATGCCTTTCATTTGTAAACCAACTAGTCCAAAGTCCATATCCCCAACCACCTCCTCTATTTAACTCTCACAGGCCAAGCCACTATTTCCAGGGCCAGGTACTGAACAACGAGACACCCTATATCCCAGAGCCTGCTGAAATCATTCAAACTATCCAATCCTAAACTTGCCCAAACTTGCCTACCCTGCCCCATCCATTCCTTCCCAGAGAAACCACCATAAAGGGGAAATCATGCTTTCTCCTTGGCTCCTTCTTCCTCCTTAATGATCCTAGTACTTCCCCTTAGAGGCCTATAAAGTGTTGCATGTCCCCTTCTCCTGGGAATTGTGAGTAATAAATCTTCTTTCATGGCAATGACTCATCTATACTATCACTCAGTGACCTCTATAAATTAAATCCCGGGTACAGCTAAAACACTCTGCCCCTCCTAACATACTCTAAGCCTTGGGTTCCTTACTACAGTGAATGCCTTCTGCTGTCCAACCAGAAACCTTGGCTTCTTCCTTCCTCTTAACCCTTCACATTAACATGGCAAAGTCTACCTTCAAACAACAACAACAAAAACAACCAAACCTCGGAACTGGTTCACATCTCACCAGCACTTACATCACTGCATCCCATCTAGCTTTCATCAGTACTCTAGTGAAGGATATTTTTGACTCAGAGTTCTTGCCCCACCCACCCAATTTTCCTTTTATTTGAAGTTTCTCCTCTGCTTAACAAAGTTAAGTGGCTGACCACTGCTATCCAAGAAAAAACTAAAAAACCCTTTCTGATACTGGCTCACTTTGCAGCTTAATTTCTTCCCAACCAAACTCCAGTTTTATCAAGGAGCAATCATCTCAAAATCACTTTTCTATGTCTTCAGAGTGGGCACAGCATGCAACCCTGCTTAGTTCACTCCTCATACATCCTTCCTCATGCACCTGAGAAACTCATCTTCAAAAAAAAAAAAAGATTTTATTTATTTATTTGAGAGAGAGAGAGAGAAAGCAGAGAGCACAAGTGGGAAGGGTGGGGGAGAGATGCAAAGAGAGAGGGAGAAGCAGACTCCCCACTGAGCATGGACCCCCAATACAGGGCTCAATTCCAGGACCCCAAGATTATGACCCAAGTCAAAGGCAGATGCTTAACTGACTGAGCCACCCAGGTGCCCTGAAACTCATCTTTTAGATATCCGGGAATACTTCTCTAACCCCTCAAGGCTGAGCTATTTTATCATTTCTGGTCCCATCTCATCCCACTTCCTGCCATCTTCTATCCTTTCTGAAGATGCCATCCTTGTTAAAATCAGAAAAGGATAGCGGGTAGGATTTAGAGGAGCAAGGAACCCCAGGTGAGAAGAGGAGGCATCAGGAGGATGGAAATAAGTTCCTGGCATTCTTAACTGAAAGTCTGAAGGTATTTTCCGTAAGTCAACTGTAATCATTTTCACAAATCACCTTTAGCACAAATGGCATGTTTGTCCACTTATTTACCTGATGTTTTTCTCTAGACTCATACTGACCCATTTTGTTGGACGTAGTGTCTTTCTGAGCAATGATATCTTAAAATCAACTGTCTATGGTACTAGCTACATTTTGCTAAAACACATTAAATACTTAATTATTAAAATTTGTAAAAGTATCCAACCATGTACCATGTAATGATACCCCACTTTTATTACTCTAGTGGGAAGTGAGCACTTGGGAAAAGAATTATTATAAATGTCAAGTAATGCATGCAGGCATATTAAGAAATTAAATTAGATAGCTTAGGAAATTAATTATAATTTAAACTATTTCCCCCATGGTAAATTTATTCCAAATCCCAAACATCTGAATTATAAACTAACTTTTTGCGGAAAAAAAAAACTATTTATAAATTGGAAGCACCTGATAATTGATACATACTTAGCAAATAAACAATTGAGTGTATTTTGCTGATTCACAATTCACAAGTCATCTCGAGGTCAGGTTTCTGATTGCTCATTAGTAGCTGTTTTCTGGAGTTGATACTTCAATTTTACTTTGAATGGCTGCAAATGATTCTGCCAATGCCAAAAAGGTCCCAGGGGCCTTGCAAAGTTAGATAGATAGGTTAACTTGAAAATCAAGAAGGATTCTAGTCACAAGGACATTTTCTAGTTAAGTCACTAAGAGTCAAGTAACTTTTAGTAACTTAACAGATGTGGCATTTATTTTCCAACTAGTGTTTCTCTAATGTACCCCCACGGATAGACTAAACGAGGTTTCCATTTAAAAAAGGTTTTCATTCTATTTATCAATTTTAGTCTTGTATCTTGTTCTTAATCTTGTTTTTTTATAAAAGATTTTATTTATTTGACAGACACAGATCACAAGTAGACGGAGAGGCAGATAGAGAGAGAGAGGAGGAAGCAGGCTCCCTGCTGAGCAGAGAGCCCGATGCGGGACTCGATCCCAGGACCCTGAGATCATGACCTGAGCCGAAGGCAGCGGCTTAACCCACTGAGCCACCCAGGCGCCCCCTTAATCTTGTTCTTAAAGATTGTTTTCTTACCGCAAATTTCTCGCAATATCGCTGATACCTAAACAAAGACCTACTCGAGACAGTATTCTCGCAAGTGATAAATGACTATGGTTTTTGTGCTTCTAAAACAGGTTTGGAAAATGACCTGTATTTTGTATTATGTGCATCATAAACTTCTAATTGCTCTTTCAGAGTATACCATAAAAAAGAATGTCTGACATTCTTTAAGAATAGTATGGCATTAAAAATGACGCCTTCTGAGACAGTAAGATAGAATATTTAAAATCTGTAGACTACATTTGGAAATGCTCCCATGGCTAGCAGTGAAGAATTACTTATCAGTGAATGCCTGGAAGTCCTTTTCTTTTTGGATTAATGGGAATATCCAGAACTGCTCTTTCTAATATGGTAATCATTGGCCACCTATGGCTATTGAGCATTTGAAATGTGATTGGTCTGAATGGACATGCGCGGTAAAACATTGGAAAAATATATTCCATTGATAACTTTTACAATGATTGCATGTTACAATGATAATCTTGTAAGTATATTAGATTACAGAAGACATGGTATTACAATTAATTTCATCTCTTCATGTTTGCTTTTTTAGTATAGCTCCTAAAAGATTTTAAGTCCTGTTATATTTCTATTGGCCAGAGCTGCTCTACAAAAATGAAGAGAACAAGAATGGCACCCTAGATATTCTAGTTTTTATTCTGTAAGTCAACAATTTATTAGATAATTTTTCTGACTTGACAATCAGAGACAAAGTCTGTGGTGGAGGTGTTTGGAATAAGGGTTTCTATTTCACTGAGTGCTATTTTGGGTTAGTTTAATAAATCTATAACAGTGTAATATGACATAAATTACTTTTGTACTTTATTCATTTAAGTTTGTGAAAGTCACCAAGATAAGCACTTTGTTATTAATATACTATAAAATAAATGGCATTACCAACATAGAAATCTGATTTTTTAATTATCAAGTTTATACATAATATATTTTTGACAGGAAATAATTAGATGCAAGCGAACAATAAACAGTATTTTTCCCCAGGGGAGATTCTCTTCCATTATATTCAATTTCCTCCTCAAATTAACTCATTTTAAGAGATAGCAAAATAGATTCAAATTTCTTATTATATTTCCGAATTTCTTTTCTGAAGGTGAGAGCAAAGTAGATTGAGTAAATTGACGGATGGTACTGATTTCGCACACCATTTACTTCTGGGCTTATAGCGAGTTTGACTGAAGTAATTCCTCTTAAGGGGTTTATCTCAACAAGTGAATTTCCACTCAGCCTTTAAAACCCGACTCAAATGCCCCTTCCTCTAAGAAGCCTTACTGGATCCCACTGGGCAGTTACTCACTTCATAGTCCGCTAAAGCATATGCCTTGTACATACTCCTCTTACTCAATTTCCTTTCTCTTTCTCCATCTCACGTGTGAGTTTCCTGACAACATGACTGAAGTCGACCCAAGTCCTATTCATCTCTGAATTCTCAATGCCTAGGCCAGTACCTGGCACACAGTAGACACCTAAAATATGTGTACATTCCAGTTTACTCAGTGAGGGGGTATTAATACTGCCAAACACAAAAACACTGAGTTTGACAATAAGTCTAGTTTAAAAATATATCAATGGATCTTAGAAGTATCCCAATGAGGAATTTGGTGACTGCCATTTCTCAATAATATAATGATAAAGTTAATTTTTAGAGATAATTTATAAGTAAAGATTAACTTTGAAAGATACCACACACACAGAGGTAATAGAATTGTTAAGAGATCTTTTAACCACCCAAATAAATATTTGTCTTATAAGTGCAATCATTTTGATTGAGTTTCCTGAAAGGATTGCCCAAAGCTCTTTTTTTCGCTACAATTATGTAGTTATAATGGTTTAGACTCGTTTGTACATGTCCAGCTGGAGTTTTATTAAATTCTCTGCTTCACTATTTGTTGACTCAGTCTACCTGTGATCACATCTCTAATGATTTTGAGTGGAACCTTTCCAAACTGATTTTCATGAAATTTCCCAGGGGTTCACAAAAACTGTTCTTGGTGCTCATATTAGTGAAGGTAGTAATGGCTATTCCTAAAAAACTTTGTGTGTGTGCATGTGCATGTAATTTAATTACATATAGTGAAATGACAATGAGAAATACATGGAAGGAAGGATCAAAGAAGTATGCACATGACTCAGTTCCTCAGTTACTTTAATTACTCGACACTGTTAGCTACTGCATGAATTTTGACTGTTATAATCGTCTTAAATTGTTTTTTTCCTTATAACCTATATCCATATGTGGATCATTGGTTAAAGATAGGAACCGTCAGTAACACTGAAGCTGAAATACAGAAAGTTACTGAAAAAACTATAAATAGTAATAATTCTGCATATTTTCCTCAAGGTTATCTTTAGATGAGACTGATTTGTAAATGGCATATATACACAATCCAAAGGAATTTTTTTTTAAAGATTATTTATGTATTTGATAGACAGAGATCACAAGTAGGCAGAGAGGCAGGCAGATAGAGGAAGGGAAGCAGGCTCCCGGCTGAGCAGAGAGCCCGATGTGGGGCTCGATCCCAGGACCCACTGAGCTACCCAGGCGTTTCCCCAAAGGAAATTTTTATTGCCCCCATTTGACAGATGAGAAAACTCTGGCATATGGTCTACGTTGTTCATCCCGGGTCAGAAAGGTAGCTGATAAACAGCTGGAGAGGAATATGAACCCTTTGTATAGAGTCTTCCAAGTGGGATACGGCACGAACCCAGAGGTTGTCCAAGTCGACTGCCCATTAGAGATACCTGAGCAGCTTTTAAGAATTCTGATGCCCAGCCACCACAGCCCATCAGTTAAATAAAAATCTCAGAATGGGTGCTGGAGAAGATGTAGCAGCCTCCTCTCCAAGCCACTTTGCCTCTAGACTTCTCTAGGGCCAGCAGGCACCCACCTGGGTGGGGTCTGGGGCCACAGGCTCAGCTGATGACCACGGGCTGTGGGTCAAAGCAGCAGTTTGTAGGTGGCTGTGCCCAGGGGCCTGAGGAGGTGCGGGGTTCCTGCCACAGCGATAGAGGAGGCATAGGGCTGGCAACTGACAGTGCTTCAAAGTGTGCATGGGCTTCAGCTTCCTGTCCGTGACTGCCGGAGTGGAGTTCAACTACAAGAAGTCGGCTAAGGGCCTAGAATCTATCCAGTGTGCCAGCTCTGCTGGGGCGTTCTGTACTGGGAGTGAGAGTTGGCTCAAAGGGAAGAACTGGCAGAAGCGCAGATCAAAGGGGGACAGGAGCTACAGAGACCATAATGCCAAGGAAAGCAAGCTACCACCCCAGCTCAAGAAGGGCCACTTCTGCCAGGACAGCAGGCATATGGTGGCCTTGTGTCCCCTGAAGGCCCAGCAGGCCCCCAGCTCACAGGGAAATGCAGCCGACTTTCTGGAGGAAGAAGAGATCCATAGCCCTGCCCTGCTCCCAGAGGGCCAGCAGAGGGTGGTGGCTAGCCTTCTGTGATCAGGAAATTTTGAGGAGCATGCATCAGTCTGCAGAGCGGAGAAAGTTGGGTCAGGGTCGGTAGGGGGCAGCTGGCTCTTGGCACAGGGTAGGGGGGAAGGGGTGAGGCCAATGAACTCCAACCATGCTCTATCCAAATTGCTCCAGGGTGGGGGGTGGTTCTGGGGACAATCCTTCCCTGCTGGGCTTTATCTGAATCTCTGCCCCCAGATCTCCAGCTTTGGAAAGTGGCCTGGGGAGGGAAGTTGTTTTCCTTTCAAGGAAGGAGATGTAATAATAATTGTTCCCATGCCAGAGTGTAAAGACTAAGTATGAGACCAGATGGATGGGTCCAATACATGAATGGCTACATCTGTGGGAGGGAGTCTCTCAGGGGTAAAGCAGGGTTTTTCCACATCTTGTCTCATAACCCCCTCTGGGGCTAGGGTGCTGAGAACTGTCCTGAGCAATGGGTCCTAACAGCAGCCTCAGGGATTGTTGTGGGAATAGCTACAGACCTGGGGCTACTGAGCTTACTCCCACACCATTCTGGGTGGATAGATTTTTATTGATTTGCTCCCTTGGATAATTGCACCTTGGGCCCCACTTTCTCCAGGATGCCAATGGCACTAGCTGTGTGCAAATGATGTCTCTTGTGCATTTTATCTTTTTTTTTGGTAATATAAATATTCTGGTTTTGTAAAAAAAAAAAAAAAAAAAAAAGAATGAAATGATGCTCACCTGGTCTCAAAATGTATTTTTCCAAGATATGCTTGAAAATGTCAACTTGAGCCTCTGTTATCTCATGGTTTAGAAATAAACAAAAATCAAATTAGCTAAATTTTAGGGGGTTGGGTATAGGGAAGAATTCCAAATACCTAGTCACAAAAGTAGAAGTGTTTTCTCTAACCTTATATAACAGTTAAATTTCAGTCTACATATTCACATATATTTTGTCACTCAAACCAGCACGTATTTTAAAATAAATTATTAATTTATACATTTGCCTATTAGAGTTAAGAATCATTGTTAAAGTGAGAAAAAGTAGAACATTTTTTCTGTATTTAATGAATGCTATTATGAAGTTCAGTAAATGAATGTTATGAAATCTTAAATAATACACTAATATCAGCTATGATGGCCTGAATAATTAAACAATATTTATATTATCAATGTTTCATTATATAAAAATTATACTAAATAATTAAAATCACTTCATTATCTTACAGCATGCAAAAATGACTAAATGGTTTTTTAATTTCTTGGGCATTTGTGATTACTATGGAAGAGGGCAGAAGTTCAGGAAAGGTGAGTAAACACTACATTAGACCAGTGTTTTCCAACTGCGGTATGACTGACATTTTGGATTGGGTAATTTATTGTGGAGGTCTATCCTGTGTGTTGTAGGATATTTAGCAACATACCTGGCCCCTGTCTGCTACAGTTCAGCTGTGACAATTAAAAGTGCTTCTGGGGCCCGTGGGTGGCTGAATTGGTTAAGCCTCTGACTTTGGCTCTGGTCAGGTCACGATCTCAGTGGAGTCTGCTTCTCCCTTTCCCTCTCCCTCTGCTCATGCGTGCTCTCTCTCTCTCAAATAAAGTCTTTTTTTTTAAGATTTTATTTATTTATTTGAGAGACAGACATCACGAGTAGGCAGAGAGGCAGGCAGAGAGAGGAGGAAGCAGGCTCCCCGCTGAGCAGAGAGCCCGATGTGGGGCTCGATCCCAGGACCCTAGGATGATGACCTGAGCCGAAGGCAGAGGCTTTAACCCACTGAGCCACCCAGGTGCCCCTCAACTAAACAAAATCTTAAATAATAAAAAGAGCTTCCAGACATTGCCAGATATCTCCTGGAGGGTGAAACTGCTTCTTTTAAGAGTCACTGCATCAGACAAATGAGCTCAGAGTTACACCCTCTAATGCAGCCGCAACAATTTGGAGACAGCGCTTTTGACTTCTGACTCAAAAGACCATTAAGTCTTCTCCATGTCTATAATACAGGTTTCATTACTACGTATGTAAGTTATTCTGATGTGAGGGAACAGCCTGTAACTCTTTCTGAATCATCAGAAACTACTGTTTGGATACTTAAAGGTGTTTTTAAAGATAGAATCCAAAAATTTTTGAAAATGCATCATTCCTTTAAATCCTCAATAGTTTTGGATAGTTTATTAACTGGGCATTTTAATGTAATCTGAAAATCTTCCAAAAGATTTCTGATACATTTTCCAAACTACAAATATTTAGAATACTCTCATCAGCATTTCCTTGGCGGGATGTGCCATTTCTTCATTGCATTGGAATTATTTATTTGTCCCTTATCATAAAAGTTCCAGAGGTAGGATTTGGGTTGGATCAATTCCAATACTCTCCAGGGCATTCTATAGAGCCTTGCATTTAGTAGGTGATTGTGTCCTTTAATGGTTTGCGTATTAGGAGAGATAAATTATTCAAATATTTGCCTCATCGTTAAAAGCTCATCTAGAATATTAGATGTATGCTCATATAAGCTTGTTCCATTGGATTTTAAAACATGAATGCATTGAGTTCCATACGGGGCAAAAAGAAAAAAGCCTATCTAATTGAGGGTCCTCAAGCAACTTCCTTTTTTTTTTTTTTGTACTTTCAAGCAATTGTTCTGGCTCATGTAAATAATCTTTAATCCTTCCTCCTTGTATGCTTTGGAAGAATGAAGTACCATTCTTTGTGAGTGGAGGAGGGATACAGATGAAATGTCTTCCACATGTATAATCCCATCCTAATAAGTACCACTAAGTAGAAACTTCTCACCTTCTCCGTAGAGGTTGTCTTCAATTAAAAAGTACACTAGAAAGATTGTAACCATAGAGAGGACACTCAGTAATATTTCAGCTAATTGGCAGTACATACCTCCCAAAATTTCAGAGGTACCTCCATTTAATGACTCCTCTGAATGAGGTAATTTGCTGAAATCTACTTTGCAGTTCTTAATATAAAGTTCGGACCGTCATTAGCAAGAACTCCTAAAAAACTGGGGTCTATATGCATTTAAGTGAAGCACAAGAAAAAAAAGGTATTTCACTTTCAAAGGACCTATGCTGTACCTTCTTCTTCTTCTTCTTCTTTTTTTTGAAGATTGCAACTCATCTATTTTATAACCTAATGGCAATAATATTGCCTCTGAGTTAACTGTGTAATAATTCACTTTTGGTACTGCAATAATTGAGCAAACAGAAGCTGGTACAAGAGGCATTCCTGTCCTTTATTTATTGTAATATTTTTTCCATAATTTAATGAGAAACATTTCAAGAGCAACATTTTTATCTTTCATGTTAAATTAATTTACAATGCTATGAGCTATAATAAAATGAGAGAAACTATCAGCAAAAAGCAAAAGTTAATAAAGACAGATATTCTCAAAGTTTCAAGGACTGAAAGAAACTCAGATCGCAAGTGTGTTTGCTTCCTTCTTCTTCTTGTTTGGCTTAATTCAATTTGTCATAGTTTGTTCTCAATTATTTTGTACTTACTGCTAACATAACATAATACCGATGAAGTGGAAAAGATGCATTACTAAAATGAAACATACATAATTAAAACCACCTAAGAAACAACAAAAACTTTGCGATGTGTTTTAGTAAACTACTCTAGATTTATATAAAGAAGATTTGGATATAATTTAACTTGTACTGTTATAGACCTACTCAGGAAAATTTTCAAGGAATAATGAATAAAGTATATGGAAAGTTTTTGCTGTTGGAATGAAATTCTCTTGTGTAGTATATATGATATTCAGATTTGATAGAAGACACTTCAGTCTATCTTTGAAAATTTCTAGGTGCCCGGCTAGCTCAGTCGATAGAGCATGAGACTCTTATCTTTGGAAATTTCTATCCTGATGCTAAAAGGTGAACAAGAATTGAAAAGACCTGAGTTGTAGAAACTTTGTCAAGAGACTCAGACTCTCTGAAACTTCTGTTTTTTTCATCTCTAATGGGTAGGATGGGACTAGCTCAAGAAGAGAGGGGTTTCACCCGGAGCAATGGTGACAGCGACAGCCCAAGGATTCTGAGGCCACGGGCTAAATGGGGATGAGCACTATAGTGCATGGCTCAGATATTTGCCATCAATAGACTAGATGACTGCAAAGGTCCTTACAAGTTTCAAAGGTCTGTGACTCAGTAAGAATGTTCATTACTTGTCAAGCGGGTTAGCACAGACCCCTCTACTGAGTGTGTGTTCATACATTTAACAGCCTAGAATGGTCCTACTCAAAGTGTGCTGCACAGATCAGCAGCAGAGTCACCATCTCGGACCAAATGATCACTATCTCTGTGGCTGGGACCAAGTAATCCTAGTGTTAACAAGATCTCTAGGCAATTCTTTTGCATGCTAAGAGAAACACTGATACAGAGCACTGTGGAAAGAACAAAGAAGGTGTATAATCTCTAGCCCTTTGCCTGAAGGACCTCTCTCTCCCTCTCTTTCTCTCTTCTTTTGGAGAAAATAGATGTAAAACAACTTTGAGAAAAATAAAGTTCATAATAAAGTACTATCTTTAAGTAGGTCATTCATTCATTCAGCAAATACTGAGATCCTATTTTGTTAGGCACTGTGCTAGATGCTGGGGATGTGTGGGTCTGCCTTTGTGGTGCTTACAGTCTTTTGAAGGTAAAAGACAATAATCAAAGAAATAAATATATAAATAAAATAATTCTAGTTACTAGAAAATGCTATAAAAGAGATCACCAGGGTGCCATGAAAAATAATAGGGATGACATTGAGGGGTGGAGAAGAATACTTTCATTTAAAACTTGAGAGTTTGAATAGTGTGTTAAGATTCAATTACTAAATCAACAAATACCAACTGCATGCATTCTGTGAATCCTGCTAGGCACCTTAGGGGATGTAAGAATATGCCTTGGACTTTACAATCAGTAGGAAAGACAGGATTTAATCACCAACTACAATCCCTATGGGGTCCACAGTAGTGGGATATTTTAAATTGGCCCTTCACTGAAACTCTCCCCTCACTGCTTGTTGGTTAAAACACTCTGGTTTTTCAATTCTTGGCTTTACAATTCAACTGCGCAAGAAGAATTAAGAAACAAGAAGAATCAACATTCATGTATGTAGACATGCATGTAGACTGTTCTGCAGAAGAGGAATCTGAGATAGGCCTTGAGGAGTAGTGGAATGCATAAAGGTGAAAGCAAATAGAAAAGGCCTTTTAGGAATACTGCTATTATTAGTATTTCCAGTACCTCCATATGACCATTTTATTTCTGATATTTGGTAGTATCATGAAATATGATCTATGAATACACACAAAACATATCAGAAGAGTTTTGGTTCAGTCCAAGAGAGTATACATGGTCCTCATGTTTTTCATTCTTTCGACCAACATTCATTGTTCTTTTTTTTCATTGTTCTTTTTTTTTAAGATTTTATTTATTTATCTGACAGACAGAGATCACAAGTAGGCAGAGGGGCAGGCAGAGAGAGAGGTGGAAGCAGGCTCCCCCCCAAGCAGAGAGCCTGATGCGGGGCTCGATCCCAGGACCCTGAGATCACGACCCGAGCCATAAGCAGAGGCTTTAATTCACTGAGCCACCCAGGCGCCCCTTCATTGTTCTTTTTGATTTAACTTTCCTTTCAAGACTAAGAGGGACTCTAATAAATGTGGACATAAAACTTCCCAAGAAGAGATGAGATGATATTTACATATTGACAGTCATAAGCACTATACAAGGGGTTGTTGCATACAAGAAATCAGTAAAGTGAAATGAGAGATACCGGTCTATTCAAATGTGTATATATATCCTTTAATATTAGACTCCTTTGGTAAAAACTACTCAGTAGTTGGTTCTCAAACTGTTTGCTTTACTGAAGAGTGATCCCAAACTTTCCTAGTTAAACAGGAAATGCAAATTATAAAAACATTTAATGGCTTTCTTTAATAACCGCCAAATGAAACTGAAAATAATACAATGGAATAAAGAAAATGTCTTTGTACCAATGTCACTGCATAGTACTACTATTAAGCAAATTATACCTCAGGAATCAGGAATCATATGCAGGTGCTCAGAAATTATACTTTCCCTGGTATCTGCAACTAGTGAACTCTATGAAAAGACAACTATTATCACTCAGGGGAAAAAAAGAAATCCTTTTAAAAATAGGATTTAACTGTCAATAAAGCTTGTTACAATAAATTCGTATAAAGTTCAGCAGGAAAGGAGTGTCAGAAACAGATGTTATGCAAGAGAGAAAATCACATGTGATTTTTATTGCCATAGTCTTTCATTGACTTTGGTCTCATTTCCATGGAGGCTTTTGACTTTTAACAAAATACGAAATTAAAAAGCTTTTTAAAAGAAGGGATTTGCAGAATGTATAGAAATATTTTCTTGAGTTATAAAACCCGATCATCAGATCTCCTTAGAAAAGGATTAAGAAAGTTGAGAGATAAACATAGATTCTACAAATGTTGTAATTATAATTTTCTCTCTCTTCTAATTATCAAAAAGTTCCATTTAAGGTCTTAAATTTGCTAGACTAATCCAAATTTACTAGTGAGATGCATCCTTGAATTCTCTTTAATCTGTTTAGTTACTTGAAATGTTTAATACTTTCTAATCAAGAGAAACCTAGAGTCTCAAAGGCATAATGTTCCCTTTCCAAATTGATTTAACTTTAGGTTATTTAATTGGAACTCCAAAGAATTAGAAGTTCATTTTATTACATTGGCATCCTTCATAGAACCTGGCACAGTAGTAAGTACATATTAGATACTCAATAAATATTTTTGAAGGACTGAGTATTGCTTAAGAGGGAATAAAATAAGTTATTTAGATAGAAGATATTTAAACTCCTAAGGCAAACATTTCTTGCTTATTTATAGACAAGGAGTAAACTATGGTTCTGATGAAAACCTATTTTAGTTTTGTTTGATTCCATTCAACAAACTATTATTGTTTATATACTGTTCTGACATTGTGAAATAAGAGAGGTATTTAAAAAAATAACAGAAATATTCAAGAAGCCCCCCTTTTGTTTTTTAAATTCCACAAGAGTGAAATCATAGGGTATTTGTCTTTGACTGACTTATTTTGCTTAGCGTTATACTCTCTAGCTCGATTTATGTCATTGCAAATGGTAATATTCTATTATATATGTACATATGTATGCTATATATAAATGCATAAAATCATATGTGTCAGCTTTACCCATTCATCAAGGGATGGACACTTGGGTTGTCTCCATAATTTGGCTCTTGTAAATAATGCTGCCATAAAAAAACAGGGTGCATGTATCCCTTTGAATTAGTGTTTCTGTATTTTTTTGGATAAGTACCCAATAGGGCGATTACTGGATCATAGGGTAGTTCTATTTTTCATTTTTTGAGGAACCTCCATACTGTTTTCCACACTGTTAGAGTGGCTGCAGCAGTTTGCATTCACACCAACAGTGCACATGGGTTTCCTTTTCTCCACATCCTCACCAACATTTGCTCTTTCTTATGTTCTTGATTTTAGCCATTCTGAGTGAGGTGATATTGTGGTTTTGATTTGCATTTCCCTGATGATCAGTAATGTTGAATATCTTTTCATGTGTCTGTTGACCATCTGGATGTCTTCTTTGGAGAAACGTCTGTTCATATCTTCTGCTCATTTTTAATTGGATTATTTGATTTTTGTGTGTCAAGTTGTATAAGTTCTTTATATGTTTTGTATACTAATCCTTTATCAGATGTATCATTTGCAAATATCTTCTCTCATTCAGTAGGCTTCCTTTTTAGTGAGACTAATATAACACTGTATGTTCACTATACTGGAATTAAAAAAAAAGAAACATTCAAGAAACTTAAAGTTTAGGAGTGAGTTATTTTGCAGGTGATTTGATTCTGATTTTAACTTGTGTAAGGACAATGATCTCTGCTCAGTGCAATACTTAAAATACTATGGGTTCATAATAAACAATTTCTGCATGATCTTGTGAACCCATTACTATGTCTCATGTGGTGTATTTCTTAAAATTTTAGACTTGAATATGGTCATTTTTTTCTGCACTAGAATGTAAGTCCTTGAAATCAGGTTTATTCTCTATTTTGCAAACTAGCACAGAAATAAACTAGCAGATGGTGGGTACTCCATTGATAGGAATATTAATCTATTACTGAATAGAAACAGACATCAGAACAGTGGAGTTACATTTCTGAACCAATTCAACACAGCTAAATATGTAAAGAAAGAATAAATATTATTATTAGGTCACTGAGATTACTAATAAGATAGATCTCTTATTACATTTTCAAATCATATGTGTCAGCTATGTTCTCTTTGTTTCTCCAGATCCGCTTAGCCCCCTTCCTCCACTGTCCCAGGGGCTCACTTCTGGGATTACAACCATGAGTTCCTTTGCTCTTTAGTTTTCTGGTTGGGCTTGACTGATGGAGAGAACTAGGAAGAGACAAGGGTCAGAATATTGACTGCTTTGGTTTCCTTCCCTGGTTGTCAATTCAAACCTCAATTTTAGCCCTGAAAAGAAGGCCATTGTTCCACCAAGGCAGTGAAGATGCACATGAGCTCTCTCTTTATTCTCAGAGATCTCTCCTCCTCCCTAATCTTTTCAGGTCTAGGAGAAATGACAGCTCTGCTGTTGTTAGCTCAAGGGTCTTATGCTACCTTCCATGACTTTCCTATATTCTGCTCACTCCTCAGTATGTAGCAGTTGGAAATCAACACTCAAATCACCCTAATTCTAATGTGCCTTTCCTGTTGGGACCCTGGCTGAGACACAAACACAAAGGGGCAACAAATGAGACCATGGAACAGGACAAGGATTCAACACTTCACAGAGTTACTGTGGCATTACTTGTGTCAGTGGATAGGAAAGTGCTTAGTAAAGTCTTAAGTGTTATACAGAAGTTGGTTATTGCTAGTGAGCATGAAATATGGACACTTAAGATTGTGTTTATACTGATTTCCCACCACAAAACCAGCTGACATGGTCTAACTTGACAATGGGATTGATGTGGCTGTGCTGTATCAGCTGTATGATAATTATGCTGTAAATGAATGTTTAATGCATTAACAATATATTACATTGATGTGTAGGTAATTACACTCAGTTATCAGACTTAGACAGTATTTACATGGCTGATCATAGACATGGTCTTCATATTCCGTTATCCACTTGTCCAAGATGACTGGCTACTTATAGGCTTACCTAGACTGGAATTGATTAAGAAGACTCCATGTCTGTAAAGGGACAGGGAACATCATTTCTTTCTGAATTAGCAACATAAAATTAGCCCTGCAATTACTATTTCTGGTTGGGGGTGAGCTACAGTTACAAATTTTCTCCTGTGTCTTTTCGAACTTAGGAGAGCTTTGTAAGCAAATCCCTGTAAGATGGTTTTATCAAACCAATCTTACTGACACAATATGCTCTACAAACAATTAAGTACTTTTAGGGCAAAAAGGGAAAAGATGATATTAAGTAAATTTGCCCAAATATTGTTCTTAATGTTATATTTTGGAAGTGACACCTATACCACAAACATATCTTGGGAAGTAATTAGCCCCCTGATTTGGATAAAAATATTATCAATTTCTTCCTTTTGAGACTGGTAGTACCTTATAAAAAGAAAAAAAATCAAATCAGCATGGAATGATGCTTTTGGGGTTCTTCCTATGAAAATCTTTAAATAAGGTATCTATGGGTATAAATAGACTTATTTTAATATATTCCAGGTCCTTATGTAAGGAAAGGTACTACACTACTTTATTTATTTTTTTTAAAGATTTTATTTATTTATTTGACAGAGATCACAAGTAGGCAGAGAGGCAGGCAGAGAGAGAGAGGAGGAAGCAGGCTCCCCACCGAGCAGAGAGCCCGATGTGGGGCTTGATCCCAGGACCCTGCGATCATGACCCAAGCTGAAGGCAGAGGCTTTAACCCACTGAGTCACCCAGGTGCCCTGCTATACTACTTTATAGGGATGGCTTGTGTTGCCTTAGATGAAGTTTACATGCCAGCTTTTTAACTTTATTGCAGCTTGATTCACTTTTGGTGGCTTCTTTTAACAACAATGCCCTGCCAAGTACTTAACACTACTTCATGAAGGAAGATTTCATGCCTTGACCTTCACATTCATGACCTCTAATTCAATGTGCTTCCACAATCCCTATCATTTCCAGATAGCATCCTTCTTGAGAAATGCTGACTAGTGCTTTGTTTGTTTCTGTTTTGTTTGAGGTCAAATCACTGGCTCCGTTTTCCTAGCTTTTTTTTTTTTTTAAAGGTACTTTTGAAGCTTCTATCATTTCTGTTCATCAAAGGAAGTAATTTTCTTCACATGCTTGTATTGGCCCAAAAGAGCACTTGTATAATTTTTATTTTCTTAACAAGACACAAACAGGTTAGAAAAATTACTACTATCATGGCCCTTGAGTTTTGGGTTTTCCTTTCAAATTTAGGTCAAAAGCCAACATTAACAGTAAGATGGAATGACTGTTACAAAGAAGAACTGCCAAGCAGATAATAAGTTGAGAACTCTTAATTGAAAATTAACACATCCATGTTTATATTCCTAAATTGAAGAAAATGGCTGTTTGGCTACTGCAATAATGAGATGCTGCATATTTCACATGATGCATCCTGAAGAACGAACCATTCATTCCTGCCTGATGGGTGCTTCCAGGCTTCAGTATAACTCAAAGATTTGGGTAGGAAATTCAAGCAGAGTAAGGGGGATCCTGTTTTCTTTTCTAGGGGTTATAGGGTCCATAAATAGTAACCAGCCTTCTATTTGACTAACTTGTTGAGCTTGTCTCCAACTGACTATATAGCAGATTGAACTACTGGCTTCAATTCTTTCACATCCTTGGTCAAATTATATATACACACCCCTGCCATGACCCCATGTAGGTGGAAAGTGTTTCTCTATCCCTTGACTTTGGGCTTGGTCAGGTGTCATGCTTTGGCCAGCGGAATGGAAGCAAATGTGCTAAGAGCAGAGACTTGAAATGTGTTGGTTCTGGTTTGGTCATTGTCCTAAGAAGCTGCTGCCCCTTCAGGCTGAGTCTCAGAATAAGACAGAGGAAGAAGACTCAGCAAGAAGACTCACACCAAATCAGCAACCAGGAGATAAGCAGAGTCAAGCAAAGCCTAGTCAAGATCTGCCAAAACCCACTAAATCGAAGAGCCATCACTAAATAAGTATCTGTTGTTATTAGCCACAGAATTTTTTTGGTTATTTATTATGTAGCAAAATGAACTGATACATACTATAAATCAAAATGAGGCTTATAAGCAATACAATTTGAGAAAGTTCTGCTGAATTGATATCCATCAAGTAAAAGAAGAAATGACCAAATGATTCAAAATTATCAAATTCTTGTTAAGTTCATATTCATGCCAGGTATCAAGATTAGATACCAATGATTGGCCAAAGCCCAGGAGTAGAAAGAAAAACACAAAACATTAGTCAAGTTTAACTCACTAGGTTGGATTTCCAGGTTTTCAAGCAGATTGTTCTAGATTGCAATATTTGAAAGAAGCCTGCCACGATATGGTAATGGATATGAATTCTATGGTCCTTGGAATACCTCCAAAATGCCAACCTCAAGTTTAAAACAAAATAAACTTCCTTGTACAGAAATAAAATAAGTCCTCTTCTCTAGAAAGGGCTAAGGAAGTGATAAGCTGCCTTCTGGCATTTCTATCCATTGCATTTCCAAAGTATGGTGAAACTGGCTGTCTTCTGTTGTTTTGTCATCTACAGACTCCTTCTTACATATGATTATAGCTAATGGGTGAAAGCTACATTCACCTCCAGCCACCATAACTAATGTGAGGAGAATTTTAAAGTTTTTGCAGGTGGGGTTCCAATTCCATGTGCCTCCCAACTATTCCTTCTGCTTCTAATGTAGTCTCTGAATTGGAATGACAGCTTGCTAGCAGTAATATGGGAAGAGTATAGGAGACCAAGTGAAGAATGAGGGAGGTAATTTCTTAACTTCAAAATTCTTGAAACACTGTATTACGTTTTGGGTGAGGTGATGGGTATGAATATTAACTTGATTGTAGTGATGGTTTCAGGGTGTATGCATATGCTAAACTTACCAAATTGTGCACCTTAAATATTGCATCATTTATGGTATGTCAATTTTATCTCAATAAAGTTACTAAAAAAATATTAAGTGCCTGGAAAGAAATCATGCTAAAGATGCAGAAAGACTCTACACATACAAATGTAATATGTCATTATGAGACATTTAGGCAGATCTAAATAAATGAAGGGATCTACCACAGTCCTAGATTGGACAACTTGATATTGTAAAGATGTATCATGATGTGTTTTAAAATGGGTATCTCATGGGCTTAACTGTCCTTATTTGATAAGGTGACTTAATGATTTCTAAAATTTCACTTTCAGTGTTGTAATTCTAGGATCTATGGATACTGTAGTTCCAAGGTCAAGAAAAGAGCATATATAATTAATGTTCAAAACAGAACAAAATGACTGGCACCTATCATCATATTTATACCCAGGCCTGGAGTGCAAGAACTCTTCTCCTTGTCTAGGGAATTGTTTTAATGGGATAGAAGATGTATATTCTATACAGTTACAATGAAACTGCTCCTCAGCACATTTTCTCTTTAAGTACCAATTGGATATATGAATTTTAAATATTAAAGATTTAAAAAAAAGTTCTGATGGGTTTATTTTTTTCTTTGAGGTTTAAACACTTTAAGAGTTCACCACTCGTAACTTTGACTAGTGGTAAAAAATGCTATTAAAAAGACCACATAGGAAAAAGAATAAGTTGAGAAATCAAGGCCAACTTGGCATCATCAAATCTGGTTCCTGTCAGACTCTGGTGGCTGTAGGTGGGGCTAATGTATAGTCATTAATAAGAGTTTCATTTTAGGGACCTTCCAAGAGGTTGCTTCTGAGGGAGGCATTTATATGAGAAGACTAAAACAGCTTTTTATAATTGCTTAAGTTCTTTTGGGTATATATATTAATATTAAGGTTACTTAAAAGAGTAAAGCAGAACAAATACTTTGTTTAGACTATATTCAGTAAGTTTGATTCAGAAATGAGTAAAACTACAAATCTGGCAGCCAAAAACAAGGAAATGGTAAGGGTACCCTCCTCAAAGGGCCATAAGGCTTTTATGCAGGTTTGGAAAAGTTTAAACCTGACTAGCTGCTTGTAACACTTAGGGAGGGTTGGCTGACCAGACTTTGATTCTTTCTCTGACCATGCTCTGCTACTGAAGCATGGTCTTCGTAAGAATCCTTCAATAAAGTATGGTCTTCTTAAGAATCACTAAAGTGGTGATATATACTCCCCATTGTTCCCATTAATTCGAGATTTTAGAGCTCATATTACCATCTTAACTTAAATATACACATTGAATTCAAAGAACATGAAATACTGATAACCTAAGAGAAACTATTACTAGACTCCCAAAATAAACGGTAACAGAAAGATACCTAATTTACAATTTTATTTTCATTTGAAAATTCATATCTTAATTGATCTCTATGAAGAGATTTTTTTTTCTAGACACAAAAAGACAGTAGAATACTAAGTTCAAGTTAAAGTTTTTAGATATATATGGGTAATACTTTTTGACACTGAAAAGCAGAATCATTTGCTAGGCTTTCCTAATAGCCTAGTACATGAAAATATCTATTTCCTACTCTAAATGAATAATTTAAAAATATATCTGCATTGAATGGAACACTTAACAATGAATATGGTAATACCAGGCATAGGTAATTTAAGTACCCTAATATTATTTAGAAAATACATGTCATAAGTTAGTCTTTATACAAAAGTTAAGAAACAAATCCTTAAAAATAGATTAGGTATTTTACTAGCTGAATGGAGAAGCAAAGAATGGATGTTGATGATGTAGTTTTAAAAGAAAAAACTTCAGAAAATGAAGTTTTAAATCTCATGCATTAAACAAACAAACAAACAAAAAACCCACCAAAGTATGTAGTGTGGTTTAAGGAACATAACAATACTTAAATCAAGAACTCTCAAATAAAACAAACAATTTTGTGAAGGACACAGGTTTGTAAGTTGATCTTACTAATTAAATTTGTCATAGTTTTGGTTATAAATCACAAGAAAATAAATACCACACAATGCAGACTGATTATTATTGAGTTAGCTCAGAGGACTTGTATTGTTAAAATCCACATAAAATCATAACACGGTTGCTTTAGTTATGAAAATAAAATCATATGTATATACTCCCTAAGATGAGAAGACCAATGGTGAATATCTTTTTCTTCATAGGATCACCAAACTAAACCTCCAGCTTTTTCTTATTTTTACTAAATTTTCTACTTTGTGATCTAAGAATTTAGCTTTCTATTTTCCCACCACATAACAAGTATATATTGATTGAAAGTATTCTGAAATACTAGTTTCAGAAACTATTCTGTGAAACTAAACTGCATTTTTACTTATTTGTATCAATTATTTGCTTGAAAGTTGTGGGTAAGGTGGGAAAACACTTTCTTCCATTTTAAATTGCAACCTCTCAGGTCTGTCTTTTTCCTTTTTCACGGGGCCCAAAATGTTTTTAAGACCTCTGGTCTATCAATCTCTGGAAGAGAGCATTCACAAATGAATTCTGATCAACAGATTGCATACATCTCCCAATCAGCTGCGCAGACAGAGCATTTTCACAACTCCAGTCATTTTATAAAGATGATTCAGAATTAATCAGTCCCCCTGCCACTTTTATTATTTATATATTCACAGTATTGACAGATTTCATTTTCTTCCCACTCTTCACTTCTCTTCTACAAGAATAACACTCACGACATGGAATGGGGAGCAGCAAGAGATATCAGCTGACCTTCTTTCTGTAAGTAAGGCATTACTCAGCTAATTCTGAGAACCCACAAATGATAATGTGGAATATACAGATCCACATCAAACTTCCTTTCATTTTTTTCTGATGTTTCCCCTGGAATATGAAGTCTGCTTGTTCTTTATACCGCAGTATAGGTATGTGAATAATATAGTAATACCTATGACTGGAATAAGACAGAAATAGTTATGGCTGCAGCTGCTATAAATACTGGAACAAAATTCCTGTAGCAAAAATGATGTCAGGAAGCCTCGCGGGGGACCAATCACTCAGAATTTTGAATAATCACACTTATTGTGACATTTTAGAAGGCACTGCATCTTCTCCTGGGATAACTAAAAATTACAATTGTACATAAGTCACCCAGCAACAGTTTATGCCACTAATTCATTTTAAAGATAGATTAACAGGAATCTTTTCAGATGTCTCTTTGAATTGATTAAACAACATCTCTGGGAAGGCTCAAATTTGATTTGGCCAAAATGGCAGAGGAAATTAACATTATCCTCTTGTGTCATTTCCCTAAATTCGGAAAGGTAAAGAAACACCAATTTTCAAAAACAGGCATGTCTAATAATAAATGAAGTCTGATAATATAAAAAGATTATTGTCAAGACAAATCCATTGCCTGGTTGTCTTCATCTGACATCTATTTTTAAATAGACAGTATGACTTAGAATCAGGAACTAAACATGAAGAAGTACTGAATAATCCCATTATTCAAAAGGCATGCAAAAAATACTATTTCAAAAATCTCTTTTCATAATATTTTTGTTTTGAAGACTATGGCCTTTAAACATTTAATAGATCTATGGGTTTAGTTTTAATGTTTATACCAACAAGATGGTAACATAATAAATCCATATCAACTTTAGAAATATTTCTAATATTACATAACAAATTGGAAAAGAATTGCATATATAATTATCTCTATGAAGACAAACCACAAGGGCAATTAACATGGCTATGATTCCGTATCACCACAATGGTTAAACCAGATGGTAAAGTTCATTATTTTTATCTCTCACAAAACCAAATATCACTCTCTCTCTCCTGGGAATGCATGAAGTATTCAAATGAAACATATTATTATGCAATACTTTGATGTAAGGAGGTTTTTTTTTTTTTAACTTATTACATATCCCCTCAAGACAGTTGGTATTTCCAACCATGACCAGTGTTATTTAGAAATAAACAAATAAACAGTATACCTATGAAGTATAAGCTTAATAAAATGACATCACCAGATAAGGGAAGATTTAATTTCTTGAAGGTGGAAGATCTAATTTTTTTAAAAAAGATTTGATTTATTGATTTGAGAGAGTGGGAGAGAGAGAGAGAGAGAAAGAGAGAGGGAACAAGTGAGAGGAGGAGGAGAGAGAGAGGGAGAAGCAGACTTCCTGCTAAGCAGGGAGCCCCATGTGGGGCTCGATTCCAGGACTCCAGGATTATGACCTGAGCGGAAGGCAGACGCTTCATAGACGGAGCCACCCAGGCGCCCTGGGAAGAACTAATTTTTAAAAATTTAATATTCAACAGTGAACCATTAAAATTAAAACACAGGCTTTATAGTTTCATCACAAAGATGGCTGGTATTAATTTTCAACAGATATTCAGGAACAGCAACAATTTATTTGCTGTTTCAGTGAGCTATTGTCACAATAATGCTGAATGGCGCAGATGGTTTCAAACCACCATCATCCATCCTCAGGGATGCCTGTGGCTCGCGCAGCCCCGCTGCTCATCTCTCAGCCTCTTTCTGAGATCGGCTGCCTGGATGGGGCATGTTCTTCTTATACATGCTGTAGAGGCACAAACAGGAACATGCAAGGTCTTTTAAGGCTCAGGCTTCTAACTAGCACACTGTCACTTCTGCTCACCTTACTGCTTAAGTAAATCACATGGCTAAGCCCTAAGGCCAGGGGTTGGGAGGTACACTCTATCTGGGGGAGGCAATATCTAGGATGTGATTGCAGAGTGGAAGGAAGAACTAGAGGAACCATGCAGTCTACTAAAACTAGAGAACAGTTTCTTTCAGGCAGATAATATGTTGCAGAACACAAGAATACCATGTACTTATTTATATCTCTGACTTACTTCCATAGGGTGTAAATGTTGCCATACATTTTCCTGTGCTTGATGACTGCTCTGTATTATTATTATTAATTTCACCAGTGATTAACCTGCTAGATTTAAGAAGTAAATAATCTTCTTCCTCTTCTTCTTCTTTTTTTTTTAGTTTCTTGTGTAAAGGATTCAAACACATCTTTCATTTGGAGCAATTCTCTAGCAGTGTTCTGTTGAGTACAGACAGATCAATGCAATTTCTAGTCCAGGGAGTGGAGCACGCAATTGGAGTCACAAGTCCTGTCTTACCTAACTCTGAAGTTATCTTTTGAAGAGAATATATTATATGGGAATAATAATACAACACTGCCCGTAAGGATTTTGTGTAAATTTATTTTCTTTTCCAATACCATTTAAGATAAAATATCTCACATCATAAGAATTAGTCACTTCCTGTGAGAAGATCTGCAGCAAAGGGACTTCTCAATCAGATACACCACGCAGGCAAGCTAGTCTCTCATCACTCTGTGTGCACGCACATGTGGATTCTATCTTTCCCCTTAGAATTCCAATTTTTTTGTATCTTGTCTTACGAATTCTTGTTTTCCCGGTGGTGTTCCATTTTGTAAACAGAAAAGTAGAAGGATGTGTTTGAAAATCTGCTCAGAGAATGGATTTCAATTTGGCTTCTCCATTAGAGCACTAATTTGCTTTCTATGTGCAATTCTGGGTTGATCACTGTTGCATACATTATTGAATTTCAACTCCTGTACCTCCACCTAAACTCATTTGGAGATTCTCACATGGCAGGTCAATTGCATGAATTTTACCGAGCCTAAATTCTGCCACAATCTGCCTCATACTTCTTGGTATTGCATTTGGTGAAAGCAGGAGCAGAACTTACTACCATATTTCTTTTTCTTTTGTTTTACCGGGCCTTTTTCCTGTGGTTTGGTAGATTTTATAAAAAGAAGAAAGTGTGTGGTTTGCATATTTCTCTTGCTTGTTCTCTCTCTCTCTCTTAAATCAATTAATTACTTTTAATTTTAATCACATTCATAACACTAAATATTTTATGTGCAAAAAAATAGATTTGAAGAACAAAGCTCAAATAAGTAAAACAACAAAAACTTGTTCAGAATAAAATTTTCTTCTTGAATTAACCAAGGATGATAAACTTTATTTTTGAGCCCACTTGCAAAAGAAGAATAAACATAAAGTTATAGGTGTAAAACTATTTATTCAAAACAAATGCAGTTAGGGTTTTACTTATTGGTTAGTAAAATATAACTGAAGGGGCTATGCCTTTCTAAGAATAGATAATTCATTCATCATCAAGTGTATGCAACAACTATCACACCGTTCTCCTTTATTGTTTATCTTTAGTTTTTAAAAAAGATTTAATTAATTAACTAATTAATTAATTAATTTGAGAGAGAGACAGTATGAGAGTCAGGGAGAGGAACAGAAAGAGAGGAAGAAGCAGACTCCCTACTGAATAGGGAGCCCAATGTGGGGCTTCATCCCAGGACCTTGAGATCATGACTGGAACCAAAGGCAGATGCTTAACTGACTGAGCCACCCCATGTACCCCTCCTTCACTGTTTATCTTATATATAGTCCCAGACAGAATCTATTTTGACTGTAAATAGGCACACACACACACACACACACACACACACACATCCCAAAACAAAGCGAAACTCCTTTTCCTCTTCTCAATGTTATTTTTGAGAAATTGATTATAACCCAGGTCTTGTTTAACAAATGCATTTCTGTGAAAGAGAAGATTCCTTAAATCAAGGCTGTGACATAATTATAAAAAATTTTAGCCAATAATACAACTGGTTTAAGGTATAGAAATCAACCTGAGAAAATAAACTTTCCTTCTAATACTGTAATTTCATCATGTTGGACTAAGTTATAATTTAATGTCATGAGCCATTAGATCATAATATTAAATTAATGATCATGGCTCACATGGAGGCATGGGCAGTTTTATATAATATGCAAAGGGGAAAAAAAAGAAAATGGTAATATAAATCTTCTTTGGTACCATCTGGCTTATCTTTTTCCCCATGCCTCTCCAAAATAGTGGGAGGAATAAACAATACTATTCCTGACTGGCTAGGCATTGAAGATGAAGATAGCAAATGAAAAATTCTCCAGCACAAGCAGAAAGTCTAGTCTTTTCTTCATTTCCTTCTCCTGCATAAGCACAGAGAATCTGCCCTACAGATTCAAAATTTGTCAAACTTCAGAGCTGAAATGGCCTTAAGCAAGCATCTGGTCCAGTGGTTCTCAAATTTAAATGGGCACAAGAACCACCTGGGGGCTCTTTAAATATGCAGATTCCCTGGCTCAGCCCTGGGGAGCCAGTTTCTGACACTGCATTTTTAATAAACTTTCCAAGTAAAGATGGTTCAGGTTGTATGTGAACTTGGGGAAACATTTCTTTTGTCCAGCATCATCATTTTCCATCAGATAAACCTTAGATCCCCAACGCTTCTAGATTCCCCAAGATCACACAGGTTACTGGTTAGGATCGGAACGTAGATCCCTTGACCTGTAAAATAAGTATTCTCCGATAATGTATTATTTCCATAAAAAGTCCCTCAACAATCTGTTAGGTCATGGTTTTTTTTCTTTTCTCATTGTGACAAAACATACATAAAATTCACAGTTTTAACAATGTTTAAATGTGTAATTCAGTGGCATTAAGTACATTTACATTGCTGTACAGTCATCACTACCATCTGTCTCCAGAATGTTTTCATCTATTCCAACTGAAACTGTGTACCCATGAAACAATAAGCCCCAAATCCCCTCACCCCCTCCCCTGCTCTGTCCCTGGTAACCACTGTTCGACTCTCTGTCTCTATGAAGTTGACTATTCCAGGTACCTCGTAAGTGGAATGAAATAATTTTAATCCTTGTGTGCCTGCTTATTTCACTTAGCAAACTGCCTTCAAGATTTACCCACATTAGATCATGTTGTGATTTGCTAAATCCTTTGAACTGCTTGCTCCAGACAATGTTCTGGCCCTTTAAGAAATAAGGTCCTATCATTTGTCCAGCATTGGCAGAGGCTGCTAAATGAGAGAAAGAATTTAGGAAGGGCCGTCTTCAGTGAGTGAAATAGATAGAGCCTGGAGGCAGGCACAGAGATGTGAAATGCATTTTCTGCCTAGTTGAAAGTCACTTGAAATCAAAAAGAAATGAGAAGCGAGAAAGACAGAGGCAAAGGCACTAAGAGAATGGCAGGAGAGATGGATTAAACAGAGAAACCAAGACTTCCCGAAGGCTACCTTGTGCCCAGATTAGTGAGTAGAACTATGCAGACAAGCTTATTAAGAGATATATTCTGAAAATTAATTGGTCCACACTGGTGTCCATGAGACCTGATATGATTAATGTGCCTTGGGACAAAGAGTAGAGAAAACAAATAGGGAAGTAAAAATGTACACATCTGCATTGCTATTTGAAAAAGACTTTACTGCACTTAAGATTTACTTCTATCTTATATAGTTACTGCCATGAGTATTTTACAGCTTTTTTTTTAAGATTTTATTTATTTATTTGTCAGAGAGAGGGAAAGCGAGCACAGGCAGGCAGAGGCAGAGGGAGAAGCAGACTCCCTGCTGAGCAAGGAGCCTGATGTGGGACTTGATCCGAGGACGCTGAGATCATGACCTGAGCTGAAGGCAGCTGCTTAACCAACTGAGCCACCCAGGCATCCCTATTTTACAACTTTTAAGTAAGAAGGAAAGTTATTTGATATATGTTCTGTTGTAGGGGAAAAAAAGCTTAATTTTTAAAAAAACAGCAGTGCACTAGAGTATATCTAATTTTTTACCCTGGGGCAAGGCCAGATGATGCTTCTCAGAGAAGGTGGGTTGACCCAGGCTTAAAATAGGAGTTAGCCAGGTAGAACAGGAAGAAAGGCTATTCTGGGCAAAGAAAACCTCTTCCTTTGACCTGGATAATGCCTACTTGCTATTGAATATTCAGTTCCCTATCTTTTACAAGAAACTTTTTGTGGCAACCTCTTAATATGCAAAACTTTCTAATGCTTTCCCATGGAAAAGTAGAGTTCATGTCCCATCTCTTTAAATGTGGGCTCTGTGCTGGCTTGACCAAAAGAGCATGACAGCCAGGGGCGGGGGGAGGGGGCACCTGGGTGGCTCAGTTGGTTAAGCGTCCGACTCTTGATTTCAGCTCAAGATCTCAGGGTGGCAAAATGCCCCACATCAGGCTCTGTGCTAGGCATTGAGTCTGCTTAAAATTCTCTCTCTCCCTCTGCAAAGCCTCTCTCATTCTCTCTCTCTCTCAAAAAAAAAAAAAAATGAATGACAGATGCAAAGCTATGCTAGGTTTGGCCCAGGCCTTAAGACACCAGCAGCTTCAGCTTCTTGTCCCTGGGATGGCTGCTCTGGGAACCCAAAGATTATTCTATGAAAAAGCCCAAACTGCCCCCTGGAGAGACGCACACGAAGAGGAACTGACAGCACCCATTTGCCAGGCATGTGAGTGAGCCCACTTGGAAGGAGATCCTCCAGCAGCCGGGCAGCCTGACCCAGCTGACATCATGAGAAGCAGAGACAAGCTCTCCCCACTGACCTCTCTTCAACTCTAGAGTGACTCACAAAAAGTGCAAAACTGTATTAAGCTTTTGAATTTGGGGCTGATTTGTTATGGAATAAAGGGTCACCAAAATACCTCCCCTGGTCCTCCCAGAAGGTATACAGGAGGTTCCACTCCTCTGGGAGACCAATGGAGTTTGCACTCACCTGAACTATATCCCTTAACTCCTTGGTTAGATCTCTCTGTTGTCCTGCCCCTGGTCCCTCTGGTATCAAGTCCTCTTTGGGGTCAAGTACAGCTCTTACCAACCTTTGGATTCTCAAACATCTTTGCTGATCTGTGGCAGATCTAACTCTCAATGGCTGACGTTAGAAGTCATGTTTGGGAATCCACTCAAAAAGTATGCTTCTCCTGTCTGTATACCTTGCATGAATTAAACATTTCTTTTAGGTCATGTGTAGGAAATGAATTTAGAGTTGTCTAACCCATTTAGTGGTTGCATCCAAATAATGACCATTGGTTTCTACTACCAAACAGAAAATGTTGACACCTTCCCACAGCCAGTAAAAATGCTATCTATACTCATTCCAGGTATTAAAACTGCAATGTACAATAGTTTTCCAAACATTTGCGAAACTACTGTAAAAACTAAAAATAGAATTTATGGAGTAAATCATTGGGAGGAATGGCTGGTCAAGCAGTTCATAAATATCCAGGTCTTATTCTATTTGGGGCTACGGCCTTGAATTGAATCTAATATTGAATTGTTGAATTGAGAGCAAAGGATAGAAGTGAAATGTGGTCAGCTCCAGAGAGGAGGGGATATGCTACTTTCTTCAGAGAAGTCCTCTTTCTCTAACTCCCAAAGAATAATATATTGTAAAATGTGGTGGAGGTGAATAGAAATTAGAGAAGAGAAACTAAAATTTGGAGAGAATTTAAAGATAACATTTATAAAGACTCAGATCATTGCTAAGTCATCATCATCATCATCATCATTACCATAATAATAATATTGAAGAGTCAACTTGTTAATAGAACCCTCAAGGACAACCACAGATGCAGGAGCAAACAAAAGTAATTTGTGGCTTTCTCACTATCAGGAAATAGACATTCTTCCATCTCGACTAATATGATCTCCAGTGGGGAGTGATTTATTTCTCTCGCATTCATGAAACTCTCTTTCATAACCAGGTGTAATGGCTTCTTTTACCTCTATGGGGAATGGCTGATTTATGCATAGACCTTTGCTCAATAACCTTTCTTCAAAGATTGATGCCGTTAAAAATGAAAAAAGATGTGAACTTTTTGACATTTTATTTTAATGTAATTTAGAAAACCATGTAAACTGCAAATGGACCTCATGCAGAATGAAAATCACATGCTGATCACCAAAATTATTTTGAATACTATTCATCTTTAACTAATACCTGAAATGTTTTATTATCAGAATTATGAAAGGCACAAGAGACACCAAGAAAGTTCATTTCAAAAATAATTTGTAAATACAAGATTGAATATCCTCTTATTTGATTCCCCCAATTCACACTTTTAGAATTTTCTAACTGGAAGTGGGTGCACTGCTACCCACCACATAAAGGAGTATCTTTTTTTTTTTTCCTAGAAGTTCTCCTCTGAAAGAGCACTAGCTCTCAAAAATAGATCCTTCAAGGTTGGAGGAAGGGAGGAGGAGAAAGTGACATGATATTCTTTGAGTTTTTTGAGCTCAAACTTTGCAGGACCATTTCTGTTCTTGTTTGGAGAAGGCCTGAAGTGACATAAAGCTCTGGCAGAGATCAGAGAAAGTGAAATGATGAGTCACAGACTTCTTGTTGTCTTCAGTGCTACTGCTTCATAGGTTACATTTAAAACAACTATATTGTGGTGGGGGGGGCGCCTGGGTGGCTCAGCTGGTTAAGTGTCTGCCTTCAGCTCAGGTCATGATCTCAGTCAGGGCCCTGGGATTGAGCCTTGCATTGGGCTCCCTGCTCAGCAGAGAGTCTTCCTCTCCTTCTCTCTCTGCTCCTTCCCCCTGCTGCTCTCTTGCTTGCTCTCTCTGTCTCTCCCAAAAGAATAAATAAAGTCTTTGACAAAAATAAAAAAAACAACTTTATTAATTTTATTAGCATAGCTATAAGCCATTGATGTGTCTTCCAATGTTGTCAGACTGGAAAAAACAAACTGCTTTTACTAAAGTGTGTTTCAGAGAATCTTAATACCTGGTATCTGGTTGAAAGAGAAGGGCATGTAAGCTAATATTTTTCCTTCAAGGAGGGCATTATGAAAGATAAACAACCTTTTTAAAATTTTCAGTGTAGTATGTTTATCTTCAAGAATGGGGGTGTTAAGGTTTGTTTCTACTTGAAGAATTTAGTTTTTCAAACATGTCAATATTGACATTTAAGAACTAGAATCTATCGAAGATTATTAATCTGTTCTTGGTTAGACAAGATAAGGCTTTTTGTTTTTTTAAAAATCAGAGTTCCAACACTTACGTGCCAATATTTCAGACAGTTTCATTCATGCATTCATTCATTCTTATTAAGTAGTTTCTCACTCAAATCAAATGAAGAATTGTGTCCATAAAGAGTCTATAGTGAAATAAGCAATATAAGAATTTATTTATAAAATACATTTGTATATACAAGGCATCTCTCTATATAGTGTTATTAGTATTAACAGGTGTGTACATATCTGTAGAACCTGATAACAGTAATTATGTAATAATGCTAGCTATGTTTAACTGGTTTCTTATATGGCAAATACTGTTTAATGCACTTCACATATATTGATTTGCATCACTCTCACAACAACCTGATGAGGCAGACATTATCATTACCCCTGATTTACAGCTGTATAAACTGAGGGCAATTAAGAAATGTGTCCACAGTCAGTGAGTATCAGAATCACGATTTAAACCTAGGTAGTCAGGCTTTAAAGCCCACACTATTAAGAACTATCCTCTCCAGCCTCTCAGATACAATATAGAAAGCACTAAACCTCATTGAAAGTGAGTATGGACCCTGGGAAACAATCTGGGGGTTTCAGAGGAGGGTGGGGAGAGGGGGTATCAGGGTGATGGGTATTGAGGAAGGCACATACTACATTGAACAATGGGTATTATACTTAACTAATGAATCATTGAACACTACATCAAAAAGTAATATGTACTATACAGTGGCTAACTGAACATAATAAAAAATAAATAAAATTGGACTAAAAAAATAAAGTGCAGAGAAATACCTGTGGAAATGGAAAGGGGGGCAAGATGTCTTCCACCTGGGGGCCTAATAGAAGAAGGGAGGGTTTCAATATAGCTTTCTTCGACAAGTAGGTAGTATCAGGGTAGATTGAAATGAGGAAAAGGAATTCCAAGGCAAGAAACAAGGTCATCAAAAGAAGCAAAGGAGTCTAGCTAGCTGTGCATTTTAGTAGGAGTTGAGGGTACATGGAGAAGAAAATAAGATTAGAAATTAAGATTGGGAGCCCATTCTGGAGGGCGAGGTGAAGGCATGTGCAGAATATTCTGAAGGGTTTGAGAAGTCATAAAAGGTATTTGAACAGGAGAACCATGTATTCTTTCATTTGACAAATATTTATTGAGCACCTATCATGTGCTGGGCATTGTCTTGGGCAATGGGAATCTACAAGGGAATAAGGTAGATAAAATCCCTCCCTGTACAGAATTTCTAATCTATATATAATCCAAGATACACCTTAGGAAGCTTCCTTTGAAATGGCAATCTGCAAGCTGGACTGTACCCACTCAGATGGCAGAAAGGAATGGAGAGCCGTGATCAATCCTAGGAGCATGAATTTGAGTAGTGGTTAAGAAACTGGAAAGAAAGCATTGGGTGCAAAGGATTTGGGGGTGCATAAAATTATCTAGAAAATGAACTAGAATGTTGGGCAACAAGTGAAGAGATGTATGAAGGACTATTTGGTTTAAAATCTGACAGAAAAGATGGTGGTGTGATGAATGCTGGGACAGGAGGTGAAGACCTGATATCCAAGATATGGCCCATTTGGGTCACATTAAGTTTATGATGTCTGTGATACATTTGAGTAAGAAATGCCCCACATACAGTAAGAAATATGGGACTGATACAGGAAAGAGATAAAAAAATCTTCAAATCATCGGATTAAAGGAGGGTGAAGGACAGTTGCTAGTCTAATACCTACAACATGAGAGACACTTAATAACTACTGACCATCGAATGAAGAGAGTGAGATTAATGAATGCAGAAAAGACAGCCCATAACTGGTCCTCAGGTAAAGAAAGAAGAATGAGTAGAGAGGTAGGAGAAAATTAGTAGAACACAAAACCCCAGCAAGTCAAAAGGCAAGACATTCCCCCGAAAACTGTGGAGGGCAATAATCACAAGTGATGCAGAGATTTCTAGGGCAGGAAAGACTTGGTGAAAGCCTTTGCATTTGGGAGTTACAGTGGTTTCATAGAGAAGTTTTTCAGTTGAGAGGTCAATGTCGAAACTAGACTGAAAAAGGTAAAGGGAAGTTGGATATTTAGGAAGTAGGATATTCAGGAAGTAGGAATGTTTCCATTAGTCCACAAATTCCTATTAGGTGAATTCTTTGAGACTTACATGTTGTTATGTTGTATCTTTGCCTGGAAGGCCAAGTCAGTTTAGAGGAATGAGAAGAGGAGTAAGGTGAGTTGAAGGTCAGAAGGTCAAATTTAGGTTCAAAGAACTGAATTCTCTGTATATAGTGGTGTGACCTTGGCAGAAGTTACCCAACCTCTCAAAGCTTTGATTTTTTTTCATCTGTAAGAAGGGTAAGATGATAGTACATCATGCAGGCTATGCACCCAATACATTGCCTAACACAGAGTACTATTTCTTTTAAAAAAAGTGAGTTATTACCATTATCTATCCTAATAATTGGATGAGTACATTGTGTTATTCATCTCAGAAAACTAAACATTTACTTCACAGGCTCTTATTTTTAACTATTTCCCCCCAATCTGGTATGATGAAACTCACATTTGTTCATTTTCAAGGAAGGAGCAATAGCTACATTACTATAACATCTTTAATTTTACCCTCCTCAACTGAAAATAAAAATAATAAGAGTACCAATACCAGAGGTTTTCTGGGAGAATATCAGAAAATGAAAGTAAAAGTGCTTCATCAGTTATAAAAAATGAAAAATTTAGCAATCATTATTCTCATTAATTAATATAACTCTGATCCATTGATTTTAAAGAATATATTATTAGTTTTATATATTCAGTTGGACTTTTGTCTAATGGTAATTCATATCATTAATAAGGATCTTTCACTTGAGGAAAGCTTTCTCAAAGTGCTTTTATATTTATTACCTTATAAGATCCTCACAAAAGCTCTGTGAGGAACAAAAGACAATGGCTATTAGGGGCTATCAAAATTGACTTTTCAGTATTCACAGTATCCTCTTTCCTTTGTGGGCCTTCCTTTTAGTTTGTATATCTAAAATTATAGCATCCTAGAACTGAATTACAAAGTTATTCAATTTAGTGCTTTCCTTGTATCAGTCTAGATAACAGGTAATTTCAATGGCAATATCCAGAACAATAGGTTCTAAAGTTTTCAATATGTTCAATTAACATGTTAACATAGATAAGAGACTGTGGTAACATAACCCCTATAACCAAGTGACTATACTCATATTACATTAAACTGATTATGTTTCCATCATTGGGCAAAGATGAATTCTTATTTTCTATAATTAGTCTTCTTTCTATAGGAGATAAAACACCAGTCTTTTTAAAACATTTGTCTTCATTGACTCCTTCTTCTAAACTTTGAATTATTTCATTGTTTCTTTTTGGATTATCTCTGTGATCTACAGGAATTTGAGGGTCTAAACCTAGAACATGAGAAAGTTCTGAATGTGATAAGACGACAAGCATGGGGCTCCTGAATCTATTTGTGTGTACTGCAATTCATAGTACTGTGGAAGCATATGACCTTTTTATAGTAGCTACATGTGAATAAAAGGAAAACATAGTATCTGCCATGTTTGTGTAAGAGAAGAAACAAACTGTCTTCATTGGGAAGTTTTTCAAGATCTTGGATTCATTACTCAAATTACTTTTACTTTTTCCAAGGTAGGAGTTTTACACTACAGCTTTGCTACTGCTTTGCCTTTTTTCAAGGTTAAACCATTGAAAGCATCCCCATAGCTGTGCCCCTTTGAATAACATAGAAAATGGCATCACTTAATACTAATTCTGTGCTGGAGTAAGTGGTATTTTGGTGACCTCTATGTGTATTTCTGAATGGACTGTGGAGAAAACCAAGTCATGATTCATGTGTAAAATCACGTATTTCTCTGGCTGCCATGTTAATGTCCTTCAAGTTTGTATTTTTGACCTAGAACCTGTATCTACTCCGAATTTTAGATCCACATTCACAACTGTTTAAAGGAGGTGAGAATTTCACCTTCATGATGCACAAACACCTCCAAACTGACCACATTCTTGACTTCCCTGTCCACAACTGGCTGCCCTCTTGATTTCTACAACTCCGTGAAGGCACTCAGTCACACCAAGTGGTAAGCAGTCAGTGACTCCTCATCATACCTCAGGATGATCCCTCACCGCTGCGTCCCATAACATACATGATGCTGTTGACTTTCACCTCCAAATAGCTCCTACATTGGTTTCATTTGTTCAACCTCAGCACCTTAATTATTATTTCTTACTGGAACAGTACAGAAAAATTTTCCAACTATGGTTTCTAGACAGTTTTTATATCCTTCAATACATTCTCCTCTCAACAACCAAAGTGATCTTTCAAAAGTGTAAGTCTGGTTAATCTATTTCCTTGCCTAAAACTATACTGTGACTTCCCAGAGACTAAAGATAAAGTCCAAACTCCTAAAGGTAAGTGGCCAAATGGATAGAAAGACAGCTTATGCATATTGAGCCCTCTGAGTTCAACACTCTGCCCCTCAAGAGGGAATTTTACAGTATCCTATTATTTAATCCTCACAAATCCTGTGAATATTATACTCACAGTAGAGAAAAAACGATTTAGACTTAGAGGTTAGGCAACAAGTAGGAGAATAAGTGGTCCTCTTGCCTACAAGGCCCATACACTATTTACTATATCCTGATGTTTTTCTACATAATTTAGCCCCAGCTGTCATTTCTGATCTCACTTCTTATAATAACGATACTCCAGCCACACAGAAGTACCTTCAGATTTTCAAACTCCCACAAAGCTCAGGACTTTGAACATGCTATTGCCTTTGCCAAAATTTTCTTTTCTACTCTCTATACCTAGCTAAGCCCTAATCCTTTCTTCTAATGTTCTCTGAGCAGAGGTTCTTAACATTGTCTAGACATCAGAATCATGGGCAGGACATCAATCTCATGTGAATCTCTACAGGTTGGAACCAAGGAATTAGCATTTTTAAAAGCTCCTCCTCAGGCATGTGGATGGCACAGTTCATTAAGCATCTGACTCTCGATTTTGGCTCAGGTCATGTTCTCAGAGTCTTAGGATTGAGACTGGAGTTGGGCTCCACACTCAGTGGCGAGTCTGCTAGAGATTCTCTCTCTCCCTCTCCTCTTGTCCCTCCCCTCTGAAATGAATAAATAAATCTATTAAAAAAAGCTCCTTCAATATATTAGGTAGATGGGAAAACACTGTTCTAGGTGAGTTTCCTGGCCTCTTTGGAAGGCTTAAGCATAATCATCTGTTTTCACTAGACCCCGTCTAGCCCTCTAACACTGATCATACTACTATAATTTGCCTTGGCATATGTATTTTCACCTCTGGAATATAAGCATTCCAAAGGCAGATGTCATATTCTACTATAGAGGCTTTTGAATATATCCAGTATGCACATTCTCATTCTCTCTCTTTCCCCTCCTCTCCCTCACACACGTACAGAGCTGAAACCAAAGTTTCACCAAAAAACCCTGATCCTTCCTTAAGAGCGATGGAGTCTGTCATTTCCTATTCTATTCTGCTAATTTCATTTCTTGCTATTTAAAAATTGTGATGCTAAGTAAAATAAATCAGATAGAGAAAGACAAATACTATATGGTCTCTCTTTTTCATGGAATCTAAAAAACAAAACAAAACAAAATCAGCTCACAGATGCAGAGAATAGATTGGTGGTTGTAAGAGGTGGGGAGGGGGGGTGGAGAAATGGATGAACTGGGAGTTTTTGGTTTAAAAAATTAAATAAAAGTAAAAAAATAAAAATTGTGGATTGATGCTCATTAAATTGATTACACAACCTAATACTTTGTCCAAACTGTGTTTAAAAAACATCTCTGTAATCATGTTTGTGCCAGTCCTAACAGCACACTAGGCAGTTAACAGGTGTTTACAACAGATTTCATGGTATAGTCAAAGTTCTTAAGGAAATTATGTGTGTGTGTATATATACATATATATATATAGGTTTTACATATCCTAAACAGTAGGCAGCATCACCAGGCAAAAGAAAAATATCATGATTAACTTTCATATTTTTGAAAAACCAAAGTAGAAAGATTAAAAAAAAAGTATAAAATTTAGTTCAAATTATAGCAACAGAAAGGAATACACAAAGGGTTTCCTTTTCTTAGAATTAGGGATCCTCAGATTACCTCTCTATTCTTAGATGTCCCAAGAAAGATGACAATCCAATTTATTCAGAATACTAATCGTGTTACTAAGATTGTATTCTTCCTTCTTCCTTTGGAATTAACCAGCAAGCCAAGATTTTTTTGTGAGAAACACTAAAGAAGCTACTTCCTCAATTTCTTTTTTTAAATGTTATTTGTTTTATTTTTTATTTCTTATTTCTTTCTTCCTCAAAGACAACAAATATACATACATTGGATATCCTTTGTCCCACATCTATACTTCTCCAATTTCAATTATGTACCAGAAATCTAAGCTTTCTTAATCAATTTAGAGGTGCATGCTGATGTACAATTCAAAGTTTATCAAACTAGTCTCTCTGGAAATATTTTCTTTAATAGAAGAGAATTTTTATGATGGGGGTGGGGAAGGAGATACGGGTGAAATGCATGAGCTTAGAGAAGAAACTGAGTTTAGAGCTCTGGCCTGAGACAAGATCCAGATCACAGAGGAAGGAATCTTAAATATTAATTGCTCATAGTTTCTCTTGCTGAGAAAAAGATCTTAATTACACCTTTACAAATTTTATTTATTTATTTGACAGACAGAGATCACAATTAGGCAGAGAGGCAGGCAGAGAGAGAGGAAGGGAAGCAGGCTCCCCATTGAACAGAGAGCCCGATGCAGGGCTCGATCCCAGGACGCGGGGATCATGACCTGAGCTGAAGGCAGAGGCTTTAACCCACTGAGCCACCCAGGCGCCCCTTAATTACACCTTTATGAACACCTCTCTCCACCATGTACCCACAACCACACACCTTCTTTATAAGCTGGTATTACAATGATCTCATAGGGGTGCTTAGCCAACCAGTTAAGATTGGCAGAATTCTTATGGAATATTAGCAAAGATACAGAGTCTTCTCATTTTTAGTTAGTTACCCACGGTTTTGTGTTAGAACTTGGAATTCAGGATATCTTAATTCTCTGGGGCCCAAAGCAGAAATGTTTTGGACACAGGAAGTATCTGATTCAACTATGAATATAGTTCTTCATTTTAAAGATAAATTTGCATTGTAAAAATTCTCAGACTGTCACCTCGCAGGGCTCTATATGATATTCTATAAAAAAATATTGGCTTTAAAATTCCAGTTAGACTGTCAGAAATAACACTATTTATAAGAAAAATCTCCTCATCCTGAAGTGTAAGGACAACTGTAATGTCCTTGCTTTTTGTAAGAAAACTAAATAAGCATTTTTTTCTAATATGAGGAAGGAATCTTAATGGCTTTTAGAGTGAAATTACTCAGATTAATTCCATTCAGGAAGCATATGCTTCATAAAACATGTATTCTTATAGAACCCATGAATTGTGATTATTGCTGAGAGAATTAAATATCCTATGAAGTAGACTGTAAATAACAGTGATACTCATTCTAACAAGAGCTGGGGGGTCTCCATATATAGAAGAATTGATTGACAGTCATAAAGCAAAAACATATTTTCGAAGGTTTTCACACACAATGCCCCCCGCCACCCTGTATCCATTCAGCAGCATTTGTACGAAGCAAAACATCAATGCTTTTGGGAAGACAGATGTATTGGAATCTGCTGGGAGAGCTGATGCTCTGGCTAGGCATTTGGAGTTTCCTTTTTTAATATGTAAGAATTATTTTCACTCTACAACATGAATCAAACAATGAACATAATGCTACCAGCTTCTTCAAACAAAGTGAAAAGTCCTATTATTACACTTTTTTCCTTCGTGCATATTATAGAAAGTTCCTTTTGTTCAAAATTTTAAAAAATATCTTCAGAGGGGGGAAAAAAAAGCAGAGAGTTCCATTTAGCTGAAATACTGAAATTGCATGTAATCTCTGAAGATATGTGGTTATATTTACTTTCAAGCTTGGCATTTCCATTTGTTGCTTTAAAACCCCAGTACCTTAATTCGAATCTATCACTTGAAATGTGCCATTAACAACAATAATCAATAGTTTCAGTAGTTTCAAATATTTTCCATGACATCTCCAAATCTTTCATCAAAAGACTGTTATCTAGTCATCTAACTGAAAATCAGAGCTGGCTATAAATGTCATTTCTATCCATAAAATGTAGTTTCAACCTCAGGCAACTGGAATTTATAGAAAGCCCAGTATTAACATGGAGGGAATGAGAAAATTGTCTCTGTTTTAAAATAGTGTTGAGATCTCAGCTAGTCCTATTGTAGTTAAGGGGGGGGGGGGAATGATATGTCTAAGGTTTTCAGGAACTCTAGGGGAGCTTTATATGGCTTTTAATAATAAATATTTCTTATGAGTACTATAGCATAAACTAAGAAAGTGTCCTCTGGGGGAAAAAAAAAAAAAAAGAAAGTGTCCTCTGCATAACTTTCAACTGTTTTTGAAAGGGAGATTAGAGATCCAAACACAAAATGCAGTTTGTTCTCCATGCTCCCATAGGAAATATAGTTTAAAAACATGGCAATCTTTTTCTTTAATCATTCAGAATCTTGCAGTTTCTCAGACTTTTCACTGTATAGTAACGCAGATAACATATAGGAGATACACGGATGTTATCTTGGCCTTCAATAAGACTTGTTCACTAATTAAAGGGATGTTTAATTAAATCCTTATTATAAAATTATCTCTTGGATTATTCTTCCTTTTCAAAGTATTCTGCTAAAAAACTGACTTAAGGTTTTATTATTTATCTACCACAGCTGCTGAGAATATGTGAGCCCACATATTTATTAAAATTCTAGGTGGCTTCATAGGTACTTAAAGGGAAAAATACAATTTTATTTATGAAATATTGTAAGTTAAATAAGTTACAGCAGAACATTTTCTACCCATTCATCTAAGAGTGACCCAAAAGTCTAACTTTGCATAGTTTTTACACTCTTGAGCCATGGGACATATCTACAAAGATAAAAGCAGGTATTGCTCTAAATGAGCTACTTCCAATAATGAAACTAACTCAACACACATTGTGGAATAAAGTATCCTTTGAAAACAGAAAAAAAAAGGAGGAGAAGGGAAACAAGGAAAGGACGAGGAGAAGAAACATTGTTTATTATGGTCGGATTGTGGAAGTATTTTTCGACCTAGTATACACCATCACCTTTTCTCATTGTAATTTAAGTATATGGAAAAAAGAAGTCCAAAAGCTTGATCATATTATTTTGATACTCTAAAGTTGATTTGAGATATTAGTAAAGTTCCTGTATCAAGTAAGAAAACTCAACTATACCTAACAAAACTCCATAATAGTTCGTAAAATTATATCAGGCACTGAGAATAAAGTTAAGGGCCTCCTTGAACCAAGACATCATTTAAACAAAACTGCCCTAAACTTCTGTTTTCACTGTTTATGCATATGAAACTTTATTGGAATAATTTTTGTTTCCAGGAAAAACAATTGTCTGAATATTGTATGATCATTAACTATGACAAATTTAGCAATCTCATTTTTCTTTTTACAGAAAGTGTTGGGAAGAAAGCTACAAAATGCCAGATTAACATTTCAAAATGTATTTGAAAGTAATGAAGGGAAACTGATTCAGTTAGCAACGCTAAATAAAACAGACAATTCATACAGATGCTTTCCCTGTAAAATATTAAATAAACACTCCAAAATGGCAACTTCTTCCATTTAATAAACCACTCCTTAATTTATTTCTTGGAGCAAAGTTTCTCCTTGGCCAAAGCTATGGTTTTATGGGCAAGGTTTCTTTGGTCAAAAACATGTATCATTCCGAAGACTAGGGCATTAAATGAAATACTAAATGCCTTTTCCTTCTCCTTCTGACTCTTCCTCTCTTGCCCACATGCTGCACCATATCAGGCCATAGAGAAGAAGCACTTTACTTTGTCCCCAGTATATCAGTTATGAGGATAGACGCGTGAATTGTACATCAGGATTCACAAGAGAGCAAAGTAGAATAGCTTCACTTACTTGCCATTGTTTCATCAGCTCTCTTACTCCCTTGGAATCTTCTAGGAGCCTTTCCTTATGGGTGGCATCCTGCAGGACATTGGCAGTTGTTTCAGCTTCCATAAGCCAGGCAAGGAATTTCTCCAGGTCCAGGGGGAACTGTTGCAGTAATCTGTGGGTTTCTTCCAGAGCAGCCTCTCGCTCACTCACTCTGCAAAGGAACAAATATCCAGATGCAGCTCTCCTCAGGTATCACAATGGTGCACCCTGCCCCCCCCCGAAAAGAGCAAAGATCAAGGGATGAAATTGTAATACCAGCAAAGGGGTGGGTTGTAGCTAAAAGTCATCTTAAAAGCAACAACAACTAGAATAGTGTGTGTGTGTGTGTGTGTGTGTGTGTGTAGACTTTGTACAGTTTATATATGAACTTCCAAAAGCAATCCTTTTTAAAAAAACTTGGTAGTTTTTTACTGGCCCATTGTGAAAACTTATTTTCATATGCAGCAAAAGCATAAGCTCATCTTTATAGGTAAAGTTCCAAAATCCCTACACCATGTTCATCTTTGGTGTTACCTGAGGCAGAAAGTCAGGGTTAGGTAGGCAAGGAATAAGTTCAAGAAAATGCAAAGCTAGACCAGAAAGTTAAACACTGGAGGAAACAAGAGAAGGGGACTGGAGGATAGAGGAGAACATGACTAACAAGGAGAAAAATGACATATTTCACAGAAACCATTGTGCACGATACCATTTTGTGTGACATTATGGTGTTCTAATGGTTCTAACTATGGTGTTTGCTTTACATTTCATTATTTGATGGTCATACAACTGAGAATATTCTCCCAAAGAAAAGACTTCAGTGTAATGGAAAAAGTAAAGCCAAAAAAAAACCAGACAGATCTGAGTTCAAATCCCAATATCCTCTACCAGCTGTGTAGTATGGTAGGTTACTTAACCCCTCTGAGTCTGAAATTTCTCATCTGCAATGCCTGTCACTGGGATGAGAATGAAAAGACGATAATGTGTGTCAAGATGACTGCCTCCCATGTATAGTTAGTTATACATTAGGGTTACTCAAACATACTCGTTCGCTTGGCCCACATACCATTCCCCTTTCTCTCTCTTTTTTTAAAGGTTTTATTTATTTGAGAGAGAGAGAAAAAAAAAAGTATGAGTGTGGGGGAGACGCAGAGGGAGAAGGAGATTCCCTCTACCCCCGAGCAAGAAGCCCAGTTCGGGGCTTGTACCCAGGACACTGAGACCATGACGGAAGCAGAAGGCATACACTTAATTGACTGAGTCAACCAGGTGCCCCCATCCTTCCTCTAATCTTTTAGAAGGGGTGAACCAAATTTCCTAATGACACACAAATCTAAAAAAATTATTCATATTTTTTCTGAACATATATATATACACACACATATATATAAAACATATATGTATATATAATTCATATATTGTGGGTACACACACATATGCCCTTGGCAAAAATCTACATAATAACAGCTTGGAGGGAAAATTGCCTTTGGCAGTAACAGCCCCATCTAAAAAGATTCAGGTAAATTTTTTGTCTGCAATGAGGAAATTAGTACTCTATTTAAATGCCATATTTGCCTTCTATTACCACACAAACACTTTCTGGGATTAAACATAAGCTAAAAATGGATTTTAAAAAATTGAACACTTGAATATGATACACACTGCTTGTTAGGATGTGATTGTCAATAATTATGCAAAACTGCAATTTATTTCAGCAGCAACTTTATCATGGGATGTGCAAACCAGGCAATAAACAGCTCCTGCCGAGCCAGCGGCAGCGAAGCCCCCGGAAGAGCTGTTTATTCATCACGGATGAGGTTTTTGCTGAGCCTACAGTCTTCCACAGTGTAGTTTCGGTGCTCATACTGGATAAAAATCTTCTGTCTGCATTAACTGGTGGAGGGGAGAATAGGTTTATGAGGATGCAGCTACTGGAAAATAGGAAGCTCTGCACGAAGCTATTTATCAGCCCCTAAATAAACTTTCCTGCTGCATAGCTGAAAGGTATCCTGGTGCAGGGGTTGGGCAAATCAGTTCAACCTTGCACAGTTCAGGGGCTGACCTGGACTGCTCACTCCCTGCTTATCTGGTTGGCAAACTATCAGTGGAGGGACAAAGATGAAAATGGTTATTTTTAAAATCTTTTTATTCTGTATGATTTCAAAGCTCAGAAGCATCGCCACAGCACTGAGAATCTTAGTGTTCAAATCTGGCAGGCAACACTCAGGTGGAAAGCATGCTTAACTTGCTGTCACCTGGCCGGTTCTGACCTACAAACGCGTCAATTTCATCCTGTTCAAGCTAGTATTTCCAGGTTGGCTTACACAACAGAAATCACTAAGACTAACGCCACCTCCAGCCTCAAATTTGGGATAGAAATAAGCTGTCACATTCCAGAAGACAAGTACAGGGTTGGACAATGACATATTTTCTCCCATGCTCCAACTTTCTGGGGAATAAAAGGACAAAAAGGAAACTCTCAGGGAAGAGGGAAGCTCAGAGAGTTAAATAGTGTGCATTTTATTAGCGGGGTCATCCTCATTGTTAGCTGCACAGGATGCTACCCTAGTCTTGAACTAAAAATGCCGCTTACTCTCTGCTTCCAGAGGAAGTATCTAGTAAATAACTTTCCAAGAGTTCTATGTAAAATACAATGCACATAAATTAGATGAAAGGGTTCTACCGAGACAACGAGATTTCTAGCCAAATCCTACCAGTGAGTTTGCTGCTTTGTAAATTAGGCCCTTAGGGAAGAACAGTAACTCTTGCAGGACAGCAAGGCACCATTTTCCTCAATGATACCCTCGTGTTTGGAAATATTGACATCAGGCTGAATCTTTGCTAATTTGGAAAATACGTTAACAAAATTCAATGGCTGTGAGAGCGGAAAATCTCTTCAAGTGAGTTCTTTTGCAGGCCTCTTTGATCAGAGGTGAAATTGTTGTCTCCTGCTCATGTGGGAGTTTTAAGGCTATATCCTTTCTCCTGAGATCAATCTATGTACACTGAATTCCTAAATTTTAATTGCGCCAAGTCTAGACCAGAAATGAGTCAAGGGTTCTTTTATGTCATACTCACGTATTCCAAATAGCTCTGGCTGTATCTTATATTTTCTAATTTTCCGTAACCATATGGCTTTAAGTGCCTTACATGATAAATAAAAAATGTAGAAATAATGAGAATTGTAAAGAAATTTTAAGAATTGTTTTAGAAAAAAAGTGAAGATCTTGAACATGAATTATTCTGTAAATTCCTGTCTAGGTTATCCAATTATAGACCCTGGTGAAAATTTGGCTAAACTTAAAAGTACCAATGCCCAGATATCGGGAATAGTAATAATACTTTATGAATATAATTTATGATAGAGGTTAAGTTCTTTTTTATGTAACGAATTTTAATTATCAGCTATTCTAATCTACAACAATAGCTAAGAATCTGGTAGAGTATGGACTGCTCTGGTGACTTAAAAAAGTTTTCTTTCTGTTCATAAGGGCACCGTATACCATTCTCAAGTGCCTGAATATGAGCTGTATGGCACAGTGGTTCTCAAAGTATGACCCACAGACGAGCGGCATCAGCATTATCTGAGAGCTTATTAGAAATGCAAATTTTCAAGCCCTGCCCTAGACCTACCGAATCAAAAGGTCTGTGCATGGAGTCCAGTGAGCTGCGTTTTCATAAACCTTCTAGGTGATTCCGATATATGCTAAAGCTTTGAGAATCACGGCCCTGGAGACCCATCCATTTTGCCCTAGCTTCTGAGAAAGCTGCTGGAGGCAGGACGCATATAGTAACTGGTTAATGTATGTGTTATAAAAACCTAGCCCTCTTGCCCCAACTCAGGACAATTTGGGAGGATGGGGGGTGGGGTGGGAAGTTGATTGATGCTGTGGTTACAACTACATTGAAGCCCAGCTTCTCCTTCTTCCCTCTCCCGCTTCCTTTCCTTGCCTTCCCTCACAGGTGTTATCCTGACAGCACTTGCCAATAAAATTCCTGCGAGTTAATTGCTCTCTCAGAATCTGCATTCTGGGGAAACTGACATGCTGAGGTATCATACTAAATAAGGATTTCAAAAATATATATGCTTAAGAAGTGTATGTGAGAAATATACAGCTACTTGGACAGACTGTGGTCTCAAAAGGGGAGAGGATGGAGTATTCTCACACTCAAGAAATGAGCCTGAAGAGCTACTGCACTTTTGGTCACCCTTTAAGAGTATCTGTAGAGGGGACGGTTAAGCGTCTGCCTTTGGCTCAGGTCATGATCCCAGGGTCCTGGGATCAAATCCTGCACTGTCCTGTTCCCTTCTCAGTGGCCAGCCTGCTTCTCTCTCTCACCGTCTGCTGCTCCCCCTGCTTGTACTCTCTTGCTCATGCTCTTGCTCTCTCTCTCTCTCTCTCTAATAAATAATTAAAATGTGTAAAAAAAAATTAAGAGGTGAAATATTACTCAGCCATCAGAAAGGATGAATACCCACCATTTGCATCGACATGGATGGAACTGGAGGGATTATGCTAAGTGAAATAAGTCAAGCAGAGAATGACAAATATCATATGGTTTCACTATATGTGGAACGTAAGGAGTAGCACGGAGGACATCAGGAGAAGGAAGGGGAAAATGAAGGGGGGGGGAATCAGAGTAGGAGATGAACCATGAGAGACTATGGACTCCTGGAAATAAATGGAGGGTTTCAGAGGGGTGGAGGGATGGGGTGGCCCAGTGATGGGTATCGAGGAGGGCACATATTGCATGGAGCACTAGGTGTTATACACAAATAATGAATCATGGAACAATTACATCAAAAATCAGAAGAGAAAGAAAAAAAGAAGAAAGAAAGAAAAAGAAAATAAGAGGATCTATAGGTAGGGTAGAGTTGCATTATCAGCAGTTAGAAGCAAGAATCTACTGAAGGGGCAAAGTGCTGTAGCTGTAAAACTTAGGAGAACCCTGTTGCCCAAGAAGTTACTCATCCAGACCCAATTCTGCACAAAGGGGAAGAATCACAGAAGGCAGGAGTTAAGCATCTTTGTTTTCTTTTTAAGATCTGATTATAATGAGGCAATCAGACAGGTAACACTCTGTCACTAAACACCCACACACTTATCAGGGTATCTCTAAATGAATCTCTAGACTCCAGATATTCTATTAAGCTGAATATCAGCAATTTTATGTGGGTCAAGCTAATACATAAAAAGCACATGGGGGTTTTCCCTCTGTTTCTATTTTTTGAAACAGTTTCAGGAGAAAAGGTATTATTTCTTCTTTGAATGTTTGGTAGAATTCTCCAGGGAATCTGTCAGGTCCTGGGCTCTTGTTTTTTGGGAGGTTTTTGATCACTGCTGCAGTCTCGTTACTAGATGTTGATCTATCCTGGTTGTCCGTTTCTTCCTGATTCAGTCTTGGAAGTTTATAGGTTTCCAGGAATGTATTATTAATTCTTTCTTATTCTTTCAAAGAATCAGCTTCTAGTTTTGTTGATGTGTTCTACTGTATCTCTAGTTTCTAATTCATTGATCTCTGCTCTGATCTTAATTATTTCCCTTCTTGTGCATGGGGTTGGCTCAATTTGTTGTTCATTTTTCTTTAAGGTGTAAAGACAGTTGGTATATTCGGGATTTTTCAATTTTTTTGAGGGAGGCTTGGATGGCTATGTATTTCCTCTTAGGACTGCCTTTGCCATATCCCATAGGTTTTGGAGTGATGTGTCTTCATTCTCATTAGTTTCCATGAATTGTTTATGTTCTTCTTTGACTTCCTGGTTGATCCAAACATTCTTTTTTTTTTTAATTTTAATTTTTTAAATTTCTTTTCAGTGTACCAGAATTCATTCTTTATACACCACACCTAGTCCTCCATGGAAAACGTGCCCTCCATAATACCTACCACCAGGCTCACCCAACTTCCCACCCCCTGCCCCTTCAAAACCCTCAGACTGTTTTTCAGAGTCCACAGTCTCTCATGGTTCATCTCCCCCTCCAATTTCCCTCAACTCCCTTCTCCTCTCCATCTCCCCATGTCCTCTGTGTTATTTCTTATGCTCCACAAATAAGTGAAACCATATGATAATTGACTCTCTCTGCTTGACTTACTTCACTCAGCATAATCTCTTCCAGTCCTGGCCATGTTGATACAAAAGTTGGGTATTCATCCTTTCTGATGGAGGCATAATACTCCATCGTGTATATGGACCATATCTTGCTTATGCATTTGTCCATCGAAGGGCATCTTGGTTCTTTCCACAGTTTGGCAACCATGGCCATTGCTGCTATGAACATTAGGGTACAGATGGCCCTTCTTTTCACTACATCTGTATCTTTGGGGCAAATACCCAGTAGTGCAACTGCAGGGTCATAGGGAAGCTCTATTTTTAATTTCTTAAGGAATCTCCATGCTGTTTTCCAAAGTGGGCTGCACCAACTTGCATTCCCACCAACAGTGTAAGCAGGCTCCCTGTTATCCACATCCTTTCCAACACACGTTGGTTACTTTCTTGTTAATTTGGGCCATTCTAACTGGTGTAAGATGGTATCTCAATGTGGTTTTGATTTGAATCTCCCTGATGGCTAGTGTTGATGAACATTTTTTCATGTGTCTGGTAGCCACTTGTATGTCTTCACTGGAGAAGTGTCTGTTCATGTCTTCTGCCCATTTTTTGGCATGATTATCTGTTTTGTGTGTGTTGAGTTTGAGAAGTTCTTTATAGATCCTGGATATCAGCCTTTTGTCTGTACTGTCCTTTGCAAATATCTTCTCCCATTCCGTGAGTTGCCTCTTTGATTTGTTGACTGTTTGCTTTGCTGTGAAGAAGCTTTTGATCTTGATGAAGTCCGAAAATTCATTTTTGCTTTGGTTTCCTTTGCCTTTGGAGATGTATCTTGAAAGAAGTTGCTATGGCTGATATTGAAGAGGTTATTGCCTGTGTTCTCCTCTATGATTCTGATGGATTCCTGCCTCACACTGAGGTCTTTTTTTTTAGGATTTTATTTATTTATTTGACAAACAGATCACAAGTAGGCAGAGAGGCAGGCAGAGAGAGAGGGGGAAGCAGGCTTCCCGCAAAGCAGAGAGCCCAATGCGGGGCTCGATCCCAGGACCCTAGGATCATGACCTGAGCCAAAGGCAGAGGCTTTAACCCACCGAGCCACCCAGGCGCCTCACGTTGAGGTCTTTTATCCATTTCGAGTTTATCTTTGTGTATGGTGTAAGAGAATTGATCCAAACATTCTTGAGGAGGATGGTCTTTAGCTTCCAAGTGTTTGAATTCCTTCCAAACATCTTGTGGTTGAGTTCTAGTTTCAAAGCATTGTGGTCTGAGAATATGCAGGGAATAATCTCAATATTTTGGTATTGGTTGAGCCCTGATTTGTGACCCAGTATGTGGTCTATTTTGGAGAAAGTTCTATATGCACTCGACAAGATACTTTATATGAAAAACCCAAAAGACTCCACACTCAAACTACTAAAACCCATGCAGCAATTCAGTAATGTATCAGGACACAAAATCAATGCACAGAAATCAGTTGCTTTCTTATATATTAGTAATGAAAATATAGAAAGGGAAATTAGAGAATTGATTCCATTTATTATAGTACCAAGAACCATAAGATACATTGGAATAAACCTAACCAAAGAAGTAAAGGACCTATCCCCAAGGAACTACAGAACACTCATGAAAGAAATTGAGGAAGACACAAAAAGATGGAGAAGCATTCCATGCTCATGGGATGGAGGAATACACATTGTTAAAATGTCTATACTGCCCAGAGCAATCTTTCAATGCCATCCCAATAAAAATTCCACCAGCATTCTTCAAAGTGCTAGTACAAACAATCCTAAAATTTGTATGGAACCAGAAAAGACCCTGAATCACTAAGGAAATGTTGAAAAAGAAAAACAAAGATGGGGCATCGCATTACCTGATTTCAAGCTTTACTACAAAGCTGTGATCACTAAGACAGCATGGTACTGGCACAAAAACAGACACACAGACCAGTAGGACAGAGAGTCGAGATACGGACCCACAACTCTATGGTCAAATAATCTTCGACGAAGGAGGAAAAGATATCCAGTGGAAAAAAGACAGTCTCTTCAATAAATGGTGCTGGGAAAATTGGACAGCTATATACAGAAGAATGAAACTCGACCATTCTCCTACACCATACACAAAGATAAACTCGAAATGGATAAAAGACCTTAATGTGGGGCAGGAATCTATCAAAATCCTACAGGAGAACATAGGCAGTAACCTCTTTGACATTGGCCACAGCAAGTTGTTTCAAGACACATCTCCAAAGTCAAAGGAAACAAAAGTGAAAAGGAACTTTTGGGACTTCATCATGATAAAAAGCTGCTGCACAGCAAAAGAAATAGTCAACAAAACAAAGAGGCAATGCACAGAATGGGAGAAGTTATTCCCAAATGACACTACAGACAAAGGGCTGAAATCCGAGATCTATAAAGAACTCCTCAAACTCAACACTCAAAAAACAGATAATCATGTCAAAAAATGGGCAGAAGACATGAAGAGACACTTCTCCAAAGAAGACATACAAAGGGCTAACAGACACATGAAAAAAATGTTCATCATCACTAACCATCAGGGAAATTCAAATCAAAACCACATTGAGATACCACCTTATATCAGTTAGAATGGCCCAAATCAACAGGACAGGAAACAACAAGTGCTGGAGAGGGTGTGGAGAAAGGGGAGCCTGCTTACACTGTTGGTGGGAATGCAAGTTGGCGCAGCCACTTTGGAAAAAAACGTGGAAATTCCTCGAAAAATTAAAAACAGAGCTACCTTATGATCCTGCAATTGCCCTTCTGGGTATTTACCCCAAGGATAGAGATGTAGTGAAAAGAAAGGCCATATATACCCCAATGTTCATAGCAACAATGTCCACAATCGCCAAACTGTGGAAAGAACTGAGATGTCCTTCAAGAGATGAATGGATAAAAAAGATGTGGTCCATATATACAATGGAATATTACACAGCCATCTGAAAGGTTGAATACCCAACTTTTCTATCAACATGGACAGGACTAGAGGAGATTATGCTGAATGAAATAAGTCAAGCAGAGAGAGTCAATTATCATATGGTTTCACTTACTTGTGGAACGTAAGGAATAACATAGAGGACATTAGGAGAAGGAAAGGAAAAGTGAATTGGGGGAAGTCAGAGGGGGAGATGAACCATGAGAGACTGTGGATTCTGCAAAACAAACAGGGTTATGGAGGTGAGGGAGGTGGGGGATGGGTGAGCATGGTGGGTATTAAGGAGGAGGGCACATCTTGCATGGAGAACTAGATGTGGTGTATAAACAATGAATCTTGGGACATGGAAAATGTAAAATAAAATTAAGATGTTGAAAAAAAAAAACCAAAGCAAAGCACATGGGGGAAGGAAAACTTACTAATTTCCCAAGTAAGGCTGTAGAGCTGAATGAATGTACAGACAATATTCCATTATTAGATATATGAATGGACAATACTTTATCAGAGCACTATACTATAGGATTTTATGTATTTTATACACACACACACATACATACATACATACATATATATTCAAACAGAAATAAGCACATTGAATATTTTTAGGGGAAAAAGACTCAGTCTGACAGAGGAGGCTATTTTGCCCAGGTGTTTCTTTAAGTGTGACAAATTGAGGAAATTCCCAGCACTCAGTCTTCCACTAAAAAATACCTCCATCTGTGCCCTGTGATTGTCATGGAGTAACCAAACAAAATACCCCAAATCTTTCCCTCCTGGTTTATTTGCATTTAAACACTATCGTTTCCTATGATATTTTTAGGGAATGATTACAGGATGACAACTTTTTTCCCTTTTCTGTTTGTCTGAGTGAAGGAGCACCTTAGCAGTAGCACTTGAACTTGGGACCAAAAGTTTCTAGCAACATCCAGCACTAGTTCCAGGACCAAACATAACCTGAAGTTCACTTTGCTGATAACTATAACAGAAACTACAGATTTGCTAGTAAATACATTACATTCTGATTTTTAAAAATCACTTTATAGGGGCACCTGTGTGGCTCAGTGTTTGTGCATCTGCCTTTGGCTCAGGTCATAGTCCCAGGGTCCTGGGATTGAGCCCTGCGTCAGGCTCCCTGCCCAGTGGGAAGCCTGTTTCTCCCTCTCTCACTCCCCCTGCTTGTGTTCCCTCTCTGCCTGTGTCTCTGTCAAATAAATAAATAAAATCTTTTAAAAATTACTTTATATTGTGTTTTCAAGGGACAGCTAGAATTGTATTACCCATGGATACACATAGAAAGGATTCCTTTTAGTCTCTAGCAATCGTATTAGTGGTTTGTACCAATGAGAACTGTGAATCTAAGAAAAGTCCTTCAATAATGCTTGGACTCATTCCCCATCAGTACCTTACCAGCCACGACTCTAACGTGGCTGAGGGTAACATCTACTTAGAAATACAGCCACAGAAGCATTCTGGCCATGAGAGGATATTTCTTTTTTCTCCTCTGCTAGTGAGGTGTACAGTGAGAAATATACTCTGTCCGTTCAATTATTGACCTAGAATAAGAGATCAAGTCTATGAGATATAGCACAGAAAATACATTTTTTTAAAGCTAAAATCCATATGGCTCTTCACATGTTTTAAAATATATTCAGATTTATTCTCTCATTACTTTATAAGGTATTCCCATTTTTTTCTACCTATAGTCTGCTTCTATTTTTCTTTATATGCTTCCGGTTAGATATTTCATTCCCTTTGAGGGCTTTAAGCTCTACACAGATTGTCTTTAAATCAGCACCTCATTCTTGTTTGTACATGTCTACCAACATCTCATTAAGTCATCTGTACATCTAATACATATTACGTGCCAGGATCTATGCTCAGTGATGGTGACACCAAAGTCAATGAGGCATGGTCATGGACTTTGGCATTTAATATATTCAATTCTGGTGGAGGAGACAGAGAGGTAAATATTTAACTATACTTACAGTGTGATTAAGCCTGTGATTCATGTGGATTCCCTATCAGTAGCTCCAATGAATTCATGAACTTTGATTTCAATTAGCTTAAGAAGTGATAAATTTATTTTGAAACATTTTTCTGGCTTTCTCTTATCAAAGGACGTGGAGATCCTCTAGCTGGGTTTTATCTCCTCATACAGTAATGAATGTTCAATCAAAGTTGGCCTAATTGCATTGATTTTCATAAAAATAAGAAACCTCTCAGATCTATGGTTCAGGTTATGGCTGGTTTTATTTTGCTGTTGGTGAGATTCAGTCTAAGAGAACTGATGACTTTTCCCAAGTCACACACAAGTGGCAGAATTGGGATTATAGCCCAAAACTTGCATCCCAGAAAAGAAATATTTCTAACTCTGAAAATAGATATTGGTGTCTACATCTTCTGACACATTCATTGTAGGAAAAGAAGAAAAGTGCAGGGAAGGTTATGCCACTGAATTCCAGTCTTCATTTTGGGGTACAGATTTAACTATTTGTTACTTTACTATGTAAGCAGAGTCAAATATGAAAAAAAAAAACAACTCTACACAAAAGGGAACACAGACAGGCAAAGATATTCTCCCATTCTAACCAGAGCAGAAAGATCTAGCTGGTGTTTGCTCCAAAACAAAACAAAACAAACAAAAATCCATTTTCAACGCAAATTTGCTGGTTTGCTGTTCACCGACACATGAATTAACGAGGTTTTCATCCCCTCTCTCCTGAGGTCTGGTACCAAATTACTCAAACTCTCCAGAGTTAATTGGAAACCACGACCTAAATGTTCCCAAAGTATTGCTGATTAGTTCTCAGAAAACTCATTCCCATCTTTCCTCACCCCAGACAACACAGGATGACTTTTTAACATGTGCAGAAGCAACACACTTGCATGAAAAACAGATTAATCCTCTAAAGATAAACTGCAGCTTTGAAGCTGTTTAAACTTCCTTCAGTGATACACACATTTTAGTAAAAAAAAAATCATCATGTAGACTTTACCTTTAGATTATAAGAGAGCATTGGCATGATTAATCATGCAAGGAATTTTTAAAATACAACATTCCTCACATACATCTTTATACTCTCTGAGCATTTTTAAAATTGAATTTCTACAGTATATCATTAGGGAAACAACTGCTATTACATAGTATTCCTAAAAGCCCTGGGATGTTTCTGAGAAGAAAATGTGGACAGTGGTTAAATGAAAACATTCCGTTATTCTTTGCATTACTCATTTCATTTGATTTGTTTCTGTCATGTATCACTGAAAAAAATCAGTTGATAAAAGAAGTGTACAAAATATTATGCACAGGTGAAATACTCAAGATATATATATATATATGTATATATACATATATATGTATATATATTTATGTGTGTATATATATACACACATATGTATGTGTATATATATATTTATGTGTGTATATATATATTCCTACCTTGGATTGCTAACGAAGAGATGAACATCTTTTAATCTAATATCTATAGTTTATATTTTTCCAATGATATACTACCTAAAGACACCCTTTGGGGAAGTTTAAAAATCATGTTTGGATTGGTCCATATACAAAGACTACAAGTACTATTCTAGATATTTACAGAACTATAAAAGATCTTTGGAAAAAATGTGGTTACACTACCTTCCAGAAAAATACAAACTTAGATTAGGGTTGGGCTAATAGTTAAACACAATTTCTAAAACCGCTATTGAAACATAAAGATGGACAGAAATTAAGATGGGCACACTAGTGCTTCAGCAAGGCTTGACTTTGAACACATTCTTTTCTTCCTTATTCGCAAATCCTCCTCGTCCCGTTCACTTGTTTTTCTATAGAATTCTTTGTTCTAGGAACTCAGTATCGATATGGAGATCTTGCTGCCCTCGATGTATACTTCTTAAGGAGAGTTGGGTGCCAGTGGCCAGTGCTAGTCATGACGTCACTTTGAGGATGTGAGAAATGAAGCTGACAGTTCGTAGTAGGTTCCTATCGAAACAGCCCTGATCCTGTATTTTCCTATAAAACCTCTCAGTCTTTTACCCTGGGCGGGCTTGTACTCTTAGGGGCATGAGCTGGCAGCAGCCTACTTTGCCTGGCAAAGTAATAAACTACCTTCTTCTTTATCCCTCCAGGCTGTCTTCCTGTAACATTTCTGCTCTGGAGCACAGAGGTCAATTTTTGACAACATCTCTACTCTAAGTAATGCTCTGTGATTTGTATCATGTGGGTCTTTAAGGTGAATCTTTGGTTTTGGTCACTCACAGTGTTTATCTCCTTAAAAAGAGGTATTTCCTAATGTTGATAAGCTAAACTGAGTAGTTTTTCTTCTCTTCTGAAGTATATATGAAAACTAATGCAGTAACCAATTAGAAGTACAAGCCTAGGATCATCTGAGTCTCCTAAGACTACACAGTCAAACAAATATGCATTTTCATCCTCACTTAGAGAAAAACAGAACAGATTGTTAGACATTGACAGATAATATTCTGAAGATGGCAAGGCGGGTTGGTTCAATTTTCTAAGATCAAGAGTCAAACATGTAGATTCTCTTGAAATGGAAGTGGCTAAAAACATATCACCAGATGATACGAACTTACGGTAGAGGTCTATCAATGGAATTGGGAAATGCAAACAACTTTCTAATTCCTGACATGAACTTGAAGTTATAGCCTGTAAATATTTGTAACTTTTATTACCTAATTCCTTATTCAGCATTCTCTTGTGGTTAATAATACACTCTTAAGAGTCCTTTGAATTCAACATTTATTGTTACAGTATATTGCACTAAAACAATGTTCCTTGGTTTTGAAGCTTTCCTGTATGTATTTTCTCCTTTCATACTTTAAAAAATCTGATGGGGTCAGTAAGCCCAGTTGTTATAATCATCAGCATTTTGTAGGGGAGAAATCTGACTTCCAGAGAGACTGGGTGAAGTTCCCAGATTAGTGGTAAAACTAGACACACCAAATCTAGTCCACTCTAAGACATTACCTCTCAAGGTAGACTTGTCAATCTCCCTGTGCGGTAAATATAATGGATATTATTACATTATTGTTCTCAAAAGCTCTTTGTTTTTTGTGATTATTATATAAATTAGGATTATGGTATGTATTTGTGTGATGACAAAAATTATTAGCTCTTTGTTTATTATCTTCAGCTGCCATCTAAGAGTGTTACTAGAATAAATACTGTACTTTGGACCTGAGGTAGGCTTGAAGGTTTTATTCAAAAAGAGGGCATTCATGTTGGAAAACAGTGTGGAGATTCCTTAAGAAATTAAAAATAGAGCTTCCCTATGACCCTGCACTTGCCCTACTGGGTATTTACCCCAAAGATACTGATGTAGTGAAAAGAAGGGCCACCTGTACCCCAATGTTCATAGCAGCAATGGCCATGGTCACCAAACTGAAATGAACCAAGATGCCCTTCAACAGATGAATGGATAAAGAAGATGTGGTCCATATATACTATGGAGTATTATGCCTCCATCAGAAAGGATGAATACCCAACTTTTGTATCAACATGGCCGGGACTGGAAGAGATTATGCTGAGTGAAATAAGTCAAGCAGAGAGAGTCAATTATCATATGGTTTCACTTATTTGTGGAGCAAAAGGAATAACATGGAGGACATGGGGAGATGGAGAGGAGAAGTGAGTTGGGGGAAATTGGAGGGGGAGACAAACCATGAGAGACTGTGGACTCTGACAAACAAACTGAGGGTTTTGGAGGGGAGGGAAGTGGGGGGTTGGGTGAGCCTGGTGGTGGGTATTATGGAGGGCACGTATTGCATGGAGCTTTGGGTGTGTTGCATAAACAATGAATTCTGGAACACTGAAAAGAAATAAAATTTTAAAAAAGAAATAAAATGCCATGTGACTCAATTCACACAAAAAAAGAGAGGACATTATGGGCAGCAGTACAATCTTTTTCATCTTAGGAAATAAGGGAAAATCATAGTATATATGATTGTGGCCTTCTTATAACGGTAACTTAATAAATGTTTGCTGAGGATACGGAGATTATTGGGAAGTCTGTACCTTTTGAGAAATGTTTTACATTAAAATTATCAAACAAGAAAATCAAACATGTTTCTTTTCTAGAAATTTTACAGTAAAATTAATACATTTTTACGAGATCAGCTGAGAAATGAATTAACCTCTCAGAGTGACTAAGTATTGGTGGATTCTAAATAAATTGCCCTTTTAATTTTGAACCTCTTTTAATGGCTCAGATATGATTTACAAGACTTGTAAGTCTGATATAATTTATAAGATTTGTAGGATTACAAATAGCTTGAGCTAATTAAAACCGATGATCAAAATAAAGATTTAAAATTTGTTGCTTTCTTACTTTTAATTACTAGGGGGAGAAACTGCATTTAAATGAACTAGATACTCTGAAATGCACTGATGGCCTTTCATAAGATCAATTCAAATTTATGAAGAATAATCATAAATTAGGTATTTATTTTTTTCAATTAAAACCACAACACTAGGGATGTCTGGGTGGCTTAGTCGGTTAAGCAACTGCCTTCAGCTCAGGTCATGGTCCCTGGGTCCTGGGATCAAGACCCTCATTGGGCTCTCTGATCAGCGGGAGCCTGTTTCACCCTCTCCCTCTGCCTGCTGTTCCCCCTGCTTGTGCTCTCTCTTTCTCTATCTCTCATTCACTCTCTTATCTTTCAAATAAATAAATAAAATGTTAAAAAAAAAACCCCTACAACACTAAAAGAATAAATCTGGGGCCTTCATGTGCTTTCAAGAATTGTCTTGGAGTACCTGTGTGGTGCAGTCAGTTGAGCACCTGGCTCTTGGTTTTGGCTCTGGTGGTGATCTTGGGGTCATGAGATCAAGCCCTGAGTTGGGCTCCACGCTGAGGGGGGAGTCTGCTTGAGATCCTCTTGCTCTGCCCCAGCCCCCACTCACACATGCACTTTCTCTCTTTCTTGCAAATAAATCAATAAATATTTTAAAAAAATAATCATCTTACTTATGAATGCACTATTTACAAAAAGTCTCTATATTCTTTGTCATCATCATTCACTTACTGTAAATCTCTTGAGAGCAAGAATTTACACACAGTTTGTGGTATTTAATGGATACTTGGTAAATCCAATTAAAAAGTCAATAAATCTACTATGAATCAGGCAGACATCCTAAAAATGAGAAGTTCCTAGTCCCCTGTTCTTAAAAAACTTACAATTATTTCTTGATGTAAGTTGATTGAATAATGATTTATATTTATATAGAATCTTAAAGTTTATCCATTGCTTTCACATACATTATTTAAGTTGAACCTTGTAACAATTAGTAGATATCACCTTTGTTTCTTACACAAAGTGGGTTATATAAAAGACTCTTATTCAGATGAGATATTTAAAAATGAGCTTGAGCAATTCTTTGACCAAAATTGTATTCTGCTTTGCAGAAGAAGAGACATTAATTAAACGTTTGGAAGTTGTTATCTTTCATTGAGTATTTTACTAGTAACGAAAATGAAGGGGTAGACTCTCACTGGCCAATGCACTGCACTGAATAGTCCATTGCTACTCAAAAACCAATATATTTTCTTTTGAATTTTTAAGATGTGCTCTCACAAACAGTGTTCATTTCATGTATTTTTTTAGGTACACCAGAAAGCCAGAGCATATAACAAACAATAGCTTCTGTTAAAATCAATCTACTACCCTGGCAAATTTTCTGATTGCCTTTAAGTTTGATCCTGGTCCAGAAATATGTACCAAAAAGAGCCTCCCTACTCTATCTATCACCCAACATACTCCTACGCTCCTTGCTTGGTATAGCCCATGAATGTGAATGGGCATCTTCTTGATAGCTCTACTCATGTTCTGTCAGAAATATTTAGCACATCAAGGACGAGAACAGAACCTTGTGGCACAGCACCAGAGATCTTCTTTCACCACTTGACATCCATCTTTTACTCAACACCCTTTGTATAACAGCATGTGATGGTTTCTAAATCATCCAACCTACCTTGTCTAGCTAGCATTTCTCCAATGGATTCACAGGAATTTAATTAAAGACCTTGTCAAATGCCCTGATGAAATGCAAACAGACTGCTGCCTTTTGCTTACCTGCCAGTCTAAAATTTCTTCAGGGTAAAAAAAAAATATGTCTGCTCTGAACATACAGAACACACAGGTTTTTATTTATCTCTATATATGTGCATATATGTTTTTGTTTTACTAAATTACCTGGTTAACCTCATCAAGAACTGGGTGTATATTTCTGTTACAACCTCCATCTAAATAGTATGCATGATTTAAATATCTTGGGGAGTTATGATAATATCACCTGTGATGGTTATACAGAATTTAATTCCATTTGTTAACATCTAGTTAGAAGGCAATTAATATCTCCTTGAGGGGTGTCCTCATCATCCTTTTATCCTTTCAGTAAAGGTGGTAGAAATAGATTATCACCATAGTGACAATCCCAGAATTTGTAAAGGTGCTGCTAGACTATCTATCAGATCTTAAATGCTTGCTCATTTCATTCAGTCTGGTAAAAATGGCAGCTCTATCACCAAGAAATATATTGGGTTCTCAGAGAATATTGCTATCTCATTAGTTCACAGATCAGTTCTTGTCCAGAAAAATATTTAACCAAACTTTACAAATCACATTAGAAAGATTTTCTGGAAACTGAGGGAAGATATTTAATCTAATACAGTGATTACAGAGTACCACACTAGCAGTCTGTGGGGAGAGGTTGGAAAGGGGAGATGTCTCAGACAACAAAGAACTGTCCTCAAGTCCCATAGCACTTCTCCCTGTCCCACTGGACACTCACATGGGGGAAACCATGTTCATAAATACTTGAACCTAGAACTTAATTATATATACATATGTGTGTGTGTTTTTGTGTGTGTGTGTGTGTGTGTATGAATATCTTACTCTTATCAAGCTTTTATTACACATTGATTTCTTTTTCAGAAAGGTAACTAACTGCCACGAAAATCCAAGGAAAATTTTACTTTGTGTTGTTAAGCATTATGCCAAGAGTTGTTCAGCATTTTGGAAAGTTCCATTTAGGGTGGCCAATGCCCCTCATGGTACTGGTAACATATTGGTGTCGTCCTGCATTTGTTATTGCATTCAGAGTATAATCACCAAGAAAAGTCATGAGTGTTCTAGTGTGCTTCTAACTGAAGAACTGCACAGCGAAATACACATTAGTTCATTCTAAATGACTCATTTCTCATTAAAATTAGAGTCAGGGCTGCACTTAAAAACTTCTATCTCTAGGCTGGGTATCCTATCTACAACTCTTGGTCTATGCTAGTCAAGAAGGTGTCATAAAGTATGTGTCAGAAGAAAATAAAGGAGGTGGTCGTGGATCTGAGAAAGTTGAAAACCACGGATACAGAACTACAGAATTTGGAATTTCCAGGACGAAAGCTATTATACCAAAAATAAATAGAATTTTTAAAGAAGAGAATGAGGCTCTTCTGCCCCCCCACCCCACCCCATGCATCCAATCCCTGATCCTTACTGCTCCACAGAGAATGAAATTGCATTTTAAAAATTGCTCCATTACAGCCAGCTGTGACTAGCGGTGAACGGGAGGTCGGCTCCGTCTGTGAACCTGAATTAAAAGCAACCAGCCCCCTCGTCTGTTCAGAGCCCATATTCTTGATTACATTTGACACAATCATCATCATCATATCTTAAGGCTCAAATCAGCCTGACAGTGCTCAACTCAGGGCTGCTTCTCCCAATTAGCTAGAAATTGGGGCCCAGATCATCTTCTAGGGAGTAAGTTTACATTTACCGTTTGGCTGTGGAGAAAAGGTGACGAACATGATGGAGGGAGCAAATCAATTTCCTAACTTATTTTTTTTAAAGATTTATTTATTTGAGAGAGAGAGAGAGAGAGAGAGAGCAAGCAAGAGAGAGAACATGAGCATCAGGGAGGGGCGGAGGGAGAGAAGCAGGCTCCCTGCTCAGCAACAAAGAACTATCCCCAACTGTCCCTGCTTAGCAAGGAGCCTGATGTGGGCCTCCATCTTAGGACCCCAGGATCATGACCTGAGCTGAAGGCAGATGCTTAACTGACTGAGCCACCCAGGTGTCACTCAACTTTGTAACTTATATAATAACTATTTTATCTTAAGTTCACCTAATGCTGGCAAACCCATTTTGATGGGAATGAAGAAGTATAAGCTTTTTGTTATTATTTTTTAAAAAATATATGAAGTTTAAGACAACTAGGGTCTGGACTAGAAAAGGAAGCTAAATGCATACTATGAATCTTTTTAAAGAAATATTTTCCAGGGGCACCTGGGTGGCTCAGTGGGTTGAAACCTCTGCCTTCGGATCAGGTCGTGATCCCAGGGTCCTGGGATCAAGACCCGCATCAGGCTCTCTGCTCAGCGGGGAGCCTGCTTCTCCCTCTCTCTCTGCCTGCCTCTCTGCCTACTTGTGATCTCTGTCAAATAAATAAATAAAATCTAAAATAAATAAACAAAAATAAATAAAAACAGCGATTGTACAAAAAAAAAGAAAAATATTTTCCAAATGAGAGCTTTTAAAAGGGTCTGTCCTTTTATATAAGAGGTTTATTAAAAATGACTTGTTGGGGTGCCTGGGTAGCTTAGTTGGTTAAGTATCTGCCTTCGGCTCAGTTCATGATCCCAGGGTCCTAAGACTGAACCCCAAGTCAGGCTCCCTGTAGGGAGCCTGCTTCTCCCTCTGCCTTTGCCACTCCCCCTGCTTGTGCACTCTTTCTTAAATAAATAAATAATTATTGGATAATTATAAATAATTATTATTGGATAATTATAAATAAATAAATAAATATTGGATAAATATGGGTTATTTGAAAATCAAAAGTGAAGAGATATCAGGGTTCTGAGGAGTGAATTTAAATAGGACCCTTAATAATTAACCACATGATTTGTTTTCGCTGCTTTCCAGGTAGATGCTAGGGATCAGCATGGATAAAGGTGCAGCCCTTGATAAAAACCTACACAAGTCGATCACTGACTAATTCCATGGCTTCTCTACCAATGTTTATGAAAGTGTTGTTATGAATGACTTTTGCTTGCCATAGAAAGGAGCTTAATTTTTTAAAATCCAGTCTGTCCTTTGCTCTCGGAGACCTACGAGCGCAAAGAAATCAAGTTCACCACATCAAAAGCAGTGCGAGGGTAGAGGCCAGTTTACAGGATGACTGTGGTGGATTGCATTTGGAAATACCCTTGAAGATCACCTCTCAAAGCTTAATTGACACAGGATGAGGCAGCACATCTAGGGAAGATTAATGCCATTTAGAATGACCGTGCTTCCGAGTTTGATCTGACTCTCCGTTCACTTATTGGTGTGAATCAAATTGTTAAATTGAATTTCAAAAATGTTACAGTGATTACTTAGGAAATCATTGGCTCCCCAAGCACTCCAGCAACGGGCAAGTTCCCAGCACCCCTGTAATGCCAGCAGACTCCCCCGCTCTCCTCAACACCCCTGAGCATGTCACTCACACACTTTCCTTCCTCAGTTAATGCTGTCAGAGGAAAAAACAGTGATTTCTGAATAAACTGTATTTAGTCCCGTTTCTTATTTGCACCATGCGCACCATTACCCGAGCAGCCTCTGGGAGCAAGTTTAATAATCAGTTTATTGTTAAATAGTTTGGGTTCTTGGGGGAAAAATGGCATTATCTATAGGTAAAGTAGTAGTTCATCATCCACACTTGAAAAATCGTGTTATTGAAAGGCATATACCTTTCTGTTTTTTCATTTGAAAACAGGAACATCATAATTTTCCCTACATGATCATGTTTTTCCTGGAGCATGTATTTAACAGTAGCTCTTAAAACTTGCAGTATATGATGTAGTTGTAATTAATTTAATCTTCATGAAAGTAATGCAATCAAAATAATAGTATTGGTGTAGCTTTGGTGTTAGGACTACTAAAACTGCCCGTTTGCTTTGTGAGTGGGATATATACTCAAGGAGAATTTGTTCACCATCCCTGACACCTACTGCAGTATCTCGCCAGGAGTGAGTGTTTAATTTTTACCAAAGCAATTAATTTGAAAATTGCCAATGTATATCCATATCAGTCTTTTCATTTTAGATATTTTGATTAGGTAGTAATCATACTAGTGCACATGTAAATGTCACTGTTTGAGTCTGACTTTTTTCTTTCAAAGTTAGAATCATAAGGCTCTTGCCAGATAACTCATTTTCAAAAGTAGAAGTTGGCATAACTTTGAGTTATAGATAAGGAAGACGGAGAGGTGCTTGTTTTTTCAGGAATTGAGGCAAATACTTGCTTAGATGCCCTCCTGGAGCCAGTCGTATTAATGATGCTGGCAAAGGTACAGAAGAGTTAGCAGAACTATCTCAAGTATTAAAAAGCAACAACTGATCCTACATGAGAAAATTCTCCAAGAATTAGAGAACTCCAAGTCATGTAAATGATGTGGCAATGTAAACATAGGGAAAAGATTGTCTTCTGTCCCTTCAACTACAAAAATCATCTCTTTGTCAGAACTGCCAAAAAGCTGGGGATCTGAGCTTGGGAAAGTAAAGGGAAAGTAAAGGACTTTCTATACCTTGGTATCTTTATCTGAGTTATAAACATTGGGAGGTTGAAATCGGTGATGAAGATTTAGAAAAGTTTAACTTGAGCCTGTAAAATGTTATACTCATTTGGAATGTGGGCCAACAAATTATAAAGATGTCTGCCTACCTGTTCGTCCTTTGACAAGAGAGGGCAGAACTCAGCCTGAGCAAGCTCCCCTACCCTAGCAATCAAGGACCCGTGATGGAGAGGGAGTCACAAGCCAGGGGCTTGCCAAGGAGTCTGCAAAATCTTGCTATAACTTTGAGCTCAAACAATGGTTCTCCAAACTGCTCTACTGAAAAGCTCTAGCCTCTCAGAGTAGAACTGGCCTGTCCATCAGGAATGATTGCCAGGTGAGATGGGTTGGCTGGTTGGCCACTCTATAGGAGAAATATATGAAGGCTGATTCATACACACACCAAAGGCTTGGCTGGGCGTCTAGAATTGTCTAACTGCCAGGGTAAATTTTTCCGTCACAAGCAGCAACCTAACAATTAGGCTAAATGTAATCATTAGCAGGTTGTAGATTATATGTTTTGGGTGGGGAAAAAATTTATAAGAGTTAGTCCCATGCTATTAAAATGTTGACAAGAATGGAGTATCAAGGAGGGTTAATGGAGTTTGTTTCAGGGGAAAAAAAAAACTTATTAGCAGATCCCAGCAATTATAAGAGACTCTATTGTTCATTGCTATCTGCTAAAATGAAGTCTTCTTTTACTAAAGGTATTCTACATTATTTCTGTTATTTCTAAATGACCTCCCCTCTATTCTCATTGTAGAAATCTCAGGAAAACAGGTTCAGTACGAGTCAAATACACTGTACCTGAGAATCAAACTCTCTTTCTCTCTCTTTATCATCATCTTGTTCCTTTTCCTCCTTCCGCTCCTCTTCCTCCTCTTCTTTCTTTCTCTCTCACTCTCTGCCCTACCTCTCCCTTAGCTACCCAGCTATCTATCTATGAATATTTCCAGAAAAAGTCCCTAAGCTTGTAAGAGAATATGAGGTGACAATAATAGCTCCAAAGAAACAACAGAAAAGATGTCTGAGTAGAGTCAATGGTAGAATAATACTACTTCCTTTCAGCAGTATGGCAAATTTATAGGCTAATGCCCCAGTGCAGAGTTGAACTAATGGTACATGAAATACTACCCAGAGAACTCACAGTGAAATGATCTCCACTCGGGGGTCTGGGCTAGATGCTATGCTATCTTACAAATGCTTACTGAGTTAATTATCATTTTATAATACATATAGTTATTTTATAATAGAATAATTATTGGATCAGATGCTATAGTGTCACGTAAGGCTCTTCTTGAGAAATTGGTTCCAAGGTCAAAGTTTTAGAAGGAATACATACTATATAGAGTATCACTTTTCTCACACATTCCTGAACATACATACTTTATTAATGCATACACACTAATAAAAAGTCTGATTAATTCTACAGACATTTGTTTACCTTTACTCAATCTGATAGTACCCAAACTTTGTTTTGGACCATAGAATCCTTTCATAACACTCATTAAGATAAAATGGAGCTAGTTCTGAAAAAAAAAAAAAGTCTAAAGGAAGAGTATATGAGAAAGATCAGGATGCTAAAGTCATGTGTCTAGCTGCTGCTTGAAATTATTGTTCAAAGGTTTCCCAACCTGTTCTTGAATACTTCTACAACCTTATAAGGTAGGCTGTTCCATCTCTGGATAGCTCTATCACAAAATTCCTTTCTCTACTGAGCTGAAATGCAAGTTCTTAAGACTATATTATATGCTTGAATTTACCCAGGCTAAATCCCCATTGTTTTCCTTTGTCATTGCTTTACTGCTGTGGTGGGGGGAGGGGGCTGGAGTGAAGGAGGGAGGATTACTGTCAATAAATGCCCTATGTTGTCTCCCCTTCTGAATGTTTCGGTTGGCATCATGCAGTGGTTCTCCAACTTAATATGCTTAGAAATGGCTTGGAGACTGGTCAGATTGTCAAAAGTTTTCTGGGCCCCATCCCCAGAGATTCTGAGATTAGTAGGATGGGGTAGGACTCATGCTGTGCATTTGTATTGAGCTCACAGGTGATACAAATGGGCTAGTCCAAGCACCACACTTGGAGTCACACTGGGGTATTGTATATCTTGATACTCTGCCAAGACCCCATGCTCTCTAGCTGGTGGGAATATTGGCTGCTAACTGCTCACAGCTGCCTCTATCACCGGAAATTGGCCTCAGCTATAGTTAACTGTTTTATCCAAGGTTGTCCTCTCCTCCTGGGCGACTCAGAACCAACGAGTGGCTGGCTCTAGAGTTCAAAGGCCCAGCCTCCTCGCCTCAATTCAGGATGTCTCTGAAAGGATACTGCAACTTCCAGAGCTCCCCTGTGAATTTGTTGAGACCTCAGGTTCACTTCAGGTTAGCTTGTCTCTATGCCCAATGTTACCTCTGTCACAGCCTTCCACACATATCTCATCGAAATACTCTTCAACAAAATTTCTGCACGCAACTCTCTATGTTAGGGAGTTTTCTTCCCTGTTTCCAGGGAGCCCCAACTAAAACAACTGGATTTTATTTTTATTTTATTTTTCTTTTAAACACAAATGTAGTGCCTTATATTTCAATTTCATCTTTCAATATTCAGCTTATCCCTACAATTTGTTGAAATCTTTTTGGCTCCTGATACTCTTGTCTACCATATTTGCTACTTCTTCCTGCTTTGTGTCATTGGCAAATTTGATAAGAATGCTATCTATGTCTTCATCCAAGTCACTGATGAAAATATTGAAGAGGACAGAGCTGAGATTAGATTACTGTGGAAAGCTGCCAGAACCTCCTTCCAAGTTGATATGTATCCATAAACAGCAGTGAAGGGAGCCCAGGCCTGAGTCAGAGATTTGGGTTTGGAACACCAGCTCTGAGGAGAGGTAAGTAGCTTATACGGATACCTAAAAAGAACAATATTATTTTAGTTTCTATGTTAATAGGCAACTTAGGTGCTCCTTACATATTACATATTAATAAATCACATCTCACCACCAAAAATCCAAAGAAAATCATAAATAATCATGAATTTGTGATTATTATTTATCTAATTTGCCTCAGGATGGAAGCTGTATTTGGGCAATTTGATGGAGGGTTTGTGTCACTTAAATATTTTTAAAAAGAGGTTGTGATAAAATGGATGTTCAATACCTAACTCAGTTTCACAAGGTAGACCTATAATACTCATGATACAGAAGAAACACAGAACTCCTCAGGAATTGTGTGCATCGCCATCAGTGTAGGCGACATAGGTTATGATCTCCACAGGTGTTTGGGGTAGGGCACTTTGACTTGTTTTTTTTTTTTTTGAAGATTTTATTTATTTATTTGACAGAGAGAGATCACACGTAGGCAGAGAGGCAGGCAGAGAGAGAGAGAGGAGGAAGCAGGCTCCCTGCTGAGCAGAGAGCCCCGATGTGGGGCTCAATCCCAGGACCCTGAGATCATGACCTGAGCCGAAGGCAGAGGCTTAACCCACTGAGCAACCCAGGCGCCCCCACTTTGTCTCGTTTTAAATGCTCTGTGGCTTGAGGACACTGACTGGACATAAAGTGATGTCATGAATGTCATACTAGGGATTTGATGAAGCTAACTGCGAAGGTGAATCTTAGAGGATACTTAGAACACACAAGGGCTGCACTGCATGGACAAGTGATTTACTGGCTAATGGAAATGGTTTTTCTGTCTTTGGGTGAACACTGACACTAGGCAGCATGGCCAGAGCAGAAAGCACTGGCTGGAGGCATGACAATATTGCTTTTGTTCCTGACTATTTAGTGAGTCACCACCTACCTCAAGAAAGTTATTTCCCCTCCCCCGTATTTTTTCCTTGAAAAAGATATAACCTGCACACTACCTTAATAATAAAAATGTAGTAGGGAAATTTTCAAGAAAAAAAAACTATCTGAAAGTACTTTCGACTTTGACTATTAATAAGTTGGGAAGAAGTAAAAAAAAAAAAAAAGGCCAAAAATATATTTCCAGACATAGGATGAAAGGAAATGCTAAAAATGTGAAGGGTCATTCTGTATCTCTTAATTTAAAATGTTCTACCACAAATACATTCCACTTTATATTAGGGAAAATGATTTCTAAATATAGAAGAAGCTTCTAAACACAAAACAATGGTAGATAAAATATCAAAACAGAATGTCAAAGGGGCCCAATCTGAGCTCAGAAATAAGATAAAGAAACCCGTGGGTCAGAAATAGTAGAGAAACTCCAACTGGTGTGTAGGATTGAAGTCATAGGCTGTGCAGCTCTGGGACGGGAAGTCAAAATTGGCCGTCAGTTGAGATTTTGCTGGGCTCGGGAATCTGAAAATGTTCTGGGCAAGATAAAGGACCGAAGGCAGGCTCTTGGCTTCAAGAAGTTAGGGATGGTATCAGGTTTCCCAACCCATAAAAGGAGGCTGCACCCAGGACAGCTGTTGACCTAAGAACTGCTTCCATGACCCCCTTTTAGGGGAAAAACCAAAAAGATGAAATTTCACAGAACTCACCGACATCTATCTGTCTTGCTTAATTTTTAGAAATAAGGAATATGTTTAAATTCATTGTTTATAGAAAAAAAATCCTATTTTAAGCTGAATAAAGCCAAAAGATCCCTAAACTACATGTTAGAATGAGATAAAATTACAAGTGAAATGATAATTATATCCATTTATTAAGTTAACTTAATAAAAATAAACTCTAGCTCATGTATACATTTTATTGAATATTTTTTAAAAAGTTTTTTTTTGAAAGGGAGAGTGATGGAAAGAAAATTCAGAATATGAATATCATTGAAAAGTAATATCATGGACATGGTTGCTAACATCAAGGGTTCAATGAAACCAAGTAAGGGAAACTTTCTCCCATTTGTTTTATTTTGCCAAAATATTAAATTTATGAATGAAGACAAGAAAGGTCCATCTGTGACCTAGAATTGTTTCCTAAAGGAAACAATTCTAAGTTATCTTTAGTTTTGGAGTCTTTTCACGGGTAAACTGTATGCAGGGGCATCACCAAACATCTCTTTGGGTGTGCTGGTAGAGCCTGGTTTAGGACTACATGATCAGGATAGGAAGCAAATGGCTATTTGGCTACATCGCCAGGTAATTTTCCACACCAGTAAATCACCGGTGATATGGTTCCAAATGTCTCCCTTTTTGTGCAATCTCTGCAAGCTAAAAACATTCTAATTACTTTAAAGGAGATGACATAAAATGAAGCAGGCAGTTAAGACCAAGAACATTTTATATCCATATGGATCATGACACTCCCTGGCCCAGTGCCCCAAGGTTTTGCATTACAGGTATTATATTACCCTATTGTAACATAGTGAGAATTCTTGTGCTTCATAATCAGCAGGAAAGATTGGGTCTCAGTAGTATAAAAAGTGGAGGGCCTTATAACTATATACACATCTCTCCCTTGAAGAGCCAAGAGAAACTCCCTCCTATTGCCAGAAGAAGCATATCTAAAAGGTGCATATTTTAATGCACCAAATACTTTAAGTCCTTAAGATGGACTATATAGTATATTTCACATGAGAGGGATTAAAAATAGGTGACTCTAAATTGAGAAGTTTGAGCTGGTATCCTTAGGGTCATTTGTTGCTTTAATATTTATGATGATGCTACAAATATATCACAAGCAGTCCCTGACTTAATAAGAGGTTATATTTTCAACAAATGTCCTGTTAGCATCATGTCATATTCTTTACATAGCTTCAAGGGCAGCAGCAAATCTTCATCCTTTATATTCTGGGGAATAATCCAAAGTCATCTGATGCCCAACATCTGATTATTTCATTCAATTCATGATTACTGAGTACAAGTATTGAGCAAAGACAAGGTATGGCTATACAGTAATACAAAAATGTTCTGATGCTCATATAATAGTCCCCAGGTATTCCAGAAAAAGAATTCTGAAAATGTTTTTGGAAGGGCCAGCATTTGTGGATAGAACATAAGTCTCTTTTATCAAGTTGCCATGCCCATCCTTCTGCTAAATAAACCAACTGCCAAACAAGCAAAAATTTGTGATACTATTTGCTTTTCTTTCCTAAAAAACATGAAGTTTATTTATTGACTTCTTTGTTCGTTTTTATTTTCAGAAAAATTCTGATATGCTGTTGGGAGTATATCACATATGTAAATATCATCCATCAGGTCTTAGGAAGAAAAAGAGCACTGGGAGCAAAGGGAAACCAGAGGATTAATTTTAAGGAAAATCACTCTGAGGCCAGCATGAAGGCCAAATGAGTGTGGAGACCTAATGGCTGGGAGGACAGAGCAAACGTGGTTACAGTCTTTGAGGTAGAATATGGACAAGCTCTAGGATGAGTTGGCAATAGGGATGAAGAAAAGGGGGTAGTTTCTAGAGCAAGTTTTGAAGTAGAAATCACAAAGTCTAGAAGCCAATTTAATAAATGTATCAATAAAGTAGAGAAGAGAGAGGGAGGGAGAGGCAGAAGGAATTCTTAGGTTTCCAGTTTTAGAGATGATTCAGTAATCAAACTACACTGAAAATAAAGTCTAGCATTGTTTTAGGGGCAGACAATGACTTCTCCTTTAGAAGTTTTGGACCCTGTAGGATGGACAGATGGAAACACATGGTAGATGGCTGTAAGTACAGTTCTGGACATTGGGAGAAAGATAGAAGATGGAAATAAAAACTGAGAAATCTTAATGGTAGTTGAAACCAACAGATAAAGGTACTTGAAATGTGTATAGAAAAGAGAAAGGATTAACAATAGAGCACCAACATTTAAGGGATGTAAAGAGCAAAGATAGCCTATATAGATTATTGTTACAACTCCCAAATTCATATCTCAAGTCATGATCACTCTTTGGAATTTAAGATTTTATATCTACCTAACTACTCCATATCTCCACATAGAGGCATGACTGGCACATCAAAAATAACATGTCCCCATCGTCTTCCTAGGATGTGTTGCTTATTTTCCCAAAGATTTATTTATTTTTAACTTGAGAGAGACAGAGAGAGGGAAAGAGAGAGAGAAAGTGGGTGGCAGGGGAGAGGGAGAGAGAGAATCTCAAGCAGATTCTCTGCTGAGCACAGAGCCTGACATACGGCTGGATCTTATGACCCCGAGATCATGACCTGAGCCCAAATCAAGAGTCAGACACTTAACCGACTGAGCCACCCAAGTGCCTTAATGCATTGCTTTCGATGTCTTTTCCATCTCAGTAAAACGAGTGTCCCATCTTCCAGTTGTTCAGGTAAAAACTCTGCAGCCATCTTGGATTCCTCTGTTTCTTTCACACCTAAATCTAATTCATTAGAAAACTTTTTGGGTTCTGTCCTCAAAATAGACTAGAATCCAATCACTTCTTACTATATTCACTTCTCCTATCTTGACCCAGACCACAGTCATCTCTTGAGGAAATTATGACAACAGTCTCCTAAAGGTTTCACTACTTCCCTTTAGTGTAATACAGCACACTAAACAGAGGGGCCAGGTGAGTAAAACCATGCCATTCCACTGCTCAAAACCCTCCAAGGAATCCTATCTCATTCCATGTGAAAGTGAAAGTCCTCTGGGGGACCTAGAAGGCCAGATGTAACCAGATTTCTCTAATCTCTCTGAACTCCATACCTGCCAAGCTCCTGTGACCCTCTCCTGTTACACTGGTCTCTCAAGGGTTCATTCAAAAGGCTAAGAAGATTCCTGCCTCACGGCATTGCCACTTACTAGAATCTCCTGAAATGTTTTTCTTCCACATGGCTGCCATCCTCAGGTCCTTTGTATTTTGTTTTAACGTCAACCTTCCCATGTGACTTTCCTTAACCACCATATTTAAATAACAACAGTTCATTTTCACCACACAAACCTATTCTCAGCTCCTTTCCTTCTTTCTTGCCACATTGTACTTGTCACAATTTAAAATCCCATATATTTAACTTTCTTATTTGTTAATGTCTATTTTGCACCTTCTCCTTCCCCAAATAAAAGCTTCATGAGGGTAGGAATTTTCATTGCTATATACCAAGTACCAAGACTTGGGCCTGCCTAGCACCAAAATATTCTTGAGTAAGTGAATGAATGCTTATGATATTTATGACAGATGACATTTACTGAGCTCTTACTATGTACCACACATGTGCCAAGAACCTCAGTCTTACTGTATGACTAGAAAAACAGGAGAATTGCAGAACAATTTCATTCTGGAAACCAGGCAAGGGAAAGTTTTGAAAAGTCAAGTTGATCGACGGGACCAATGTTAAAATGAAGTCAAGTAGATTAATAAATAAAAATAGGGCAGTTAGTGATTTTAAAAGTCACTGACTATCTTAGTGAGCCCTCATTTTCAGAAAAGCAAGGGGGTGGTACCAGAGAAGCCAGACTGTAGTGGGTCAAAGCATAATCAGGAGGTGAAGAACAGGAAACAGTAATCCCAGATACTGCTTCAAAAACTCTCATAGTTTCAAGCTGATCAAAAAAAATGATGGCAAGGGGAAACAAGCACAACTATATAGAAAAGACACTATCCTAAGAAGGTTCTTGTAGAATGAGGGAGACTGCAACATGATATTTGGCCGAAGGGGAGGAGCAAAGAAAAAGAAAAGAAATTGATGATCCCCGAGGGAAAAAAAAAAAAGCAGAAAAATTTTAAGAAAAAAAATGTGCTGGAGAATCTGAAAGAGATTCATTGTCCAGCTAGAACAGCTCTTTGCTGTACCCATAGTAGGGCTCAATATTTTTTCCCTTTCCTTGTTTCTTTAAAGTGGAAAAGAGAAAGGACCTAGGAATAGAGAAGCAAAAAGTAACTTACGCATGCTTCATGGTTGCCAAAGATGGCGAATACTGGTGACAGTTTTTCAGTGTATCAACTATGAATTGTGATTATTCAAATGTGAAACATATTATTAGGGAGAACAGGAGAACACTGAGGTGTTATTTTGAGGAAGAGCATATTTCCATGCATATACTTGCATATACACATATGTGTATGTATGTATGTGTGTGTATATTATATATATATGTATATATACATACATATATATAGATAGATAGATAGAGAGAGAGAGAGAGAGAGAGATTTTCCTCTCTATTTCTCTCTAAAAATCCTAGAGAGATTTTTTGGGTATCTGGGAGCTTTTTCAAGAAAGTTCCAGCCATGCTGAACTCTCTGACACTAGGACCAGGCCCTCTACTTGATGAGTTCACTCTGGCTGGATGGTAGGTTAATGTAGAAGCCCTCATATAGCTACAGACAGAAAATTCAGGTTAATGCTCATTTCTTGTTTAAAGAGTGATCCTGGAATAGAAAGAAGGAAATGAAATCTCATGACAGTGTCATCATAAAGTCTTCAGCCAGATGGCAGTCCTTGAAATCTAATCCTTAGAGGCTTCTCACAATCATTTGTAATATCACGTCTAATAGTATCTTATTCACCAATTCATATCTATTCGTAGAGGTTGAAAACAAAGAAATGAACTTGGAGAGGCCCTCGTTTCTGGCTTTCTATGTTAACATGGACTCTATTAGGAATCTGATCAGGAAAACAAAATATTCTCCTACATAGGTCACAGTGATGAACTATGTTCTGATCTCAATTGTTAAACTGCAGGATTTAGTTGAGAAATAGCCTTCTCTTTTAATCATTGTGTAGTACATCAATTCCTTTTAGGCACATGTGGCCCTTTGCATTTCTCTATATGAAATGGTAAAGTTCTTGTCAAAGCCAAGATGTAATTTGAGGTTCTTATGACCTATTAATAAACTTAAGCTCAACACTAAAATACAAAACAAAGTTACTTAACTTTTTTAAGGATTTCCTTTATTTATTTGAGAGAGAGAGAGAGTGAGCGAGCATGTCTGTGCAAGCACGGGGAGAAACAGATGGGGAGGGGGAAGGCAGGGGAAAGTATCTCAAGCAGAATGTGGAGTCTAAGGCAGGGCTTGATCCCATGACCATGAGATCATGGCCTGAACCAGAACCAAGAGTCACAGGCTTAACGGACTAAGCCACCCAGGTGCCCCAGTTCACTTTTGTTTTTGATTATGTTTCCAAACTATAGCCTGTCACTATACAATGTCAAAGTAAAATTTGTCAAGTTACAATTTTTACATGTTATTCAACAATTGGCAACTGCACTGAAGAGTTTGACTGAAAGCTGGTTGAAGTTTTATTTTTTTAAAGATTTTATTTATTTATTTGACAGACACAGAGATCACAAGTAGGCAGAGAGGCAGGCAGAGAGAGGGGGAAGCAGGCTCCCCACTGAGCAGAGAGCCCGATGTGGGGCTCGATCCAAGGACCCCGAGATCATGACCTGAGCCAAAGGCAGAGGCTTTAAAACACTGAGCCACCCAGGTACCCCGACTGAGGTTTTAAATAGGCTTGCAAATGTCTCAATATTATGCATGTATTTGTCTATATGACCAAAAGTCTCAGGGCAGATGGTACATTAGTGTCCTGCAGTAAAGCCTGAACTCTGAGAAATAGTGTCACCAGAATTCTTTCAGCAGCATCCCTTCTACCTAAAAAGTCATATTTATATGTACTTTTCAAAGATATGAGTATTTTTTTATCCATAACCCAAATATCAATATTAGTAATTTCTCATGTTAAAATTGTTTGTAAGACTAACAACAAAAGTGAGTGTTTCTATGCCGTGATGGCTGTAGTTTTTGAGACTTGAAATACCAACTCTACGAAGTGGATAAATAGAGAAGATATAAAGTAGAAACAAGGAAATAAAATAATGTGAACCAATACCTTTTTATTTTTAAGAAATTGTTGTAAATGTGCCCTACATTGCTTAGCTGAACATGGACAAAGATGATGTGGAGCAGGACTACCAGGCAAATTTTTTTGTGTTGATGGAAATGCTCTCCTTTGCACCATCCAGTAGGGAAGTCACTAGTTACCTGTGGCTCTTGAGCACTTAAAAGGTGGCTGATGAGATGGGGAAAATGAATTTTTAATTTAATTTTAATTTACATTCAAATTGCCACCTGTGGCTACTGGTTATCCCTATTGGATAGAGTGAATCTAGAGGAAGATGATGATTTTATTTCCCTCATCGGTTTACCTGGACAAGACACTGGATAAAAAGGTCAAGATAAAAGATCATATAAAGAGTTCTCTTTTTCTTTATCTACATAGCACAGGATCTATAAGAACGCAAAATAAGAGAAGCTGAGAAGCTGTAGGCAAGTAGAATACGACTTCATATGTGTGGTTGACATACACAGCATTACACAGAATGTGAACTTGGAGTACAAAGGTTTCATTAGCCAGCGGAGAATCCAGCTCTCCTTGAGACCTTTCACACTGACCAGGACAACCATCAAGCCCAATGGCCACTGTTTTATGAACCTCTGTAAATATACTATATAAACACAATGCACATGAATCTTTGAGCTACATGAATATACTCTCTTTACTCAAAGATCTGATGGGTTATCTTTCCAGGGAACTTAAGGCTGTCCAGCTACAACATGCCAGTTTCCCAGTTTATTCTTTCCATCCCCTTTGAGGCAGACATTCTCTCTTGGCTGACTCAACCCCAATCATTAGCCACTAGAGGTGGTTTTTTGGCACAGTTCTGGTCCTCAATTTCTTGGGAAACCCACTGCTTTCCTGATCCAAGCACCACTCCTTCTCCTTTTTCTTCCTGCTGGAATGCGCATGTTCTGAGGGACATGCCAAAAAGAACGGGGAGACTTCAAGGCTGACAATGCTGAGCCGTTGAGCCAATGTCACCATCTGCCTACCTCTGAACCACTCAATAAATGAGGCAAATACACCTCTATTAGGTAAGCTACTGAACTTGGGTTTTCTGTTATTTGGAATGGAAAGCATTCCTAATGGATACAGTTTTCTTCTGTGTTAAGTTATTGGCGCACCAGAACACTTGTAGTTAGTTATTTTTCATTAGTTCATTTACCTATTTAATAAAAAATGTGTTGGGGGTAGTTATCATGTGCAAAGCTAAGTGCATGGTAATAGGGTAGACAAGCAGCCCATGGGAATACCCTCACAGAGCCAACATTCTCATAAGTACACTAAAGTAATGAGGTAAACTCTACAGATGGGGCCTAAAAGTCAGAAAAGACTTCCTGAAGGAATTGGCATTTATACTGAGACCTAGATAATGAACCGAAGTTAACCAGGCAAAGAGGAAGGAATAATATATAAATATCAGGTCAGGAGGCAGCACATTGCTATGAGGAAATGAAAACAGCTCAATGTTACTTAATTATGTGTGTGGAACCTGGGAGGGGAGACTGAGGGAATGCAGAAAATGAGGCTGTAGTTTTAAGGAAAGGCTCAATCACACATGACCTTGAAATCATTTAAAAGAGTATGGACTGTCTTCAGAAAATAATGGATAAGCCATTGAAGGCTTTAAAAGTCAGAGGAGGGTGAGCTACATAAATATGCCGTATTTAGAAAGATCGGCCTGCCTTTTATGTAGAGAATGGGTAGGAAGTAGGAAGACTAGAAGGAAGGACACCAAGTAGGTCAATGATGTAGTAACTAATGACAGTTGAGGGGGACAGAAAAAGAGAAGTGGTTGGATTTGAAAGTTACTTCAGTGGTAAATAGCTTTGTGATAGCTTAGCTACTGGGGCTGTAAAAGGAAGAATGAAGCATGAGTTTCTATTTGGCAACTGACTGGGTTGTGGTAATGTTCACTAGAGAGGCATTGTGGGAAGAGAAGTAGGCTGCATCTGGAAAAAAAGGTTGGAAGAGGGTAAACATGAGTTCAGCCTTGGGCCCATTCAGTTTGAGATTCCAGAGGGATGTTCAACTGGAAATAAGTCAGTGGGATACGCAAGTCTGAAAATCACAGGATCACTGTCAGTGGCAAATGACATAAAGGGATGGTCATCAGTGTACTCACAGAGTATACATAAGAAAGGCATGGGGAGGAACTTTAGAGGCAAGAGTTAAAATTAGTTTGGCAGACTTCAGCTTCTGTAGGAGCCAGTGGGAAATGGAATTTGGCTGCTAACATCCTATTTAAATTTAGCCATTGGAGAAATAATGGTATACCTTCCTTAGGCAGTGGATTTTTAGGGACTGAGTCAAAAAATATAAACTGGAAGCTCCTCCAAGGGCTTGAAGAAGCCAAGCCCTTAAGGAAGTGATTAAAAGGAGAGAGAGAGCCACTTGCACATCAGAGGAGCATGGGAATGTGGAGCCAGGAGACTTCCAGTAAGAGCGGCATAGGTGAGATAGGCTTCCCCCCCACTGAAGCCCTCAGTTTGTACCAGGAACAAGCTTTCTTTTTGGTCCCCTTTTAGCTTACATTCCCTAAACTCACCAAATTAAGTTCTGATCTTAATTTGCTTTTCCAAAGAGACTTCTCTTTGACAAACAAGCATTTCCTATTGAGATTGAACTACTGAGTCTCTGATACCATTGGCTTACATATGTGTAAGTTTCCTGAGCCTAATCTGCCCTTATTTAATTCAACAGATACCAGATCTGTATTTGAATTGAAAAATTCAAACCTTGCTACTGAGAGGAAACAGTCACTTTAAGAATTTTTTTTTTTTCTGATTATCACTGCATTAGTCAGGCTTGCCCTCTCTCCACCAGGGTCCATGTGATGGAGCCCTGAGGGTAACTCCCAACTTCAGGTTGCAACTTCTTTTCCGTGGTCATCTGAATACCTGCTGTCTGGAATTCAACACTAGAGCTGCTCTCTCCCCTCAGGGCCACCGGTGCAAATCCAGTTTTGCAGGAGTTTTCACTCTTTAATTCCTAACTCAATTTCAAGATTTATTTGCTTTCTCAGTTTCCACATATCAGTAACTCACTACTCCTAAGAGTTTCTGCTCTTAGTTCAAAATCTGTTGGTTTTTCTCCCCCTGATGGAGGCCTTTTCTTCTTAGTCTAGGCCACCTAACTGACATCTTCAGCAATTCATGACATCTTCTGGAATTTATTTACATTTCACTGTGGTTTTCCTCATCACTGTACAGGTACTCTTTTTGCCCCTATTTTTTTTAAAGATTCTATTTATTTATTTGAGAGAGAGAGAGAGAGAGAGAGCACAAGCAGTTGCAGGAGTGACAGAGGGAGAGGGAGAAGCAGACTCCCCTCTGAGCATGGAGCCCGACGCAGGGGCTGGATCCCAGGACTCCAGGGATCATGACCTGAGCTGAACTGCCTCTGTTTTTTGATAGAACTAAAAATAAGTACCCAATAATCCTTAAGTTACCATCGCATGAACAAGGCAACCACATCATGCAAAGAGAGTCATCATTCAACAAGAATTTCCCAGCTCCCCATCACATCACTTGGTTCAGGACCTCAGGATAGGTCAAATAAGAAAGAGGGTCTTTCAAATCATAAGGGACTCTGGACTCCAGGAAACAAACTGAGGGTTACAGAACGGAGGGGAGTGGGGGATGGGGTAACCAGGTGATGGGTATTAAGGAGAGCACCTGTTGTGATGAGCCCTGGGTATTATATGCAAATAATGAATCGTTGAACACTACATCAAAAACTAATGATGTGCTATATGTTGGCTAATCAAGTATAAAAAAAAAAGGGGGTCTCTGTCCATAGGGAGTTTAGACTAATATGAAGGACAAACATTAAATAATTAGTTACATAATTCATGTTTTTACTTAAAATTAGGATAAATGCTATTAAAAGAAAAGCACATGGGGTTAAAGGAGTGCATAATAAGGACACAGAATCTACCTTTAGGACACAGAGTCTCTAAGGGCTGTTAATTTTCATTGATATGGAGGGGGAAATGAAGTTCTGAGTCATGTTACACTGCACAGATTTTCTTATTGAGTATATGGAATGAGTTACAAACAGCAGCACCATGGACAGCTATAATCCCATCATGAAACCCCAAACGACCTCCCTGTCAGATTAAGAATGGGGCAGCACGTGTCACTATGGAATAGAATGATATTTCTTTAGATAGAGTTCTCAAAATGTATTGGTAAATGGCTCTTTTGACTATAAATCAGTACTTTGTGTTTGTCTAAACTCTTAGTTATAGCACCGCCTTTGCAACTGTGGGCAAATCACTTAATTTCACCAGTCTTTGGTCCCTCATCTTTAAAATTCTAGAGGATTTAGGATTTAGGCAAGCCTGCAAATTTAGTTGATATTTGTCACCTTGGATCCTCTGAAGCCCCTCCAAAGCAGGATTAGGGAAATAAATCTGCGTGGTCCACCTAGTGTCACCACCCATCCATCGTGACAACCAACCCTAGTTTCAGAAATAATGTTGGTCATACCTTTTATGAATGCTTGCCCAGGAGGCATTGATGTTCTCTGTTATCATGTGGACTTTTCTGGTATCATCTGCAGAATAATCCCGGAGAAGTTTCAGTGCCAAATCATTTGCAACATCTACATTTATCTGCCACTGGCGGAGGTCTTTGGCCAACTGCTGTGGATGCATATGGGAAAGAAAATGAACGTCAGTTTTCTCTGAAATCTTAAGTTGCAGTTTCTTAAAATTTTTCATAAATAGGTTTTGAATCCCCAGGTCAGAACATGTCTACATGATAACTTTTAACCTACCATGTCATTTAGTCAATCATGGCTGTATAAACTAACCCACTTTTAATGACAAAACTTTTCAAATGCCGCATCTTGAGCAATACTCAGTACTGGGTATTTCAATTTAGTGACAATTAACTTGAAATCTACTGGGCTTAATTATTTTTCTCATGGGACAGAACAAACTATAAAAATAAGCTCCTGTATAGTTGTTGAGTATGAGACATATACTAAAATTTGAACGGAAAAACAAATCTCATTTATTTCTTTCCCTCTTCATTAACTTGTTGAATTGTTTATGTAATTAGTGCCATCTACTGGCATTCAACTACAGCTGCATATAGAAATATCACATCAAAAGAACAGTACTGTTATCCTAGTTATGAATGTTTTTGAAGGACCAGTTTATTCATAATACTTTAATAAATATCCTCCTTTTAAATTAGAATAAAATTTCAAATGTAAGAATCTTGCTAAACCAAATGACCTGTGTTTTCTTGTTTGTCTTTGACAATTGAGTATTATCAAGCTCACTTGATAGTATCACTTGATACACCACATATAAAATAAGTAAACCAATAACAGGTTTATCTGGAAATATAATTAACCATGGCTATAAGTCCATGGAAGAAGATTCTAAGCATTAAGATGATATTAAATAGTTAAGATGGTCATATCAAATCCAACATAGTAGGTTAAACCACTGACAAAGGGACAGAGGAACAGGAATAGGCAATTCAAACAATAGGAAGATTAAAAGATTTCCATTTTAAAAATTAACTTAAAAAACAGAGTATTAAATCAAGATGGTATAATTTGACACCAATTAAATTAATAAAAAAATAAAACCCAAGCTGGAAAGGCTGTGGTAAAACTAGCATGTTCACATACTACTGCTGGGAACAGTATCAAGCAGGACAATCTGGCAATAGGTATCAACTGCCATACAAATGCTTACTCCCACTGACCTACCAATTATACTTTTGGTATTTTCTCCTAATAAAATATTTAAAAGAAGAGAAATACATTATAGGAATAAAGAGCTTCATCAACTAATATAGTACAAAAAATGAGAAAATTTCAGTGTTTAATGAGAAGACATTAAACTAACACAATACATCAACCCAATGGTCTAACGTGCAGTAAATGTGCACCAAAGTCATACATAACAAATGAAACACAATTTCTAGCTATACTGTATTTCTTAAATCTGTAAGTCATGAATTAGAAGGGGAACACAAGAAATTGAAATGAACTGATGTTTCTGAAGAGTAGTCATTTTTGTTGTAATATCTGTTCTTTCATGCTGGTATGCTGTTTATATAATAAAATCAAACAAGAGTTATTTTAGCATAGTTCCAGTATGTTTGGGTGGACTCCTATTCCTTGAAAATGTATAATGTACATATAATCTGGCATTTCCTCATTCACTAGAACATCCTATTCTTGACTCAAAAGAAATAATTGCGTTTATTGCATAAAACAAAGAGCCAAATAATCAAATTAGTACCGAGCATCTAAAGCCATTATCGCTAACTTTTGAAAGGAAAAAGGGAGAAAGTTTTTAAAGATGTAGAGAATAGTTGCTACACTATAAAGCAATTAAAATGTATTCTTGTGGAATGACTGCTTTTCCTTATGTTCTCATTTTATCAAGCCCTGTGGTTCGTATTTTCTACTTTTTGGAACCTCACACTATTCAAAAGCCTTTCTGAGGTGAATCATACCCCCTTGAAGGTTTTTGCTTTCTAGAAATATCCTAAGGTACAAAATGACCATTCCATCCCTTCCACTCCTTACTTAAGCCAAACTACAGTGTTAAAGTAATATGTACTTGTAACTGGGCCTTCTTATCCATAAGATGGTGTTTGCATTTTTAAAGAAGTTTATTATTCATCATCTATTCAATCTCTAATTGGTAGTATAAGAATGCATAAAACAGACCTATGACTTGGTTACCTTTTCCCAAGTTAATTTCTTTTTAGGGAGACTTTTTTTTAATTAAATATGATAAAGCAACATTAGAGCACATACATTTATATATAAAATATAAACTAAAATTTTGATAAATGTAATTAAAATCACTTATTTTACCTAATAATCTTGGGAGCCAACCCTCACTCAGGGGTTGCTATTTAAAAAGTCTATAGGAAAAAGGATAGCCTCTTTGGTTCTAATCTACAGATCATAAAAAAAAATACCCAGAAGTTTAAGTTGAAAACTATGCTTGAATTTTCCAAAATATCGAAGGAAATATCAAGCAAAAGATACTTTATAGTAAACAGGTAAAAGAGTGAGGCTCAATTTCAAACCAGAGCTTTTTGATAAACTTTAATTCTTGAAAGACAAACAAACAAACAAAACCACAACCCAACAAGCAATATATTTCTCTTCAAATTTGTATTTACGTTGATATTAAGATTTTTATACCTATGGAAATGTTGACTGAGCTCTAACCCTCACTGTATATACTGCCCAGGTTTGAGGATGTAGGATTAAGAAGAAGATATCCACTGACCTTGAGCAAAACTGACAGGGCAAAGGCCCCTTTTTCAACTCTAAGGTTCTCAACAACGGCGTTCTTGTCTCCCTTCTTAAAGACATTTCACCTGAACAGACGGTTTCCCTTCCTCCTAAAATAATATGTTGACCAACCTGCGTTTTAACCAAGTGTCTTTCAGACTATACACAATGACTTTGACCAGTTTTGCCTACTACTGTGAAATTTACTACTGGGATAACTCCAAGCCACAGAAGGAGTGTAAATTCAAAAATACAATAGAATTCACACACGCTCTTTTTCATTTCTGAATTCCATTTACAATGGTATACACTATAGGGAATTGTTTGTATGGTGATCACAGTGTGTGAAGAAATTTGAAATACTGTGAACACAAGCCTATAAAAAAAGATGACTTTTGTAGGTGCATATATATGTGGATGTGTGTTTTCCATGAAGAATATAAAATGCTAAATCTCCAAAAGATTGTGTCCCCAACCGGGAAAGAAATATTTTATATTCAAACCTAATATGGTGCTGCTGTTAATACGTGCTTGGTATTTTATACAAAGCATTTTAGGCAGAAAAATGACTGTCAGCTATGGGACAACCTGAATTAATTTCAAGAACTTTGAGTATTAAAAATTTTTCATTTTAATGTTTGTCTTTCCTCATTTTTTATTTGTAAGAATTTTTTTTTAGGAATATGGACTCTGTGTGGAAGAAAACAAGGAAGAAAGAGAGAGAGTAGTTAGAAGTTTCAGCCTGTTGTGTTTGGATCCTAGCTTGATCACTTCCTGGTTATGTGACAAATGGGAAAGTTAATTGTCCTTTTTGTGGTTCTGTTTCCTTCTTCCTCAAATGGGTGTAGTAACAGCATTTACCTCAAAGATTTTCATGAGGGTTCATTAAGAAAATCCAGGGGATACATTCAGAATGGTGACTGGCACATTCAAAGAATTCAATAAATATTAGTTATAATCATTCTGATTATTACTACCCTTTCTATTACTACTACTACTACTATTACTAATTCTACTGCTATTACTACTATTTTGAATGAGCCACACTGTATTCAACACAGGATAAGCCTCTACTGACCTCAAAGCAAGGGACTCACTGTTTTATAGACATTGTCAGTAATGCCGTAGCTTATCTAAAAGACTCCCTTTAATTCAGGAGATAAATGTGAGTCTGTAGACTTATAATTTAAAAATCTCAGTTGAGTGTTGTTGAGGTTTTCTTATATAACGTGTTTTGGGATGGTCACCTACAAATGAAATTACCATTTGTTCCAGATGAACCCGAGTTTAACATTTTTAATAACTGTGACTCAAAGAAGCTTCATGAAAGGCAACACAGAATAATGAAAAGGCATTTTCCCAGGAAGTCTTGTTTGGCCATCGTTTTGCTGTTTGATCTTAAGAAAGTCATTAACCTTAGGAGTCCCAGTTTTGTTGTGTGTAAAATAGAATGGAGCGACTTATTCTGCCTATGCCTCAGGTTTGTCATGAGGCCAAAATCCAAATAAATCTGCTTGGAAAATTATAAAATAGGATCCTAATGTATTTATGGACAAAAAAGTTCTACATATTAGGTTTCTCTGTTTTGTTAGGATACTGTGTCTGCATACATGAACTAAGAAATTCATTTAAAAAATTCTAGCTCTGTGAGCTAACAGTGGAAGGGCTTCTTAGCTTTTAGATCCCTTCTTTGGCAATCTCCTACTCTACTCAATATTGCAGATGAACTAACCCCTCGGGAGAAGAGAATTTCCCAGGATTTCTTGTCAGTTGGCTTCTAGATTGGTTAGGCCAGTGAGAGGTCTTGGTGGGAAATGGAAGAGGAGGAGGAAGGGGAAAACTCAAGTATATTTTCTCTGTCTCTCTCCATGGGCAGAGTCTTCTTCATGTTTCCATTTCTTAAGGGACAGCCCTTCCCTTTGTAGTGTCAGGACCCACTGTGCTGCCCCCACAGTTATTGAGTAAGCACCAGGTGATTCCGGTTTCTGAACTTTGGTAACACTGGTTGGCCCTTTGGCCCTTTGAGGGAGCCAACAGCTTCCTGATATTGCCAACCTCCGGGCTACACTACTGTCTCCTACTGGGTTTCTTAGCTTCCATTGGCCATGGAACAAGTCATCGGTGTTAAATTTCCTCTGAAATATCTAGGGTGGTTTCCAGACTGAACCCTGATGATCCAAACTGGAAGAAATCTCACACCAAAAGGCCCTGGCTACAATGACACAGCTTAACTTAACAAGCACACATTTCATTAAACAGAGATGATATCTTGCATCTTTCTTTTTAGTCTCAAAGGAAGAGATGACTCCTGCGATGGGAAGCAGATCCCTCTGTCTGGGCACTCATGTATTCTGGGATATTTATGTCTTTTCAGTCTCTTGTCTCTCTGCAGGGTCTTTCTCCACAGCTTTCAAACATGGTCCTCCTCCAACCCCCTCATCTCCAAACAACAACAACAAAACCTACACCCTGTCCTTGTCTTTCCTTTCATAGTTAAGCTCCTCAGAAAGCAAATGTTTACTGATTACATTCCTGCCCCTGTACAACTCATCAAAATCAGGCTTGTGCCAACACCACCCCACTAAAACTATTCTGACACATCATTGGTGTAAATTGGATTAGTGGCCCCAATTCTTTACCCCACCCTGTACCCACGTTCTTTGCTATTTAACTTTTAATTTCCTGCTACAGACAGCAGAGGTGAGTTCCTGGCCCTTGTCAGTGATCTTGGCCTTATGACTTGTTTTTCCTAATCATAATGGGGTGTTTATAGAACTGATACACGAGGGGGCTTGAAATGTGCTCCTGCAGTGTGGTTAGCCCTTAATGTGTTTCAGCTACCACCAAGAAATAAACATCCCTGGGGCTACCCTGATCATCCCTGATAAAGGAAGAGTGACCGTGGAGGGGCCATCCCAACCAAGCTGCAGCATGAAGCAGTGGCACCCCACCCAAGCTGTCAACTCATTAAAAAGTACATGTTTACTGTTGTGTGCCACTGACATTCTGAAGTGTTCTGGTATGCAGGATGTTTGCGAAAATAGTTAACCGATGAAGTCACCAGTGGCCAATGTCTGGGGTAAATCTTAGGTTCTCATTTAATTTATTTGCAGCAACTAGTGCTACTGGTTAGTCCCTTCTTGAGGTTCTCTATCCTTTCTTAGCCCTCTCTCTTTGGGTCTCCTCTCTAATCTCTTATGATTTCAGTTGTTCTTTTTCTATCTTTCTCTTAAATGTTGATGTTCTCCAAGGTTCTTTCCTTAACCCAATTTTTTCCATCTGTAGTGTAACTGACCCTTAACTGAAAGAGAAAATAGAGAGCATACCCAAAGAAGGGTTTATTACAATTTTCTCCTTAGCCAAGTCACCTCCACTGTCACTGCCTTAATTTAGGTTCTCATTATTTCTTGGTTGGATTCTCCAACAACCTTTTTATTGGCTCCTTTCTCCACCTCAAACCAGTCCTTCCATTCCCAAAGAGCTGCTCAAGTAATATTTTTGAAATATGAATAGAACCATATCAGTCCTCTGTAAAAACTTTCAGTGGCTCCCTCTTACCTACAAGACAAAATCCAAACTTTCTCCTTAGATTATGAGGCTCTCCAGTATAGGACCCCCACCCACACATCCACTTTCATCTTTTGTTATCCACTATCCTTTTCCTTTTCTCTGACCAAATACCATAATTGCCCATCTGATAATATGAAAACCTCTGAAAGTTTAAGTGACTTGTTGATGACAAAGCTAATCAGTGATAGAGGCGTCATAAAAATGCAAGTTTCTTGACTCCAGTATTCAGGGTTCAATCTAGCTAAAGAAGATACACTTCCATTTAAAGGAATTTAATGTAAATGATTGAGCTTATTATAACTGAACACCAAAGAATGTAAAACAGTCTCCTTCATGATTATAGCATGATTGGAAAATTATTGTGTATAATAAAGTAAGACATTGCCAAACAAAGACAGCAGAAAAAACACAGATTTGGTTTATTAAAAAAATCACTAAACAATTCAGTCCTAAGTATGAATTAATGTTCTATAATTCTCTATTGGGAAAAAGAAACACTCTCTCTTGCTTGTGTGAATTAAAATGACCTATAAAACCTCTTTATGGATTTATAATAGAAATGTTAAAATATCTGTAAGGAAGCTATTTCAAAAGTAAAGCCTCTCACCATTAACTTCACTATTCATCTATTAAACCTCTGACATTACCAAACATCTCTGTTTCAGAAGGTAACACTCTATAACAGGGGATACTATTTAAGAAAATGGCCCTCATTTTCCAGCTTACTGGAAATGATTAATCTTTCCAATAGCTTTGAGGACTACATACCAAAGTTGTTACTTTTTTGTCCTTTCAACAATGACTACAAGCTGAGAGCAGGCTAGTAAATGTGTTATCGGCCAACCCATTAGAGTTCCATTATTTTCTGTCTTACATGGCTTCATGTAATGAATTTTCATAATTAAACTAATGGCATACAATTTATTTTCCTCCCTCTTTACTTTCAGGCCCCATTTCTCTTCCAGCTTCTTTGGAATGAGTTTTATACAAAAAGAAGGGAGGAGAGCCCTCTAAGTACTTCATTACCTTAATTTCATTATGACATTTTAGAAAGCATTCTCTTTATCTGGGCTTTCTCTTTAATTTGCTGACTTTATTAAAAGGCTTAAGTAGTGTTGTAATTAAGAAATCACCCAGCTACCCCAGGCCTCTAAGAGAAGTCTGGTTGAGAGGGTATGGAAATGGTTGGGTGGAAATTACTCCAGAGAGAATGCCAGATGATAGATCTCCAGAAAGTGGCATTTTTCTTGGCTATTTTTCAAACCCCGTGAGCCTACTGTGGTATAATACATTATTGTCCACAAACATTCAGTGCCTTTTCAAGCCATCCACACCCCCATTGAACTGGGGATGGCTATGTAACTGATTATGGCTACTTGTCACTTTCAGGCAGAAGGTTTATGAATTGATAACATTATTCATGTTCCCTGCCTCCTTAATCATGGAAGTATATATCAAGCCCCAGCTGTTATCAGCCTTGGTCCCTGACTGACTAAGCTAAGTAGAACCTTCTTGTGAATCTACAATGGACATGTAACATGAGTAAAATATAAAGTTTGTGTTGAGCTTCTACATTTGAAGGTTGTTAGTGTGGTATAACTTAGACTATCCTGACAGATATAACTAGTCAGGTACAACCCTAACTCCAGAAGGGTCATCTAACATCTCCAAATAATCTGAGGCCAGGGTGAGGGATAGAACAAGCTAGTATAATGATTCATACAGAAGAGGTTCTGTTGCTAATATGTATTTGAGAAACTACGTTTCAAAAGCAGTTTATAAACTTGAAGAGACAAGAAAAAGATCTGTAGTCTTAATGACATGTGGATATGTGCCTTTTGAAAGCAACTTCGAGATATAATTCCCATAACATAAAGTCTACCCATTTTAAGTGTATAATTTAGTGTTTCTTAGTATACTCAAAGCCATCGCCACAATCTAATTTTTTAAAAGATTTATTTATTATTTTAGGGGGATGGGAAGGGGCAGAGGGAGAGAGAATTTCACGCAGACTCCCCGCTGAGCCCAATGTGGGGCTGGATCCACAACCCTGAGATTATGATCTGGACTGAAATCAGGAATTGGACCCTGAGATCATGACCTGAGCCAAAAATCAAGAGTCAGACACTCAACTGACTGAGCCACCCAGGCACCCCCACAATCTAATTCTGGAACATTTTCTTCAAACCCAAAAGAAACCCTGTACCATTAAGAGTCACTTTCCATTGTCTATTTTCTCCGTCCCCTAGTCTTTATTGGATATATCATACAAATGGACTCATACATTATGTGGTCTTCTGTGATTGGCTTCTTTCACCCAGCATAATGTTTTTGAGGTTCATCCATGTTATAGCAGGTACCAGTACTTTAATGATTTTTATTTCCAAATAATATTCCATTGCAATATACCACCTTAAAAAAATCATTCCTTAGTTAATAAACATGTGGGTTTTTTCCACTTTTTGGCTAACACAAATAACTCTGCTACAAACATCTGTATAAAAGTTTTGTGTGGATGTATGTTTTTATTTCTCTTGGATACATACCTGAGTATGGCACTGTTATGTCAGATAGTAGTTTCATGTTTAATATCTACAGGAACGGCTAAACTTTTTTCCAAAGTTGTACCATTTCACATTCCCAAAAGCAAGGTATGAGGTTTCAATTATTCAATTCAATTAAACATTTTTGTCAACATTCCTTATCATCTTTCTTATTTCAACCATCCTAGTGAGTATGAAGTGGCATGTCATGGTTTGCATTTGTATTTTCCTAACGACTAATGATGCTGACTATCTTTTCATGGGCTTATGGTGCATTTGTACATCTTCTTTGAAGAACTGTCTTTTAAAATCGTTTGTTGATTTGTAATGGGGCTATCTTTTAGTTCTTGTTGATTTATAAAGTTCTTTATGTTTTCTGGATACAAGTCCCTTATGTTTTCTGGATACAAGTCCCTTATCAGATATTTGCAAATATTTTCTCCCATTCTGTGGGTTATCTTCATACTTTCTTTATGATATCTCTTGCAGTACAAAAGTTTAATTTTGGTTGCTTTGGGTGTCATAGACAAGAAAACATTGCCTAAGTCATCATACTAATATGTTGTCTTTAAAAGTTTTAGTTCTCAGGGCACCTGGGTGGTTCAGTTGGTTAAGTGTCTGCCTCTTGATTTCGGCTCAGGTCATGATCTCAGGGTCCTGGGATTAAGGCCCCTGTTGGGCTCCATGCACAGCAGCAAGTCTGCATGAGGATTCCTTCCCTCTTCCTCTGCCCCCTCTGTTCTCTCTCTCTCTCTAAAAAAATATATATATATGTATATATATATATATTTATATATATGTATATATATATATATAAAAATAAACTTTTAGTTCTTATAGTTAGCTCTATCATAATCCATTTTTTGAGGTAATATTTGTGTATGGTGCTATATGGGGTCAAACTTCATTATTTTGTATGTGAATATTTAGTTATCCAAGCATAAGGGTTTAAAAAGACTATTGTTTTGCCATTGAATTATCTTAGCAATCTTGTCAAAAATCAATTGACCTTAAAAGCAAGATTTTACATCTGGATTTTCAATTTTATTTCATCAATCTATATTTCTAGCTTCTTGTCAGCACCATATTGTCTTGATTCCAGTAGCTTTGTAGTATGTTTTAAAATTGGGAATTGTGAGTCCTCTTTTCTGTTTTTCAAGGTTGTTTTGGCTATTCCTTGTCCCTTGCATTTCAGTAAATATTTTTAGGATCCACTGGTCTATTTCTGCAGAAAGACCAGCTAGAATTTTGATGAAGATGGCATAAAGTGTATAGATCAATTTGAGGATATTGTTATCTTAACAATATTAAGTCTTTTGATCTGGGGACATGGGACATTTTCCCCATTTATTTAGATCTTTAATTTCATTAAACAGTGCTTTGTAGTTGGTGGTATAAAAGTCTTGCATTTTTTTTTAATTCCTAAGTATTTTTTCAAATATTTTATTTATTTGCTAGAGAGAGAGAGCGAGAGAGAGCAACCATAAGCAGGGGGAGCATCAGGCAGAGGGAGAAGCAGGCTCCCTGTTGAGCAAGGAGCCCAATGTGGGACTCTGATCCCAAGACCCCAGGATCATGACCTGAGCTGAAGGCAGATACTTAACCGACTGAGCCACCAGGTGTCCTGTATTTTATTTTTTGATGCCATTATAAATGGAATAGTTTTCTGAATTTCATTTTTCAGATTATTAATTGCTTATATATAGAAAAGCAACTGATTTATGCATTTTGGTCTTATGATCTGTAAACTTGCTGAATTTATTTATTCTAATACTCTTTCGGTATATTCCTTAGGATTTTCTGTATACAAGATCATGTCACCTGCAAATGGATAGTTTTATTTTTTCCTTTTCAATCTGGATGACTTTCATATATTTTTCTTGCCCAGTTGCTGTGGCCTGAACTCTATTATAGTGGTAAATAGAAGTGGTGAGGGCAACTATCCTTACCTTGTTCCTGATCATAGGTGAAAGCATTCAGTCTTTTACTGTGATGTTAATTGTAGGCTTTGCTCAGATGCCCTTTATCAGGTTAAGGAATTTTCCTTCTGTATTATTTTCCTAGGACTTCCAAGACAAAGTATCACAAACTGGGTGGCTTAAAATGGCAAAATGTATTGTCTCACAGTTCTAGAGTCAAGGTGTCGCAGACTACGCTCCATGTAATACCTATAAAGAAGAATCCTTCCTTGCTTCTTCCTAACTTCTGGGGGTACTTGTCAATCCTCACTGTTTTTTGTCTTACAGTGGCAACACTTTCATCTCTGACTTTGATGTCACCTGGTATTGTCCCTATGGTGAGTGGGTGAGTGTCTTTACATGGCATTCTTCTCTCCGTGTATGCCTCTTTTCCTCCTCTTATAAGGACAACAGTCATATGTGATTAAGAACCCAGCCTGCTCCAACCTCATCTTAACTTGACCACATCTGCAATGACCCTATGTTCAAATAAGGACACAAATAAGGTCCAGGGTTTGGGCCTTCAACACATTTTTAAGGAGACACTATTCAGCCTACAAAACCTTTTATTAGTAATTTGTTGAGTGTGGGTTTTTTTTTCCCCCATGAAAGGGTTTGGATTTTGTCAAATGCTTTTTCTGCAACTATTGAGATGACTGAATGGATTTTGTCATTTATTCTACTACTATGATACATTATAGACAGCCCCAACTTATGATTGTTTGACTTAGGATTTTTTTTTTCACTTTATAATGGTGTAAAAGTGACATATTCGGTGGAAAGCATACTTCAAATTTTGAATTTTGATCTTTTCTAAGACTAATGGTATGCAGTATGATATTCTCTCATAATGCTGGGCAGTGGCAGTAAACTGCAGCTCCCAGTCAGCCATATTATCTTGAGGGATAAGCAACTGATACATTGATAACCATTCTGTACCCATATAACTGCTCTGTTTTTTACTTTCAGTACAGTAGTCAATAAATTACAAGGGATATTCAACATTTTATTATAAAACAGGTTTTGTGTTAGATGATTTTGCCTAGCTGTATACTAATGTAAGTGTTCTGAGCACATTTAAGGTGGGCTAGCTAAGCTATAATGTTTGTTAGGTTAGGTGTATTAAATGTATTTTTGGCTTATGGTACTTTCAACTTTTGGTAAGTTTATTGAGACATAACCCCATCATAAGTCAAGAAAAATCTTTATGTTGATTCAATTTTGTATTTTAAACTAACCTTGTATTCCTGGAATAAACTTCACTTGGTTGTCGTATATAGTCCTTTCAATATGTTGCTATATTAGATTTGATAGCATTATTCTTAAGGCTTTTTGAGTCTATATTCATGAGATATATTGGTTTGTAGTGGTTTTTTTCCTGTCGTATCTTTGGTTGGGAAATATTCCTTTCTCTTCCATGTTTTGGAATAGTCTGTGAAAGGCTGTTATTAATTCATTTTTAAATATTTGGTAAAATTCACCAGTGAAGCCATCTGGGCCTGGGTCATTTCTTGGGAAGAGTTTTAAAATTACTGATTCAATTTCTACACTGGTTATAGGTCTATTCATATTTCTTATTTCTCCCATTCATAATAACCTCGTATAATCCTTTTTATTTCTATAACGATGGTAATGGTGTATCCTTTTTCATTTGTAAGATTAGTAATTTGAGCTTTCTTTCTCTTCTTTCTTAAGTCATTCCAGCAAAGGGTTGTCAATATTGTTGATCTTTCTAATAACTATTTTTCCCCCAATAACTAACTTTTAATTCTTTTGATTTTCTCACTTTTCTTTCCTCTGTTTCATTGATTTCACTCTAATTTTTATTACTTCCTCTTTCTTCTTGCTTTAGGTTTAATCTCCTTTTTCTAACCACTTAAGGTAGAAGATTAGGATACTCATTTGAGATCTTTCTTCTTCTTTTCTTGTTTTTAGAGAAGGAGGGCAGAGAGGCAGAGGGAGAGAGAGAATCTTAAGAAGGCTCTATGCCTAGCATGAAGCTGATGTGCGGCTCCATTGCACAACCCTGAGATCATGACCTGAGCACAAATCAAGAGTCAGATGCTTAACCAACTGAGCCACCCAGGCATCCCAAGATCATTCTTTTTCAATACAGTTATTTACAGTTATAAATATTGCTCCAAACATGCATTAGGTGCATCTTATAAGTTTTAGTATGTTCTGTTTTTATGTCCATTCATCTCAAAGTATTTTTGCATTTCTTTTGTGATTTCTTTTTTGACCTATTAGTTGTTTAATAATGTACTGTATCATTTTCTCATAGTTGTGAATTTCCCAAATTTACTTTTGTTATTTCTAATTTCATTTAATTTACTTATGGTTAGAGAATCTACATTATGTGATTAAAATCCTTTTAAATCTATTAAGACTTGTTTTATGACATAGCATATTGTCTATCCAATTGATGCAATTGTCTATCCAATTGATGCAATTGAGAAGAATGTATACTCTGTTATTATTGGGTGGAATGTTCTATGCGTGATTGTTAGGCCTTGCTAGTTCATAGTGTTTTTCCAAGTCTCCTATTTCCTTAGTGATTTTCTGACCAGGTTATCCTTTGTTAAAAGTAGGGTACTGAAGTCTTTGTTCTTGTTGAACTGTTTATTTCTTCCCTCAATTCTGTCAGTTTTTGCTTCTTGTATTTTTTGTTAATTATTTTTTTCTCCCTTTTCCTTGGTGTGGATTATTCCTATTGAACAAGTTCACTGACTCTTCTGCCAGCTCAGATCTGGTGTTGAGCTCCTCTAGTAAAAATGTTAATTATTATACTTTTAAACTCCAGAATCTCTATTTGGTTCCTGTTCATAATTTATATCTCTTTATTGATAGTCTCTATTTGGTAAAATATGCATGTAGCCTTGTAGATCCCCCAGGAATATGTCAGAGCTTTTCAAATACCTCTGAGGACATCTCATTCCCCAAATCTTCCTTTTCAGTTTTTTCCTAGACCATGATTATCTCAACTGATATCACAGCCTCAGGCGGTTACTATTTAAACAATGTTGCTGATTGTTTGGGATAGACACTGTGGGGATAGGGCTTTTTCTGGGAGTTAGTGCAAAGTCAGTCAAATAATAAATGACAAGGCCTTGTGTATAGGTTTGTTCTAAGGAGCTGCAAGACCGGTCAAATAGTAATAAAGCTCTGGGAATGAAATGGGTCTTTCTGAGGAACTCCAATCCTGGTCTTCCCTCTCTAGTGGCTATAAGCTTGCTGATTCTCAAAGCTACTGTGGAGCTGGGAGAAAGTGATGGAATAGGCCAAGTTAAAAAGCCTCAAACCCTGCTGTTCTTACTGAAGTTCAGCAGTTTATAAAATGCTATCAACTTCTGGTTAATTTCCAGAGTTCAGAAAAGGCAATTTTGACAATTCTTACAATTTGTTGCTTTTATGGAGGAGTAAGTTTACAGACTTGCTGCATTATATTTTTGAGCATGATATAAGTTAGACTATGAAAAGGCAACAAGGTAAAATATGGTATAATCAGAGCATAATACTATTCAAGTCTTGGTGACTGTGCATTAAATATTTATATAGTATAGCAATACCTGGGGAAACTAGCCCATTACTTCCTCTACTCTATCAGTGATGTAGGAAACACTCTGGCTGTATGCTTTGAGAAGTTTAATAGCATCATACATACTTTGGGAGAAAAAGTACAATTAGGTTATTGATTCTTTCTCTTTAATCATGAAGAAATGGTAGGTCCCGGCAAGAAGATTTCTGATGTTTTTCATTACAGTATCAGAAATCCAAACCTCACACTACCAATGTGAATCAATTTGCTGATTTAATTTTGTGCAAGTCAAAAAGTAAATAAAATATGTGGAAGAACTCAGCTTCCACTACTGTACATATCCTTATGGCACATAAGGATATGATCTAATTCCACCCATCCCCCCAAATAATTAAAACTGCAGTGTTTTACTTCCATATTTGAAAAAGTTCTTCATTAGCTCCTTTCCTAGTAAAATAATTTGAGATCCTCAAATACCTACTGTATGTACTATATATAACAAATTCACTTTTAAAATTAATTACTTGATTATAATATATCTATCTTTCAAGTTCCCTAAAGAATGTCTTCAAAACACAGATATTTTGCAGCCTTGGATATGTTTATTTAATAATTTGATAAATTATTGGATTTCTTGCCTCAGATAGTTTTAAGTATTATAGAGCCAAATCAGCTAGGCTCAAACAAGATTTCACTTCTCTATTGAATTCATGTACTCTTAGCTCAGCCAAGCACAAAACAGCTAATGCCGTCACGTTTGAAAAGCTTTTACGCTGAATTTGACACAAAAGCAATCACAAAGCAGACAAAAAAGGAATTTCTCTTTCAAAAGCTGAAAAGGGGAAAAAATAAATGAAAACTCTGAGCCTGGATAAATCTCTCTTGACACTGGAAAAGAAAGCTTAAAATCATCAAGAAATAATTTTTCCAAGGAATTCATTGCCAAGTTTGGGCCAATCTTAATAGCCTGGGGAACAGGTTGTGAAGTCAACCAAGATTCTGCCAAATAAAATAAATCCCATGATGACCGCTGCTGGCTGTTTTAGGTGCCAATGTCACACCATCTTTCTTCTTATGAAAGTTAAATGGCATCATTCCTCATAGGATTCTGTCATAGCTTATTGGCAGGGAGTTTGATTAAAATGGAAATCCTGTATGATTTTTCCCTAACATCTGTCTTTCCACCTCAAAAAAAAATTATTGTTTTACTAGGGCCATGGCGAAGATGAAATAAAGCCATGTGGTTCACAGAATTAGCTACTTCCTCGCATTATGTTTCTGTTTCCAAAAAATTAAAGGTTATGTAGGAAAGAAACTACATATATTATGGACATCTCTTAATGAACTGCTCATTAATCATCAACATGATGGGCTGCCTATAGCTCGTTCTTTTGATAAATCGAGACTCTCTAATTGCCATCTCCTTCCAGCCTGACCATGCTTTCAAGATGCACTGTCCCTGGATGCTACCTGAGACTTGATTCCTCTCCTATGATGGGCTTGTTCTTGTCCCCATCTTTTCTCTGCTACTTTTTTTTAAGCAAGAGGAGGAGGCTATCTGAATGTCCAATCAGTAAGGAGATGGTTAAGGGTAGAACTTAATGAGATACTGTAAAGTATTTAAAATGCTAATTATCAAAAGTTATAAGGCAACATCTATAGGTATTTATGTAAGGACACTAAGTTTAAAGTCAGAATTCAAAATTTTATCTCCATCATGAGGATAATGAAAGTATGTAGATAAGAAATGGAAGCGATTACAAAGATGAGCAATGATGAATCACAAAAATATCTGAATTGTAGATGAATTTTTCTTTAGTTCAGGTACAATGACTGGTTTAAATTTTCAAAGAGTACTTTGCCCACTACTGGTGCTTGCCTTTGGAACCATTTCACTGTGACAGTGAAGGTAGTCATCAGTGACGTTGCTGCAAGGGAGGCTGGCTGGTTTAATCACAGTTCTCCGCCTCCGTAGACACAGCCTGATGATCGCCTTACGGGGCTCACCAGCTCTCCTGCTAATCTTAGGCACGGAGACTCAGAAAGAATTTATGGAGCTAGGAGATTCTGTTCAAGTTATCCAATGCCTATTTATGTCTATTTTCATCTTTTCTTCATAAAAGAAAATTGTAAGAGATAAGCCAGCTATTACCACTCAGTAGTGATAATGTATTAGACACAAAGGCCAAATCTCCATTTTATACACTCCCTGACTTTTAGAAGAATTAAAAATTGTAGTTTCATTAAAAAGAAGCTATAATTTGAAATTTTCTTTTTAGTTTTTCATAGTAAAACAGAAAACCTCTCCCCAGTATACTGTTTCATCATTTTCATTTCCCACCTGTTGGCTTATCAGTAATGTGATCTTATTTGTCAATTCATAATTGCAGTTGTCTCCTTTTCTGATCTTCACAGTGTTTTCTTGATTTGTTTTAGTCACGTAGAAGACAATGGGTAGAAGAGAAAATCTGTGAAGTCATCTACAAGATTAATTGCTATGCATTCATATCGTAACTCTATGATTTTTAAGAGGAGTTTCTGAACTTCTCTAGGCTTCAATTTTCTCACCCATAAACTGGGAACAATAATAGTTTTCATGGAAGATTCCTCAGAGGGTAAAATTAAGCCAATATATGTAAAATGATTAGCACAATTTTTACAATGAACAAGTACTTTCTAAATATTTGTATTAGTATTAGGATTACTTTTAGCTTTAGCATATGTCATTTAGGGAACTGATGGAAAAATTACAGCTTTGGTCATCTTTACATAATGAACATACAGTGAAAGTGCAACTATATATATATATATGTATATATATTAAATTATATACATAGTTGAATTCCTAACATATAACATATAACACAAACAAAAACATCAGTTCCTATAGATAATGGCTGAGCCATTTTTATGATGTAGTTTTAGTCTGACATTTGAAAAGCAGTTTTTTTTATTTTGAAAGTGTGACAATGATAGCAATTATATCATCTTGTCTTTGTTTTAGGTGTTTAAAACATATGACTTGTTTTGATGATGAAATTGTTTTGTTTTATCCTTTTATATTTTCTTTTACCTTTCTTTTCATTTCTTATTTAAAGCCCCTTGCTTTTCTAGGGGCTACAAAACCCTATTCATTCTTGCCATCACTTTAAGATTCTTGTAGGTTTTGAGATTTCTCATGTGACAACCTGCAGTCTTCTTGCCCTTATCAAATTTATCACAATATGCCTCTCATTTCTCCTTTCCTTATTCTAACTCAAGGGTCCAGCCCAAACCCTTTTCCCCTGTTAATTCCTCCTACCAGTTAATTACTTTCTTCCAAGATCTGCTAGATTCATAGAATCCTCAATTTTGGGACAGGAAAAAGAAATGGTATAACATACTAAGTACCTTATGGATAAGACCTGAGCCTTCAAGAACAGCTGCATGAATTCCATTCCACAGTCAAACCAAGAATTGGGAATATCACCATTAGAAATTCCTATACCTTCTATGTGCATCCAAAAAAGAAAATCTAGTGGCAACAAGCATCTTGTGAAAGACATAACTGCTTCCAACAGAGGTAATGATGAGTCTGTAAAATCCTATGTGACTTTCTAACATTCCTGTCATATGAACAAAAATCTTGTCCTCATAGCAGCGCAGCTCCTTTGGAGAAGTAGCTATGGCTGAGGCTGGCTACAAGCTCATTAGCTCACTACTCCCATTTACTCTTCCTGATGTTAAGCTGGGAACATGTTCTGGTCAATGGGAGGTGGGTGATGCACATAATCTCCAGGCCTGTCCATAGAACCCCATGGATAAACTGGCCACATTCTCTCTTACTCTCCTGCAGTGACTGTGGGCAGCCATGAGTTTAAGATGATAGTATCACAAAATTGGAAAATCCTGGATTCCTTAAGTCCCTATTTATGAAAGGGCTCTCAGGAAAGGCTCTTCAACCTCCACTGGAATTCATCTTTATGATATTAAACTACTGAGATTTCAGGGGTTTTTTTTTTCAAATAAACCTAGCATAAATACATATGCCATGTATCTCAGCACAGCCTAAACACTGACTCATTTAGAAATGGAAGTCACTTCATCCAAGAAAACCACAATATAATTTTTTTTTTCCTCAGATGACATAGCTAACTTGTGATTCAGCCAGTTGTTTAGCAGAAGGCCACCAGGAAAAAAAATCTATAGAGGGTTTTAATAAAATATTCAATCTAATCATATTCTCACTGTGTTACTTCTCTGTTTAGCATTTAAGGTCTTTCCCAACTGACCCAGAACTATGAGGTTTGAAAGAATAAAAAGCATGTATGGCACCAGGCATGATGCTTGATAAAACATAGTAAACAAATATTATTTCCTTTCCCTTTTCTCCTTCTTTTATCACAATGAGTTCTACACTCTGAAGTGGACAGATATATGATGGAGTTCTGGGGGAAAAGAAGAAGAAGAGAAGGAAAAGAAAGAAGTAGGGAAATTGGTCTGAAGGTCAAAGACCTGGAGGAGAATGTGAGAAGACCCCTCATCCTTGCCTTATCCTTACACTTCCTCTCCCTTATCCATTCAGGGCCCTACTTAGGAAGGAAAGGACCCATTACTTTTTCTAGGAAGGAATTAATTCCAAATGACTGATTTTATGCTACCACACAAGTATGTATATCAACTACGAAGTGATCTCAAAAGATGGTGTAATGTGAAAACCAGCCTATGATATCTGGATTAAATAAAATTAATTTTAAGACTGATATTAGTGATGAGTTTTCCTCTAATCTCTATTTTGGCTACTATGAGCCTGCAATTGCACTACTGGGTACTTACCCCAAAGAAACAGATGTAGTGAAAAGAAGGGCCATCTGTACCCTAATGTTCATAGCAGCAATGGCCACAGTCACCAAACTGTGGAAAGAACCACGATGCCCTTCAACGGACGAATGGATAAGGAAGATGTGGTCCATATACACGATGGAGTATTATGCCTCCATCAGAAAGGATGAATACCCAACTTTTGTATCAACATGGCTGGGACTGGAAGAGATTATGCTGAGTGAAATAAGTCAAGCAGAGAGAGTCAATTATCATATGGTTTCACTTATTTATGGAGCATAACAAATAACATGGAGGACAAGGGGAGATGGAGAGGAGAAGGGAGTTGAGGAAAATTGGAAGGGGAGGTGAATCATGAGAGACTATGGACTCTGAAAAACAATCTGAGGGTTTTGAAGGGGTGGGGATTGGGAGGTTCAGGGAGGCTGGCGGTGGGTATTATGGAGGGCATGTATTGCATGGAGCAGTGGGTGTGGTGCATAAACAATGAATTCTGTTACACTGAAAAGAAATTAAATTTAAAAAAGCCTACTGTTCATTTCAGCTTAAATCTAGTTTCCTTTTAATAAATTTACATTAAAAATCATTACATTTAGGGGCACCTGTGTGGCTCAGTGGGTTAAAGCCTCTGCCTTTGGCTCAGGTCATGATCCCAGGGTCCTGGGATCAAGCCCCGCATCAGGCTCTCTGCTCAGTGCGGAGCCTGCTTCCTTCTCTCTCTCTCTGCCTGCCTTTCTGCCTACTTGTGATTTGTCAAATAAATAAATACATAAAATCTTCTAAAAATTATTAAATTTTAATCTACGGTTATAATTTTATCCAGTATAACTGGCATTTTATTTTAAGAACATAATCATGATACCAACCTTGGTTTCTGTGATTTTCTTTTGGATTGCATCCATTGTGTAGGGAGCCTCCTTCCACGACTCAAGCTTGGCTCTGGCCTTTCCCAACACCTGCTCAGCCTCTTCTTTAGCTTCTAGCCATTGTGTTGAATCCTTTAACATTTCATTCAACTGCTGTCTCCGGTTCTGAAGGTGTTCCTGTACTTCATCCCACTGACTCTGAATTCTTTCAACTGGAATAGAAGGAAAAATGAATATATAGGAGTAAATGTTAGCCTGGAGAAGACCTTTGAAACTTAACCTTCAAAGATGATCTCACTTTTCACATTATTTATTTAAAAAATTCTTCATTATGTTACAGATAGGATAATGGACAATAGAATTCCTCACTTTTTCCAATGGCAAACATGAAGTTATCTTCCTTAAGGTAACCTAGAATATCAGTTGTGTATACAAAAATTTAACTCTCTCTATTCTCAATCCCCTGAGCCAAATATGAAAATCTTTTAGAAAGGTCCTAGAGCAGACTGCCTGAATCCCTCTACCCTTACTGCTTCAGTCCCCAGCAACCTGACTTCTGATACTATCACTTGAAGGATTTGCAGTGCCACAAAGAATTCATTTTGCCACCTCAGTTGCAGGCTGGATATACCAGGGAATCGATGATTCCTGCCACCCCACCTCCTAGGAGCAGCCTATAACCAAGGATTGATGGTACATATTGGGGTATGAATATTTAAGCCTTACTCACTTCCCTACTGATATTTCCCTCAATTGCCAAAGAAACCACATGCTCTGGTCTTCTTCTGGGGCAACCCAAGAGCAGACAGGCCTACTGTAAATTTTTTATAACAATATCTAAGAATTCATACTCATTATATTCTGTAAGTAAGACAGGATTATACTGTCTTTTTTTGTATCTTATTTGTATCTTTTTTTTGTATCATTGTGAGTCAAAGATGGAGATGTTCTATAAATTCTGCTCTGAAGTACTTTATTTTATATTAAAAATAAACATGACCACATTGTTTTTATCTTTTAAGGACCACATTATCTTTTCTTTAAGTTGATTTCATAAAATAGAAATAATGTCTTGGAAAATAAGTAATAAACCCGCTATCAACTTTATCCCTTAAGCAAAACCTGACATTCTAGATTTTCCTCGAGGTCTCAATGAATACCATGTATAATTGGTTACTAATTTCTCTCACATAGGACTCCTTCCCACTTTTCACATATTATCACTGCAAAGCTCTATCATTTTTTTGCCTACATGTTTGCAGTAGACTTTATAGCCCCCTGTCTCAAGTCTCTGTTTTGTAATGCAACCTCCACACTACAGAAAGAGTAACAATGAACATATATCTGAGCATCCCACTCCTTCATTTAAACCCTTCAATGTCTCCCCACTGTCCTCTGGAGTATCTTAGCTTGACATACATTTTCCTCTGATCTGGCCTGGATAATCTGAAAGATTTATTTATAAAGGAATAAGTTACAACATAACCCAGGTGTAGGAAAATCACCAAAGAGAACACAAGAAATTGGGCCTTGCAGCAGTAGAGCTGTTACTATATCTAGTACCAGATTATCAGGGGAGGGAAAAGTAGCCAGAAGCTGAGAATCACAAGTAGAATCCACCTTGAGAAGCTCAGTAACCTTTTGCCAAGGGACACCATTGGCCTGAGGCAACTCCACTAGGAAGAACCAGGAGAATAAATATCCTGATCTCACTTTGTCCTCTCTCTCCTACCAGATTTCTCCTTGTGGGTAAACCAACTGGAAGCCAGAGGGCACGTGAGCCCAGTGATGACACAGATCAGCACCTCAAAGTAGAGAACAAAGAAGAAAAGGACGAAGAGGGGGCTATGGATAGACAAATAAAATGTACACAGCACAATACTGTAAAATCATGCTGCATGATGTAAATTTAGTCCTTCTTCATTGACCCTATTGTTGCCCCCATAAAGTTAAGAGTTAAAGAAGTGCTTGAGATTTTCTGAAAATAAGGATGAAAACTAGACAAACCCTAGAAGACTAGTGGTTGTGACATGAAATCAAGAATCTGGTACCTAAAATAGGTAAAACCAGGTGAGTGGCACTTATCATAAATGACTGTTTTGGGGAGTTCATTTCTGTTTGGGTGCTTGCTTGGTATTGCAAAACCAGTCAGCATATTATATTCCAACTTGGGTTAACACGTGAACCTCTGCTTAAATGTCAGTCTCTCTCTATATTCTTTGAGCACACTTCTTTTTTGTTTGTTTCATTGTTGTTATTGCCCCACAGGGTAGTATGGCATCTATTTTAGGTAAGATTTACAGTTACTAATTAGTCTTCTATTTAATCTTTAGTTCACAAAATTAATAGTACAAATGCTATTAGAAGAAAGCTGTTTAAAATATGTCTTTACATATTCTAAAATAATTCCCCATCAGTCATAGAAATAACTGATATTCCAATTACATACCATTTTTTCAACTTGTCATGGCCAGTTACTTTATTCTGCATAGTTGGTACCTTTTTTCTTGGCCCATTTTTATATACTACATGTATATGAAAATAATAAAATTGGCTTTCCTTAAAAAAAAAATCTCTGATCCCAATTTGCTTTTGCATTAATCAGTCTTGATTAGTGACATTTTATTATGCTAGCAAACTTTTTTGATATAAATATGGTAAGCCATTTGCATTCATGCCGGTGAATATTTCCTACATCTTATAGTTCATAGGGTAGACGTAATCTTTATATTTAAGAAGTCCATCATAGGAGAAAAAATTAAGACAGTTCTTCCTATTATGTGAGTATGTGTCTCTTCACTATGGCAAGAGGAGGAAACTTTCATAGCCCAGATCATTATTTCAGACAAATATACAATTTGAGTGTTTGTTCATTCAGAATGATAAAAGTATTCATCCCAAAGGGGTCATGTGTATGTAATGTAGCAAGGAAAACTGGTTCATTGGTGTATATATCCCACTAAGGGTGTGCTTTCTTATCCTTGACCTTCAACTGTACATGATCATCAGATAATATTTAACTAAATACAATTACAGGCTACAGACTCACTCAACAATCCATCTAGCCCTCCCAGCACACCTACCTGTCAATCCATTCATCTAGCCTACCAGTCACCATTTTATTTACCATCTACTAGATAACCAGGCATTATGCTTAGCAGTGGGGAAACAAAGGAGTCAAGACAGATTCCCTTCTTTCTGGTTGGTGCCTGTCAGATAAAGGTGTCATTCAGTATCTACCCAAAGAATAAAGGATGAACAACATTTCAGGGAAAAGATAATGAATTCCATTTTGGACCTATTCAGTGGGAGGTTTTGAGGATCATCTACATAGGATTATCATTTTAGTCACTTGGACTGAAGGGGTAATGGTATAGCTGTGTATTTGGGGAGAGAGAGAAATCCAGGGTTAGAAATTACTACAGAGAAGTAATGAAAACCTCAATGAGTTCTCACTGACATGGTATGTAGATTGAACAGAACATAAGGGTAAGATGAAGTCCTAGAAAATACAACACATAAAGACAGAATGAAGCAAAAGTAGCTAATAAGATGAATGAATAGCTAGCAAAGTAGGAGGAATGCCTGGAAAATGTACTTTCATAAAAACATGGGCAAGAAAGAATTGCAAAAACCCAAAAGTGGTTAATACTTTTTAAAAAAGATTTATTTATTTGACAGAGATCACAAGTAGGAAGAGAGGCAGGCATAGAGAGAGGAAGGGAGGCAGGCTCCCTCCTGAGCAGAGAGCCCCATGTGGGCCTTGTTCCCAGGACCCTGGGATCATGACCTGAGCCAAAGGCAGAGGCTTTAACCCACTGAGCCACCCAGGTGCCCCTGGTTAATACTTTGAAAAGCCATAAATGTCATGCCAGATAACAAAAGCCATAATAATTAACATTTATTTGAATATCTACACTGCTTAAAACTCTGTTTTAAGTTCTGTATGAGTGTTAATTTATTTAATCATTATGATGATCTTATGAGGTGGTTATCATTGTTTATGCTGCTGCTGTTGCAACTTCTCATGGAACAGAGGAAGAAATAGACTGCATTAATGAACTGACATAAGGTCATACAGATAGTGAGTGGGAGAGCTAACACTTGGACCCAAATAGTCAGACTCCCCAAAGCCCATGCCAAAAGTTCCATTGGATTTGACCACATGGAATTCCCTCAGGACTATACAAAAGATAATCTTAGTGGAGTAGAAATCTTACTATAAGGAATTGACAAATGAATCAGCCAATGATAAATGAGAGTTGGAAGATAATTACCCTTTGTGGATGACAACTGTGAGGTGCATTTTTCACTGCCTCCCAGAGTTGACTCATCAGGGTTGAACTCAAGTTGCCCATAGCAATAACCTGATTGATAATTGGCTCAATTATTGGCTTCTTTCCCTGTTCTGCTGTGTCACTCTCTTACTGGCATTTCATGGGATCACCTTACAAATAAAACACTTTCACTCAAATCATTGTTTCAAGGTCATCCTTCTGGGGGAAGCTAGTCTAAGTTAGATTTTTATTCATTTAATTAAAAAAAACCCTTAGTGCACAGCCCAGTGCTTGGTGCCTGGCATACTTTCAGTAACTGTCTGTCAAATGAATTGTACATGTAGACTATTTTAATTATCCATACTTCCTTTTTATAATGATGTAAAAATGCCACTTTCAAAGTTAATTCTTGCTCAGGACCTTGAGTCTTTCTTCTTTAAAAGGAGTCACTGTCTCTTCATTGCATTTCAAGTTTACATAAATTGAACACTGGTTTAAGAATTAGGCTCATCATCACTTGTCATCAGGGAAGTTCAACTCAAAACTACAAAGAGCACCTCACACTTATCAGAATGGTGAAAATCAACAGCACAAGAAACAACAGATGTTGGTGAGGATGCAGAGAAAAAGGAACCCTCATGCACTGTTGGTGGGAATGCAAATTGGTGTGGCCACTCTGGAAAACAGTACAGAGTTCCTCAAAAAGTTAAAATTAGAACTCCCTTATGACCCAGCAATGGCACTGCTGGGTATTTACCCAAAGGATACAAAAGCATTAATTCAAAGGGATACATACACCCTTATGTTTATAGCAGCATTATTTACAATAGGCAAACTATGGAAGCAGCCTAAGTGTCCATTGACTGATGAATGGACAAAGAAGAGGTGAGATCTATCTATCTATCTATCCATCTATCTAGATATATAGATATATATCACTCAGCCATAAAAAAATAATGAAATCTTGCCATTTGCAATGACATGGATGGATATAGAGAGTATAATGCTAAGCTAAATAAGTCAAGAAAGACAAATACCATATGACTTCACTCATACATGGAATTTAAGGAATGGAAAAAACAAGCAAAAGGGGAAAAAACAAGAGAGACAGAGAGACAAAGCAAGAAACAGACAATAAAGGACAATCTGACAGTTACTGGAGGGGAAGGGTTGGGGGGAATAGGTGAAACAGGTGATGGAGATTTAGGGGTACCCTTGTCGTGATGAGCACTAGGTATTATATGGAAGTGTTGAATTACTATATAGTACACCTGAAACTAATATAACACTGTATACTAGCTAACCGGAATTAAAATAAATACTTAAAAAAAAGAATTGCATATTTCCCTCTTTATTTTCCATGATCTCTATTTTAAGCAAAATAAGTATTTTATGGCACCCTTTGTTTCTGATTTAATGCCTCTGCATCAACCATATTTTTCGTTAGAGAACATCTTCAATATCATATTTACTAGTAGAATATTCTCATCTGATTAAAAAGATCCATAAATTAAAAGGTATGTTGGTATGTGAGGGGAACTCTTGTGAGCCAAAAATAATTCATGATCTTTCTTTCTCTAATATTCTTAAAATAGACCGTGGATCAAAGAGAATCTGTTGGCATGTCTTTTTGCCTCAGTATGTCCTTTTAATTAAATCTAGATGGTGTAATATAGAAGAGTATATGTATATATCAGATAAGGATTTTTTTATCTTTGAACTGTTTATTGTTTTGGATTTTGTTTTCTTTTCCTTGCCCTTCCTTCACATTTGTTTTCTTGCCTTTGAATAGCTAAAATTAACTTTCTCTAATTTCCTTTTTTTCCAAAATTGTGTTATGTTAGTCACCATATAGTATTCAGATAAGGATATTTTTATGGGTATTTTCAAATCTTAAAACATACAGAAGTTAATAACATTCAGTTAAAACATTCAGAAGTTAATAACAACAATAAAATACTATATTGTTATTAATATAAGTACAAAGAGATGAATACTAGAAAGACAGTAAACAGATGTATCAACCCTTGTGAAATAAATACCCATATGTGAGAATATATTCTGCAGAGCAGAAATTATGGAGAGATTATTTCCTTTACAAAAGAATTCACCATAAGATTTCTTTAAATAGTCAACTTGTCAGGTATATTTAAAATATTTGACTGGTGTTCCAGTCCCCGGTACTAAATTGGAAGCTTCCCCTAACTGGAAACTACCCAAATTCCCCTCTACGGGAAAATGGATAAATACACTGTGGTATACTTACCAATATAATACTACCTAGCAACAAGAATAAAATATCTACAACTTAGGCAATAGTATATATTAACCTCACAAACATTATGTTGAGTGAAAGAAGCCAGCCAAAAACAAGGGCATACTGTTTTATTTCACTTATATAATATATAAAAAGAGGAAAAAGAAAGATGACTGCAGAAGTCAGGATAATGGTTATCCTCGTGGGACTGGTAGTCACTGAAAGAGACATGGCAGATGCTTCAGAGTTCTGGATATTATTCTGTTTCTTGATTTGAGGGGTGTTTACACAGTTATATTTAGTTTGTGCAAACCCACCAAGCTAAACATTTATAACATGTGCATTTTCCCTTATGTATATTATACTCCAATAAACAATTAATGAAGTATGATTTGACTTGTAAAATGTATTGTGCATACAACATTGGAGAATTCATCTTTTCAAAAGGGCTGCAACCTGTGAAATAAGCATCACTGGCAGATATTAATGACAATAAGAGATGCAATGATTTTGTTAAGGATACATGCAATTTAGGTCTTAGATTGGTGTGATAAAGAACATCTCAGAAATACTCATTGGCCGATGAACCAGACTAGACTCACAGAAACAGATCAGCACATAGAGACTAATGAAGCAGCTATTTGGTTATTTAACTACAGAAACAAAGCACTGCAATTGAATGATATAGCTGTCCTAAGAGCAGACCCTGCAGGAGCATACACAGAGGAAAACTTCAGAAGTGTGATATATATTCCACTTTGTCAAGGAATGAAAGTAAACATAAAATCTGCAGATCATCAAAGAGAAGCTGTTGTTTTGGAGCTGGGCCATTGTGGTAGCTGGACATCATATGGACCTGCTAATTGTCCATGCCTGGGCCAACAATTCAAACTACAGAATTTCATCACACTTGCAACACTGCACCCAGAATATTATTGATAGACCAAAGATATATTATGGCAGTGTACTTGGTCACTAGAGCCCATACTGTTAGATTTACATTTATACCAGATTCATCTGACATGCAAAAGTGAAATAATAATAAAATATATGCATATAAACTCAGACAATCTGTGCATGTTGGTAATTGAAGAGCTACCCAAGTGTGTGCATTTCTCCTTTCAAAGGGCCATCATGGAAAGCTTCTCAATTGATTTGTCCAGTAAGTAGATGCTGGATAAAGAAGGGAAATAAATAACCAATGCTAAGACTCATGATGACAGACTGGGACTCAGCATGTGTCCTGATTTACAGATCTCTAGAAGTGTCAAATTGGAAACTCAGCAATCATGTCAAGAACCACAATACCGCAGAGAAAGAAACAGTTCAGTTGATCGAGTACTAACCAATCTTTCACTTCATGTTTTTGAGCTAGCTATGTTTGATTATCAATATACATTCTTGACTGATATAAATTCCCACAACATCTCTCCTAGGGAAAAATGTTATTTACAAAAACGAAATGATTGTCTTTTTGAATATACATTGCTACAGAACAAAGAACAGCTCTGTTGCAATTTCTGCACTGAATTTATAGTCAGAGAATTAGAAGTTACTGTGACTAAGTTTTAGAAAGAAACCTTGACTAGCAGTTAGTAATGGGTTATAGCCTTAGATTTGCGACGAAATTTAATTTGCAAAAGATACTTCACCACAACTTCAATTTCCTCAACTGCAAAACTGAAATAATGATGGTTGTATAACCAAAGAAGTGTTGTGAAGATAAAATTCAAATAAGAGCATAAAGGACAATAATGAACCAAGGTGTTCCTGCTTTTCCGTACAGAGACCAAACAATGGATTATAGTCATCAGCAAATATTTGTGATCTTCTTGGTGGAGCACACTGTGGATCTCAATGATTGCACAGGGTACTTTAATAATCCATGTATAAGATACCAAACTGGTAGAGTGGATTCGCAGGCAAATGGGTCACAAATGGGTAAAGAATGGCAGAGATTTAACTATGGGCAACTGTAAGGAAAATGATTCCAATGGGAGTTAAGATAATGAGTTGTGATAGTTAAAGATGGGAAAGAGATGCGGGAATCACAACAGACTGTTCCCTGAGGCTAAAATGTCAACAAAATGTTAGGGAGTAATCAAGAAGGGAACTAAAAAAAAAAAAAGGAATAAAGAAACCACCATTATCCTACTCTTGTACTAAGTTAGGGTACATCTTTGCCTTGAGGAATGTGAGCATACTTTGTGTTTGATATTCAAAGACTTGTAAGAAACCAAGGTAAGTAAAAATAATAATGACCAAAATTATAGGGAATGTTAAGATTTGTTTCATGTACTTCCACATGGCATTCAAACATGGTTCTTTAGAAGACTTATAGTTAAGTTCTGCAAAGAATTTCAACTTAAACCCATTAAGAAGAGGGAGAAACAAACACACTAACTCTGAAGTCAAATGTATCTAGTGTGAATGGACACTTGTTGTATTTAGGAACAGGACATGAGGAATGTGGCTGCTATATAAACATGGGGAAAAAATTTCATTTCAGACCAAAAAGCTGGAAAGGGAAGGGAGTTATAGGCACGTGATTAAATCCTAGCTACTATGACTAATTTGAATTTCTGTTCCTTTTCTAAGTCCTAAAAAGCTATAATTCAGGAACAGCCAAACTTTATGTTTAAACTCATGGAAGACAGACCTAGTGTAAATGACCAAGTTAAAAATATTTTATAATATTAGTCTAACATTTAGGGTTAATTTGAACATGGCAAAAATCAGTAATAATGTTATTTCACTACTAGTTTACTCTCTATAAAATGAGGATAACAATAACAAGAAGATTAATAATCTATTAAGATTAAGGAAACAATAAACACAAAGCACTGAGCAGCATGTCTGGCCCTTGCTCTCTATTATAGGGATGAAGAGAGACAACCATATACTTTCATAACACCAATGAGATTCTCAGATTTTTAAAAAAAGATTTTATTTATTTATTTGTCAGAGAGAAAGAGAGAGAGCACAAGCAGAGGGAACAGCAGGCAGAGGGAGAAGCAGGCTCCCCACCGAGCAAGGAGCCCAATGTGGGACTCGATCCTAGGACCCCGGGATCATGACCTGAGCCAAAGGCAGATGACTAACCGACTGAGCCACCTATGCATCCTGAAGTTCTCAGATTTTGAGACACAAAGCAAAAGTGAGCAGACTGGATGATCCCTGAGGTTCTTACGAGCTCTAACAGTGTGTGAAATACATGTTTCTTGGTGTTTCTGTCAGAGCTAGAGGCTCACCTTACAAGGTTATTGGGAAGAACTCAGTTCAGTGATTGGATGAGCAGAGAGAACATCATTCCCCTGGATGGGCCATTGGTATGATTCAGGTTGATGATCTTAAATTCAGCCACGTTAAAATTCAGTTACAATAAAATCAAGCCAACCTAAAAAAAAAAAAGGTTCCTTTCTCTGGAAAAACTTTTTAAGTGAGGTAAAACTGATATACAACATGAGTTTCAGGTGTACAACACAATAATTCAATATTTGTACATATTGTGAAATGATCACCTTAATAAGTCTAGTTAACATCCAAAAGTTCTTTCCTTTCTGGGGTGATAGTATTTTTCTGTATCTTGATAGAGGCATATGTCACACTAGTGTATCCATCATCAACATTCACTGAATGGGACACATAAAACTTGTGCATTTAACTATGCAAATTTTGCCACAAGAAAACAAACAAACAACTAGAAATGAATATTGAGCTCTAATTAATGCTATGCATGTTGAAGTGTTTTGGGGCAAAGGGTACTGATGTTTTCAAACTTAGAAATGCATCAAAAAGTGTGTGGGGGGGTAAGGATTGATGGGAGGATAAAGGAATGAAGTGGTACAGCAGACTCTAGATGGTAAGTTCATGGGTATTCGATGTAGGGTTCCTTCAGCTTTTCTGTGTATTTGAATTTTTCAGAATAAAATTTTAGATAAGATGCTCTCTCACAGCAAGCAGAAGCAGCATATTATTCAGGCAGCTTTCTAAGTCACTAAGACCACTTTTCAATTAAGAATAATACAATGTGTAGAATATGCAAGTCTAAAAGATAGTAAATAGCATTTCTAGAGTGGAAATGATGAAACATTTTGCTGAAAGTCACACCCAATGTATATGGTGAGGAACTAGAAGTGGAATTCAGGCAGATCTCTTAATTTCATAATCAACAGACTGTCAGATACCATATTACCTCATTTAAAGTATGCTATACATTCTAACAGAGAAAAGGAGTCCTCTGAAAAAAAGCTCATTCTCCTATTGTGATTATAAACCATAGGTAAATGAGTGCTGATGCCCACTCTGAACTGAGTTAATGTCAAAGGAGGATTGCATTTTGCCACCAGCTGGAGAGTCACAGATTATGAGAAAATACCAACATCCAATCATAATGAAACATGTAAGCTATTTAAATATTAATTTTAAAAGGATATGTTGAAATGTGGTATTATTTGATCATTAAAATGAATTTCAAAAATGGCTTCCCTTGGCAGGGGGCACCTATTGGTTGAGATGAAAGCCCGATGGTGGGGAAAAAAGCTTGACCTACAGATGTGAAAAATACTTCAGTGTATAATCGTAGGCCACTCACAAGACAGAAGAGAACTATCAAGGTGTGATAGTGACACAATATATCACTGGATGGCCCATCTGTCCCACTGGGCCCAGCTGTCAACTAATTAAGTGCCAAATGTAGCAAATAAAGTACTAACAACTCAAAAGGGGTCAGCAAGAGTTCACTAAAATGGAGTAAAGGGGACCATTACAGTTCCAGCACCATGGATTTATTACTGTGTCACTGGCATACAATGCACACAGCAAAACCCATTCATCACTGTACATTTCCACATCAAAACTGAAGCATTTGTTGGAATGAGAAAATTTTCAAAAAGATGTAGACTAAAAAAGGCATTTTTTCTCCCTGAACACACATTGAATTTCATCCGTACACCTTGTCACTCAAACTTTTATTTGACAAGCGCAGAAAATGCAAGTTATACTTGTGAAGCAAAGAGGGCTCACTTTTCTCTTTACAAGCACACGCCACAGTACAGTCATTCAAGTTTAGGAATAAAAATAAATATAAAACAATTCTTTGGAAAAAACACTGGGCTATGAAGCAAAATGCCAGATCCTATCCATTGGAGGACTAGTCTGTATTTCTTATGTGCCTTATGTCCTCTCTAAAGGTATGAGTGTCTCTCTCCTACCCATGCCTAATTACCTCCCTATACTCAGTCTGCCAATTTCTTCTGCCTCCTAAAAGAAGTGGTTCAATTTTTCACCCACCCTGTATCTTCAAACTCGGTCCAGAACCTCATCTAAAAAGAAAACAACAAACAAATGAGTTTTGTTTTTGGCCCTAACACCACATCTGGCCAACCTGATGTCTTCCCTCAGAGGAGAATGGTTTATGCAGGCACTACTGAGAGCATGGCCTGTGTACCAGCAGTATCCGCATTACCTGTGAGCTTGCATGAAATGCAGTATCTTGGGCTTCCACTCGAAACCTAACTGATCAGATTCTACATGTTTAAGCCAGATTCCACGGGTGATTTGTGTGCACATTAAAGTTTGAGAAGCGCTAGTCAATACGCACTATTTCCACTTTCACACTTCAGGTTCCTTTTTTAGTCACTACATTTTGACTCTTGCTACTGCAATTGTAGATAATAGCTGAAATTGAAATTGCCATTGGAATTGTTGTAGATAGTAGTTATGACATTCAAGTCACTACCAAGTTAGAGATTCTGAAGTCTTTATTTTGGCAGACCTCCCTTCAGTACTTGTCCTCATTGATAAGACTTCCTTGAAATCTTCTTTCAATCAACATGGCATGGAATCTACTCCAACTTTCTGGCTGCTCCTTATCCTCCTCAGCTCATCTCTTAAATGTCACTATTCCCTACAAGTCTCTTTTTGATCTTTTCTTATCACTGGATGTTTTCTCTCTCTGGTGAGTTCATCTCCTTACATCACTTCATTTACCACCTTTACAGTGATCATAGTCAAACTCCCTCCCAAACTCCATATCCTCAGAGTCAAGCATCTACTAAATCCCTTTTAAATATGCAGTGTATCCAAAACTGATCACATCATCTTCACCCTTCTCCCCCAGTCACTGACACACATCTGTGCCTCCACCTAGTCATTCAAAGAGAAACATACAAATCATCCCTGATTTCTCTTTCTTCCTTATCCTTTAGCCAAGATACCAAGTCATTCATTCAACCTCCTTAATCGCCCTTCTAACTTCTTTATCATCCAGCTGTCACTTCCCCAGACTGTTTTTAATTAAAAGCCTCTGACACAATCTCTTATTTACTGAATCATAACCTGGTCTGCACAATTGAATCAACCAGGGTGCTTTGAAAAATACCAATGTCTCTGCCCTAATCCCAAAGCTTTTTATGTCATTGGTTTGGGGTGGAGTCCAGGCACTGGCATTTTTTAAAAGCCCCTGCTGCCCCTAGTGATTCTAATGTTCAGCTAGGACTAAAAAGCACTGCTCCAACACTGGCCTTCTGCCCTCCATGTTAATCTTCAGCACTTTTGTCATAGAAGACTTTTGGAGATGGAAAATCGGAGTCTCTCATCGTTTATTAAATTGTTCTAACGTCACCCTTCCACTGCTCTCAGAATATAGTGCAAATTCCCTACCTTACTTGTAAGACCTTTTCCAGCTTCTCGACTTTTACCGCCTGTTGGAACCTTAGAGTCTAGCCTTACAGCTACACACGAGTCTGCTACACGTGTGATGTGACCCACGTCCCACATACATCTGCGTGCAGATTATTCTCTACCCTCATCCACTCACAACAGTTCGCTCGGAAGCCACTATCATTTGTCATTTTTTCCTGACTATTCTTTTCCTCTCCACCAAGCCTTGTTTCTTGGGTTTGGGTGGGGGACCCCGCAACATGGTTTCTAGAGCACCTGGTTCTTATCTCTGCACATAGCAATTACACTACTGGGCAATTATGGTTTTTTTTTGTCTGTCCTACGCACTGCAAGTCTAATCAGCACTGTAAGGTACCGATTTCAAGAGAGGAAATGTATTTCTAAATTCAGGGTTCAGCCCAAGTTTTGCACATAGCAAGGTAGAAATAAATGTGTGGAAAGGGCAAACACAACTCTTACATCATAAATGAGAATTTCTGCACTACTGCAAAAGGAAAATTGTCACCAACATAGAAACGAACAATACATACATTTAGGCAATGTTATGAAAATAAAGTCCATGTTCAAAGTTTTTCAGACTTTGTGAGAGTGAGACTTCTGTACTAAAGGGAAAAGAGGAACTGAGTTATTGAAGTATAGTCTCAGCTGATCCCTTTCAAATACCTCTCAAGAAAAGCAAAATGTAAGATCAAAAATAAATAAAGATCACTCAATTCTGGTTCATTTAACGTATATCCTGTTAAATACAGGATCAGTGATTATAAAGTACTTTTTAGACTAGAGTAGTAGTAGTAGTAGTAGTAGTACATACTGAAAGGCCAAAATATAAGTGCATGAAGACTCAAATTGCCCTTCCCAGGCCTCATTTTGAGATAATCTTTGCTTATTTAAACCGTGATAACTCATAAATGTTACAGCAAATAATGTGAAATATGGGGGAGATGAAAAATAACTCTTCCTATTCTAACAATCCCAATTCAAATGACAAAATAGTTTCACAGGAAATATGTAAATTGGCTTTGAAAATTAGAATGGCAATTCCTAAAATGGCACAGCAGCTCTTAAAACGAAATGCTTGAGTTTATAAGAAACAACAACAACAAATCTGTATACAACCCCCACTATTTCCATTTACCTCTGGGAAAATCATAAGTATACATCTGGAGAAGAAAAACCCAAGAGAGAGACAATACCTTGGTGAAACATATAGCTAAGAAATATAGGAACAGAACAGTGTAATTGCCTTAATTTTAGAAGGAAATCTTCTTAAATAGAATTTCCATAGTAAAAGAAGAAATAGAGGAATTTTAAATGAGGTAATCTATGTGAAAAGTGCTTTATAAACCGCAAAGCTTCAGCAAACATTAGGTACTATTATTATTTTTTTAAAAATGAGATATAGCAGAGCACTGTGCCTACACTATTCACAGCAAAGAAACATATTCCTTTATAAACATAAAATGGATGCCTTTTAACAAAAACAAAAAGAAAGGCATACAAACATTGCCAGAACTGGATATCACACAAGATTATACTTTTGTTCTGGTAAGTTCTTATAAAGAGCCATTTGATTGTATGATATGAATTTATTTTTATACATTTATTCATTTATTTATCCCTTTGTCTATCCATTCATTCCTACAAACTTTTTCTTCATAATCTATTATGTGCTTGAGATTAAGTTAGTGTGTATTCAAAACTAAAGCTGTATAAAGGAGTAATACATATTTTATAAGGAAACTGCCTTTTTTAACATTCACATGCATTTGGAATCTGTGTCTTTATGACAGAATCCACTTATTTGAATGCATCATCCATCAGAAAGAAATAAAAGGAGATTTTCATAGCTCCCACTGGCCTTTTGAATTATGGTAAGGATTCTGCTCTTTAGTCTCTGTGCAGTGGGAACCCACTGAAAAGGTTGCATGCAAAGAAGTGACACGTCTGATCTGGGTGTGAAAAGATTAGTCAGGCTGTCAATTAGAGAATAGATTGGGGGAGGGGCAGGAAAAGATGCAGAAAAATAGAGCAACAAGCTAGGACAGGTGTCCAGGCATAGCCTGATGGTCATCGGTAGACTGAAAGATAAGAATAAATTAGTAAAACATTTAGAAGATTAAATGTACAGGACTTTGCCTAAACTCTTCCTTCTGTATAGAATGCATTGCCTGGTACATGACAGGTACTTCATGTACCTACTTTTGAGGGGAAATGAATGGGATTATATTAACCTTGCAATACTTTCAGGGGGTCTCAGAAGATCTGACCTTGTCATGGAATGGCTTTTCTCCCTCCCAGAAAAAGATGGAACTAATAGACTTTAGCCATGGTGACTGTTTTTTAACAACGTATGCCTAGGTCACTGTGCCTCTTCTACAATATAGGCTACATGTAATGTCTGCAGAGTCTTTCCTTCAAGACACTTCACTGGGAAATCTTATTTGCTTGAATTTTTTTTTTTTTGGCTTTACTTTGAGTCATTTGCAGATAAATAAGAGAGAGAGAGAGAGCAATTCTCTTTTGTACCACAAAATGGTGAAAAAAAGGTTGCTGGTGGGCATCAACATGGATCTGCAATTTTACTTTAAATGTGAGTTCTTAATAATCCCCCAAAGAAAAAAGTAAAGTACATAGTTTGCCATACGGAATGCATCAACCAGGTGAGGTCAGAGGTGTCACCATGAGAGGTTCCATTCACATAGTGAGGAACAAATGAAACCAGGAGTGTAAGGAACAAAGGTACAGTCTTGGGAGAAAGGCAGACGAAGGGCGGAAAAATGAGATGAGGGATTTGGGAAAGGTTATGTTGTCCCTATGTTCAAGACAAAGGCTCCAGGGTTGTACCATGAGAGGTGGTCTCTAGACAAGGAAATTGAACCTCTTGGGTAATCACGATAGCTTCATGGAAGTCCTTAGAACATAGGCCAGAAGAGATTAGATATAAAAGGAAATGACAGAAATGTTTACAGAATTCACTTTGGCAGTTAAAGAAGCAAAATCAGACAGGAATCTTAAGGGATGTGAGCTGCCTCACTGTGGGAGCCAAGATTTAGAAGGAGTAGGGAACAAGAAAGTAGATGGTTAGGCAAAATATAGGAAGCCAAGTTAGCTAATGAGTAGGAAATTTCCACTTGAAACTGAATTTATGATACAAAAGAACTGTTAAAATGAAAAATTTTATAAAATGACTCGATGAGAAGATTCCACTCATCAACCAGCCGGGGTAAAATACAAATTTGTATCCCATCATTCCATATTTATACTTTTAATCTGATTTTTAGAAGGAGCTTATTACTGATGAAATCTCTATTTTCTTTTCCCTGAATTCTGCCATCCTTCCGGGTTTTTTTTAAACCATTTCTACCCAAACTACTCCCCTACTCTCTTTCACTCTCTTTGACTTAATCATCATTCCCCTTGGCTCCATTCAGATTCTTCCATTTTCCTATATTCCAGAGTCCACTTGAAAGCACTATGTGTAACTTGTGTCAATGGGAATTTCCAGCTTGGAACAAACGTATCATTATGTGAGTCCCCATAGGAAAAACTAATGTTGACTCCAATGACAAGGAGGTTCTCATCCATTTTTCTTGGCTGATGAGCAGATACACTACTGTTCTTGAAAATTAGGAATAATCATGCTATGAAACAGCAGAAAGCACATACACTGACTAATATGTTAGCTACAAATTTGTATACTGATGTTCTCAGTCTGAATACAGCTTAGGTAAGAGATCAATCCTTAGGCATTTTCGTACACACAGATAAAATATGTTGTTTTCCTAAGATACATGTTAGCAAGGGGTTCAGAATAAAGTCAGTATAGTCATTTTCCCCAAACAAAAGACATGTGATGAAACTGCCATGCTGCCAGTTCCAGTGGTTTCACTGACCTTCTCATGTCGTTGCTTCATTTTTTTGCATCTTTTTATTTTTTCTATACTTAATCTCTGTCTCTTGTTGCTTAATAAACTAGCTGTTTTTGGGAACATAATGAAAGGGTGTTTTTTTTTTGTTTTGTTTTGTTTTGTTTTTGCCTTCCCTGAGTCCAAACCTTCCTAAATAGCTGCTTCATTACTCTATTCACTTTGAACATTAAAAAAACTAAAACAAAAAGAAAAACCAAAGCTGAAACAGGTAATGGGAGAGGTTCATGAAAATCTCTATCCAGGACATCATCATCCTAATTGGTATATTACCTGCTGTGCTGAATAATTCTCCCACTCATCTTAGGGGATTTTTTTGTGTGTGTATGTAGTTTTGTTTTGTTTTGTTTTGTTTTTAAGCCTTAAAAATGAAAACTTCTTTGTGGTGAAAACTAACCAACAATGAGAAAATGCTATAGGATTTTAAAAAATAGCTTCAGCAATGATCCCAGAAGCCTCAGAGGCCTCTGTATAATTGTCAGACTGGAGAAAATGATCCACAAGGGACCACGTGTTTGCAAGGTTTTTGTTCGCATTTTACCAAACACAGCGTGACTCTGAATTCAGGATGCTAAGCTCACATCTCTCCTCAAAGTCTCTGAAAGAAAACTAAAGAAATCAACCATGATTAAAAGAAAAGACCTCCACAGAAGTAGATGGTGGAAAAGATATAAAGTTCAGGAGAAAGTTTCATGAAAGTTGTTCTAACTTGTGTTCCAAAGTTATATGTTCCTGACGATGGACAAGAAAGGCAAATTCTTACATACTTAGAATTATCTAAAAATGTCCCATCATTAATATTATTCCTAAAAATAGATAAATGCTTATATTTCAGGTTCCTGAAAAAAATGGAGTAACATTAAGTACGTATATTTACACATTGCTTTTGAAACACATGAGGTCTATTGAGGAAAAAAAAAGTACTTACTCTGTTCCTACCTCAAATCTCCTGAACCAGAATCTTCAGGCTCTTAGGCAAGCACATGTGTTCACAAGACAGACTACAGTGCCCCAAGGAGATGAAGGTTTGCTCTTGAGGAACAAAAATTCTTACTATCTATAAGTGTTACAATTGTTTGTGACTCTCCAAAGGGCCACAACATAAACAGACTACAGAGCATATCTGTGGGATTAAGCTGATTAGAAAACAAGAAGTCTAAAAGGGCTTCTTAGAAGTTAATGATGAAGAAAAGATTGAGAAACTATACTAGTGTAATATATTTTAAAATTCTTTCTGCACATAAAACATGTAATTTATTGAATGTAATTGGGAAAACACAGATAGACAGAAAGACAAAAAAAATGAGTTCACTTGTATTTCCCCAAGTTGACAGATGTTAAACATTTGGAGGTATAACCTCCAGTTATCATTTGTCTTGCTGGCTTCTCTTTCTTTTTCTTTTGTGCAAAATTAGGCTCACATGACATAAATAATTTTGCATCCTACTTTTGCACACTTAGCCATTAATGATGTAATCACTCATTCCTTATGCCAATTAAATACCATTTAAAATGACTTCTAATAAACACTGTGATCCTTTAACGACAAACTTACTCCAAACATTAAATGTTTATATTTTTTAAAAAGACTTTATTTATTTATTTGACACAGAGAAAGAGAGAGAGATCACAAGTAGGCAGAGAGGTAGGCAGAGAGAGAGGGGGAAGCAGGCTCCCTGCTGAGCAGAGAGCCCGATGCGGGGCTCGATCCCAGGACCCTGAGATTATGACCTGAGCTGAAGGCAGCAGCTTAACCCACTGAGCCACCCAGGTGACCCTAAATGTATATCTTTATAGTATTAGGTAGAATTAGTACTAGTATAGTAATAGAAAGTATGAATTTTTAGATTGATCACTTTCCTGTGATAAATAACCAAATTACAAGCTTAAAATAAGGCTATCTGCCAATGTGGTAACCAGATTCACTGTTCAGTTCTTTGATCTCTGTGCCAACAATGCCATTTTACCTTTGTTCCTCTCATTCTGTGTCTCTGTTTCTGTTTGTCTGTCTCTCTTTTGAGGCTGTTTTTCAAATCAAAACTTCTGGAATGTCTTCTTATGAGTGTTATTTCTATCTATGCAGCTCTAAAGACAGTGAAATCAAGGAATGAGTACAGAGTGCAAAGAGTTTGTGACTAAGCCATAATGACAGCGTCTTTAAGGACAGGGCACCTTCATTTTTACTTAATGCTCATTTGATTCTTCACCTTGAATTGTTTATGGGGCAATTGTACTTTTCTTACTATAATTACCAACTATAAATTGATTTAGGGAAAATAACTAAAGATTGAGAAAGAATTGAAACCTTTTCCTTTATTTATCTGGTTTAGGGGGTAGCTTTTATGTTAAAACCCTGTGCTGAGCTGTAGAGTGCTCTCTTTCTCTCTCTCTCTCTCTCTCTCTCTCTGTGTGTGTGTGTGTGTGTGAGAGAGAGAGAGAGAGAGAGAGAGACAGAGAGAGACAGATACAGATAGAGACAGAGAGATTGAGAGAAGGAGGGAAGGAGGGAGGGAGGAACATTTGCGTTCAGAGTCCTACTTCATTCAAGTTTATCATACTATTTTCAACTGAAAGCAAATTCTTCATGCTTCTAAGCTATGTTTTTAAGAGTGTGTGTATTTCTTTGAAGTTTTAAACAACACACTTTTCTTACTATTTATATGTACACATATCTATTTCTAGTTTATGTGGATGTCTATACAACTCGTCTATCAATTTCTACCTCTCTATGTACACGAGTTCAGAGAGGCTCTGAGTCCTACCATCCTAGAAATTCAGAAAAAGCCAGAAAAAAGATTTTCTTCTGAAATAAAAATTAGAAAAAAAAAACCCTGATAGATGATATTAGCCATCTGCAAAAAGAACCCAGCTGAGCTTTGGATAACTTCTTAAAATGCAGATTCCCAGGGCCTTTTTATATCCCTATCATGTCAGAATTTCTTGGGGTAGGTGTCCAGGACTTGCCACTAGGGCTGGAAATCTTTGCACAGAGTTGTTTTGTCAGGGTTTTGGTGAGGAAGTACCCCAGTACCATCAAGTGAAGAATGAGTAGAAATGTGAAGCAAATGTGAAGCTCTAATTATTGGTTTACATGTACACAGCACACCTGAGTTTTGTGCTGCCTGTAACAGAGCGGGGGAGAGGGCAAAGTCAGTCTGTGTATGTGATGGGGGAAGACCTGTTGCATGGAATCTGGAAGCAAAGCCAGGAAGGAAGTACTTGCTATTATGCCCTGGGTACCATCTGAGAGAAATGCTCTATTTCTCTAGTTCTATTTTAGAAATCACCTAGGATAGTAAAGGTGGGCATTTTATCTAGCTTCTCTCACTTAATGAACCATCCTTTAAAAAATACCTTGTTACCCTTCCTCCAATTCTTTCATCACCACCAAATCTTGCAATCTCTATTTTGGTCTTCTTTGTGTGCCCTCATTCGGGAGGGCACCCTGAGCAACTTATCATTATTAATTTTTCTGATAGGTTTATGTTGTATTATAAAATCATAATTTTTTAAATTTATTATTTCATCTCTCAAATGATTTATAAACCAATATCTTGTCAGTTTGTGAAGCATGGGTCAGTCCCCTAGGCCCTGATCTACTAAACTATTAAATCTCAGAATCTACTAAACTATTAAAATCTGGTTGTTGGCTATACAAAGCTGAGGACCAGACTTTAGATCTATGAAAACATACCATTCATGCAATACAAACCCTATCAGTGACCTCCTTATAAGGATCTTCCTGAAGTGATTTACATACTTAATGTTTAAAAAATTTCACACAGTGGATAACGAAAAACTAATCCAGAAACCCGTGGGAAGAATGTGTATATTAAGATCAATTTCAAGTCCATGATATACATATCACTTTTTTATTTGGTTGTAACTATATTCTGAACTTTCAGTCTTTTTTAAAAGATTTTATTTATTTAAGAGAGAGAGATGGAGCACTAGCAGGAGGAGGGGCAGAGGAAGAGGGAAAAGAAGACTCCCCACTGAGCTAGGAGCCTTCCATGGGGCTCAATCCTGGGACTCCAGGATCATGACCTGAGCTAAAGGCAGATGCTTAACCCACTGAGCCACCCAGGCACTCCTAACCTTTCAATCTTAACAGACATTAAGAATTCAGAAATCTTTGACCAACATTAAGTCATAAAATTCTGGTTGACTGGCTACAGACCAAGAAATTTTTTTTAAACCATGCCCTTTTTATATCTTTATAAAGTTCCTAGAATATATTTCTGTTATTCTCAAAATATTTCCTCAGGAGAATGTAGTAATATTCTGATCCACTTAAAACAATCACTAGTTAAGTACAAATTAGCTTCCAAAACCAATCTGAAAACATGCTGTAGGAATATACATCTGCTGAAGGATGGTTTCCTTTTATGTTCCCCTTCCCGTCTAAAAGTTATTAAGGAAAAGTCTGTTGCTATGGAAACATTCAATTTGGCACCATCTGTATTCAAAATTCAATTGCTTCCAGCCTTTAGCCAATCTCCGGTTTTTAATTGGCAGACCTTCCCAGAATGCTTTACAAATCTTTTAGGAAGCCAATCCATGAAGCATGTCACAATGTAAAGCATCAAGAAGGTTCACAATGCAAGCTTCACTCCATTATCTTAAGATCACACTTGTGCAGTCTCAAAGCATGGGGCCTTCTGATAATTACTTGGCATGGGGTAAATGCCTAAAATTTATTGCCAAGTTGTTTTTTTCTGTCTAATGGATTTCTCATTCAAAGAAAGTACTCATTTTACAAGTGACTTAAGTATTAAAAAGACCCTGAAAAGGAGCCCCAGTGGGAAACTTACATAGCGATACACAGTTGAAATAGAAAACACATTTAGGAGAAAGAGTTAAGAATGCGTATTTTGTACTCAGCCAGATCTGAGTTCAAATATTAATTGGAATGCTTGTTAGCTACTTCACTTGAGCTTTCAAGGTCCCATTTTCCTCATCTGTAAAGATCTATTATGAGGACTATAAAGTATGCACTTTGGAGAAAATACATGCTTCACATACCCTGTAATGGCGTTTGAAGATGTGCTGATCCACATGGTCTTGAAGACTATTCCTTTCGAATGTCAAGTGTTTGTTTATAACTATTGTTAGAATTTATAGGAGAGTTATCAAAGACAAATTGTCGAAAGATTATTTTTAAGAATGGGGAGGATATGGATGGATCTTGGAGAAGTGTAAAGACATTCAAAGTAAGAAAATTAAAAAAAAATGTATGCACAGTTGTGGGTTGGATCGTGACATTTTGATGGGACAGAGAAGTAACTCACCATAATTAAGCACTGGCATGGTTTCTTGGAAGGCTCTTTCACCCACCATGTTATAATTATCCTATGTGATTAGTGCCCCACAGAGCCAACTAGAATCTTGTTCTATAACACAACAGATTTCCTCTACCACTACTGTCCTACTGAATAGCCACCCCTCCTCTTCGGTAATAATCCTTAGAAGGCAACATTCCAGCTCTATTACTTACTCCTCCTAGGTTACCACATACTTTAAAAAATCCATGCCTTTGACTACTTGTCAATTTTAGTATTATAGAGATTTTTGTATTTATCCAGTTAAGCTATTTCAGTGGTAATTGATGGACTTTTTTAGTCAGACCAAAATATTACAAGTGTTACCCTCATGCTTATCCTGACACAAATTCCTTTACGTTGTTTTCCCTTTAAAAAAAAAATCTGTAAAAGGTGTAACTTGTATGTTAAATAATCCGGATATATGGCATTTAAGCATAAAGACAGCTTTATCTGTCATCCTTTCTCCCTTTAAATCTGTTCAGGAAGGTAGTTCTTCTCCAGTCCCTGGGCGAAAATATGGGCAGGTCCCATGCCTTCTCATGTATTATCATAAAGTAATACAAGGTTCTATTGCCTTTTCATATATTAAAATTAGAATTTCCAGTCCAGCATGTTAATTAACACTTCAAACTTAATCCACATACACAACTTCTCCCCAGCTGGTGCAGGCTACAACTGGGCCAGGTCCCCAACCACCTTGAGTAGTGGGTATGGTGAACTTCCTCTCTCTCTCTTTCTCCAGCTGCTCTTTCTCACCCTAACAGAGTTGAATGGGAATGGATGGAGGAGAGGGAAGGGGAACAGAAAGATCGTATCTGACTCAGTACTGTCACTGTTAGAATGTGACTTTTTGCTTGCTGGGTCTGGCTGATGTTAAATATCACTAGAGGGGTTTGATGAAGCTTTTCTAGACTTGACAACTGCAGGTACCCTTTCCTTTGCAGTCCTGAATCCAGGTAAATGTTGTTTTGTATTTTGGTGGCAATCATTTCCAGCTGAGAAACTTGAAATCCAGTGACACACTCCTCCTGGTGGACCTACAGAAACTCTTCTCTCTGAAAATGAGAATGTCAACAACTCCCTTTGTAAAGTGGGGGGCCATATGAGAAGGAGGGCACTCACAGCAGCATTTTCTTTGAAGAACCCTCATATTTTTCCCAAGTGACTCTTTTCTGGATCTCTATCCATTTTCTTTCAAAACATGTGGTACTGTCTTGCATACCTCACTTTGGTGTCTGCTGTCTATAGGACCTTAGGGTCCTTAGTTTAGACACTTCCAGTTTAGTATCTGCTTAAATGAAAGTGTGTGTTAGGGCACTGTTAGACCAAAGTGCTCTATTAGTGAAGACAGAAAGTAGAAGAAAGATTGTACTAGATGGTCTCTAAGGTCTCTTTCCATTCTGGAGGCCCTGAATTCTGTGACTCCAACATTTCTTCTCCTTGGAATGTATTTCTCTCAGCTGTAAGGTCCAGCTTCAGATTCGCTTCCATGATATATTCCACTATTACTTCAGGAGACAATAAACACATCATCTGAACCTATTTCATGCCAAGCACTGGCCTAGGTCCTGGAAAATCTGTGATGAAATAAAACAGTCTCTGCCCTCATGTAGCCAAGTCTCTTTCTCCTCTGCACATCCATTTTCCTTCGCTTCTATCTTTCATTTATGTTTTGTTCTGGTATCAAAGTTACTGTCTGTACACATCTGTCTCCCCTTCACTATCAATTCTTTTACAAAAGGACTCATATTTTATTAACTTCTATACATCCCTTTCTCTCAAAGGTCACTCAATAATTATTATTAAATGAAGCAATGAACAATGCATAATGCATGGATGTATAGAAGGATGAATGGTTAAACTAAAAATCATAAATTCATATAATGTTTATGAAAATATTGCGTATATTTCTTCTATGGTATATATATATATATATATATCCTAACATTATCATAATTTTACAGCTTTTACTTAATAACAAACACTTTAATGGAAAAGACTATGTTATTGCTTTCTTGGAGTACCATATAATTCCTGGACTCATACCTTACACACTGTAAGTACATAATCAAAATTTGATAAATAAATGTGTGAATGAAAATTTCAATATTCTAACTTGCACTTTCCCTTCATGTAATTTAAATATTAATGCAAATTGTTAAGTAAAAAGATTAGGTCAAGTTTAAAGTATAATTCAGCTATAGCTTTTGGGAAATGAGTAAAATAATCTTTTACTCCAGATTGATTTCTTTGTGTAAATTAGGTCCTTATTAAATATTTGCAGACTTACACATTTATAAAAGAAAGCCATCAGTCTCATCAGTTCTGTTTCTTTTAGAAGAGGGTCAATCTATATTTAATTTGCTTCTACAAGCTTGAAGGTGAAAACTTATTTAGTAAAGCCGTTAATGACTGTTTTCTAGCTACAATTCTTAATCTAGGTACTTTAAGGGTGGTGTCAAACCATAAATTTCTTACTACTTACATGAGAAAGGAACTTGGAATATTCACCATTGCACAATTTGATGAATTTATTATATTTCTGGTTAAATTACACTAAATCATATCTGAACATAATTTAATGCTGTTTGTTACTACCATAGTGCACTATGATACCGAAGAAGCTAATTTTTAAATGAAATAACTTGTTCAATTACTTTAGCATACGAAAATAGAATAAAAATTTTATTACTTTTAGTTTCAAACCAGCATTGTGACATTTTCTTGAGATCCTTTTAAAATTCCTTAACGATGCCAATTCTATCTTTAAAAACCAACTTGGTATTCTAGTTGAAGGGGAACAGAATATACCACCCCAAAATATGTCTGTTTGGCATAAGGATTATTTTAAACTGATTTTTTTAAGAAAGAGCAGGCATAGAAAAGCCCTGAAAATGAAGTAAAAGTTATCCTTTTTGAAGAGATATTTACGTATATAGGAGAACTCTCCATCTGTAAGGGTGTCTCCCGCTCTGTACCAGGAGGAGAAGGATGACTCTAAATCTCTAGTAACTCCTATCAATGGACTAGGCGAAGACTTCTGTCTGCGGAACAACCACACCCTTCACTAACCCCTGTTTTGCCTCAATGCCTCCCATCATTGCCCCCGCTCCAATATCTTCTTTTGTCCTTAGCTGGAGATGGTACTAATGGTGGTGGCTCAGGCCATTTTGGGGAGTTACTTAATTTTCCTGAGTCTCTCCCATGTATATAGGACGTATACATGTTATTAAGCTTCTGTGTGTTTTTCTCCTATTAATCTTTTATTACAAGGGGTGCCTCAGTCAAGAACCTAGAAGGGCAGAAGGAAAATTTTTTGTCCCTCACATAGTCAACTATCTTTATCTGAACTAGACAGTTGTATATGCCAGTTATTTCAGAGGACAGAATTTTGAATTAGGAATCTGGCTCTTATACTCATGGTAAAAGCCTGTTATATAATTTCTAGGTCAAAAATATATTTAAAGTCAATCTTTTTTGAATAGTGATGCAATATGTTGGTGTATAAATTTAGAATCAGGACAGAAAAATAATTAAATGATAGCATTTAGTCAAAGCATAAACAAAATATTGTTAGCAGGTTAAAATAAAGTAACTCCCAAGTGCCTATCCCAGGTTTGGGTACTAAGCAATGTAAACCATCATGGTCAGTTGGTTGTTTTAAGTCTTAAAATATGTACAACACATTACCCACCTAATGAAGTGTAAAGGCAGTGAATGTAATGTTTTTAATGGCCATAGCACATCTTGTTGGCTGCCCTGCATTGATATTTGTTCTATTTCCCCTAGAGAAAACAGGTGACTTTTTCATATACTGTTTTCTTTATATAATAAAAATTCACATTCTTATTTTGTCTTAAGTTATAACATGACTTCCTTTTTTGAGTTCTCTGAACCCTTTCAACAGACATCATGATAAAAGGAAAAAGAAATTTTCATTAAAAAAAAAGAGAGAAAGAGAATCCTAATCCAAATTTCTACTTTAAAGATTAGAGGGGGGGTACTTGAGCTTTTAAAAATTAAGAACTCTCTATTTACATTTCATTTCCATTTTGCTCAAATCAGCAGAGCCTCCATAAGTGCAGTGAAGAATATTTCAAATGGCCTTGTACATTTTCTGCAAGGATGAGTTATGTGAACTGCAATCAGACCAAGGTGCTTTTTAAATCTGTTCTCCTTATAAGAGATTGTACTAAAAAGACTCCCAGTCTCCTAAAACTGAAATATCACTTAACGTTCCAAAATCTGGGTGTGTTTACTGTGGGTTTTATTTGTTCTTTCTTTGCTTTTTTAAGCAGAGCATTTTATTAATGTTCTCAGGCAAAAAAAAAAAATTGTTTTTGGCATGGTCATGGAGATGATGATGATGGCAGCCTGTAGCCTTACACTATTTGCCAGCTACCCCATGAGTAGTCCATTTAATCAGTAAGTATTTACAGCATGCCTGTTATTTTCAGAATAATGTGAGAATTAAAGGAATTCAAATATAAAGGGGTAACAGTTTGAAACTTACGGTTCACTCAGGGAGATAAAACATATACTAGGGAGAGAATGACCTCAGAGAGACAAGACGATACTTGGAATTCCTAACTTCTGGCATTTCATCACTTATGAAGTGGCAATAGGAGGAAGAACTGCTCCCCGCATCACTATCTGAACTATCAGTGAAATAGGGTAATAGAGTCTCCTACTAGGAAGTTGGTTTTTTTGTTCCATTTTGTTTTTTGTTTTCTTTTAACCCATGTTGGCTTTTTTAGTTTTTAAAATTTTTATTATTTATCTATTTATTTTTAAAAAGATTTTATTTATTTGAGAGAGACTGAGAGAGAGAGAGAGTGCATGAGAGGGGAGAAGATCAGAGAGAGAAGCAGACTCCCCATGGAGCTGGAATCCAGATGCGAGACTGGATCTCAGGACTTCAAGATCACGACCCGAGCTGAAGGCAGTGGTTTAACCAACTGAGCCACCCAGGCGCCCTGGCTACTTTTTTAAAAAGTGACTTTGCTTAAGGCCTAAAAATGAATCCCTGTGAGGAATTTAAGTATCATGATTCAAAAAACACCTAATATATTTTAACTGAACTGAAATAAACTATCACAAGTTAATAAATAATGTAAACAAATATATGTGAGTTTTATGTAATACATATATATAAGATTAACATAAATATATACAGATGTGAGTATAAAAGAATATATACCTTTGTACATAAATGTGTATATGTATGTATATACATTTTCAGCAACTGACTTTCAAATATTGTCTCCTTTCAGCATAGGTTTGGGGAAAAAAGAGCCATCTAACACTCTTTTCTAGAATCAGAATACTTGGGTGAAATCCTGACTCTTCCATATGCTATCTGTGAAACTTTAAGAAAGGTATTACAAACCATGATCCTTGGTTCCCTCATTTATTTAATAAGGACAATATTGACTTTAGGCAAGGTTGTGGCTATCAAATTGATTCATATTTTTAGAGTTTTTTGTCCAATTTACGTAAAACATAACACAGATATAAAATATTACTATTTATGAGATATTGTAGAAGCTGAACAAAATCTGACTTTGCCAAGTACTGACAGTAAAAATTTTGACACCTCCAAAGTGTCTGAAATGTTTCATATATTCTGGAATTCTCTGGGAAGTGTTTTCCATTACCAAAATACCTAGCTACTGAGAGGGAAACCTGAGCCTTTTAAGTGCCCTGCCAGATGCTAAGAATTAATCTCATCCCATTGATTGATATGTACCCCTTATGGTACTATTACCCCTATATACACAAATGCTTTGTTTGGCATGGTACCCTACATTGAGAGGAACATAAAAGCATGTGCTAAAACTCTGAGCAATGTACAAGTACTAGTAATGATCAAGAGAAATTCCCTGTTTTATTGTCCAACAGGATGGAGCCTCCTTCTTTTAGAGGTTCCTACAATGGCTAAGACTAAACCAAATTCTTAATGAGAAGGAGGTAAAGTGCCACTGTTTCAAAAGGCCAACATATGCCTATACATTTCCTATGTTTTTCATATTATCTTATCTTTCTGCACAATTACACTTGATGTTCACATTTGCAGGTTTACTGGGTTTTATCAATTCATGGTACAGTTTTCTGTTTAATTATAGAGCAAGGTGTTTTCCCGTCATTCTTATTGTGTGCATTTGGGACTCAATTTTCTATTTTCAAACATTTTGTTATTTAATACACATTTTTCTGATAACAAATGGAATCAGGGTGGTATATGACTCTATACCTTTCTTCCCTCCAGTGATTGCATTTTCCTAAAAACCAGCTGTGGCCCAAGGCAGTGGTTCTATGGCTCTTGTATGAAAGAAAAATTGGATATCAATGGTCAAGTTTATCATTTCTAGAACTACCTCATGGACTTTGTAGGGGTCTCTCATTGGCTTCACTCTTTTGACCCAGGGTTAGACTTATGGATGGTAATAAACCAGACTATCCAGTAGCTAGAAACATTAAAAATAGAATATTCTGCAGAAATATTTTTGTTTTATCTTAATACTGAAGAAAATAGCATAAAGCCATTCATTTATTTGTTAGTTCAGGAAATTTTGAAGGAGAACCTATTTTTTCTAAATTCCTATTTGAAGAGAATCAATACTCAGTGAAGATAAATTTCTTGAGCAAGTACTAAAAATTCTGTGTATAGACACAAGAACATTTCTCAATCTTCATGTATCCATTTTCTAGACGTGAAAAACTTTGAGCCTTACAACGGAGCACTAATCATGTCAACAAAGTGTCAACAACCTAGAAGACCTCATAGAACTCTTCATAACGAGGAGGGCCTATAATTATACACTGAATGTTTGAGACCCCCATCCCTAAATTCATACATCGAAACCCTAGCCCCCAATGTGATGGTATTTGGATTATGGGGCCTTTAGGAAGTAAGTTCAGATAAGATCATGAGGTTGGGGTCTCATCATGGCATCAGTGTCTTTAATAGACGGGAGAGAGCAGACTTTTCTCTCTCTCCAGTGTGTGAGGACACTGTTAGAATGTGGCACTCTGCAAACCAGGAAGAGGGCTCTCACCAGATCTGCTGGCACCTTGGTCTTGGACTTCCTGGATGCCAGAACTTGGAGAAATAAACATCTTTCATTTAAGCCACCCCATCTACCGCATTTCATTACGGAAGCCCAAGATGTTTAAGACACTGATATTTATGTAGTGATTTGCCATTTGAAAAGAGCTATTGTATATGTCATTCCCTTTAATCCTAGCAGCAATCTGGTATGGAAAGGCACCTGAAGCCTTATTTTATAGATAAACAAAGGGTGAGCAGGATGCAGGAACTTGCCAAGGGTCCCACTGTTATCAAAGAACAGAGTCAGGACTTAAACGCCATCATCTCATTTTAGATGCACTGCCTTTAGCAATACCTTGTGCTTAAAATGAAATGGGGGAAAGACATGCTTACATGTTTGTCTTACTAACGTCAACATAATAACCACCACTGTCATCATCGTGGTCACTATCATCTCACAACTGATCAGCTACCTAGGCCTTTCTGTTGGGCCTCCAAAACTCAAAAGCTTCCTTTTCTTTTCAAAACCCGTATTTCTCAGGTGGAGCTGGGCTAAGAGAATAATCGACATATCCAGTAGCTATAGAAAAATATCTCAGGAGGTTATTTTTCCTTTCAACATGCACACGCATAACCAAGGGCACACACAACTGGTCTGCCAGTCAAAGCAATGCAGAGTCAAGTTTCAGAAAACTTTCCTTTGAAGGCTCAGTTAAGTCCTATGGTAGTCATCTCTACAGGGATCCCAATCACCTTCACCTTTTGGGATTCATGACCTTTTGGAGTCCCTCATCCTCTCACCTCACTGTGTCAGAGCCAAACTGTGTGACAAATAATTTACAGAAGGGGTAACACTATAAATGCTAAGGCTAGGTCCAAAAAAGTCACCATGGCTTTTGCGTTGTATCTATGGTTTACTTTTGCGGGAAGCCAGCGACAAAGTCACAGGGACACTTAAGCAGTCTCATGAAGAAGCTTGTGTAGAGAGGAACCAACTAGATAGTGCCACTCACAAACCATATGAGTGAGGTGAGACATCTTGAAAGTGGATTCTCCAGCCCCAGTCAAAATTTCGTATGACTGCAGCTCCAGTTAACCTCTGACTGCAACCTCATCAGAAATTTCAAGATGGAACCTCTCAAACAAGGTGCTCACGGTTCCCTGACCAACAGAATCTGTGAGATAGGAAATGATTATTGCTGATTTCAGGCACTCAGTTTTGTGATGATTTGTTTTGCAGTAATATGCAACACAAACTCCTTTTCTTGGTTAAAGCAGAATGAGCCCAGCTCTCTCCTTTGCATGTAGAAAGGTCAAAATCTATTAATCCTTTCTGTTTACTTCATAAATGCTTCCCTTAAGGCAGGTACAACAGAATAAAGACTAGTGGCAAGCAATTTGTTATGTTGCTTCAAATTATTAATGAGAAAATTCTGGTAAAGAAAAAAAGTGGTGGATCTAAAATAATTCCTATGCTTTTGCAACACCTGAGCAGAGCTGAGAGAGTCTTTTAGGAGTCATCTATGGCATATCTAACCCTTAGCTTAGCTTCATCTAAACTGTATGATATCACCAAGGAGGAATATTCCTCTCTATACCCAGAGGCACCAAAATACAATAGAATTTCAGGTCTTCAGTTGCAATGCCCCATCAGGCCATACAATAAAAATGCTAGCCTGTGTAAAACTGGCATTTCTCCTGTGGGCACATCTCTTTCTGTTTTGTATTTGTCTGACCAGCGCACTTTGAGTGTGGGATTCTTTATATTGTATGTATTTACCATTATCTTTATTCTATCATACAAAAAAGCCTATTTTCATTAATTGGTTTATGTATTTAATAGGTTCATTATGTGTAGTTTTTGAAGTAGATGAGTAGAACATTTACTAATCTAAATCTTTCATCTTTAAAAGAAACATAATGACAAAATAAGCAACTAGAAAATGCTATTTAGATTCATAATTGTAGATATATCACTTTAAATAAGTGTAATTCCTATAACACAACCACAGGAAAGATTAATAATTGAATATAATTATGGCCACTATATGGATTTTAAATTCTGTTCAAATATATTTTGATACTAATCCTCTTTTAGAATTAAAGAATCAGATATATTAAAACAAAATTAATTCATGACAGATGTTTAGTATTACTTTAACACAACATAAGTAGAAGTCTATAAAGAAAGAAAAACATATACACTTGCTTCTTAAAGGTAAAATTTTAAGTTATGGTTACTCTGATAGAGCTCTGAAATTCATGAAGATGTTAAAGATCATTTCTATAATTTAATGTCTATTTCTAGGTACCCTATTAATTGGATACAAATGAAAATTAAAGAAATCATGAAATTTATATGTGAAGAAACACATGGCACTATGAACCACACTGTGAAGTCTAATTTTATATGTCAAATTAGCTAGACAATGATACCCAGTTGTTTGTTTAAGCAGCAGTCTAGATGCTGCTGTAGAGGTGTTTTTTAGATGTGATTAACATTTAAATTAGTAGACTATAAGTAAAACAGATACGTCTCCATAATGTTGGTAAGCCTTATCCAATCAGTTGAAGAACTTAAAAGACTGAGGTCCCCAAAAGAGGAAGGACTTTTGGCTCCAGGCTACCTTTGGACCCAAGACTGCAGTATCAACTCTTCTATGGAGTGTCTATCCTCTAGGCCTTCTCTAAAAATTTCAGACTTGTAGTCCCCACAATCTCATGAGCCAATTCTTTAAAATCTCTGTCTCTCTCTCTCCATATATATAAAATTAATATTATAATACAGTTAAATACATTAAATATATATGCATGTATACATATACGTATATACAGTGTTCTCTGGGGAATGCTAACAACCTCATTCCTAGTGAATAACAATAGTGGAAGAAAAGATTAATATTATAATAATAAAATAATCATAGTTATAGAGGTAGTAAAACTTTTATTTTTGTAGTGGAATTGAGCAAGAGATATTTTGCTTAAACTTTGGCATACCATCAAGGTTCACTGCACCCAAATATATATTTTGAGTTTCTTTTTTAAGAAGTTCTATTTGTAACAATTGGTATTTTTGACTTTATTCTTTCTGGATGATCTACCAAAAAACAAAGTGAAATTTTACTTATTCTTTCAATAAAATAAAATTCATTTATTTTTCAATTACCATATGGTTCTAATGAAGCCTTTCATAAACCTAAGATACATTGTGTAGTCTTAGTAATCTTATTTTTCCTATATTTGTAAACATTTTGCTCTTTCATCACCAATCATACATTTTTCCTAAGTATTCTAAAAAGATTTGTAAGTGAAAGAATGATGGAATTATATAGAAGGATGATACATAGTGAAAAAGAAACTTCATCCTTTAGGTTTCTTATTACATTGTCCCAAATAGTGCATCTTTAAGAAGGTATAAAATAAGAACACGGACAACATCTTTGGAGTCTGTTTTTAGATTTCATTGAAGAGAGTTGAAAATGTAGAACTTTTCATTTTACTCCCATTATGTCAAAGACAAGAAAATTGATAGAGGAAGATGTTTATGATTGTTAGACAGAATAGAAGATAAATGCAAAGAGACAGAAATCAGCATTCTAAACCCCAGTGATGACGGTGAAATTGATCATACAGGTGAAATCTTAGACTATGAATCTTCAGATGATAAGCAAACACAAAGATTGATGAACAAACAATATCCTTTTAAGGACAGAAAGAAAACAGCACATTTTAATCTAGCTAGTTGTTCAACAGGAAGGACTTCATCACATCATCTTTGTTGAAGAACTTGAACCATCCTACTTTGCTAAAATGATGTGGGACACTACATCATTTGTTTGTACCTCCAAATTTATTTGATACTAAGTTTTTTGGGTTCAATTCTTATTAAAATTTCTAGTAGAGTTTTTTGTTAACTATCTGTCTTACTTGTGCAAAGTATTTGAAAAATAACTGAAACATACAAAACAAGAAGCATAATGGTTCACTAGACCTGCATGGCAAATGGTCATCTATTTGTCTTGGTATACTGAAGGGTGACTCAGAAATCTGATCTACATAAACATAACCATTTGTAACTCTCAGCTGAAGGGTTTTTTATTCAATGTATCAGTAAGAACCAGGAAGAAACTTGTGTTTTTGGACTGGTGGTACAGCAGAAGATACAGAAAACAAAATATAGAACAAAACTTACAAACTCATTCTTCAGTGTGTGTTTGTCTAAAGGCACCTTTATCTTAAGTTGCCACTGGGAGACGTGATGCTAACTCCTCTTCCTACATTTCTTAAATGTAAGCCAAGTTCCAGACTGTTCCCCAGGTCTACTCTTCTTTTCATCTGGCTCCCTATTTCTTTGCAAACTCATCTACTCCAGGTAACTTCCAAATCTGCTTAGAAATAACTTTGCTTCTGAAATCTCTACTCACATTTTCTTAAACACATTATTTTATCACCCATATTCAGCTCCTTGTCCTGAATCTGTCTCTGGTTATATTACCATATTCCAAAGCACTGGATCTCAAAATCTTAAAAGGCAATCTTTCTCTTAGATTCCACACATCCAATCAATGTCCAAATCCTGTTAATGCTAGCTCCACTGGACGTCTTAATTCAGTTATTTCTTTCCACTCCACTGCCACTGCTCTAGCTTGGGCTCTCTTGCCTCCTACCTTGTCTCTTTGCTTTTACTCCCATATCTTCCACAACATAAACACAGACATGCTCCCACTTCTACAAATTCATCTGTCACACCACAGCTAACTTAAGACTAATTATGTCTTCTTCTCTTATCCTTTCCTGAAATATCCTTTCCTTCCCAGCTTCCTTCTGCTTTTCAAAACCCTATTCGTGATCAGTTCAAATTGAACCTCCTTCTAGAAGCATTCTAGAACCCCTTCATTCAGATCTAATCTTCCTTCCTCTTCTTCTCTCTGAAGATTTCATAATACTGCTCTACTGAAGTACTTAGACTGCCTTGCCCAAATAGACTTGCCTATACACCCACATTTGATTGTAAGCTCTTTTAAGACAAAGGCTGAATCTTATTTTTCCCTCTATCCCAACCATTACATCTGATATTAACAGCACAGAGTAAGCATTCAAATATTTACTGAACTGAACTGAACTGAACTCTTCAGTTGCCAGTGGCATCCTGGTGGATGTAAATTCTGAGAGCTGTTTGTAGTTGTAACAGGTTGACAGCAGGTGCTAGGTGTCAAAAGAAGGAAATTTATAACGTTGACTCCACTTCTTCTAAAATAAGCAGCTCTCTAATAGACAATACCTGAGAGGAAAATATTGGCTGGCATTTCATTAGCAATAGAGATTTCATAAAAACATGGAGAACAACAAAGTCTTTTTATTTCACCGTGAAGGATTTCATACATTTGGTTGCAGCAATGAATGATAGGTTGACAAAGCTGCTATAAAACTGTCAGTTACTTCAAAAATCCTGTGAGAGTATTTTTATTCTCATGCAGCAGAACACTCTCCCTTCTACAGTCTTGTGTACCAGCTCTTTAAGCAATACGATATGAACTCATTCCTTAAAATTTATACAATGTCACCAAATTTCTCAAAGAATTCCAGACTGGTTTGAAAAAGGTTTAGATGAAAAAATAATTTTAAAGGAAATAAATCTCTCTTAAGACTTGGCATTCTGTTGCAGAAGCTCCTCCCCTGGCTTAGCTTCTAAGTGGCTGTATAGTACACTCCCCTTTCCTATTCTCCCATCTCCAGCTCCTCTGTACAAAATTCATCTCACAATGATTGCATGGACCATTTAATGAGCATCCAGCACATGCAAGTTCTTCGCTTTAGAAATCTCACATAATTTTATCTTCATAATCACCATACAAGTTAACGTATTATCATTACCCCCACTTCAAAGATGAGGAAACTGTGGCTTAGAGAAGTGAATCCACTTGGCCAAAGTTGCCAGCTAGTAGATTACGGAGGTTCACCATCCTATACACTTCCAACATGTGGGAGAGACAAGCCTATGATTACATGCCCAAATGCATAGAAGACAACAATATAAATGGGAGCAGTAAACATTATATCCAGATTATAGTAGTGACTAGTATTTTCAGTTGTCAAATACTCAAAGTTCATTCATTCGTTCGTTCTTTCTTTCTCTCTCTCTCTCTTTCTTTTCTTTCCTTTCTCTTCTCTTTTCTTTTTTCTTTCTTCCCTTTCCTTTCCTCCCTTCCTCCCTCCCTCCCTCTCTCCCTCTTTCTTTCTTTCTTTATTTCTGTATTTTTTGACTAACCAATGTTTTTCCTTTGATGTGCCTTGGGCTTTAAAATCATATACACATAAGTTTAAATCCTAGTCCCTCATTTGCCATCTTACTACAATCCTAGGCACATTACTTAAGCTTGCTGAGCTTCAATGTTTCAATCTCTAAAATGAGAAAAATAATATCTACCCTCCTAAGGTCATAGTAAATATTGAAAATAAAATAACTTACATGAATTGTCTTGCTTTTTTATAGTATCACTCATGTATTTAATTTTTTTATATGTTGTTCTGTGTGTTCTAAAGCAACCTTCTCCGTTTTCTTTTTAACTTCTCTCTTTTCATCTTTGTAGTATGAGAACCAGGCATCTACCAAAAATCTTATTAAATGCTTTCCCACTAAGCATTCAAACAATCCAATTAGATCATAATTAAAATGACAAGAGTTAACATTTACTTAGCTCTTACTGTGGCTTGGATCTAAGTGCACCTCCTGTATTATCTCATGTAATTCTCCCAACCTTGAGGTAGATACAAGTAATCTTATTTTATAGAGGTGGTGACCAAGATCAGATAGTTTACAGAGATTACCTATTTGTTCAGGGTCACAAAGTTACTAAGAAGGCAGCCCAGGAAGCTTGCCCTCAAAACCTGTATGTGCTGTTGTTATAGATTTTTAAAATGGTAATGGTGGGGGTGATGTAGCAGGAGAAGCTATAGAAGCAAGGCTCTAAAATACAAATGTCAAATGAGCCATGTTCACCAATATTATTTGTGGAATAAAGGAACCAATAAGAGAGATGAACTCCTTTTTTCCATATCTTCCTCACTACTATATGAGGTATTATGGTATTAGGATCTGCCATAGCAATGGGCATGAAAAATAGTTTTGCACAGTTCAGAAACCTCCCACTTAGCAATCCGAGATCCTTTCAATCTTACTTAGTTTTGTTCCCCTGACCTAGCTAGCCCTTATGTAGGAGAAAATGACCAGGAATGGCTGACATGTTCAGCAACCAAAAGATGGAAGGAAAATGAGCAGTTTGAACATCAGAAATGGCAAGGAGAATTTCTTATTTGAATGCACTTAGAATGACATTTTTCTCTCACCTAGATTATTGCAACATGATTTCCATCAATACAATCACCTGAAAACAACAGATACTGTGGAAATCGTTTTATATGGTGAAGCATGTTGGTATTTTGCAGACCCAATTACTTGAGATTTTAGCATGGATATTACTAGTAGAGAGGAATTGCTTTGTACTGGGCTTTTCTCTTGATAGAATGCAATAAGTATATATAGATTTCCCCAACTGTTCGAAGTTATGAACTGGGACTTACCAAAGAAGGAAAAATGTTTTAATATAGCATTATACTCTTATTGAATATTTTTCTTTATTTAGCTGATTCCTTCTTAAGTATTTCTAGAAGTTTCAGGGCAATAAAAAAGGACTATTGAAATCTTCAAATAAGAAAATATAATTTTATGAGCAAGTATTTTATTTCTGCTCATTCCCTGAAAGCCAAATCTATACTAAGGAAAATGCTATTTTGAACACGATTGAAACTTTATGAGTATTCAATCTCCATCCCGTTTCACAGATTTAAAATGGAGAGATAAACCGAAGCACAGCAGGGCTGCAAATGACATTGTTTAGATAAACATATCTTGTCAGAATTATCCTGGTAGTAGCATTAGAGGCTCTGGACATATTTGGCACAAAGATTCTGGATTAGGCTCTTATTAAGCAATATAACATGTCTCAACAGACACTTGGCTTTTAAGAAATGCTTTTTTTTGACCACATGGATTGGGATCTTTCCACTATACTACAAATATTCATAAAGGTATTCATTCCTAAAAGACAAAAGCTTAGAGAAACAGAACTGTTCAAATTATTGGATATTAGCAGAGAGATTAAAAATTTGTCCCCTGTCACTCAATTTAAATCTACATCATGAAAAAAAGTCAATACAGTAACAAAAAAAATAAAAAAGATTGCAAGGGATAATGGAAAATGTTTAGACAATGTTGAATGGATAGTATAAAATAAATTAGAGATATTTTCCTCTTAGGGAAAAAAAATAGAAGTTATTTTTCATTAGTAAAATGACAAATGACTTCCTATATAGTGTGTTCAGATTTGCATAAACATTTTTGCCAAATTTCCATATTTCTCAGGCAAGAAACAGATCACTTAACTGTGTAATGGGAATTCAGTCTTATACTGAGTAAATCACTCACTAAGACTCATTCTTTTGGACCACTATGTTACAACCTGATGAAGAAGCCTCATGGTTCCAGCATGAGGGAGGAACATTTTACTACTTCAGTTGAAAAGCTCTCTGTGTTGATCATTACAAGGAGATTTTGCTCTTGCCTTGCTGGTTATACAAATGATATTTTATAACTTACACAGAACTCTACAACTTGAGTGTATTCTTTCTGTCCAAATTAGTTATGGAAGAGAATGACCAGTTTCTTACCAAACTAGCTTCTCTCTTTCTCTGTCTCAACACTGGTCAATATTTTGCAGTTTCCCTTGCAATTAGATGTGGTCATGTGACAAGTTCTAGCCAACAGACTACGAACCACTTCCAGGCCTGTCTCATGATAAGTTCTAAAGAACAATGTTTATTCCTCATTTGCCCATTAAATGCATAGGACTCAGATGATCCGGACACAAAAGATGGAAGGGGCTTAGGTCCCTGAATGACTTCATAGACAGTTGCTTATTTTGGACTGCACCAGAAAAGAAGTAAACTTATACTATGGTAAGCCACCAAGACTTGGGATCTGACATAGTGGCTAGTACTACCCAGCTAATACGTTAGCACATATTCAAATACATTGTTTGAGCAACAATAAAGAGTTAAAATTTCAAAATAGAGAAAAGTTTATTTTAATTAAAAATCAGGAAAACTGAAAGAGGAATGTCTTTAGGAAGTGATTTAAAACATACATAATTTGCAGACCAAAAAAGTATTTAATCCTAGTCCTAGTGATTAAGGTCATTAAGAAAAACAATAAAACAGGATGGGACATGGTAAACATTCCAGAAGGAACACACACTTTCAATACAGAAAGAAATATTTGTAAATTGCAAGTTCTGGTCTTTGCTTGTTTTGTAAATTTGAGCAATTTGATTAACCATTCTCAGAATCTGTTTCCTCATCTATAAAATGAGGGATTATGAAATGTAGCTGATATTATAAAGATTTTGTACACATGCCCACACACAAAACACAACACCTATTATCTGCTACCTAAGAGGAACTCAATGAATTACAGCTATTATCACTATTTACCTAACACATACAAATATGACCAATAATATTTTTCATATATTAACTCTTTATACTGGTTACTTTTTCTGCTCCTTCCAATGTACTAGCTGCAAAACATTCTGCTTCCACTTCCTCAGGCTAGTGCTAATGCAAGAGAATGTAAATTATGAAGACATAGATTCTTGATTTTTGAGGTTCAAAAGCCTAGGCCTAGAAAAAGACAAAAGATTTGGAAGGAAAAAAAAAGATGATGAAATGATCTTTCATCCCTACTCCCTATTAGAAAAAAATTCCCTGCTCCCACACTAGAAAAAAATTCCTCTGGTTGTGAGAAGGGATGAGAGGGGACATGACAGGGGGCATGACAGGGGGCATTAAAAAAATTAGTCTTGATGTGTGTCCCTGAAGGGGAGGTAGGGAGAGAGAAGGGAGGAAACCTGGGGAGATGCACGAGAGTCAGAGAGCAGAGGTGAGCTGGGCCTCATTCCTGAGGAGAACCTCTAAGGAAAAGAGAAGGAGAGTAGTTTCCCCTTCTGCTTCCTCTATTCCTTTTCCTGACACTATGCACAGGTACTCTGAATCACTCTGTGTAAAGAAGAAAAGAGTAGATGCAATGTCTAGGCAGAGGGGCCTTAAAGAGACTCCCAAGATTCCCACCCAGTCTAGTATGTCAGAAGGAATGGTACACTGATTTCTGCTGTTACATAATGAGGGCATCACAATAGCAGAGGGCAGTCCAGATATGAAAGTGTCACTGCAGAAGGGAATGAAAGATGGTCCAGGAAGCAACTGCCTGCTTGGACCAACAACCAAGAATATGAGGGAGAGACTGACATCTCCATGGGCGCTAGCCCAGAAAGAAGACAAGGGAGGAGCAAATGTTCTGCCACACCATGCTCAGCACGCCTGCCGCTCCATGCTTTGCATCTACAGAGCCTAGATTGATGAAAAATGTCTTTCTTCTCCTTCATGGAATTACATTCAGTTATGGAAAGATAACACTATGGACTGAAAAATCTTAGTACAAGAGTTATAATTTACAATGATTTATGTAATTAAAAAAATTTTTTTAAAGATTTTATTTATTGATTTGACAGAGAGAGATCACAAGTAGGCAGAGAGGGAGGCAGAGAGAGGGAGGAGGAAGCAGGCTCCCCGCTGAGCAGAGAGCCTGATGTGGGGCTCGATCCCAGGACCCTGAGATCATGACCTGAGCTGAAGGCAGAGGCTTAACCCACTGAGCCACCCATAATTTTTTCACAATTTTATGAACTCAGTGGAAGTAAATCAACTTAAGTCATTATTGAAACTTTTCAAACATCTTTCCTTAAGTTTCACATGCTTGTTAAAAGACTTACTTCGATCAGTAATAATTGTTCTAGCCTCTTGATTGCTGGTCTTGTTTTTCAAATTCTGGGCAGCGGTAATGAGTTCTTCCAATTGGGGGCGCCTCTGTTCCAAATCCTGCAGTGTCGCCTGAAGGAAAAAAAAACCAACTTAGTACTGAGGTTCTCTAGCATTGTGCATTCCTTTTATGTGATACAAAGTAAAGCGCAATTTGAAAACCAAAGCACTTTTGGAAATAAAAAAAGATGTTATGGATATAAATCTCTAATGTGTAAGGCTTTATAGAGAACAATTCAACAAGAAATGTGCTTCATTCTTAGATACCAAAAATATTTCAAATGAAAATCTTGATTATAGATTTACTTCACTATTTAAGAGCTTAGATGGAGGCGTTTTAGAGTACCTGGGTTTACTTACGCCAGTGTTTGTACACAAGTGAGAAATGCAATTTTGAATTATGACAACGTATTTTAAAAAGATAGCTATTTATACTTGTAATCTCATTTTGCGTGGTGTTAAAATTCAGGTGTATACTTTAGAACCAGGAAAAGCATGGAAGTGATTTAAGAGATGTAACTTACTTAACTTTGTACCCCAGATTCCTCACCTATAAAATGAGAGGGTGATGCAGATGAACCAAGTCAGTCCTTCCCCAAAGGAAGTATTAGTATTCCTACTCTGTATTACAAATGACTTTAATTTAATACTGCATTGGATAAGAGTACCAAGAGAATAAAGCCAAGAATTATTTACTTATTTATGTATTTATTTATAGGTGACATTGTTAATTATTAAGAAATCCTTCCTTCCAGTGTCCATCCATTGTCTCTGTCACCTTACTCTCCCTCCACTAAAGGGCTCATATCCCAGTGATACTTACAAAGAAGCTGGGGGAAAATAAGATCTCTCCCTTGTTTTCACTCTAAAATGGAACACATTTTATTTCAATTTGGGAAAATATAATGAATATTTGTTATTAGTTTATAAGTCCTACACACATTTTCTCGTTTTTATTCTCCTAATAACCACACTAGTAACTAAGCTAGAAGTCTTTACGGTTTTAAATCTGATGCTGTTTCCACTACCTCATGAGGCCAGTGAATGTGAAGGGATGAAATGGGGTAGACGGTAATGTTCCTGAAACTTAGTTGACTACTAAGCTCTTTGACAACTGCTGATTTTCTAAAGATTTTTGGGTTGAGAAAGGCCAAGTTTTGAAGATCTTGCAGTGTTTCTTTCGTGAACAGGTAGGGAGACAGGCCTTGTGATTTCAGCTAAATTGCTTTTGGTAATGTTAAAATAATGGCAAGAACTTATCCAAATATTACACATCTATTTTGAGCATTTTCCCCTCTCTGTATTGAAAAATTGGAGGGGCTAACTTTTAACCAATTTTCCACATTTATAAACTGTGATTGCTCAGAAGAAAAATCCAATTTTCAGGTTTCTAACTTTTATGGTTTCTTTACACAAAAGGGTGTTTGAAATATGGAACAAATTGCCAAAGACAGCTATTGAAGTAAGTGGCATAAGTCAGTTGGAGAGTACTGAACAAATTTCAGAATGGGAATCATATAGTAGTAGATAGATGTTATAAAATAAGATGTTTTCCAGGGTTAGAATGTTAAACTCTGGTCATCTGTGACCCAGCAAGCTTAAAAGTTACTCTGGAATTCCTGACTCATAAATATTTAATACATTCAAGAGATTTTTTAAAAAAATAGCCTTAATCAGAACCCTCAGATAAAGTCAAATAATTTCCTAAAATTTAACCAGGAACTCTACATAACAGAGGTAGCAAAGCACAAAAATTCATTCATTTATCCACTCATTCTTTCATTTTGTAAATCTCAAGTGCTGAGTACTGTTCTAGGCACTATGGGTGTAACTGTGGATGAATGGATTAGGTATGCTTTGTGTAATTTAAATGCAAATTTGTGTTTTTTTATACTTGGCAATTTTTATATAACAAAGATTATCATTATTTTCATTTGATTTCATTTTAATCCATCCTCAAACAATGAAGATACTGTTCGCTTCTCTCTTCTGGATATATTTCTCAGGGTTGGCTTTACTTTTCTCCTTCTTTTAGGATCACAAATTTCTTTTAGAAGTAGGTTGTAGAAGTAACCTGATCAACTTTAATTTAAATTAAACCTGACCACAATGAACAGCTTTTACTGCTGAAATTAGCAAGCATGTCAATTTAGACTTAACACAAGCCATTTTCCTCTCTAATGAATAAAATAGGTCTCAGGGTATTGTGAAACCTGTTCTCTAGTTGGGTGATTCTCTATTTCTGCTGACAGACACATGCTTTGTAAGCACCTGAGAAGATTATTAATGACATCCTTTGAAGCAGTCTCCTTAAAAACCTAAGGAGATTCATAGCTGTAATAAAACTATGCATTTCTAAAGAATTTTAAGACAAAATTGTAACTCTTTATCCCACTCTTTGGTCAATACATATAAAGGTTCATTTCTAAAAAAGACACTGTACAATAATATATATTGCTATGGGATTTATCAGACACTAATATACTCATTAAATAGTGGTTTCTCAGTAGAACAGAATGGGAATTTTGTCCCTTGGCTTTCTTTCCAGAAATAAAGGAATGACTTGAATATGACATATTTAAATATTTTTTTAATTAAGATATAACAAAAACAGTGACTGAAAGACTTTCTTGCTAGTGAACAGAACACACACAGGCAGTGAAAACAATGATTACTTTTTCTTTTCATTTGGTTTTCCTTTGAGTATATTCTATTTGCTATTATAATTTCTCTTACCCGAGAACTTGTTTTACAACCTCCAAACTTTTCCAATAGAATGACCTTCACCTCTATTCCACTGAGCCAGCCACAGATGGGAGAATACCTTAGATCTAATCATTAAAGTACCCACCTCCAAAATACCCATCTATGAAATTGTTTTCTTTACCCCCATTTGGTGTTCTTACCAGATGTTTCTCTCACCAGAACACTCTTTCTACTCTAATCCTTATCCTCAAATGACCTCCAGTCCTCTTTTGTTCAGCGTCCTCATTCTAGCTGTAGTGGTCTCTATTTGTCAGGCTAAACAGGTAGAATGCTATTTATGCTTATTTGTTTTTCTGATAGGAGCCCAGGTATTCATTACACATGTAACTTAAGTGAACAAAACTAAAACCATTACATGCTTAACAGTACCGAAGCATAATAATTGAGCATGTCTACAGGATTCTATCGTTCCAAAAGAAACAAACACAAGAGCAGGAAGGAATCAATGCTATTTCTAAGGGGTCATAGGCCAGCTACCGGGCTTTACTAAAAACAGCTTACCCCATGGAGATGAGAATTCATCATGGATTCCACTAGCTGAGCAAAGATGGAAGAAAAAAATAATCTTCAAATACAAAGTGAATCAGAAGTCATTAATCCTACTAAGTCCCCCCAGGGTTGAAGGAGGTGGTTATAAATAGCAATTCTATGAAAAAGGGAGTTAAACAATGAAACTATACATACTCTAAGTAGGTCATTTTAGGTTCCCAGAAAGAATTACACTTTTTTATTGTATTTGGTAAAACAGAATTCTACCTAAATAATATTCACATAGAAAACTCTACAGTTTAGTTGAATATTTAGTATTTATATGTTTAAGAAAAGACCTTAACAAGAAACTCTTTACACTTTTAATATTTTCTACAAAAATCAACAGTCTTCATATAGTTATATTTAGAACTAAAGCCTACAGTGATTTTCAGTTGCTGCCATTTTCAGGACACAAACATGACTTCAGCTTTCCTGTAATGTAAAAATGTAAACCTTTTACGCTTTTATTTACAACCTTAAAAAATTAACATTAAAGATGGGCAAGGTGGAACGGTTTATTAAACTACTTTATGGGTAGGAAAAAAAAGCATTTAAGGCAGGTAAGTCCTAAATTGTAGCCATTCTAGAAATGAAAGGAGTTTTCCCTATGAGGAAGCTATTCCTATGTCTAGCTTCCAACTGCCTCACTGAGCGCCTTCATTCTGGCTTCTTTGCATTCTTCTGCATCTCCAAATAGATTGCCCAAATCCAAAGCTGTCTCCATTGTCTTCCACTCCCTCACATTTACATGTTAAACTGACTTTGATATTTTCCTACTTGATATAACTTTACTACTTCTCTGAATGTTCTACCAGCATCTCCATTGGTAACTTCTTTATAAACACCTTGTAACTGTGGTTATCCTTTTGTCCTCCATTCATTCAAGAAATAATTTTTGAGAAACCATCTTATTTTTATATAATTTAAAACTTAGAGAAAAATTGCGAGAATGGTCCAAGAGCTCCCAGGTATCCTTCACCCCAATTCACCAACTGGTAACATTTTGCCACATCTCTATTTATCACTTCCCATTCTATCATTGTCTCTGTGTATATATATCTGTACATATAATAGATACTGTTTTCTGAACCACTGGCAAATCATCTGCAGCTATTGTGCCCTTTACCTTTGATATTTTAGTGTTTACTTCTTAAGAAAAAGACATTCTCTTATATAACCTCAGCCCAATTTCGAAGTCAGGAAATTTCCCATGGCTTTAGTTCCATAAATCCAATCCACATTCTTTATTCACAGTATGACAATTATCTCACGAATTGCCTTTCATTTACTGGTCCGACTGAGGCATTGAATTTTGTTGTCATATCTCTTTAGTCTCCTTTAATCTGAAATAGTTGTTTGCCTTTCTTTGAACTTCATACTATTGACTCTTTTGAAGGCCAGTTATTTTGTAGAATGCCCCCCCAATCTGGGTTTCTGCAAATATTTTTTTGTCAGTCCTTGACCTAGGCAAAGGTGATAAAGAAGTGAAGAAAGAAAATTTATTCTTCTCAAGGAGAAAACAAACTAGTAGTTAAGACAGGCAGGAAATAAGAAATTACAATAAGCTGAGGTGAGTATTATGGTAGGGGAAGCACAGGGAGTCATCAAAGCATATAGGAGAGATGGCTAACCACCTTTAGGGGTTAAGGAGGGTCTTCAGAATGAACTGGAACTTACATGGTCCTCAACTCGACTTTGTCTACATTATACAAAATGTATTTTTTAAATTGTCTCTATGACTCCTTTTTTAAAAACATTTTTTAGCTTTATTGGGTAAGCCTGATGAATAGAAATTGTATATAAATGTATACAACTTGGAGCCCCACGTCAAGGCTCCAGCCTCAGCAGTGTGTCTGCTTGAAATCCTTTCTCCCTCCCTCCCCCTCTACTCCTCCTCCTACTTACATGCTCTCTCTCTTTCTCTAAAATAAATAAAATCTTTACTAAATAAAGGTATACAGCTTGATATTTTGTTATATGTATACATTGCAAAATAATCACCACTATCAAACTCATTAATATAGTCAACATCTCAGTTACTTTGGTGTCTGTGTGTGTTAAGAACAGTTAAGATCTACCCTGTTGGCAAATTTCAAGTGTACCTTATTAACCAAAGTTACCATACTGAATATTCAATCTCTAGAACTTATTCATCCTAAAACTAAAAGTTTGTACCCTATGATCAATACTGTCCCGTTTCTCTCACTTCACAGCCCCGGCAAACATCATTCTACTCTGTTTCTCTGAGTTTGACTTTTTTTTAGATTCTACATATAAGTAAGATCATACAGTATTTGTCTTTCTGTGTCTGGCTTATTTCAATTAGTAGAATGCCTTCCAAGTTCATCTATGTTATCACAAATAGCAGGATTTCCCTCTTTCTTAAGGCTGAATAATATTCCATTGTATATGTACATATACCATGTTTTCTTTATGGATTCATCTGTTGACGGACATTTTAGTTGTTTCCATATCTTGGTTATTGTGAATAATGCTGCCATGAACATGCAGTGCAGAAATTGCCTTGAGATCCTGATTTCATTTTCCTTGGATATATATCCAGAAGTGGGATTACTGGGCCATATGATAGCTCTATTTGTAATTTTTTGAGGAAATTCGATATCCACACTGGTTGTACCAATTTACAGTCCCACCAACAGTGTACAAGGGTTCCTTTCTGTCCATACCCACACTGACACTTATAATCTCTTGTTTTTTTGAAAATAGCTATTCCAATAGGTGTGAGGTAATACCTTACTGTAGTTTTGATTTTTACTTCTCTGATGATTAATGATGTTGCTGGCCTCTTGGATGTCTTCTTTGGAGAAATGTTTATTCAGGTTTTCTGCCCATTTTAAAATCTGATTATTTGCTTTTTTTTGCTATTGAATTTCAGGAAGTCCTTATATATTTGGGATCTTAGCCCCCTTGCCACTGCCCCTAATAACCACTGTGGAGGCCATGACAACCAATATGCAAGCCTTTTACAACTGGGACCTAAGTGATTGGGGACCCAAACTGCTGCCTTTGAAAACCCATCACTCCACTGAAGAGAAGCCAAGCTTCCTGCAGGCTGTTCCCCACCAACAACTGAATGTGAAAACGATACTAAAGCAGAGCCTTGTTTGGGAGACACAGGGCTCCTCTGGCTGCCTTGGCCTCAGTGACTCCCCAACACCTCTGCTGAATCTTCCTTAGATCTATGGCACACTGGGATGCTTCTGCACAACGTCCTTTCTGTTTCCTTCACTTGGGGGCAGGCTTGCATTTTGATCCAGTGGTTCCCCCACCTTCCTTGACATCCTTCCTACTTCCTTTCACAAAAATATTTCCTCGAATAAAATCATTTCTTGTTTAATCCTGTCTTGGGATACTTAATTTCAAGCCCCAGTGAATATACCCACTTCTGCCCTTTTTTTGACCTTCAACCTCTCATCAACACTTCAGATCTACATAACATGGAGATTCCATGATATTACCTCCTGGATGTATAACTCACAAATTCTGGATATTATTAATATCCTTCCTAAGATTCAAGTAAATTAGTATTTTAAAAGTACCTCTATTAAACAACCATCACTACTTTAAAAAAAAGGATATGGCCATTATTTTCAATGAGCCTAGAATTTAATTGGAGGAGAAAAAAGATAATTTAGGTGTGTTACATGGTAATGGTGAGGTTCTACTCTACATGTGTGGCTCAAGAATACTAGGATGTCAAAGCAAGCCATCAAAAATTGTTAATATATAACAACTATTAGGCTTCCTGCAAGACATTGCAAAAGGAACTTTTTGGCAAGTTTTTAGGCTTGGGAAGATAGAAAAGCTAAGAAAAAAATATTCCATTGGATAGACAGAGACATCCCTCAGGCAGAGCTTGTATAGTTATACTGGGCTCTGCACAGAGACGGGCTCTGTGCTTTGTTTTCTGTGGTTCTGTCACCATCTTGAAATTCTTTATCATTTTTGTGTACATGTGGCCCTGCAATTTCAAGTCTCACTGTACCCCACAAATTATGTAGCAAATTCTGACCTCCACCCTGATGTGAACAGAGAATAAAAATTGTGTATCTTGTTTGAAGCACTAGTCAACTGGTGATGGGAAAAATGCATCTGAACACAAATTATATCATGTCCATCAAATGCCTTTTGTTTAGTTCATAAGAACTTACTCAAAATTTCTTTTGTAGCAATCATAAAGCTAAAAGATACATGTTTTAGGGGAAAATCTCTTCTCCTCAGGAAAGCAGAACAGAACAGAATGCAGTCGTTTAAGAAAGGACCCTATCAGTACCAATGGTTTACTGGAGAAGCAAAGTCATTGTGGCTAGAAAGAAGTAAAGCAAGGAACCCCCAGACAAAGGGGTGAATCTTCTAAGAATTTGGGATGAAAAGGGGAAGCTGTGGTTCAGGCAACAAAAAATGGCTGTGGGGATCTCAAATTCCATCTGTAGTTCTAGCTAAGTATTAGCTGTTCCCAAGGGTAGGATGGCCTTGAAAAATACATGAGAAACTACTAATAATTAATTCCACAAACAGTTACTGACTTGCAACTAAGGCCAAACACTTGGCTTACAGATATGCACAAATAAACCTTGGCCTCTTTCTTTAAGGAACTCGTCATATAGCAGAAAATAAAGACTCATAAAGAACCAATACAGTGGGAAATAATACTCATAATGACAGTAATAATTGTTTATTAGGCACTTACTATATGCCAGAAATGGTCTATCATAGTCCACAAGAATGGACTCTAGAGTCAGGCTGCCTGGGTCTGAATTCTGGCTGCCATTTACTTGGTTTATTATTTTTGGCAAGTTACTTAACCATTCTCTTCATTTCTACCACTGTAAAATGAAGATCACAAGAATATCCGCTTCTTAACCTTGTTATGAGAATTAATGGGGTTCATGTTTGCAAAATGCTTGGAATACTTCCTGTTGCATAAAAAATGTAAAAGTTTTCAATAAAAAACTAATCAGTTTAATCATCATAATACTCTATGAGATAGGTAGTACTGTTTCCATTTTACAAAGAAGAATGAAAGAAAACGAAGTTCAGCAATTTGCCCAGGATCACAGACTGGTAAGTGTCAGAACTTCTAACACAGGACATTTGGCCCCAGCGCCCACACACTTAATAGAGAGGGTACAGTACTATATGGTTACAAAGTATGTATGCTGTGGTATAATAAAGTATAATACAGCATAACATAGTATGACATAATCATCACACAGATGAAATTAAATGGAACGGAAACATGATATGGGAATACAAAGGGGGAAATTAACTATTTATCTAATTACCTAAGTACTGAATCAGTCAGGGTACCTGCAATAAACCAATGACCCATTCAAACTGGGAAGGGGAAACTTTCTTCAAGGCCAGAAGAACCAAGTGGAGGGTGTAGTTAACAGAATCTGAGAAGTAGCTGCAGGGAGAGGACCTCTTGCCAGGAGTTATGTCTGTAAAGGGACCTAACCATCACCTGGCTTACACTCCTCTTTCCCTCGGCTCTACGAGTGCCTCCTACTAGAAGGACATAGTCAACAGGTAATACCACGTTCACTGTTGCTGCTCATATTATTCAGCCTCGCAGGAGACAACAGGAAGTTCAACAGTAGTATATCTGAGAAAGAGTCCAGCAAAACTACCAAAGTAAATGCTGAAGACAGGAACAACCATTAGAAGGAATCAGTTTGGGGAATTACCACATATGGGAATTCTCTGGAAAGACTTCATAGTAGGCATGGGGCTGTAGTTAAACTTTGGAAGATTTGGCTAGGTCATGGGGAGGGCATTATAAGGCAAAGAAAAGCATGAGCAAAGACACTGCAATAAAATGAAGCTTCAACTGGGCTGGCTAATGCCTACAATTTCACTGGAAAACACAGGAGATAAGTTTAGATAGGCAGAATGGAAGCCCTCAGAGTTACATTTCACTACTCGCATCCTGTCATTTACCATCCATTCTATACATTTGGTTTACTTAGCATTAAATTTGCTGTATGGGGCACTCTGATTAGATAAAAGACAATTTATCTTATTTTACAGATAGGTTTTTAAAAATCCATCTGAGGTATTGGATTTTATGACAAGGAACTGGGTAACAATGAAGACTAGAAAAACTGAAGCTATGGGTGCCAAGACTTGTGTCCCTCCATGCCTTTGTGTACCTTATACTTTCTGACTGGGACACCTTCCTCAGTTCTTGGTCTTTCCTGGAAATATGGTAAGCACGAGTGAAAGTGTTGACTGACAAAATGATTGGACACAGTAAGGGGAAACAGTGATACAAGAAAGAGAATTCTAACTGGAAGGATGTGGAAATTACCAGAACACACCTCCCTGTTTCAAACAGTGTTTATTAGTATTACAAAAATTGGTGATCACTTGGCTAACTTTAAATAGGAAAAATATGATAGCTACTTAAGAAATTATTATCGGATTCAAACACCCATAGGACAGTCTGTGGAATTTATTTCTCTACTTCTCATATAATGTCTTTCTTACTTGTTGGCATTATGGGGGGGCATAAAAAATTTATCTTAAGCCTCCCACATTTGAAGCCTTTCTTGTAATGGTGTACTATAAACCTATTCTACTAACAGTATGTTATTTTTTTAAAGATTATTTGTTTATTTGAGAGAGAGAGAGAGAGAGAGTGCTTGCACAAGCAGTAGAGAGAGAATCTCAAGAAGACTCCCCACTGAGCAGAGCCTGACTGGAGGCTTGATCTCATGAGATCATGACCCTTAGATCATGACCTGAGCCGAAATCAAGACTTAGAAGCTTAACCGACTGAGCCACCCAGGCATCCAACTATTAGTATGTTATTTTAAAAAAATAAATTCTTTCCTGTGTTTGAAAAAGAGATTATGATGATCATTTCCAAGTCCTTCTGCCACAGAAAACTTAAAGGAATGATTTATTTGTCACTATATAAACCCTTTAATATGCAAAAATGGAAACTCCTTTCAGTGACATGAGCCAATAAGTAAATAATGTGGTCTAATTTGGGGATCTCGAAATGTAATTTCAAAGTCAAGAAGAAAGAAGAATTTTAGGCTACAATTTGTTGATAATGATTTGCAAATACATTTCTAAGCTGACAGAAAGGGCTCTGATATTTTTAGCTGTTCAACATCAGATCTGTTATTCTACATTGTTCGCATTGCTTGAAACCCTATTGTTCTGTAAATTTCACATGTTGACAAAGGATAATTGGGGCAGTTTTAAGACCAGTTTCTGTCATGTACATCACATTCACTTTTGATGTTATGACCCGATGAAATAAGTGACATGTTTTTTTTTCCTCCCTCCATATTTTAGAGGAAAGGGAAAAGTGAAATCATTTTACAGTATCCATGTTTTGGGATTTTTTTTTCTGCTCCAACTTTCCATTATTCTTTTCTTGTTCTACCTTGAATAACACCATTTTGGAGGCATTCTAACTTCAGTTGGTCAAGATAAATTGTCTTTTATCTAATCAGAGTGCCCTATACAGCAAACTGAATTATAAGTGAACCAAATTAATAAAATAGAAGATAAATGACATGACATGAGAAGTGAAACAGAATTATCTGAGGGCATTGTTTGTAATATTTTGCCTGGTGCAGAACATCCTGATTTTGCATCCTAAAGATGTTGTCCAAAGCCACAGAAATGCAGATAATGAAGGCTGGTGTTAACAGGTTAAGTGGAGCACCAATCAATCAAATGGGCAGGAAATATTTATTGGCAGGATTCTATGCACAATACATTACAGTAGGAAATGTGCTTTGCACGTGATGGAGGATGGCAAAAAAGAGCACCCTCAATGAATTCAAGGAACTTGCAATGGCTTCACAATGATGTTGGGGAGACAATCTTCAGGCCTGCCCATTTGCATCCACACATGCAGTTAGCCAATAAGAGAACACAGCATGTAAATGACAAATGGTACTCTCTACAGACTCTATGCTGACAGAATTCTGAAGGATACAATTCTCATATGAGCGCGCTCAGGGAAAGTGCCTTAGAAGATCAGGAACCTGAGCTATCATTTGGGGGATGAACAGGACTGATAAGGACCTAATGATGGGAGGGGCAATTCCAGGGCAAGGACCGAGCTTGCACCAATATATGGAGGCACAAACACACTAGAGTGCTTGGAAGAAGAGTGTGTGAGTAGTGTGCAGAAATATGATGGCTGTGATCAAGCTGGGAAGGGAGGCAGGGGCTCAGGCTACCAGATGAATGAGTAAGAACGTGATGTTGAAGGCAGTGGGAAGGAATGGAATCTTGAGAACAGAGGAGGCCACAGTAAATGTGGCATTTTTAGAAATATTAACCTTGCACCACTGCATCCAAAGTTCTTTTGAAGAGAGGACTGGAAAACTACACTTGCAACAATCCAAGAAAACCCTCTTCCAGCCCCTCTGTTTAAATTTCGTCATGAAAACATGTAAACCATTTTTTTTAAGTGGGCCCATAGTGTGGAGCCTGATGCAGGCCTTGAGCTCATGACTCTAAGATTAAGACCTGAGCTGAGAACAAGAATCAGAGGATTAATTGACTGAGCCACCCAGGTGCCCCTGCAAACCATTTCTTTTTTTTTTTCCCCACACCAAACCATTTTTAAATTTACATCAATGTTTTCAAAGGATGGTTTAAATTCAGGTGAAGTCTGTGGAAGTTCTCTCATCAGTTTACTCATTATGACTACCTTCCCCTTTAAGTCCTTGACTATATTCATAAAAGCTTCTTTAAAATCCTTGCCTGATAATACCAACACATGACTCATCTCATGGTCTTTCTCCATGGCTCTTTTCCTACTTGATTGTGGGTCATTTTTTTACTTTACATGTTTAAGCATCTTTTTTTTTAAATTAACATATAATATATTATTTGTTTCAGGGGTACAGGTCTGGGATTCATCAGTTTTACACAATTCATAGTGCTCACCACAGCACATACCCTCCTCAGTGTCCATCACCCAGCCATCTCATCCTATCCCCCTACCCCCAGCAACCCTCAGTTTGTTTCCTGAGATTAAGAGTCTGTTATGGTTTTTGTCCCTCTCTGGTTTTGTCTTGTTTCATTTTCCCCTCCCTTCCCCTCGGATCCTCTGTCACATTTCTCAAATTCCTCATATCAGTGAGATCATATGATAATTGTCTTTCTCTGATTGACTTATTTCACTTAGCATAATACCCTCTAGTTCCATGCACATCATTATAAATGGCAAGATTTCATTTTTCTGATGGCTGCATAATATTCCCTTGTATACATCTTCTTTATCCATTCATTTCTCAATGGACATCTGGGCTCCTTCCATAGTTTGGTTATTGTGGACATTGCTGCTATGAACATTCAGGTGCACGTGCCCCATTTGTATCTTTTGGACAAATACCCAGTAGGGCAATTGCTAGGTCATAAGGTAGTTCTATTTTCAATTTTTTTGAGGAACCTCCACACTGTCTTCCAGAGTGGCTGCACCAGCTGCAAACCATTTCTAACTTAACCTCACAGACCCTTTTATTTTAGGAGAAAATATTAACTCCACTGCATATAAGCAAAATAAATTCAACCCCACTGCTGGTAAAACAGTGTCCCAGAGAATTATTAAGCAGATTTTCTTATTTTACTTGTAACATTATATTAAATTAGATAGCAGAAGAGAGTGACTGCAGTTTCAGTTTAGAAAAAAGTAAACATTCAGAATGCTAAATTCTTAGATTTCTGCTCTGAAGAATAAAGAGAATGTCAGAGTAGGAGAAAGAATTGGGATCCCTCCAAAATATAACTTCAAAGATTATTATCAGTGGTAGTAAGAATAATCAATAAACTATTATGATGTCACATTTTGTGACCATAATGTTGCAATGTTCTTCTATATCTATCATTGCATTAGATCTATGATATTTTCTTTTGGAACTGAGTCTTCAGGTAATTCTCCAGGTTCTAGGAAAGAGGTCTGTTATTTAACATGTATTATACTAATCCCTTCAAAAACAAAAGCTCAAAGCAAATAAAAGGTTATGCTAAGAATGCTTTCAGCCTTTTTGTTTTTCAAAACATTTTCAAGATATCACTTATTTAGCTGAGACAAGAACCTTGGTTTTTACTGCCAGTGGCAGCCACCAATAAACTGAGGCAAAGTAAGAGATATTACTGTTCTGTGATGCTACCTGTAAGTGCAAGTCAAGCGGGGGAATGAGCAATTATCCAGAGGCAATTAAAACCCATGCACGCGGTCAACTGGTGTCAATCAAGCCCCCAAATGCTCTTTTTCTATCTTCAAGTGGCGCATGTGAAGACATGAATTATCAAAATAATTGGCATAGCTGTTTGATTCATGTTGCCTATATAGGGAGAGAATCAGGCTCAGTTTATTCATCTGTAAAATGAGGGTAATTACATTTATATCAACCAAACTGGGGGAGATGAAAGTAATAAATCTATTTATCAGCATTCAAATACTTAGTCAACTACAGCTAGTCCTGGTCTCTTTGTAAGAGCAGCAGTTGAGGAATATGCTATGTAGAATGTATTTAACTGATCGGGTCTCAACCTTCTGATGTCACCAAGTTCTGAGTGCTACAAAGCCAAGATAAGAGACAGAGAGTGAACAATTCTAAGCTTGTGCTAAAAAATGATATCTTCACAGTATGAAAACCTCTTGAAGCTTTACAAGTAAGTGTAAGATGAGGGAGAGTGGGAGGGAGAGAGGGAGGGAGCACAAGAGGCAATGTGCCAAAGAAGGAGCGAGGTAGGCACAACTCTCTACCCTACCTTTGCATTAAAATAGTATGCTGTGTACCATTTAGACATACATATGAAGAAAAAAAAGCTTAACTATTGGGCCTCGTGCATCAACAGGGACAACATACTTTGTATATTCTCAGAGACTGACATTAATCTGTTTCTTCTCAGAAATTATATGACTGGGGAAAAGATTAAAAAAACCTGCCTTTGATTAGGTACTATGTGTTTAAGCCCTGGTTTAGCTATAAATCATTTGTGAAGATCATTTCTTGGTAGGTGAACAGAGCTGCTCTCACAGAGTGTTAATCCACTGGCAGGGAGGTGTTGCTGGGGGGTACGAGGTGTTAGACATTGATCAGAAGCTTAAGAGATGATCTATTTATTTTTGCTGTTGTAAGAGGAAAATTTCTATAATAAAACAATGATTCTGCTTCTCTGTCAAAAAAATACCATTTTATGACATAAAAGCTCTCTTCAGTAAACAAAGAACAGACTGTTATTGGGGCACATAAAAATTACAATAGAATATATTTCCCTGTAGGAGCACAACAGCCTTTAACTCAATTGGAACTTGCAGTGTGACAGCTTTTAAAGGAGGGGCATATTCTAGAGGGAGAACCTCAGATATACTTTTCAATTCCCTGGACTGTACTAGTTCTTATCCTATAAAAATGGGTCTACATTAGCACACTATACCAGTAAATCACACACTTACTCTGCAGCATGAAAAAAGCCCAGCTTCGGGGGGCGGGGGGGATGTGAAGGGGTTGCTTTATGTGGCACAGTTTCAAGCAAACACATGGCTCAGACGAAGCCGATTCTGAGGAATATGGAAACTTTATGTTCTGTTTGATAGGAAAATGTGTACAGCTTCTTAACTGTGAGCTCTAGATGTGCTCCAAGGGCAAGTATAATCAGTTTTTAAATGGATTTTGTAATGCCGCATACCTAATCAAGCTGTTTACATTGTAGGGAAGAGTTAAGTTTAATTCCCTGTTTTATTGGGAAGGGCACTTATTATTAACACCCATTTCAATAAATTTTAAGTAATTTAAAAAGAAGAGCAGTCTCTGGAGAAAGGATGCAGTAAGATTTCTCTATTCGCTTTCCTGTTTTGTTTACACGATGTGAGCAAAATTGCTCACCCTTTGCTGCCTCAGACATTTTGGTGGTGTGAGACCAGATGAGACAAAAAGTGGTAATAATATATAAAACAGTACTGTCAGTTGGTTCTAATTTCCAATACTTCAATCTCAATTCTCTCTCTCTCTTTCTTCTATTAATGACCTGCCTTACTTTTAGCGGAAGTTTTCTCTAAAATAGTGGCCAGAGGGGTGGTAATGAGGTCAATACTTCAATTAAAACTTCACAAAGCCAGGTAAGCTAATGTGAAAGCTAATTCTGAGCTGTTGGTTCATGAACGGGATGACATTATACACCAGCAGTGACCAGAGTAACTCATACCACATGTGTTACTGAAGACAAGACTGAGTATTAAAATCTGTACAATGGGCAGCCCAAAATGGAAGGTTAATAAAAAGAAGAAAGAAAGGGAATGTGAGGGATGCAACTGATTAAACAGTCTGGTTTAGTGAATACCCTTGTAATCTTTTAATAGTAATTATCTGCTCCAAGCCTGATCCACTCAAATACAGTACTCACCCGCAATAAGTACCAAAACCTGTCACCCCATTCCTCTAAAAGTGCACCATTTTACAATTCAAGCTCCTACAGCATCGCTTCTCAGCCTTGTGGCTAAGATCAAGTACAAACTGCTACAGCATCACAATTACAACATGATAACAACTAGTGTTGTGAGTTTCCTGTGTCCCAGATATCACCCTAAGCATCTTGCCTTTATTAATGGAGGCCGACCGTATGAGCCAGGTACTCTTACCATCTTTTATAGACAAGAAAAATGAAGCAGAGAGAGGTTACATAATTTACTCAAGGTCACAGAACTAAGACAGTGGAGGTGGCGGTGGAGGTGGAGCAAAATGCCTCAGATCCTCCTTTTCTCGTACATCGCAGCCAGAACTTCTTGGGCAGCTACAATGCAGCAGAAGCTGGGCTCAATGTTTCACAAACATGATTTAATCCTAACAATAATGCTACCTAGTTGGATGCTAGATATCCATTATTACACATGAGCAACTTCCCCAAAGGCAGCCAGCCACTTCCAAGGAGAAAACCATTTGACTCCTAAGTCTATCCCCGTCTACGTGCCACAGACCTCCGTACGGGCTACTCTGCTTTTTCTTCTCAAACATATTCTTCACCTTCTTGCCCTTGTGACGCTTCTCATGCCACTAAACCCTCAAGGCTTCATTGCTGTCCAAGACTATCTACAGTATCTAAAACTGAGTGCAAGGGGTTAAACAAATCATGGGAAAAGAAAAAAAGCAAAAAAACAGGAGGGAAAATTACATAACTGGTTTGTTACCATTCATTTTTTTCCCAACATCATTTCCAGATGGACACTTTCTCTACTTTTATCTTCACTGTTGTTAGTCCACACAATTGTTTCAAATTTGTCTTTCTGAAATACTGGAAATACATATTTCTATGGTTAAAATGGAGGGATCATGACATTTTCTCTATACCTTATGTAATTTCTTACAATTAAAAAAATAAATCCCAGTAAGAAAGCCTGCATTAAAATTATATAAAATCAGTTATTATTAAATTTTCACAGCTATACTAGTTTCCTATGGCTGTTGTCACAAGTTATCACTAATTTAGTGGCTTAAAATAATCTGCATTTATTATTTTACAGTTCTGGAGGTCAGAAATCTGAAAATAGGTCTTAGAAGCAAAAATTAAGGTGTCAGCACTTTAATTTAAAAATTAAATTAAAAAATTTAAAGTGTCAGCACTTATCAGGAGCTTTTGTTCCTTCTGGAGTCTCTAAGAGAGATCTGGTTCCCTTGCCTTTCCCAGCTTCTAGAGCTTACATACCATCCTTGGCTCTTGGCCCTGTTGCCCATCTTCAAAGTCAGCAGTTTAGCATCTTCTCATTCCTCCCCTTGCCTGCTTGCAGGTTTACATTGCCTCTTCTCTTCTAAGGACCCTTGTGATTACAATGGGCACCCAAAAATAATTCATCAAGACCCCCTGCCCTATCAACATGTTTTAAAAAAATTTTTAGTTTTTTAATTTCTTTTCAGTGTACCAGAATTCATTGTTTATGCACCACACCCACTGCTCCATGCAATACATTCCCTCCTTAATACCCACCACCAGGCTCACCCAACCTCTCACCCTCTGCCCCTTGAAAACCCTCAGATTGTTTTTCAGAGTCCATAGTCTCTCATGGTTCACCTCCCCCTCCAATTTCCCCCAACTCCCTTCTCCTCTACATCTCCCCATGTCCTCCATGTTATTTCTTATGCTCCACAAATAAGTGAAACCATATGATAATTGACTCTCTCCGCTTGACTTGTTTCACTCAGCATAATCTCTTCCAGTCCTGTCCATGTTGCTACAAAAGTTGGGTTTTCATCCTTTCTGATGGAGGCATAATACTCCATAGTGCAAATGACAGTACAGACATCAACATGTTTTTTAAGGCTTTTTAAAAATGACTTTATTGATTTATTTGAGAGAGTGAGGGAGAACACAAGAGGGGGGAGGGTCAGAGTAAGCAACAGACCTCCCACTGAGCAGGAGCCTGATCATGGGACTCCAGGATCATGACCTGAGCCAAAGGCAGTTGCTTAACTTTAGCCAACTGAGCCACCCGGGCACCCCTCACATCAACATCCCTAACTTCACCCCTCTGCACGTCCTTTCCACCATGTAAGGTAACATACTCACAGGTTCCAGGGATGAGGATATGTCTTTCTTTGGGGAGCCATTAGTTAGCCTACCACAAATGTCCTGCTGTCATTTCGCATGAAACTGCCTGTCATGATGTGGCATAATTTGGGGGGCTCGTTCAGTACTATGTGAAAGTCATTGTCAAGGGTTACAAAATTCCACAATCTGGGAAGCACAGGAGGCATTAAGCAGTGAGAAATCAGCTCTCCAGGGCAGACCTGGTTTAACTAAAGACCTCCAGAGGCAGGAGAGGTGTATTGTCACCTTTTCCTCATCCCGTCACCAAAAGTCCCTCTGAATGTCCCTATTAAGAGGTGGAAACTGCAGCTCACAAAAGCGTTACATTAAAAAAATTAATGAACTGTGACTCCCTGAGGAAATCAGGGTGTTGCTGTTTTGTGACAAGCAGCTCTTCCAGGAGTGAATCCTGGCAGAAATCCAGAACCAAGTCCTTATCTTTGGGGGAATGACAGCCTGCAGGAAAGGAAGAGGTACTGCCTTCATGGATACAGAGACACCAACTTCCCCTCAGCTTTGCTCATTCAGCTTCATTCTCCCCCATCAACACCCACTCATCAACATTAAGCCTTCTTCCCAGCTGTCTTCCTCCCCCTTCTCATTTTTAAACTGCTTCTACTTTTTGACTTCTTTTCTCTGTAACAAGTACTACCAAAAATTGGAAAGCTTTTTTTTTTAATTGTTACCATGGAGAGAGCAATTTTCTCATCAAGGAAAGGAGGCTGTACAGAAGGAGAGGGAAGAGCCACATATGAAAGTTGAGAGTTAGCCTCTGTGTCTTTTCAACAATATCCAATTAAATCTTTTTACTACCATACACAAAACAACAAGAACACAGTGTGTGGCCAAGTTAGCCCAAGGACTTGAATGAATGGTAGGCTCTGGGATAATGTGTTGGGGGAGGGGATGGGGGAGTATGTATGAGGTAGGGAGGCAGGCCACTCCTTCTGAAACGGAACTAATGAACAGTGATCACTGATAGATAATTACTACGCAGTTATTTGAATTGAGGCGGCTTTCCATCATTCTCAGGTAAATGACCTTCAGAATGGCAGAAGACTTTTCTCCCAAATGATGAAATACAAACATGTACACAAACAAAACAAATAAAGGGAAGAGACCTGTGAACTGTTCCTCAATGATAAATTGAAAACAAAATGAAAGAAAATTGAAATACATAATCATCTAGTGGTGAACATCAGTGAGATTTTAATTAAGTCTAGAATTTTGTATTTCAAACTATAAAGAAATCTATTGCTGATTCACAGATGTGCCAATATTAAAAAAGACCTGAAATACTAATCCTCCATTCTAATTCTCAGGAGATGAATCATACATATGCTTTATTCTTTCTGATCATTCCAAGCAAAACAAAATTAAGAAATTTTTAAATGATGAGGTTTTTCAAAGTACAATAGATAACTCATTGTCTCTTTAGTAGAAGAATTCTGCATAAATCTTGTACATAAATATTATGCCTAAAGGCTTGCATCAACAAGAGTAATCAAAGGAAAAGAACTGCAAAATAGTAAAAGCATGCATTTAAAATGTTGGTGGTGATGACATTTACAGCAAAAGTTGGGAGCTGAAGCAGCGTTTTGGTCCTCTCTTTCCCATTACCCACACTGGCTTTTAAAAACATGATGAGTTTGTTATACAGAACATAATGATGAGATGTTTTAGATATACAAATATGTACAGAGAAGATAAGGCTACAATTGAAGTCTATGACATGGCTGTGTAAGTCCATACACACCTCTGGTGTAAAAGTCACACCATGGACTTACTTGGATTCATTCTTTAATGTAAGGGTTCATACTGGAGAGATGTTTAAGAAGGGCAGTGTTATTCGAAATTATTTTTGAAAACTAATTAAGATCATACCTTTGTCTACCTTGGAATTAGTCACAGAGTTGGGAGACTGAGAACAGCAAATAAGGGTGCTACTCCAAAGCCCTAACCCAAACGCAGAGTGCCAGGACACTTACCATCTCACGTGACTTCAGAAAAAATTCACTATCAGCTAGTTTGTTTACAATCAATGATTCTTATAGTGACAAAGCCGAAAATATAGATAGATCAACAGGAAGAGAGAAAAGGAGAAAGGGAAGAAAGAAGAAAACAAAGAAGGAAACAAAGGAAGAAAGGAAGGAAAGAAGACAAAGAAGGAAGGGAAGAAGGGGAAAGGAAGGGAAAGAGAAAGAATGAACTCCGATTTATGGGATACTCACTCATCTATTTCCTGTTAGCATTTTCTGCTTCCTACTTCACAACAGTAGCAGAAAAAAAGACTACATTATTCTAAATTAGACTATTTGATAAACAAATAAAAACTAAGATGTTTTGCATGAAAAGCAAACAATAAGCTCTTTTCACAGCAATACTGAGGGTTTCATTAAGCAAAGTTGTAGGGAAGAGCTACATATCTTTTCAATCTCTCAGTTATTGTTGAATCTGTAAATCCCATGCCCCATTACTCCCATACAAGCCAGGGAGATATTCTCACATAATAACACTTTATTTGTGATTGGACCAAAAAAAAAGGGTTGCCTCTTCTGAATATATACAACGAATTTTGGGGGCTTCATGCTTTGTTTTGTTGTTAGACCACTAAAAATAATCAAATATAGTTAGGGTACAAAGTTGAAAGACATGTCTCACTTAAAATACTTATGCATAAGGACAAAAGCCGGGCAAAAATACTTGTTAACACAGGGGCGCCTGGGTGGTTCGGCAGGTTAAGCAGCCGACTCCTGGTTTTGGCTCAGGTCATGATCTCAGGGTCCTGGAATTGAGCCCTGCATTAAGTTCTGCACTCAGTGGGGAGTCTGCTTTAAGATTTTCTCCCTCTGCTCCTCCTTCTGATTGTGTGCATGTGTGCACATGTGTGTATGACCATGTTCTCTCTCTCTAAAATAAATTGATCTTTAAAAAACTTTTAAAAAACTAGTTGACACAGAGTTGGCTTGTTTACTAGACAGATATATTCTTAAGCCTGAATATCCTAAATATTTCAACTGCTCATGGTGACTTCTGTAAGGAGGATAAGTTAGACAAGAAATTTGACATTGGAGATTATGAATTATTGAAAACTCTTGATTTGATGCATGTTAAAATGTCTGTGGTAAAATAAAACAAAACAAAACCCCAAAATCATCTTTCAAGGTAAAAAATTATGAATTGTATGTTATGAAGTCTATAATTACTTTAAGATTCTTCAGCACAGATATTTTATATGTGATGGTATGAATGTGTTAGTAGTCAGTTGCCTCAGTCAAGAATTCATATGGGGGATGGGGTCAGACTTTAATCAGAAAGGTCAGATTCCTGTGGCAGGTGCTACAAGCATTTTAACCATTTTAATCACAGTCAACACCAGAGGCCTTGCTAATGAGCGAAGTGAATGTTAAAAACGAATTTTCATTTATGAGATTACTGTTATTCAAGATACATGTTTGGGTTAAAATATGTTAGAGACACTCCTCATCTTTACCAGGACCAGATACAAAAATCCAGCAAGTACTGATTCTGCACTTTTTGGAATGGTACCCAAATTTTGAAGTCCAAACCATGCTGTATCTCTACACTGAATCCAAAGATTCTGATTACATGATACCCTCTATAAGGTTAATTGAATCCTACCTTTAAATTTTAGAATATTTGCATATTTTCCTGGAGTAAACCTTTTACACAGATTGTGATCATAATAACTGATAGTGATGGTAGGGAAGAGTAACTATTACTTACCATACTAAGCTTCTGCTACTGCTAGCTACCGAAAATAATCTAACAGCTGTGCATAACAATATTGACCTAGGACAATAATACTGTGCAAGCCACACACTTTAACATTTATTATTCATTTTTAAAAAAGAGTTTATTTATTTACTTGCAGAGTGAGCAAGCACAAGTAGGAGAAACAGCAGGGAGAGGGAGAAGCAGGTTTCTGCTGAGCTGAGTGCCTGACCTGGGGCTCAATCCCAGAGTCCTGGGATCATGACCTGAGCCGAAGGTAGATGCTTAACCATCTGAGCCACCCAGGTGCCCCTAAATTTATTATTCTTCAGTGAAGTATGATCAGTTCAAAAATAATAGTTCCCTGTAATCCTCACTAACTTCCATTCAATAATGGATTTAATTTTGTTCTTGTAGTATAACATTAAATTTTTCTCTTTCTTTTTTAATATGTGATGAGGATTAAGGAGGGCACTTGTGATGGGCACCAGGTGTTGCATGGAAGTGCTGAGTCACTAAATTGTACACCTGAAACTGATATCACACTGTATGTACACTAACTGGAATTAAAATAAAAACCTGAAAAAATTCTCTTTTAATTTCCTCATGGTTGTATTTGTATAACATGCTTTAATAACCAGATCTTTAAAGATTTCATTCTGCCTCTCTGCATCATTTCTATCAATTGAATAATTTCACAATTCTGCCTTGTCTTTCATCTATTATTACTCATATTATCATTCCCCCCTCCCACAATCCAAACAAGAACTGGGGCCTAGTCATTTAGTTAAGAACACAGTTATCTATATAATTATCCTATGAGATGCATATTGTGGTAAGGGGTGGTAAAGGGTAAGAATGAGCTTGATCATAGCTGGATACTGGACATTAGTTTATGGAGATGAATACCGTGGTGAAACCAATTTTTCTTACCCTATGGGTGCCTATCTAGGCTGCAAAATTATTCTATTCTTTGACATTTTTATCTTAGCTCTTTGACAAGTTCTCTGTTGTTTTTCTGCTCAAGATTCAGATTCCCTATTATTGCTTCCTTCAGTATATTTTTTCAAAGGACAGTTGAAGATCATAAGAAAGCCTATTTAAATGTATCTTCTTTCTGAAACAAACACATTTTCATCCCTACTCTTTCTATTCCCCAGATATGTCCTAAAGAGTATTTTTCAATACTAAGGTTCAATATAAATATATGTTATATATGTAACTTGTATATGCAAATGTGTGTGTGTGTGTGTGTGTGTGTGTGTGTGTGTATGAACATGGTTTCTTGCCAATAATTCTGGGTTGGAATCCAGCTTTTATCAATGGTTTTGCTTTGGGCAACTAACTTAACCTTTCTGAATCACTTCCTTCATGAAACAAGCATAATATCAGTTAGTGTGCACTATACTTGAGAGGATTAAACACATTAAATGCCATGTACATAGTCCAGTGCCTGGTATATACTAGGGCAAAATAAATGGTAGGTATAAGTGCCCAGAACTTTATAGTAGCATATTATTTGGCCCAACATGTTTTGGCCAAAAGGAGTTTGCCAGAAGCCATTTGGCCAAAGCCAGATGCTATTATGTTTCAATAATGACAGCTCAGCAACAATTCTGTGTCTTTAAGTATTTCTTTGCATTTTTCAAAATCTGTTCCTTTTTTTGTATTCTTATATTTATTTCTATTTTTCAATATTTTTAATGGAAAAATTGAACAAATCTAAATATCACACACTGGAATTCTTTTCCATAGTGATCATTTAAATTTTCTTTTGCTGTTTTTATTTGATATAAAGAAACAGTACACATTCATAACACTATATAGAAACATCATTCTGTAAAACAGCATAATAACACCCATAACCCTACCCATCCAGAGACAATTCTCTTTATTATATGTAATTATAAATATTTATATCAGTGATATATATACACACACACAAATACGCAGATTTATGTATATCTATTACTGCCTTAAGTGAACCTTTCTTATAGACCGTAATCATAACACCTTATAGGGAGGGTAATACTTACTTAGCATCCCAAGATTTTGCCATATATATATAACTATATAGACTATATATATCTATAGCCATATCTATCTATTTATCTATCTATCTATTTATCTATGTCTCCTCCCATAACACTCCATATAGGTATGTATAATCTTCACAGAAATATATGTGGTATGTGTTTCTATAAATAATATATGGGTACTTAGGTATGCAATAAATATTGCAACAAAACAATATCATCCAGTAAATACTGGCATAAAATAAAATACAATTTGTTTAGCAATCTATTCAATTCTGGACATTTAATTTTTTATCCAGCTGAGCTCTATCTGAAATAATGAACTTATCTGCACTGAGAAGCTGTAATATGCTTCCCAGATTCCCCTTCAGAAATGAGGGAGTTACTTCCCTAGCTGCTAGTAGTGCTTCTGGTAGATAACCTTCAGCTTGTCAACTCCCTTCTAGGAATTGCCTTGGCTGAAGAGCATCGTCTCTCACAAATTTATATTTCCCTCCCTGAAAGCTCATCTCCAATGAGTGACTAGACATGAAGTTATAAAGGGCTGGTCCTCTCTCCCCAAATCATAACAATTCTGAAGAGTCCCTTCAGCTTCAGGTCACATGAGACCCCTACTAGGAATGCTTCACAGCTCAGCTTCTCCTTCTGCCCTCTTTGGTTGACCCCAAGAGCACTCACAAGTAAACTCCGGTATGCTCACCTGCATCTCAGCTTCCCAGAAACCCAAGGTGTGACATTATCATTTAGTAAATAAACACTAGGCAATTTGCATTAACATCCAGAACAGTTCTGTTCTAAAAGTCTCCATAGTTCTTCATAGCAGAATTTTCCTATAATAACATGCACATTTACTTCCCATTCCCCCTTCAGCAAGTAATTGGAGATTTAAGGTAAGAATGATTTAGAAGAAGGAAGGGCAAAGAAGGTGCAAATATCCTTGCATACCACCCTGGGCTCAAATACACCTATCTCCAGCCACTGAGTTTCTCAAGGCCATCTCATCTTTGACTTGAGGCATACTTATCATACTCCACTGTCTAAAAACCTATTTCAACAGAAGGTACTCTTCCCCCTATTCTCCAAGCATTTCTTCCTAATCCAAGTAAAAAATTCTCATCTATTAGGAAAACACACATTTTCTAAAGCACTTGGACAACAATTTGAGTAAAACAAGTTTCTCTCTTTTTAAAAGTTTGTAGCATCAAATGACAAGGAGCTTTGAAACACTACCATTGCCCTTTTGATTCCATTTCAGATTTGAAAATTTGATTTATTTATGTTACAAAAATAGCCATCACGATTAATTGGTTTCTCAAGTGTCTATCATTTTTCACCAAGGCTAACTGCTGCGATTAGCAAGAGGAACCACCATACAAACCTACTGAATCCTCTAAAATTAATTATTTGTTTTAAAGAATGACTTTACTTGTCTACTTTGATGAATGATGTAAAATACCACCGTTACATTACAGCAAAAAGAAAATGTGACGAAAAGTAACACAAAGGTACAACAAATACAACAGCAGAGTTGAGATTTATTTACAAAGATCTTAAAGCATGCTTTTCATCCTGATAACTACACTGTGACAAAGAGTTTTCTTTCTTTCTTTTTTTTAAAGATTTTATTTATTTATTTGACACAGATAAAGAGAGAGATCACAAGTAGGCAGAGAGGCAGGCAGAGAGAGAGGGGGAAGCAGGCTCCCCACTGAGCAGAGAACCCCATGCAGGGCTCGATCCCAGGACCCTGAGATCACGACCTGAGCCAAAGGCAGAGGCTCAACCCACTGAGCCACCCAGGTGCCCCAACAAAGAGTTTTCTATCCCAGTTTTACAAACACTCAAACTGAGAATTGTAGAAGTTGTGTAGCTTGCCCGTAACACATAAGGCAAACTTCTAGATGTCTGACTCCAGAAAAGCTCATGCCATTTCTGCAAATATGAGAAAAAGCAGGACCCATGTTCACATATTATTCAAGCCCCTCTATATTTGAGGAGAGGGTGGAGTGGCCAAATTACAACAACACTATTCTTTGCTCAATTTTTGTTATGAATTAAAGCTGACATTTGGAGATGTCATCAAAGACTTGAGAAAGGATAAAAAAAGAATGAAATAAAGTAATGACAAAATTTTCCCTGTTTTTCAGTGTTGAGAATCCTTGTTTATACATGTTTATGTGATACATATTTCTCGAGACATTTAATGAAAGAAAATGAATATGTATGTTCATTTCGATTCCTTTGGAAATGAGAAAAGAGATGGTATTCTGTGTCTTTTTTCTCTTTCCAGCTTTTAAATTCCACAATTACTTATATAATGCTACTGAGAAATAGGGAAATTTAATGAAACAAAAAATGAACCCTGAATATAAGATGGTTAGTTTGTTTATAAAGAAATTACCTTTCATTTAAATATTGATTTCTCTGGGAAATCTTTCTTGATACGGAATAGTGACTAGAATAGGTATACCGTTAACCTTTAAAATATCTCATTCTGTAAAACCAAGTGATTTGTTTAGGTGTGAGTGTATGACTTAAGCTAGTCCAATCACACAGAAGCTTGGCACATTCATTTGAAGGTCAAGAAAGGAAAGGTTTTTTTTTCCTTTTTAATATAGTATGGTATGCAAAATATATCCTATAACAGTTATGAAATTGTTGAAGGGCAAAACTGAGCAATGAGCTGGGGTCTTGGGTATGCCATGCCTGAAGCCCACATAATAGTTCCATTTCATAAGCCAATAATTTTCTTTCTTCTTAAAGTCAGTTTGAGTTGGATTTTATATTAGTTGCAATTGATGATATCCTCATGTATTGTCAGATTTAATTTAAAGGAATATACCCAATCATAGAATCTATTTCATCATACTTCAATTGCATGCTTATCTTTTGTTTTTTTCATAGATTGTAAACAATGTCGACTTAACATAACGCTTTGCAAGAAAGAGTCCATAGATCAAAAAATTCAGTTTGTAAAGTATTGACACTTACTTAACTTTATCTATATATAAGGTGACTGTATATCCAGTTTATCCTGGACAAACTTAGTTAACCCTTATTCTCTGGCATCATTAATAATGGCACATATTTTCCTTCTTGTGAATATTATGATTTAGGCAACAAATCATAAGATAGACTATAAGCTGAGTTTTAAAATCAGCCACATTCTTGCTCTTTGTAAGCTCAGTATGATTGGCAAGTGCCCTTAAACTGCCACCTACCTTTGACAATCTCATAGACAGAAGTAACTAACATTATAGATCTCATCCCCCTTAGGATTCTTTAGCTTCCCTTTGTTGCATTCTTTCCGACTTTTAGCCAGCAACCTGCTAAAACTTGATGAATGGGGTTGCAAGATAACCAGCCTGCAAAAGTAACTGTGTTAGGTCTTTAAAAATGACTAAGAGGTATATTTCCTTTTTCACTTTTAGGTGGCAGGTCCTAAGTCCCTGAAGTCTGGATTTCCTTGCCCTCAAAAAGGGTTAAGAGTTCTTTGTTTTAGAAAACTTTGGATTTTAGAAAATGATCTAGAATAACTGAGACCCCTATGCAAGGATAAAAGGGCAGACTTGTTATATCCACCAGGAGATTTCTGTATACTCAAAGGCCTTTCAAAAACTCTTGAAGGACACCAATGGAATGGGGAACCTCAAAAAATAACCATCACAGTGAATTCCCCAACTATCTAGAAGAAAGATTTTGAGCCACATTTTATCTGATTTAGAAAAAAATGAAGATACAGAACATTTCTTATGCTTTAGAGTTGAGAAAGAATTCATTTGTAACTTTATAAAGAATTATCCTAGTATCTTTTCATGTCAACAGAAAATAATTAGACTTAATACTCAAAACCAAATAAGTTCATTTTTAATAGTAGATTTTAAGAATACAATAGAATGATTAGATAGTAATAATATTGGTGGGGCAAGGAATTGATCTTCTAATGGGAAAATTCTAACTGACATCTGCACAGAGTTTGTGATGATGGTAAAAAAAAAAAATTCATCTCAGCTTTAGAGAATTCACAGGTCAGTTCTATATCCTATTCCCTGAAAGAATTATAGGTGCCCTAGTCCTAACACCAAAATATAAATAAAACTGAGGGAAGAAAAAGAAGCAAAACAGGGCTTTAGTGTTAGGATTATACCTTGAAAAATAAAACCAAAAAACAAGCTGTTGAAAAATGCTAGTCAGTATCATGATCACATACAGAGAGTTGCCACATAATTAGAGGTTATCGGAAATAAGCAGGTGTGTACTGGGAGACCAAAAGACAAAATTATCAAAAACTAATCAGCCTCCCACACCTCTGCCTCCAGCCTTACACAACACTTAAAATCACAACCCCTAAATTATCTGAAGAACTTTCCAATGTAAGGAATTAATATATATATATATTTTAAAGAATGAGATCTGACACATTTTATATGACTTAAATATTGGATAAAAAATTTAATACAAAAATTTAAAATTAGATACGATGTAATTTGGAAGCTAGCCAAGTAAAGGGTATTTCTAGGTCATTTAAAACAAATTAACTTTTACTTTGAAACCTAAGCTTTAAGGGTCAAACAAAGAAGAGAAATAAACTAGAACATGTCTCCTAGTTATAAAATACATATTTATTTATTTATTTATTTATTTATTTTTATTTTTAAAATTTGTATGATTTGAGAGAAAGACATAGAGAGGGGGTGATCACAAGTGGGGAAGAAGGGCAGAGAGAGAGGGAGAAGCAGGCTCTCTGCCGAGCAGGGAGCTGGATGTGGGGCTTGATCCCAGGATCCTGAGATCATGACCTGAGCCCAGGGCAGAGGCTTAACTCACTGAGTCACCCATGAGCCCCGTAAAATACATATTTAAAGAGACAAACTTGGGGGAATATCTGTGATTATAAGCGCTCTGCTTTTTATTGATAAAGTAGTTTCCTATTCAGTGTAAACAGGAGTTAAAGAAAATAAGTGAGTGAAACCTCCATTTCAGCTAAGTCTACTTAAGATCCATCATGTCATATGATAGATTCTTCTGAGAAAACAATTAGTACTAGAATCAGAATTACCAATGGTGTCTACTTACAGGCCCAGGGATAGCTGACATTTGACACACTGAGGAGCAGTAGTCTCCACATTTTTCTGACTGAGCACACTTACTATTTAAAAAATTATGGCCCATACATACCAATCCCTACTTACTCAAATTTTATACATGTACAACTTCATTAATACAATAGGTATTTTGTAAAACATCAATAAAATATTAACTTTTAAAGAATGAGAGAAAAATAAATATAAATAGAATATATGGTTCTTATATATTCCCATTAAGGATCTCTGTAACTGAACAGTCAAAGGAAGAGACAAGTGTTTCCACTTAACAACAACAAAACAACATGAAAAGTGTGTGATTTTGGTTTTTTAGACATTACATGGAAAAATGCTAAAATGTATATAGGCATTTAATGCCTTTAAATGATCCTCTATATTGTGTGCTTCTTTCTAAAACTCATACAGGTTTTAATAATCAATATTTAAAAATAAAATATATGTAATATATAAATATATCTTTACAGACAACACTGAGTTTATAGGAAACTGTTCTAAATACTTTCCCTCAGTTATTCATTCTGGAGAAAGCGTTGTTACTTGGTCCCTGGTATAGATCACAATGGGAAGCATAAATGCCATCCTTATAACAACTTTCTTAATTATAGACAGTGTTAAAAGACAAGAGTTCTAAAAGATTAATTTTGTAAAAACAAATGCATATAGAGAAATCAAGTGACTCACAGAGATACGCTATTTTGAATAACATAAGTTAACATTCTCTAAACTGTGCTCCTCAAGATGTTCCATACAAACAAATTCCATGCAGAAATGCTGAGCTAAACAGTGCTAACATTCCTGCAGGACTTTTCAGTGACTTTGCTATGGTGATGTACACTACAGATCCCTATGATGGGCAAAGTCCATGCATGTTTCTCAGTTTATTTGACTTTTTCATGAGGAACATCTGTTAACATCTGATGGAGTTAATGTCTGAGGAAATCTTGAGATATACTAGCCCCTAAGAACAATAGTGTATTTCCTAGTGAAAATCTTAAAATTCATCATTTTCCATTTTTTTGCAGCAAAAATAGACAACTAAAATTATGAGAGGCATGAGGGGCTGTTCTTGTTGGAGCGTGTGGTGATGAAGAAGGAAAAGTCTAAGGCCTGGGCCTTGGGACAGTGCTGCAATAAAGACAACATGTATGACCAAGCACATGCAAAGCAGCTTTAAGATGAGAGGAGAAGGGCAATACAAACAAGGGGGAAAAAACCATAAATGTGCTCTTTTAAAAAAATTTTGTATTAAATGAGCCACATTACTCATTTTCCTGTTTGATCACGTTAGCAGTGGTAATCTTTTAAGTGCTTATGTTTTACCTTGAACTCTGTGGGTGTGTTTGGATCTTTATAATTCAGAATATTAAAATTGATGACCTAACACTATGTATATTGATGCTAATGGATCTCTTCCAGAATATGGCAGGCTAATTAAGTTATTGTCAAAGTAACTGCTTTCTCTTTCTTCAATTAGAAAATATATAGAAGCAAAAAGAAAGAAATGGATAATGTATTTTTCCTTAATTTTATTTTATTGATAACTGAAATAAATTTAAACAGAGTACATGTGTGTTACAGATATTTACAGCAGCACTGGCCAACAGTACTTTGAGCAGGGATGGAAATGTTCTGTATATGTGCTGTTCAAAATGGTAGTCGCTAGTCACACATGCTATTTGAAATGCAGCTAGTGCAACTGAAGTGATTTTTAAATTATAATTAATTGATTTTATAATTATTTATTAAATGATAGAAATGGTTTATATTTTGATTTTGGTTATAGAAGTGCATATATTTGTCAAAACTCCTAACTATACATTTAAAAAAATGAATTTGACGGCCTATAAGCAAACATTTAATAAACCCTACTTAAAAATAAAAAAAACCAGGGCACCTGGGTGGCTCACGTGGTTAAGTGTCTGAGTCTTGGTTTCAGCTCAGGTCATGATCTCAGGGTTGGGGGATTACCCCAAAACGGGCTCCTGTTTAGTGTGAACTTTGCTGGGGATTCTCTTCCTCTCCCTCTCTCTCTGCCGCCCCCCAACCGCCCCCCACTCCTGTGCTCTCTAAATAAATAAACAAATATAATCTTAAAAAAAAAAACAAAACCAAGATAATTATACCAAAAACTATTACAAAGCAAAAATTGTTGTCAATTTTTAAACTACAATGTCGAAACCTTTTAAAATTCATGTGGAAAAATAAAACCTTCCAGGGTTAACTAAATAGCATATTAAGTATATTAAGTATGTGTTTCATACTTAATATTCTCTGCAATTTAAAGAAAAGAGCAAGTGAAAAGTCCTGAGTAAACACTGCAGCATATGCAACAGAAGCATGTCTTTCAGGAATCACTCCCTGGGACAAAAGATGGGTAAGAACTATGTATCAGTATTCTTCATTTTTGCCTCAGTACCTGAAAAAGATGCCTCTTCTTTCTGACCACGATGGTGTCTGATCTGATATCCACTGTCATTCTGACTTTCTCCCTTTCTGGCTGCTTTCAAGATTTTTTCCTTGTCCTTAGTTTTCAGAGTTTAATTATGATGTGTCTTGACAAGGATCTTTTTTGGTTTATCCTGTTTGGGGTTCTCTCAGCTTCTGGAATCTGCATGTTTATGTCTGCGGTCAAACTTGGGAAGTTCTTGGCCATTATTTCTTCTAGGACTATGTCAACCCCAACCTTACTCCACTCCTTTCATAACTGTGATGGCACAGTATTGGATCTTCTGTCCCATAGGCCTCGGAGGCTCTGTTCACTTTCCTCTATTTTCTCTCTGTATTTCAGGTTGGCTTGTATTCATTGTTCTACCTTCACAGCTACTTCTTCTCTCTCCCCTCCACTTGGCTGTCAAGTCCACCCACTTAGCCCTTTATTTTGGTTATTGCATTTTTTTTTTCAGTTCAGAAATTTCCATTTGGGTCTCCTTCAAATCTGCTTCTGCTGAGACTTTTTTTTTAACCATTTGTTTAAGTGTTAGTGATTGTTCACTGAAGCATTCTTAGGATGGCTGCTTTAAAGTCCTTCTCAGCTAACTCTATCATCTCTGTCAGCCCTGGGTTGGCATCTAATGATTGTCTTTTTTTGGACTCAGCTGGAGATCTTCCTGGTTCTTGTATGATGAGTGTTGTTTTTTATTTTTTTTTTATTGGAACCTGGGCATTTCCATCCTATGCTATGAGGCACTGGATCTTACTTAAACCTTCCATTTAAGCTGGCTCCTTCATCCCAGCAAGGGCTAAGGGGGTGGTGGGGCAGGTACTTTCTCTTTCCTGAGAGGTGGAGGCAGGCAGAAGTCCAAACTCACCATGCAGCCTCCCCTGGCACCATGAAGTTAGAAGGCCCATTACCACCCGGTGGGGTTGAAAGCTCCAGCTCTTACAAGTCCTTGATGGTGGGGACGGGGGTGCTCCAGTTCTGAGTGTTTGGCTGGAGTACAACAGTTATTGTCTAAAAGGTTGGTCTTACTAGGCTACCTGTTTCCTGATCCTTCGGTGAAAGAATAGATTTTTAATTTTGGTTTGTCTGTGCCCTTTGGCATTTCTGAATTTCTGGCTTCTTCAGTTCTAAGTCTGGGATAAATGAGGTAAAAAGAAAACCCAGGGAGCTCACTGTTGTGTTACTCTGTGGATCTGAAAACCTGGAGTTGGCCTGCCTTCTCTCTACCTTTGTAACGAATGCTGGAATCTTCTAGGCTAGCAGGCAGAGGACAGGAGGACCATGAAAATCTGTGGTATTCCAGATGGAGATGTTTTAGGAGTGCCACTGCTTCAGGTAGAAAGCATCGTCCACCATGCTGACTGTGTCTGGGAACTGCTGCTCCATGCCTTGGCAGCAGCAACATCTTACTCACTCTAACCCATATTCATGTCCCCCCAAAGCACGATTTTCCCATTGGGCTTCCTCATCTTCTGGCAAGAAGGCCCCCTCCCACTCCCTTCACCAGTCTGGCCAGTGTATCCTGGGCACCACTGGAACAGCTTGTACCTGCCCCCAGATGGCTCAGACCCCAGACCCATGAGAACCCAGACTCCTGGGAATCTGTACTCGTGAGGACCCACCAGGACTTTCCCATTCAGACACCTAGGAGGATGGAAGAGGAGGTGCTTCAAGTTTAATTAATCCAAATATAAATAGCCACATGTAGTTAGTGACTACTATACTAGACAGTTCAGATTTAGAGAATTATACACAACACATATGGTTAATTAGGACATTATGCCTTCAGAATAGAGGAGGGAATATAAACACAAAGCATTCAGTGTCCCTCTGAAATTTACATTGTTTTCAGGGACCTTTGCATGGTGTGATTATAAAGTAACAGAAGTGATGTCTACTACTACACATTACTATTATTATTATTATTCTCTCATGTTCACACCTCCCTGCCATCTCTGCGAGGGGAAAACTAAAACAGGAAAACAATCTGATCATTTTTATCTAATTTAAAGTGTTTAAGTCTGAGGAACAATATACATCTCTTGACGTTAGGAGTGGTCATATGACACATTTTGCTTCAATGCCCTGGAAGCAGACCACTTTTATGTGGGGAGGATAGAAAAGCTTTTCTTTACCTTGTAAATGTAAGCTAACACCTGACACATGCATTTACTCTCCCCATTTCCCGCTTTTCCATTTTAAAACATAGCTACAGAGCTTAGATGTGGTGTAGCCATCCTGCAAGCACAGGAAGGAATGGAACCACATGTTAAGGATGGCTGGGGATGATTGAAGAAGGAATTGGGTAAAGACATTTTTGAGGCTGCTGGACCTAACCTGGAAGAAAGAATTTTGGAGGTCTTGCTATGTGAGCAAATCTCTTATATGTAAAAACTATTGTAATGGGGATTTTTGTCATATATAGCCAAACTCAGTCCTATCAGTATGAATTGGGGTTAAAAAAAAAAAGATTGTCTAATTTTTTTTTAGATTTTTATTTATTTGACAAAGAGAGAGATCACAAGTAGGCAGAGAGAGAGGGAAGCAGGCTCCCTGCCAAGCAGAGAGCCCGATGTGGGGCTCGATATCAGAACCCTGGGATCATGACCTGAGCCAAAGGCAGAGGCTCAACCCACTGAGCCACCAGGTGCCCCAGGATTGTCTACTTTTTAAAAATTCTTATGGTTGGAAATTATAACTCTTTCGGTTAGTTGTAGTAAATTTAATTCCCAGAAGCCTTTCATTCATCACTGACAAAAAACAAACAGAAATCATGCTGCATTTAAAAGTTAAAATATGCATATGCCTCCATAACAGAAATGTTAAATTTTAAATGTTAAGTCATCTGTGAAGATTACATAAATAAACAATCGTTTCTTAAAAACCAGTATGTCTTTAGCTGCTATAGCAAAAAGAAAACTATGCCTGCCTTTAAGAAAATTTAAATTCCTCTCAAGGGTTAACATGTAAAAATGTAAAAGCCCAAATGACACTAAATGTTTATTTTTAAAATTTTTTTAAAGATTTTTATTTATTTTGACAGGCAGAGATCACAAGTAGGCAGAGAGAGAGGGAGAAGCCGGTTCCCCGCTGAGCAGAGAGCCCAATATGGGGCTCAATCCCAGAACCCTGGGATCACAACCTGAGTCAAAGGCAGAGGCCTTAACCCATGAGCCACCCAGGTGTCCTGACAATAAATGTTTAAAAAAGCGGTTTAAGTCAACAGAAACAGATATATAAGAAAACTTATGACTAATGGACAAAATAATTCTGCGATGTGTATATGGACCACATCTTCTTTATCCATTCGTCTGTTGAAGGACATCTCGGCTCTTTACACTTTGGCGACTGTGGCCATTGCTGCTATGAACGCTGGGGTACTGATGGCCCTTCTTTTCACTACATCTGTATCTTTGGGTAATATCCAGCAGTGCATTTGTGGGGTCATAGTGTAGCTCTATTTTACTCAGCCAGCTGAAAGGATGAATACCCAACTTTTGCATCAACGTGGATGGGACTGGAGATTATACTAGGTGAAGTAAGTCAAACAGAGAAAGTTAATTATCATATGGTTTCACTTATTTGTGGGACATAAGGAGTAGCATGGAGGACATTAGGAGAAGGAAGGGGAAAAGGAAGGGGGAGAAAATAGAGTGGGGGACGAACCATGAGAAACTATGGACTCCAGGAAACAAACAGAGGGTTTTAGAAGAGAGGGGTTGGGGGGCAGGGGTGAGCCCTGTGATGGGTATCAAGGAGGGTACAGATTGCATGGAGCACTGGGTGTTATATGCAAACAATGAATCATGGAACACTACAGCAAAAACTAATGATATATTGTATGGTGACTAATATAGCACAATTCAAAAAAAAGAAAAAAAAAGAAAAAAATTTATTTTGCAGTGAGTCACTGATTAAAAAGACCAATATAGATTGAAGTTATCAAAACAAATTTCACAGAGCAGCCAGGGATAGATTTCAAAAGCTTCAATGCTCTGACAAACCAGTCAACTCTACATTTCTAATCATTATAATCAACTTGAAGGAGTGTGAAGGAACCCTAAGTCATTGGTGTTGTTACCTCATAATTGGATTTGGTTCGAACTCACACCTGCGAATGGTTGCACCGTTCTCATCTACAAAGTTCTTAACGCTAAAAATAAAATACATCTTCATTTTGATTTAGAGAACACTTTTACTGTAAAATCTCATTATACGTAGCTTTTTGCCTGCTTACATTCTTTCCATCTGCTATTATCTGCTCCCAGTAACTGTCTTCTTATAGTACCTAACACCTATTATATAAGTTAAGAAAAAAAAATCAAACTTGGGAAGTGTAGTAAAATGGTGGTTTGATTTTTATGTCAAATTTCTCAAGGGGCAGTTATGGTTCTATCTGCAGTAGCTTTTTACGATTTTCACATAATGTGACATGACAGAAAAGCTTAGCCTCAATGGAGTTGCTACAGATTATTTTCCCTCTCACCATGGTCTCATTCTTTCAGATTTAGGGGGAGAAAAGCATGAAGGAGTTAAGTGTAAGTTATTCTCTTCTCTCCACTTTCTTAAGTAGAGATTTATCTATATATTTTCCCAAACTTTGTCCATGGCTTTACCTTTTATTATTTCTAGTTGGAAGGTTTAAAAATAATCCAAGAGCTGAACATAGATTAAATCAGTTTGGCGGGGAGGGTAAAGTCTATCATTTTAAAGTTTATTCTGTTTGAAAGGAGAATATGTCAGGTAAATCAAAGCATTTCTATTCTTGGCATAAATCATACAGAAGATATTCTTTCCCTGAATAAATTATAAGAAATACATAATTCTTGAATATGATGCTACTTGTTTACACAGAATGCAAAACATAAAGATAAGGGAATCTGGAAGGATTTGTGAATTACTAAAATTATGTTCACAGTTATTTTTATAAATCTAATGAAGAATAAACTCACATCACTCTAGAAACCCTGGTATTATTTTTAGAGAATTCATAAAATATCACAAGACCTTAGTCAAATCCTACTGCTTCTATTTCGAAAACAATGCAGCTATGATCACCTTGGAAATTTACTGATTAGTTAACTTGGATTAGGAAAATCAAAAACTTTAGAACATATTATGCAGAAATAAATTTTCATCCCCAGGTTACTGGATAAAAATTAACAATATATGTGAAAAGAAAAATCTAGCTTAATTTCTTCTCTAAGAGAGAGGCAGGCACATACTAAGAGGAAGGAAATAAATGATTAATTCATTCAATTTAATATATATGATTAAAACCACCATAGCATTTTTTCTTGTGGCAATTACCTCTCTTTGCCTTTTATGCTTTCCTCACAGAATATATACTCTAAAATTAGAACTCATATACTTTTTTTAATTTTATATTTTAAGGTTTTATTTAAATTCCAGTTAGCATACAGTATAATATTAGTTTCAGGTGTGTAACACAGTGACTGAACACTTTCATACATCACCCCAAGCTCATTACAAGTGGACTCCTTAATCCCCATCATCTATTTAATGTATCCCCCTAAACTTCTCCCCTCTGATAATCCTCAGTTTGTTCTCTACAGTTAAGAGTCTGCTTCCTGGTTTGCCTCTCTTTTTCCCCTTGGGTCTTTTGCTTTGTTTCTTAAATTTCACATATGAGTAAAGTCATATGGTATTTGTCTTTCTCTGACTTATCTCACTTAGCACAATACTCTATAGCTCCATTCACGTCATTGCAAATGGCAAGACTACATTCTTTACTATGACTGAATAATATTCCATTGTGTGCATACATATACATATGTACATATATACATATACAAATATATATACACTTTATCTATTCATTGGCCAATGGTCACTTGGGCTGCTTCCATAGTTTGGCTTTTGTAAATAATGCTGCTATAAACATAGGGGTGGATGTATCCCTTTGAATTAATATTTTTGTTGAGTACCTTTTCATGTGTTTGTTGGCCAGTAGGATGTCTTCTTTGGAGAATGGCTATTCATGTCTTCTGCCCATTTTTTAATTGGATTATTTGTTTTTTTGGGTGTTGAGTTGTATAAGTTCTTTATAGGTTTTATATACTAACCCTTTATCTGGTATGTCATTTGCAAATATATTCTCCCATTCCATAGGTTGCTTTTTAATTTTGTTGTTTCCTTCTCCATGCACAAACTGTTTATTTTGATGAAGCCCCAATAGTTTATTTTTGCTTTTGTTTCCCTTGCCTCAGTGGACATATCTAGAAAGAAGTTGCTATGGCTCATGTCAAAGAAGTTACTTCCTGGGTCTCTTACCAGATTTTTATGATTTCGGGTCTCACATTCAGGTCTTTAATCCATTTTATTTTTGTGTATGGTAGGAGAAAGTGGTCCAGTTTCATTCTTTTGCATATTGCTGCCTGTTTTCCCAGCACCATTTGTTGAAGAGACCGCCTCTTTCCCATTGGATGCTTTTTCTTGCTTTGTTGAAGATAATTGACCATATAGTTGTGCGTTCATTTTTAGGTTTTTTTATTCGGTTCTATTGATCCGTGTGTTATTTTTGTGCCAGTATCATACTGTTTAGATTACTACAGCTTTGTAATATAACTTGGAGTCTGGAATTGCAATGCCTCTAGCTTTGCTGTTCCTTTTCAAGATTGCTTTGGCTATTTGGGTTTTTTGTGTTTCCATACAAATTTTAGGATTGTTTGTTCTAGTTCTGTGAAAAATGCTATTAGTATTGTGTTAGGAATTGCATTAAATGTGTTGACTGCTTTGGGTAGTATATTTAAAAAATATATATTTGTTCTTCCTATCCGTGAGCATGGAATGTCTATTTCTTGGTATTGTATTTAGTTTCTTTCACCAATGTTTCATACTTTTCAGAGGACAGGTCTTTCACCTCTTTGTTTAGGTTTGTCTGTAGGTATCTTATGTTTTTAGTGCAATTATAAATGAGATTTCTTTTTTTAAAAAAGATTTTATTTATTTATTTGACAGATAGAGATCACAAGTAGGCAGAGAGGCAGGCAGAGAGAGAGAGAGGAGGAAACAGGCTCTCTGCAGAGCAGAGAGCCCGATGTGGGGCTTGATCCCAGGACCCTGAAATCATGACCTGAGCCGAAGGCAGAGGCTTAACCCACTGAGCCACCCAGGCACCCCAATGAGATTTATTTCTTAATTTCTCTTTCTGTTGCTTTATTATTGGTATATTGAAATGTGATAGATTTCTGTATGTTGGTTTTGTATCCTGTGATTTTGCTGAATTCATTTAGCAGGATTTTGGTGGAGTCTTTGGGTTTTCTTTAAGTAATATACCATTCGTAAATAGTGGAAGTTTTACTTCTTTCCTGCTGATTTGGAAGTTTTTTTTTTTTTTTTTTTTTTTTTTTAAAGAGGGGAAGAGACAGAGAGAGAGAGAGAAAATCTTAATCAGGTTCCACACCCAGTGTGTATCCTAATGCTGGGCTCAATCTCAGAATCCCAAGATCATGACCTGAGCCAAAATCAAGAGTTGGACGCTTAACTGACAGCCACCTAGGGATCCCTGGATGACTTATTTCTTTGTGTTGCCTGATTGCTACAGCTAGGATTTCTAGTACTATGTTGAATAAGAGTGGTAGAGGAAAAGCTCTCAGTTTTTCCCCATCGGAGATGATATTAGCTGTGGGTTTTTCATAGATGGCTATTATGATGTTGATATGTTCTCTCTAAATCTACTTTGTTGAGGGTTTTTATCATGAATGGATGTTGCACTTTGTCAAATGCTTTTTCTGCATCTACTGAAAGGATCATATGGTTCCTATGCTTTTTTTAAAAAAATTAACATGATATATCACAATGATTGATTCGTGAATATTGAACCATCCTTACAACCCAGGAATAAAACCCACTTGGTTGTCGTGAATGATTTTTGAATGTATTGTTGGATTTGGTTTGCTAGTATTTTGTTGAGGATTTTTGCATCTAAGTTCATCAGAGATATTGGTCTGTGGTTCTCTTTTTTGGTAGTATCTTTATTTGCTTTTGGTACCAGGGTAATTTTGGCCTCATAGAATGAATTTGGAAGTTTTTCTTCCTTTTCTATTTTTTGGAATAGTTTGAGAAGAATAGGTATTAACCCTTTAAATATTGGGTAGAAGTCACCTGTGAAGCCAACTGGTCCTGGACTTTTGTTTGTTGGAGCTTTCTGATTACTGAATCAATTTCTTTGCTTGTTATCACTCTGTTCAAGTTTTCTATTTCTTCCTGTTTCAGTTTTGATAATTTACATGTTTGTAGGAATTTACCATTTCTTCCAGGTTGTTCCACTTGGTGACATACAGGTTTTTCCTAACATTCTCTTATAATTGTTTGTATTTCTGTGGTGTTGGTTATTTCTCCTCTCTCATTTGTGATTTCATTTGGGTCCTTTCTCTTTACTTTATGATGAATCTGCTAGAGCTTTATCAATTTTATTATTTTTTTTCAAAGACCCAGCTCCTGTGTTTGTTCCCTAGCCTAAATGTGGTAAGTTTTAGCTAGATGTGCTCTGGTCTGCTTGTGAAATGAGACCTGTCACCACCTCCACCAAAACTGAGAACTTGCAAAACTCTCTGGGAGATGTGGTGTGGGCAGGGGTTTGTGTTGATCTTCTGGGGGAGGGACCCACAACTCTGGGACTGAGGCTAGTGTGGCTGGGTAAGGCCGTTCCACCAGAGAGCAGGGGGTCAGAACTTAGCCTAAGCAATTTTGTAGCCAGGGTCTGCATTGTGCTGCTTCCAGTAAGTGAGTCTTTGTTTATGCTGAGGGGATAAGGAAGAAAATGGCACTGGCCAGCTCTTTTGTTACAGGAGAGGCACCTCCAAGCATTCTGCCTCTCAGCGACAGGCTTCAAGAAGAGTGAATAATCTCCCCGCTGTGTGCCCCAGCCACTCTTTGGATCTTGTTTCCATGCTGTATGCATCCTTGCTGTTTGCCTAACTTCTCTCCGGAGTAGCACAGTGCCTTCAAGGTTCTATCCCAGCCAAGCCCCCTGACCTTTAAAACTCTAGACTTTAAGTCCCACTGGTTGCAAGAACTCAGGGAATCCAGCCCCTCTAACTTTCCAAGACAGTGGCTATGGGGAAACATTCTCCTTGTGCATTCCCCTGAATCCCTTTCTCCCCTAAACCAACTCTCTGCACTTCCTACCTTCCTCTATGTGGACTCTTCTCGCTTTAGTTGTGGAGTTTGTTTTGTCAGTCTTCAGGTTGGTTTCTGGGGGTATTTAGGATGATTCGATAGTTATCTAGTGGTGTTCATGGGATGAGGCAAGCCTAAGGTCCTCCTACTTCACCACCATCCTCTTCTCTCTGCCTATTCTTTTTAATCCCCAGGAACAGATAACACTGATATCCTTCACCAGCAAGTGCTCAACAAATAACAGATGAATGAAAACTTAGTCTTACACCAAAAGTCCTTTAAAGTTAGTTATTATATCTCTAATGAATCTGAATGACATTGTAACTCAGGTCTCAGAGCAGGCATTTGAGAGATAAAATATATTCGTAGTATTTATTTTCATTGCAAACTCCTAAAAATATTTATCTCATATGTGAGATATATATATATATATATATATATATATATATTATGTATATATACATATATACACTAGTAGTTATGTGTGAATATTGTTTTATCTTAATCTCAATTATTCACTAACACACATGGGAAATCAAATTCAAATCCGAACTCCTACTCCACTCTTTCCAACATCATTTCCTAATAGTCCCTTGCCTGTCTTTAGCATGCCTTGCAACATGGATTTTCAAAGACAATTTGTTGAACTGAGGAATGAATGAACAAAGAATCATGCACCTAGCATTAACATTACCTACCATTACCCTAACATTAAGTGCAACAGTAGGAGGAACTTACAGTATTGCACACTGCAACTGTAATTATAGACTTCAAGGACCCAAAATTATGGTGAAATGAAAAGCTCCCAGAGCAGATAATAACATTCAGAGTATAATAGCATTATATAGTTTTCAAAAAAGATGAAAAGACATTGATTTAGTTATATTAGTTATATTGCTTTCTAATAAGACAGAGAAGATCACATATTTTAGGTATTTTTATGAAAATAATAAAAGCCATTTCATGTAAAGGATTTATTTATAATCAAGCAAGGAAATTTTGAAGTAGAATTCACTATTTAAAAACAATGACAAACATAAATTTCCTTATCAGAATCCCACTGGTATTTTAGTGAAAACACAGTATACTGGCTTTTATCAGAATTCATGTAAATATCATGGTTCAGTTTTACTTGATAAGGTTTTGACAGAAAATTTTACAGTGAACTGAATGGAAATGTATTTAAGATATGCATTTCCATTCATAGACCTTGAAATATGTAGTTTAGTAAAACTTATGTTTATCTTTAAGCCAAAAAGTGTATGGTATCACTTTCCATAAAAAGGTTATGACACTTCAAGAATAGGATTTTTTTGTGTTTGCAACTCTATAACCTTCATCTTTAGAGGAGTTTATTTTATCATGACCAGAGTATAATCTAAATCAAATTGTGGACAGTGACTTATCCTTAGATCCTTCCATGAAGATGAAAGTGAATTTGGCTCTCATTAGGTAGGGAGAGAAAATTGTATGTATGTGGAGCAGTGATTCACAGTTATGAACTTTCTACAGGAGACATATACATTTGTCAGAAGATAATTGCAGTACCAAATTTGCAAATATCCTCAGCCAAACATATTATAACATTATTCATCATAGAATATAACACACACCTTCTATATGTGGAAAGACAACACCCTCTGGAGTGTGTTTCTTATGCAAGGTTGTACAGAAGTACGAAGATGAGATATCAAGGGCTGGATGGTTGTTAAAAGAAAAAAAAAAACAGAATAATCAATCTCCTCACCCTAAGATGACTGTCCTACAACTTGTGAGGTCTGTTGGATACCCATGGAAATAAACTGTGCATAACTTGTTTTAATTTTGGTGGAGAAATGAGGAGATGCTTAAGAGATAGGGCATCATAGAAAAAGAAAAAGAAGTAAGAAACATTCATAAATGTAATGATTTACATTAGGGCAATTACATTCACTAAATCACCCTATACCAATTAACTGTATTATCTGTAGCTTTTCTCATTTGTTGAATAAGGGAAACTATTTGCAATATCTATTTTGCTGCTATGCTCATGACAGCAGAATAACACCAAGAAATGTTCTCTTTTGTTTTGTTTTTAGTTTAAACAATGCCTTTTTTCCCCAACACTGTTTCACCAATCCTTCTAGGTCTGTGCTAGACAAGTTTTTTTTTTTTGTCATAAGATTATGCCTGAAATTCTCATTGAAAGTTATAATCAGAATAATTCTGAACCCATTCAATTGCTCTTTGTGTAGATACAGCCAGAGTTCAAAAAATAATCATGAAACTTTTATTAAAGGCTTTGACCTTAACAATAAAAAATCAAACACATCCAACTAATTATTTTCCATATAAATATAGACTGTATGTACTGAAACTGCTTATTCAATTTTTGGATAATGAAATCTCCCAGGTAGAGGTGTAATGTGTAGTTAAAAATGAATCTTGAATAATGCTATTATCATCTTGTTCAGATTGGCCAAATTTTCTCAACTCCAACCTGGAGAGGTCTTATTACAGGATAAAACTCCTTCACCAATTCAATTCTTTACTCAATGCAGGGCCCGTGGTTTAGATTTAGTCGTGAATTACCCTGAACACCTGGCCAAAATGACTTGAAAAAAGACTATAATTTATTTAGCATAGGCAATCAGATATCAGCAGTATAAAAAAATAATGATATCATATGGCTATCTAAATCTTACCTATTGATAGCAACACAATTCCCCACTGCCCCAAAGCTCTCCTCAAATTTGCCATCTACCTTTCTTATCTCCCCAACCTCTCACTCCCTCCAACCCCCCAACCCTTTTTCCATTTCTCCTGTCCTCCCTCTCTCTTTCTTCCTAATTTTCTCTCCTTCCTTCCCTCTTTCCCTCCTCTCTTCCCCTCTTCGTCTTTCCCTCCTTCCTTTCCCAAATGGTCATATTTTCAGTGAAAAACTATAGACATATTTTCCCTTCATTTGATAGATTATGTCAGTAAAAGAAAACTGAATAATTGTCAAAACAATTTTGTTTCAATTTTACTTAAACATATGATGAAATAAAAAGAGCATTTTTAAAAACCAGACTTTTTTGATATGAAACTATGAATTACAAATTACACTCTGCTATTAATTCACAATGTTAAGAAATCAACTTGGAGCTTCATGTATGTTTTACTTTTAAAGGTTTAATTTGCATAATTTGCATCCCAATTCCTCTACAATATAATGGTATATTTTTTTACTCCCTAAAGTTAAGCACTCAAGTTGCTTAATTTTTTAAATGGCTATATTTTATAAACTTTAAACAATTTATAGTTGTCATTTTAATTTCTATTTTTTTGATTAATATAATTCACTTAGTAAAAATGACTTTTTTTAGTAAACATTACTTCTATTTCAAAATAGTGGCAGCCTAGTTTTCCAAACTAAGAACATAAACAACTTAAGTGAAAGGAAAACAGAAGCTTAATATCAAATATATGATTTTGAATTCCAGGTCTAGAATTATAAAGAGCTCACTTATTCAAATATCTGATCCTTCTTCCCTTACTGGGAAGAATAATTCAATCACTCTACGTCTAAAAAATGTTATTACAACTTCTTACCTAACTTATGATGCTTCGTAGCTACAATTAAAATCCCAAATTTCAATCTCTATTAAAAATAAAGCTATTGTTTCACATTTCATTCACATTATCCATCAAGCAATCAGAATTTATTGAGAACCAGTATGTACAAGGGTCAAACTTAAATTTAAGATCCTGAGGAATAAATGGTCTTTATTTCAAGGTGTCCCTGCAGCAAAGGCGAAATAGATAAACATACTGCTTAGATCCCATCCTCACTTACTACAAATCCCCTTTACTTGTGCCATCCTCCATCCTGTTCTACATATTCTTGCCTGAGTTCAGGGATATTTATTGCTTATTGGCTGCTCAGCATCTTTTCCACTTTCTATTTTCAACAGATCCCCAATTTCTTTGGAGGGGAACAACCCCTCCCTCACTGTGAGGGGTTTTGGAAGGAGATGGTTTTAAAGCAAAGTTCTCTGCTCTCTTCTAGCTAAGAGATGGGTGTGTGACCCAAGCAAGGTCAACTGGACTCCCTCTTCCAGGACTTTGTATTCTGAACAGTTAAACAGTATGCAGAAAAAAGAGGATCGCAAAGACAGCCTGGAGTAGGTATTATGAACCAGATGCCCGGATGTGCTCGGGCAACTTTTCTTTTTCTAAACCTTTCCCACTGCCTTCATGCCAGTTCCAGTGCATTCACCTTCTGATTTAATCAGAGGATGTGTTCTGTTGCTTACATCCAGAAAACCCTATTGATAGTCAACAAACTACATCTGATGATTTTACCTTTTTGTTTAAAATACTTCAAGCATTGCCACTGCCTGCAGGCCATTATCAAAACTCCTTGTTCTAGCAAGGAAAGATCTCCATTTCATAGCCCCATCCCTCTCTATCCAACTTCATCAATTTCTTCCTCACCCCCTTAATTTCAGCCATATGAAATCACAATTTATGTAACACACTACATTGTTTTCCACCTCAGCAAAAAGTAGAGTTTGTTTCTTCTGCCAGAATCACCTTTCTGTTTTATCTACCTGATTATTTCCAACTTGTTCTTTAATACGTGGCTTAAGTTTTAGCTTCTTCAAGAAATTTTTCCTGACCTCCATTTTCTTCCCTGGCTTAGTCAGGTGCCTCTTCCTGAAGTAAGGCCCCAGAGCATCCCTTAAACATGTCCAGGGAGGGAGAAACCTGCAGTGGGGACCCTGGAATCAGACTGTATGAGTTCACATTCCACTGTTGTCTCTTTATTACTTGAACTTGGGCAGATTATTTAACATCACTGTGCTTCAGTATCAATCTCACAGTGTAGTGAGCATTAAGTAATGCATGTGAAGTACTTAAAAGTGACTAGCATATAATTAGTGTTAAACATGTGCTAGGTATTATCCTGTAATTTATTTCTATTAGTGTTGTTATTGCTCTTTTTTCCTTCACCTGCTTTAATCTATGAATTGCTATCTTATCCAAGTCTGTAGTTACCAGGCACTTAGTAGTAGCTCAATAAAAATTTGTTAAATGAACATATAAATAGTCACTGATAGTGTTTTGCAGTTTATAAAGTCCTTTGGAAATATTATCTCATTTCTCACACTTCAACTATTAAAGTTAGGATTGTTTTGTTTATAAGTTCACATAGAGAAAAATGTTTATTCCCTGATATTGTAATAAATACATCCCCAAACTAATCTCTTTTTTTTGTCCCCCTCACACTTGTTTAATGTTTATTTATGGTCATTTTACTGACCATTTAGTGATAGAAAGCTCTAAAAGTCAAGAACTTACAATGTCTTTATAGCTCATTTTTTAATATGAGGGGGAAAAAGCAGGAAAAGCACTCCATTATTCAGCAAGAAAAGGGAAATTTTATATATATAATACTTATATGTATATCTCTGTATACAAATATACATAACTCTATCTCATTATATAACATTTAAAATATATAAAATTAAAAATTAAAAAATTATATGTGTATCTATGATACACACATATTTATATATATGAATAGACTTATCTACATATATGAAATATATATATCACATATATGTGAAATATTTATATATATATGAAATAGACTTATTAATTATCTTACTTGTTTTCAGTAAGCAACACAGGGTGGGAAGCATACAATATATACAATGACATATATATATATATATATATATATATATATATATAGCATTTGAAAAATCCTGGCTTTCTGTGACCCTGTGAACCTAGGCATGGCACTTGAACTTCTCCTCTGAATTAATTTTGTATCTGTCTTTAAGACTATCATTTTGAAGAGGCATCAAATTAGTGGTCATTTTGGAAAAAGACAACCTTATTTTTCTGAACGCTACTGAGCAGGTAGATTCTAAAAGTAGATCCTAAAGTTAGGATCACAAAAGAGTGTACATTTCCTCTCCCCCTCTAATACCCAGTGGCTTTTACAAGAGGTCATAATGCCAGTAGCAGAATGGGGTGTAGATGTGGAAACAAACTCTTATTTTCATGCAATATTATTATATGACAAAGAATTTACATGCTACAAATGGTGTGAGGAAGCAGATTTAAAATCTAATATTAATTACTAATATTAGTTAAGTACTTTTCAGTAAGCAAAGCAAATGGGAAAGCATTTTTCGTATACTACCTAATGTAATCCTCTTAACAACCTACAAGGCAAAGATGGTATCATCATTCACATTGTGGTTCAGGGAGATTGAATAACATACCAAGGGTCTCCAACTGTAGGAAATGAGCCAAGCTTTGAACCCAGGCCATCTAACTCCAAAGCCCTTGCTTTAAGCATTGCAGCATATTGTTTTCTCTGGCTAGTACTAGTCTTGGAAGTATTAGTATAACTTGATATGAAACTGTGTAAGAACATAATCTCTTATTTCTGCATGTATCAGCGCAGTGAAACTGTAAATGCTTAGCACTGTGTCTGGCACAGACTGTATATATAAAAACATATATATCACCAAATGGTAGCTACATTTACATTAATACTGGCAACCATATATGTAGTAAGAATACTTAGGCTTAGAAACCAAACAGATTTGGATTTTAATCTTTTCTCTGCTACTTACTAGGAGTATGGCATCTCAATGGCTTGTGCTGAAGGAAGTACCTACTAATACTTGTTCTAAAGGAGCAGTGAAACAAATTATACATATTTATATAAAAGTTACATATCTTTATATTCAGGCATGTCCATCACTATGTGATGAATATGAATGTGAACCCGTGTATCCTGTGCCCAGAAAAGGAAACCAAGATCCAGAGAATGAGTTGACCACAATCCTGTCATTTACAAATGACAAAGAACACTTAATTCATATCTCCTGAGCCTCAAATCAAGGTGCTTTAAATGCAGATTGCTTACTAACCACTTATTTTTATTCCTACTGAATTGCTAAAGTTCATTTTACAAAGGAATCTGTCTGCCTTACTCCCCGCTTTTTTAAAAAGTATTTCTGTAACAACTAAATCCCTTCAATGCAATTTATTACCTCTAGAAAAGATTTGAAAATCATTTACCAGTGAAATAACTATAGCACATAAATATTTCAAAGAACTATTTTTCTTATTCATCCAGAAATATAAAAGAAACACAGTGTATTCATTTTAGCTAGGTCAACCAGATTTATACCAATGTATTCCTGTTTCTAACTGATATCATGGTTTTGCGGAATGGATTCCAAGAGGCTGATGAATGCAATCTTTATATTAAAAACATGTTTATTTGACTGTAGCATTGCATAAATACCAATATTAAGATTTAAGGTATTTAAAAATGTATTATGTTTGGTACTTTTCTTTTCTAAAAATTTATAGCTAACTTTCAATGATATTCATCATTGTAGGAGGAAAATTGGCACAGACAACTCAGAAGAGTGAATAACCAATTCCCAGATTATTATATTTCATTCTGTAATACATTGTGGCTGCAGGCTGCCAAAACAAACAGTTTAAATGTAAACAGCTCAGTTGAACTACTTATTTGATATTAAATAGATTTTTTAAATACTGGTTGTTTAGTGATTTAATTAAGCCAACTAAAATTGCAAGGTTTATGGTTTTTTCCTTGTATCATTCTGTTTTAATTTATGGGTTTTAGATAATTGTATGATTTTTTTTCTTGATCATATTTAGGCAATACAGAGTAGAGATAGTATGTTGCTGACAGACAAAGCTGCCTAAAAACTGGTGGGTATATGTCTAGAAAGAGTGAACTGACATGTGAATGATCTTGACTTTAATGAAAAATCTCAACCAGGTTTTATCTTTTCCCCCATACCTTCTGCTTGATGATCATCTCGTTGATGTCTTCAAGATCACCCACCATCACCCTCTGTGATTTTATAACTCGATCAAGCAGAGACAGCCAGTCGGTAAGTTCTGTCCAAGCTCGGTTGAAATCTGCCAGAGCAGGTACCTCCAACAGCAAGGAAGATGGCATTTCTAGTTTGGAGATGGCAGTTTCCTTGGTAACTGCGGGTTGTGTCACCAGAGTAACAGTCTGACTAGGAGCTAATTTTTTTTTTTTTTTTTTTGCAAAAAAGGAAAAAAAGAAAAAAAAAGAAAAATTAGAAACACAAGCAAAGAAGCCAATTTCAGTAACAACAGAACAAGCTTAATTAAAGTACAACAATTTGAGCCAAAGTATTATTTATTATGTTATAAATTTTTCTCCAGCAACATGAATATTTTACACAGTACTACATGATAGGACAATTCAAGGACTCACACTTGTCATTAGTATACATTTAACAATCTTTCAAAATAATTTTGCTTATTCTAATGGCTGCACAGTTAATTTAATTTAAATGTTCCTTCTCAAATAACACTTACATAGACTGTGGAACTGGTAAAGAAAAAAGTATTCAAACTTTACCAGGTGGGAAAGTTTTACTTATTTATTCTCATTCAAGATAAAAAAAGCAAAAGTCAAGTTTAAATAGATTTTATTTCCTTGACCAGGAAATAAATTACCTTGGAGTTGGATCCTAGGGAAATCAAAGCCAATGAAATGTTTTTGTCTTTGCTCTGTATTTTATATTGGCAATAGTTTCTCATATTTTTTTCTTTTTCTTTTAGACTGGTCATAAAGTGACTGGCAATAGAGAAAACCCAAGCTATATAAACCTATAAAAGATTTTCTACTTGGATATGAAACACTATTTCCAGGTTATTAAGAAATATTAAATAGGGGCGCCTGGGTGGCTCAGTGGGTTAAAGCCTCTGCCTTCGGCTCAGGTCATGATCTCGGGGTCCTGGGATGGAGCCCCACATTGCATGGGGCTCTCTGCTCAGCAGGGAGCCTGCTTCCTCCTCTCTCTCTGCCTGCCTCTCTGCCTACTTGTGATCTGTCAAATAAATAAATAAATAAAATCTTTTTTTAAAAAAATAGATACTAATACTGTGGAACACTATAGTATAAGATGGCACATGGCAATTGTTAAGATCCAAAACACTTAGGCGAGAATCCTACTCTCTGTCCCAGGAGCTCTGTGACCTTTGTTATATTACTTAACCTCTCTAAGCTTCAGGTTTTCTCCTCAGTAAAGAAGGGACAATAAAAGAGTGAATGTTAGAGGGGCAGTTGTGTGGATTCCATGATTAATATATGAAATGTACACAGAACAGTGCCAGAAAATAACAACAATATTAGCACAGTTTCTTACACTGGTTGGTAATGATGTTAGGTATCACTATTTTTATAAGCACTCGATGAAAAAGAAAAACAGTGATGAATGAATATAACAAGAAGTTGCAGATAAGGGGTAGAAATAGGAGAAATAGTTGGGAAAAATCAAAGGTCTGTGTGTGGCCCTTTATTTACTAAAGGGGGCTGAGCTTGCTAGTGTGAATTGTTATTAAATACCAACAAACAGCTGGGTAATAGAAGGTGAGTGATGAGGGGAACAGAACACCTCATCTGGTTTAAAGTCTAGAGTCTCTGAAGCCTATAACATTGAGGAGACCAATAACAAAGAAATAATGGACTACATAGTTTAGAAGGGAAGCTTTGAGAGAAAGCTGCAAAGGACAACATCTTAATGGGAGACCTGAGAGCTCTGGACAATGAAGGAAATGTTCTAAGAACATGAGAAACATGCCATGTGTGAACTCCATTCTGAGGTGGCCGTAAATCACTTTTCATGGTTGTATTACTTTCTACATTTTAAATGCTCTCTTTTTGTGAGAGAAGATGACGAGGGAAATGGAAGGATGCCTCCTCTCTCTCAAGCTTCTCAGGGACAAGGGTTTCCTACAGCTGGGAGAAATAATCTTGAACAACGCAGAAAGAAAGGAAAAAGGTAGAGTGTTAGAGTAAAAAGTAATGGGAAGATGTAATGACTGGAAAACAAAGATACTGAAAAGAAAAAGAAGAAACAGTTTCTTGAGTCTCTCTCACTACTGTGAAGCTCTTTCTAGAAAGAATGACATATAATCTGCAGCAGAAATAGCATTTTGTGATCCAACACTCCTACTAGGAAGCATGCGGGCCAACAGGATTGAAAAATCTTAAAAGGGATTCCAAGAGGGGAGCCGAATCCTTGAAGAGGATGCATGGGTGAGGATTTAAAAAAGAGCTAAATTAAAACATCACTGGGAAAGCTAGCTGCTGAATGCCTGGCTGACTAGAAAATATGGACAAATTGTTCTTAAAATAGACACACAACAGATACTGAGGTAACATATAGTACTTTGGGATGATTTCAAAGTTCTGGGAAGTGTCAGACAACGTTTTCTTTTCTCCTTCTCCTTCTCCTTCTCCTTCTTCCTGAAAATTTGACCCTCAGAAGAAGAGTAGAAAGATTTTTTTCTCTAGATTTACTTCTGACCAACAAAGACATGCCTAGTGAAGTGGAAATGGTCATGTCATCTTAAATTTCAATACAGTGAAAGATGAGAATACAGAGAATTATCAGATTTCAACTGTTTTGAAAAAAGTCTATTGAAAAGAAAGGCTGGAGCCAGAGACTGAACAACAGAGAATGATTCAAAATGACTAAAAAGTACAGACAAATGACATTGGAATAATAATAGCACAAAGTTCTCCAATGAGGAAAAAGAAAGAAGTAGCGGGGAACGTGGGTGGCTCAGTGGGTTAAAGCCTCTGCCTTCCACTCAGGTCATGATCTCAGGGTACTGGGATCAAGCCCTGCATCGGGCTCTCTGCTCAGCAGGGAGCCTGCTTCCTCCTCTCTCTCTGCCTGCCTCTCTGCCTACTTGTGATCTCTGTCTGTTAAATAAATAAATAAAATCTTAAAAAAAAAAAAGAAAGAAGTAGCACCAAGTACAATGTTGGCTGAAACAGATTTACAGAGAGATTCAAAGGTCAGGTAGGTAGCCATGGATGCACCCAGTCATGGGCAGGTGATTTAATTTATGAACCAGTCAGGCCCTTCATTGCTGGTCTCCTCTCCTCCAGAACTCAGCATCTGAAAACACCACTAAAGCAGTGGGAAAGGGAGGAGAGTACCAGGTACCTTCTTCTCACTGCTCTACCTCCTACACCTTGCACAGGTACTGGAATACAGTAGGTGCTCAACTGATGTCCTCTGAATAAATGTATGAATCTAAAAAACCAAATCCATGCACAGTAAGATTTCAAGTACACTTAGAGGCCTTCTACCCACGGGGAGCCCTAAAGGACAACAACCTCAAAGGATGATATCTCGAAGACTAGAACACAGAATATTCCTAGGCTCTCATTGTTTAAGTCATTTTAACTATTTTCAGAACAAGAAATTAATGGAGGGAGAGCCACTGATTGGGGCAGACGACGGAAGTTCAAATATTAAGAGAGAAAATAGAATCGATCAATTTTTTGGTTCCCTACTCTTCTATCAAGGGGCGAGGTAAAAAGCAGGAAAGAACACTGGATCAAGAAACAGAGTGTAAAACAGACTATCTAGGGTCAGACTGTTGGATTTCAATCCTCATTCCACCATTACTTAGCTGGGTAACACTAGGCAGGTTACTTAAGCACTCTGACTCTCAATTTACTCCTCTGTAAAAGGGCATTTATAACAGTACTTCTCTCACAGACAGCTGGCATTAACATTTCCTAGATAAACAACCTTGAATGAGATTACAGGATTTTTGAAGTAAGGGATTATATCCTGCTTGATAAATTAAACTTCTGTGAGCCTCAGAGTATTCACCTACATAATAGAGAAAACAGTACCAATCTCATGAAATCGTTCTAAGTATTTTATGAATTCATATATGTAAGTTTTCTCCTAGCATCCTTCTGCCAGTAGATATACTGTGTGAATTTTCTTCTCCTTCTCCTTTTGCTGCTCAAACAATATTTACTGGCTACTGACTTTATAAATTAGCATGCCATTCTGGGCTCTGATCTCTTTGAACTAGAATTGACTCCAGCCTCCTCTCCTTCCATTCTTCCCATCCCCCCACCCCAACACCTCAGTTTCCATTCCATATTCTCCAAATAGCACTGGGCATTTCCTACTTTTGTGCCTCCTATACAAACTCTCTTCTTGTTCTCCAAATATTCCATTTCCTTATCAAATCCAAACTCTACATTTCTGTGATTTATAAAGAACCAAGATAAGTCTATAACCAAAAAGTCTTCACGAGGTATAGAATTAAACTATTCTTTGGGGGGTACTAAACACTACAAGTATTTAATGTTTTACTACTTAAATCTAATCATCACTAAGAAGAAAATCTTATATCATTATTGGGTTTTTGTTTGTTGTCTACTGGCTAGAAGGTAGTAATTGATAGTAACTAAGAGAAGGATTCTAAACTCAGAAACTTTGGGTCTCCAAGAGTAGAGAAATAAATGCTATAACATAAAGTAGAAAGGTTAATTTCCATCTAGTTCATATTTTATTAGGACCAATTCTACCTAGAATGTTATTTAAAATATTTCATTTTCCTAAAAAGAAAGAAGACTTCTCCCTAGATCCATGCATATATTTTTCTTATTTTTTTTTATTAAGCAAGATGTTTCAAAGGGGAAATTTTTGAGGTCCTGAGAATATCTCATTTTATTATGTTTGCCATATTGACTTGTACTGCATTTTCAGATGCCTTTACTTTTATGTAAAAAGAAAAAAAAAAACAAGTTTCCTTCTTTTCCACTGTCATGCTACTAGAAACAGAAGAAAATCACTTCATTAGGTAAAGTGTTGGCTAGTCAGATCTGTAAGGGGGCAGTTCCAGTGGCTTTTCCCAGACTGAGCAACAGAATCTTGACTTTAAGCAAGGGATATTTAGTTCTCCCAGAGTTTTCCGATAACCCCATAATTTAAAAGATGGAAGGATAATTTGTTGAGAATTCTCTCAACTCATAATACCAATCAGGTAAGAAGTTAGGATACATAAATGACTACACAGAATCTTTCACCTGAACTTGTGGGATTAGTTTCCAAATTCTCCCTAAAGAGAATGAAAAATGGCTTCCCCTCCAGCCAGTAGGTACCCATTCCTCTGTGCCCCGTTTAATGCCCCACAGTCTGATATGCTTACCTGGATGTCCACCCCTTGCCTCAAGTCACTGTCCAGGGTTACAAGGAGTTTGCCCTGAGAATGACCACTTCAGTTCTCAGCCTCCCAAACCCCTATGGAGGCCAAGGTTATTCAATTCAAGTATGTTGGGGGAAATATCTCTTCCAGGATGGGGTCATAACAGATAAGAGTTCTTATGATGTCACATGATTAACTATCTTTCCAGCAACAGATTTTGCTGTTTTTCCTGCTTAACCAGTTACCAGTTCATGCTAGAACCATGTGTATTATAATGTGTATCATTAAGGCAGAGAGAGAGATACACATTGTGTATACATGTATTTATCTGTATAGATAGATGTATACACAACACACAGAGCCTGTACTGTCTGACTACTGATGACTGTAGCATAATGTGTTTCCCATGCATTTGTTAGGAAATTAAAAATCTCTACTAAAAACTGTGTTTTCTTTCTATAGTTAAGCAGAGAAAGTCAAGCCCAAAATAGGTGGAAGGAATTGAGTTTGGCATGCCGGAATAGTAGCATGAATAACAGTAGGTGTAACAAACTATTGCAAACCACAGCTTTTCTCTGAGTATTTTGTTAATTAAAAGGTGTTGGCTTTAGGAGGCAACTCTCATTTTTCCAAAAGCGTTTGAAGCATATTTCTCCAGTCTACAAATTTAATTGGTTTCAGGGGTACATGATTAGTCAGACTAACAGCTGTACTTAGAGCTTTAAAGGAGCTACTAAATCTTTTAAAACACACACACACACAATGTGCTTGGCATACTTCCTTTGAAGCGTTCACATGTGGTTTTTCTGTAATTCACAGGTCTCCTTGAGTTGATAAAAAAGCAAGAAGCCCATATTCTATTCCTTGCTTTGTTGTGTGAATATGGGTAATGTTTTTGTTTTCTTTACTTTTCTAAGTGAAAACTCAGTGGACTGACTAAATGATAAATTACTGGACTCACACTAGCAAAAATACCTAAAAGTTCCATTCCATATAGGTGGTCAGACTGCCTTACTGATTCATATAATCACATAAACAGGAGAGACTGTTTAGCTACCTGCAGGTCACCAGTAGCTAAAGTAACTGTTCTCCAGGTAAACAACACTGGGGAAAGCTTTTATTTTTTTGAATATCTGAAAGAATGGCGTGTGGCTTAATGAAATATGTAAGAGTTAGAGAGTACGTGCTAACAAAGTTAGGAATCATGCTTGGACTGAAAAAGAAAATCTCTAGTGCATGGAGGAGGAAGAACCTCACTTCTTGGCTCTAAATATTTGTCATTTTCACACATAGGTGGGTAATTAGAAATAACTGTTACAAATCCATAAACATTTACCTTTGTCTATCTTCTTTCTTACTCTAAAGCAGAAATAAAATAGGTGACACAACTATCATTGATTATTTACATTTTAGCATCACAAGGCCATGTGCTATCTGTGGGCAAGGCCTAGAGAATCAGAACTCAAGGATTCATGCTACCCACCTGTTTTTCTGGATTTTATGAAAAAAAAATTGTTAGCTGTGAAAGCCCTAGATTTTTAAAGCTCAGTAATGCTACTTTATCACTTTTAACTGATCCTCTCCTGCAACTAAGAATATAATCCAAGTGAGAAATATTGCTCCTACTGGGAAGGAAGAGAGATTACTGCCAACACTATAACCACTATCATTTACTCAACGTTTCTTATGTGCCAGGCAAGGTTATTTATAAGCCATGTTTTATTAAATTTTTACCCAACAATATCCAGGGTAGGTATTTTCCTTTTACAGGAAGGTAATATCTTCTCCAGATCTTACATTAACAAGTGGCAATGTGCAGACAATGTGATTAACCAGGATACGTATTTCTAAAAATGATCTGGTCATCTGATACCTTTTCTACATGTCTCATTCAATATAAAAATAACTATTAACTACTCAAATACTTTTGGCTGCAAGAGCTACAGTTTACAATATATAGCACCCACCAAATACATCTAATATCAATTCTAGCTGGGGAGAAATCACCTTGAATGAGTCATAAAAACATGGATTATGGCAATGAAGTGGATCTGGCTTCCTCCCTGAAGTTCAATAATATTCTTGAGGAATAACTCCAATCTGACTTCATCCAAACATGTATTCTTCCTTCACTAATTTGAAGACAGAAATAACCCTTGCCTTTTCTTTTTTCAGTTTGCATCTTCTAAGTGCTCTTCTGTGTCACATTATAAATTTTTTCCTGTATGCATTTGGTAAAAAGCTAGGTTTGTCATCCTGAGCACTACTGACATTTTGGTCTGGATAATTCTTTGAAGTGTGTTGTCATGTGTACTGCAGGATGTTTATCAGTATCATTGGCCAGAGCACCTTCCCAGTTGCGACAACCAGTCATGTTTCCAGAAAGGATTGAATGTCTCCTAAAGGGAGAAAATTTGCCTCTGGTTTAGTACCACTGACCAAAGGCTTTTTCAATTTTTTTTTTTTTTACCTCTCTCTTCCCTTCCTACAGTGTGTGTGTGTGTGTGTGTGTGTGTGTGTGTGTGGTGGCGGGGGTGGTTCATATACTTCTTTGGCCTCTTTACTGGGCATCCTTTACATCTTGCCAAGTTTGAGTTCTATGTTAGAAGTATAGGTTAAGTGAGATTTTTAAGTGCTTCTTTTATGTACACGATATAGGGCAGGTGCTGATGAAACAGTAAATATCCAAAGCTAAAGCTACCAGGGAATGCTGAATGATATTATACAAGAAAGGCTTTGGTGATAAAAATAAAAGTATCTCTGATAGAGAATAAATGCCCACAAATTCTTTCCTTTCCTTCACCTAGAGCTTGTAATAAGATGTTCCAGATCCTCCCAACAAGAGCTATAGTGTATTTCTCTACTGCTTAAATATGGAATGGCCAAGTAACTTGTTTTGGCCAAAAGACACATGCAAAAGGTTGAGAAATGCTTGGACATTGGGCTATGTTTGGCTATCCTTTCACCTATATGTGAACTATGCTAGCCTACTAAATAATGACAGGCAAGTGACCCTGTCATACCCATTGTTTCATCCAACAACCAACAAGTGCTAGATACATGAGTGAGGCCAGCAACCACCAGCTGACTATAAATATACAAATAAGTCCAGGTGAGACCAGTAAATGAACAATCTAGATAAGCTTGGCCCAAAGTAGACCCCCAAATTCATTAATAAAATATGGGATTCTTATTTTGAGCCACTATCTTTGTGGGGGGTAGCTTGTTACACAGCGATAGATAACCAATACAACATCCATTTCTGCCTATCAAAGACATGTATCCAAAATGGGATTTAAAATGCCCATCCCATGGCTACAGAAATAAAACAAATGCTGACACAGCAAATAGAACACAGCTAAGAAACAAAGAGTCTTCAAGTTCAAGTGTAACAGAGAATTGAAGATACACTTGGTCATTCGATGATGTCTATAAATGAGGCAGCTGGTGTTTTATAAGATATTTGAAAGACAATGACTTTACTAAAAATTCGCTTTTAGTGTGCACTTAACTTTGCAAATGAGCAAAGTAGAGAACCTAATAAAGACAGTCATGAAACAGGGAGCCCAGTGCAGAAGACAAGGGAAGAAAAGCCAGACCAGATCATAATGAAGAGTATGCTACTGATAAAGGATGATCATCAATTCCAAAATCCATTTCTCCATTTGGGTATAACCATCTAGGGAACACTCTACAGTTCTAATTAGAGGAAAATTATTGCTTTTTTACTGAAAATGTTAACACTTTAAAAAATCCTGAACTAAAGAACCCAATCTGTTATTTATTTATTTTTAAAAGAACTGCTCCTACCTGATTATTAGATATATGATTTTATAGCCAAGCATGAGCAAAACCAGGTAAGCAGCCCTCTACACCATTTAGTCTAAAGGAGTATCTTATTTTGGGGACTAAGTTACCTTTTTACTCTAAGTAGTAAAGTAACTAGCAATGAGTTTTGTTTAAAAAAAGATCTTATTTATTTATTTGACAGAAAGAGAGAACACGAGCAAGGGGAGCGGCATACAGAGGGAGAAGTAGACTGTCCGCAGAGCAGGAAGCCTGATGCTGGACTTGATTCCAGGACCCTGGGATCACAATCTGAGCCAAAGGCAGACACTTAACTGACTGAGCCACCCAGGCGTCCCACTAGCAATGAGTTCTTAAAGTTGTTATACATGTGCTATGCCTTCATAAGCCTCATTTGTAAGGTGAAGTCAGCTACTTAAGGTAAGTGTTAGATTTGTCTTTTGCTTCCTCACCAAAACCAGTGCAATGTCTGACACATAGTAGGGTCTCACCCAACATTTCCTGCTGTTGTTATCAAGATAAGAAAGAGGCACAATGTACAAAGCACTACATTGTGGAGAACATTAAGGGATGGGGATATACATATACAGAGAGAGACAGAGACATAGATACAGAGAGATAAAGAGAGGTGGGAGAGGCAAACTGATTATCAGAGTTTTAATCTGGAGTTTCATCAGGCAGAACAAAAACAGAAAAACCATTAGGTCTAATATAAATGAAGCAGTATTAAGTAGTCATAAAGTATAGATTCTTTAGTTCTGAATTCATAATACCTTATATTTCTACAGAACTTTAAGCAGTGTAAAAATGTCTTTTTAGTAATTTTTTCTGTTGATTCTTCACAACACTTCGATCTGGGCAGAGCATCTGGGAGATCTGGGGGAGCATCATTACTACCAATATGTAAAAGAGGAAACTAAAATTCAGATAAATTAACATACTTCTCCAAATTAAAAATCTACTAAATTAGATAGAGGTTTCCAAGCAATCTATATTTTAAGAATGAAGGCTTGGACTTGGGTCATTAAAAGGGAATTCATGAAAAATAAATAACCCCATTAAAAATCTGCAAAGGAGTTGAATAGACATTTTTCCAAAGAAGATGAATGGCCAATAAGCACATGAAAAGATGCTAAACATCACTCATCATCAGGGAAATGCAAATCAAAACCACAATGAGATATCACCTCACACCTGTCAGTATGGCTGCTATCAGAGAGACAGCAAGGGAGAGCAAGAGAACGTGTTACTGAGAATGTGGAAAAACTGGAGTCCTTGTGCACTGTTGGCAGGGATATGAAATGGTGCAGCTGCTGTTGAAAACAGTATAGAGGTTCCTCAAAAAATTAAAAATAGAAGTACTCTATGACCACAGCATTCCACTTGTGAGTCTACATCTAAAAGAATTAAAAATAGGATCTCAAAGACATAGAGATATTTGGATACTCCTATGTTCATTACATGTTATTCACAATAGCCTAGAGCTAGAAACAACCTAGATGTCCACTGATGGATAACAAAAAAAATGGAGTGTATCCATACAATGAAATATTATTTAGCCTTAAAGAAGAAAATTCTGTTATTTACTACAGAGTCTGTTCTTATAAGATGAACAATTTCTAGAGATCTTTTGTATGACAATGTATATATAGTAAATGCTACTGTACCATCTACTTTAAAATGGTAAAGATAGTACATTTTGTATTAATGTGTTTTTTGCCACATTTTGAAAAAGTAAAATCCATGCACCAGGCAAAATATGAAATTATTCTTTCCCTTCCAAGTTAAGGAGATTTAAAAAAGAGGTCTTTGAATACCAAAATAAAGACCATCTTATAAATAAGAGTGGTTCTGATAAATAAGCTTGGACACCCCACCCCCAGCTCAGGGGGGAGTCTGCTTCTCTCTCTATATTCCTTTCTCCCTTTGCCCCTCCCCCTACTCTCTTGCTCTCTCAGATAAATAAGTAAATCTTTTTTTTTTAAAGAGAGTGGTTCTGATATACTAAGGCTCAGTGGAAGATGACCAATACATTTTTATGTCATTACTACTCCTTTATATCCTCTTTGTAACATTTGTGGGGTAATCAGAATATGCCAAAATGTACCTATAGTGGATACTATGGTGCTCCATTGAGGCTTTCCCCTGGAGTAGATGGATCCCAAATACTACTAATAATGACCATTAATGGATTACAGCTGTGTTTCTTCCTGGGGCTTGCTCTTAGTGCATGGATACCAAGTTCAAGCTCATGTGTCTCAACTGAAGAAAACACTGAAGGACAAATCCAGCTCCACTGCTTCCTGTCAGATTGAATTACACTATTGTACCAAGTGTACTGTGGGTCAGTCTCTCCCCTCTGCCCAGTACGGCCCCCCTCACTTTCTTGCAGGTAGATCTACCAAGAATAGTTCCCAGTAAACATTCTGTATGCAACTTTTGTCCTCAGGGACTGCTTTCCAAGGAATCCAACCTAAGACACAATTCCTTTGCTCTATGTACATAATAGTTTATTTCTCATACCTAAAAGTAACATGATGTTTCTAGGCTTTCAATCTTAGACTAGCATTTAAAATGAATTATTTATTGGTATCAGATGTTATAACGTTCAATCTTCAACTGAATGCTTTGGAAAATGACAAAAAAAACCATGAAGATGATTGGTGGCCTATTTCTTACTTATGGGCTTATAACAAGTTTTATACTCTTTGGTTATACTTGAGTTTCAATTTATCATCTGAGTTGCAGTTTAAGAGAAATCTAAACACATCTTATAAGTAAAACACCAAAGAACTTGACAAATCCAAACACTGAATTCTTGAACTCTGTCTCCATAATGACATTGGAAATGTAACCACTCTTGTGTTGGTTTGAGGTGACTATGCTGGGCTAAACTTAGCTTCTAAAGTTCTGGGTCAGTAAACACGTTATGAACTGCAGGTATAGCAAACACAGCAACTGAAGTAGTCAAACTAGCTACATCAAAACCAATTCTTGTTTTCGTTTAACTTGTCGGAAAGCACAACATGCCCACAAGTGCAATAACAACCAAATATACAATAGGTACCAAAATTCAAAGGTAGAAAACAAGTACCAATTACATAGGGAAAACTGCCTGTAATAAGCACAAAAATAAGATTTGATGTGTGTTTATTTAAATCATGCCCACCAAACCATCTCAAATTCCTTTTCAAAGTAGAATAATAATTAAAAAGATATTATTCAATGGTTATAAATCATGCTATTGAAGTGGCAAAACTCCCAGGAGCAATAGTGTGGTAGTTTTCATGCACATTCTTGCTATTGCTTGGGACTTGAATCTCACTGTCTTAATCTTCTAGATGAATGGGATTCAAATGAAGATGGTAAAGAGAGCCTGGAAAAGCACTGAGTCTACAGTTTATGGTTTCTGAAATAGGAACATAGCATACTTTGTTGGCTTAAAAAGATCTGTGAAGCTGTACTCTTGGTAGAGTTGGTTTATTCTAAACATCTTATTTTTGCTGCTTAAAATTAGAAAATTTCATCAGATCAGGGCTAATATTAATTCCTCTAAAAAATCTGTAATCTGTAAATCATTCAACCCCTACTAATACCAGTACTTTTTTCTATGATGGCAATATTTTACAGAAAAGATATCAGGAGAGGCACTTGGGTGGCTCAGTCCTTTAAGCATGCCACCCTTGATTTCAGCTCAGATCATGATCTCAGGGTTGTGGGATGGAGTCCGACAATGGGCTCTGTTCTCAGTGCAGAGTCTGCTTCTCCCTCTCCCTCTGCTTCTTTCCCACTCACACACTTCTCTCTCACTCTCTCTCTCTCAAATAAATAAATAAAATCTTTTTAAAAAGATACAGAATTACACCAAATTTTTCATTTTAAAACATTACTTGAAAATAAACTTTCAAATAAATGACGTTTTTTATTTATTATTATCTATTATATTGCCTCATTATTTTAAGACCAAAAGACACAGAGGGGGAAATTTTTCATTAAGTTATGTTCCAGAATCTTTAGCTTGTTAGGTGAAAGTAAGTCACATAAAAGAAATAAACCTGATTGAAACATTAACTCCTATCTAGGGTTTATCAAAGTAGAGAAAATAGAAAGCAAAGGAACTATGCAGTTTTGAGGAACATATACATGTGTACATAGCTTTAAATTGGTAAAATTACTTATTTTTGCCCTGTTCTGTGGTAGAAAGAATGAAAAAAGTCAACGAAGTTGTTTTTCCTACTTTGCCCTCCCTCAAAGGCATGATTATGTTACATTTCAATAGCTATTCTTAATAACAAATTGTTACTTTCTATGAATTTAATACATAAAATGTATGTTTTGTGCAATATAAAAAGCTCAGCAGAAGCAAACAGCTAGCCAGGAAGGCCAATTCCCAAAGAAAAAGTAGGTCTAACTTACTACTTGGAGCCTGATGTTCCCATTCAAGTTGAATTATAATTGGAATGGAAGGAAGGGTATAAAGACTGAAGCCCTCAGAGACCCTATGGCTGAAATGGATAATCTTTGTGATTGCCAATGGGGGCCCAAGGTTACCACAATTGGGTGAATTTAACAGATGACATGGTAACAAATTAGAGTTCTATCATTCATCTATTTTCAGGAATGATCTTTTGGGGCTTACTGATTCAGATTCTTGTCTCGCCAATCACAAAAATAAGAAAATCATTTTATAAAAATAAGTTATCAGTGACTTCACTTCCAAAACCTTGTAGATATAAGTTACAAACACTTGAAAAGATTTTCTGAAAAGTTTGCCTATTTTATACACCTATGATCATAGATGCTATATCTGGTAGTATTCTCAAAAGTGTGTCATTAAAAAAAAAAATCCAATCACTTGGCAATGAAGGAAAAACCAAGGTCCAAAGTGTTGAACAGTTTGTCCAAGATTTCCAGGCCCCAGGGGGCAAGAGACCAAATGAGGACCAAATCTTAGGCCTATCATTTCCCAACTCAGCTATCTTTTTACTGTGCCAGTGGTTTACAATATTATGAGCATGCCTTTAAAATCTCAAATATAATCACATACCTATGCATAATAATTGTGTATCTAGTATGCATAAATTGAGAAAAAAATGACAAAAATCAATTTATTCTGAATTTGGTAATACTTTCTTAAAAGATTTATCTTATTTTATTTACTTGAGAGAGAGAGGAGAGCGAGAAAGAGCACAAGCAGGGGTGAGGGGCACAGGGAGAGGGAGAAGCAGACTCCCCGCTGAGCAGGGAGCACAATGCCAGACTCCATCCCAGGACCCTGGGATCATGACCTGAGCTGAAGGCAGATGCTTAACTCACTGAGCCACCCAGGTGCCCTGAATGTGGTAATTCTTCAATATGATTTTGTATTTTTTAAAATTGCAGTGGTATTCATATTGCTCCGAAAATATCTGCTACATACATGTGGGAGACAAGTCACTTATTTGATCCACATTCAATATTTGATGTGCTCAGAGATTTGAGAAATCCTTTTCATAATTCTGGGAAATCTCTATTATCTCCAGCCCCTAGGTTGAGAACCTCTATAATGTTGATGACTACTTCACAATACCACTCTGATCGACTATCTTCAGAACTCCCATTCCTTCCCCTTACCGTTGGTTTCAGTTTCAGTGTTAACTAACAACGATATCATAATCTTTTGATGATGGGTAGGGGCAAAGCCAGAAGAAACTCAATTTTTGAAATGATTTATTAATTTTACAAATTAAAACAGCCTTGGGCACCTGGGTGGCTTAGTTGGTTAAGTGTGTGCCCTTGGCTGAGGCCATGATCCTGGGTCCTGGAATCAAGGCCCTTGTCAGACTCCCTGCTTAGCAGGGAGTCTGCTTCTTCCTCTCTCTCTGCCTATCACCCCCACCCCCCACCTCGTGTTCTTTCTTGCTCTCTCTCTCAAATAAAATCTTTTAAAAAATTAGAGCAGACTCAGGATTTTTGAAACACTGACTTACTTACATTCTGATATGATTTTCTTTTTATTTGTTTTTTTAAATTAACATATAATGTATTATTTTTTTCAGGGGTACAGTTCTGTGATTTATCAGTCTTACACAACACCCAGCTGTGTATGTGCTGTGGTGAGCAACTGGGTGTTATGTAAGACTGGTATGTTTTTTAACTGGGAAACAAAAGGCACAGTCAGAGCTGGGACACTTGAGTTTGGTTATCCTATAGTCAACTGCACTCACTTTTATATATGCTGTGCCTGATGTAAATACCCCCAACCAGAAAGGTGATTGTCACCACCATGGGTAATGAGACTGTGGGTTTAGGGGTGAGGAGAAGACAAAGGCTAAGCAACAGCTAAGAACTATGTCTAAAACCTTGAGTTTGTCTCCATTCTACTTACGGAAAATTATTTTCCACTACTTACCCCAAGGGCACATGTTATCTCAGACTAGCCAGTCTCTTCTTGCAGTATTCAATATGCCTTCATTCTTGGGGCGCCTGGGTGGCTCAGTGGGTTGAAGCCTCTGCCTTAGGCTCAGGTCATGATCTCAGGGTCCTGGGATGGAGCCCCGCATCAGGCTCTCTGCTCAGCAGGAAGCCTGCTTCCTCCCCTCTCTCTGCCTGCCTCTCTGCCTACTTGTGATCTCTGTCAAATAAATAAATAAAATCTTTAAAAAAATGCCTTCATTCTTTACAAAATAAATTTGGCCAAGCTGTTCCTCAGATTTAACTATCTTCTTCACCTATTCTAATCCTTCTTATTCATTTTGATGAGAGTCTCACATCTGAAGACACTGTTAACATGAGTTACCCTGATGTTCCCCCTTCCTGAATTCCTATGTTGATCACAGTCTTAATGTAAAAAGTTTCTATGTGTTTGATAACATATTTCCTCATATTATTATTTATTGCACCAATTACAAAATTCTAGAATTGGAAGGAATTTGTGGAAATTCCAATGCTAAACTTTAAAATCTGGCACCTCTGAGCATTGTAAATCTTACATTGGATTGCTTTACATATAGTTTAGAAGATCCTTAATATTCTCAAGAGGTGCGTTCAAGAGTCCTTGCAAATCAAAAAGCAGATGTGTGTGATCAGCTAGGCTTACTTTAGGAGTTAAGGGATTTACCTCTGCCCCAAATTTCTTAGAACATGAGATCGGTGCTAGAAGCTTTACATATTTTAACCACCCAACCATCCAATGGGGTAGATGTTATCAAGCCCACTGGGAATAACTACATCCCCCGGACCTTCACAAAGCAATTCCTATCACTTCATATGAATTATTTATCTTAGGACAAAAATTGAAGATTTCCTACTTGTATTATGAAAACCAAATTGCATCTGTTACTTTAAAATTATTTCTTAATCTATTAAATCATTTCTGACTATCTGCACTAAAGCAGAATTGTCAAAACAGAAAAAAAGTTTTCAAAATATTTTTTATTATTAGAAATCAACATGGGGATTTCATTTCCATTTAGAATATTTTCTAAAAAGAAATGATGCGTTCACAAATAAGAAACATTTTCTCGTGTGAATCTTATAGTATGAATTCAGTCTAATAGAATATCTTTCATTCAAATATTATTATTGAATAATTATTAACTTGGTGAAAGGTCTGTACCTACTCAGAGACATGTAGATGAATATGTTGATATATTTATTTCCAAGGCATTTTAAGTAAGATAACAAAGTTATTTTTATTCTCATTAAACTGTACATATAATTCATAACAGAGAAAAATCATATTCTAGATACACAGGAAATACTAAAAGTTTACTCTTTAGGGTTAAATGCTAAGGAACTTATATACAATTTTTTCTGACAACTCTTTATTTTGAAAAAAGTTCTAATATTGTATTATCTGAGACTATAACATAGGTGGACTGGTTTAGAACAAAACCAGGGTATGGGAAGTGGTATTAAAATTGATTAAAAGTTACAGTATATGTCTAAAATACTGGTCAGTCTCCTTGATCTTATTGCTCTATTCATATCCTTTCTGGAAGATAAACTACCTCAAAATTCAAGACCTAATAGCAATATACTATTATTGCAGAGTTGCTGTGAAACATTCCTGGGACTGTGATTGGAATGATTGAGAGGATCACTAAATGCTGAAAAGTGGATGTGGCCAGGGAATAGCTTGGCTGTTGGCCAGGGTAAGAAATTACTTGATATCGACATTAAGCAGCAGTTGAAGAATCTTTTCATAGTTTAGGCACTTTTTCTAAATCCTCCAGTTATGCTTCACTGATTAAATTATTAAGAACATCTGATTTAGCTTTCATATTTTAGATATGAGTTGAAGATGTTTTGAAATGATTTCCATTATTCATGGTTTCTTGTTTTTCAAAATTAAACTTATAGGATGCTCAGATAATCCCTTTTTATTAGGTCTGCAGAAATTGAGAATACACTAAAAAGCAGAATAGTTGTATGAAAGTATCATTTTCCTTTACAATATCTTATGATGATGAGCTTATAACGATTTTTTTTTCCTCAGCTGAGCTATATACATCCCAATTAATGTTGTTAAACCAATTGCTAAAATTAAAAAAAATGGCTTCTACTAACTTCCAGATTTAGGCCAAGATAAGACTCAGGCAAAGGTCAAGAAAAGGACAAGACACTAAATTTAGGAAAAGCCTCCTAATGTGGATGATTAACTTGTATATGATTAACTCTTCTAAAAATCTTTCTCATTGTCACCTACTTTATATACAGCTTGAAGATAAGGCTGTCTTTCATAGGTTCACTAGGAAAATATTAATTACATATCTTTGGGTCCAACACCATGCCAATGGACTGAATACTGTGATGCCCCTTTCTACTACCTAGGAGAATGCTTTTCTACTTCCTAGGAGAATTTCAGTTCTCTTCAGGCTTTCATGGACTCCACCCTCAATTCTACAGATGGATTTAAATTCATTTCAGGTTTAGATTCTAAGCCAATCAAGATAATCCAATCCTTTGCTTTGGTAATGGAACATAAAGTTTAAGTCAATCAGTCCCTGACATCACTCTGAATATTACTGGTATAGGAGTCGATACATATAACCTACATTGACTGATCTGACTGGTAGATAAATCTCTTAACCTACCTTTCAGGTAAGAGATTCTGACTTTCAGAGTAACAAAAAATCATGTTGCCCCCTTTGCTACTGGCAGCCATCTTGAAACCTGGAGAGAGACTAGTAAGGAGGACAGAGCTGACACAAAGTAAAAATCTGATTAAAGAAAAATCATATAGAAAGAGTGTCAGAGCTGTTTGTACTGCATCTGGAGTCTGCTCTAATCTCTGAACTTCCAGTTATATGAGGTTAATTATCCTTATTGTTGAAGCCACTCTGAATGGATATTGTCTTTCTTGCAGTCCAAAACATCTTAACTACTAAACACATTGCCAGGGTTACAAAAATAAAGAAGACATTATTCCCGTATTTAAGAAGTTTCTAGGGTGCCTGGGTGGCTCAGTGGGTTAAAGCCTCTGCCTTCAGCTCAGGTCATGATCCCAGGGTCCTGGGATCAAGCTCCACATTGGGCTCTCTGCTCAGCGTGGAGCCTGCTTCTTCCTCTCTCTCTCTGCCTGCCTCTCTGCCTACTTGTGATCTCTGTCAAATAAATAAATAAAGTCTTTTTAAAAAAGAAGTTTCTATTTTAGTTGGAGACATATATGCCCACAACAAATTTCCAGTACAATATAACAATACTTGTTGAAGGAGAGGTAAATATCAAAATGGTAGTATAGAGAAGGATGGGGCAGGAAGGAAGTAATACAAGCAAATAATATTTTGAGTTGAATTTTAAGGATGAGTTTACCAAAAGTGAATGGTGACAAGTACATTTCTAGTGGAGGAAACAGTGTTTGTTAAAATAGAAAGGCAGCATTTGGTGACTGGGGAACTACACATAGTTTAGTATTATTTGATTAGTAAGAGAGTAATGGAAGATGTAGGAAATAACACGGACATCCTAGCAGTACCAAATTGCAAAAGATGTGTACCATGCTGAGGGACTGAGCTTTTACCCTGGAGTAGAAAGGTAACCATTATACAACCCAATATAATATGAATTAGCATGTAAAAAAGTTCATTTTCAATGAACTTCCCTTGTGTAAGGTAGGTTGAGACAGGAAGGCCAATGATGAGGCTTGGCAGATGATCCCTGAAACAAAACAGTGGAGCTGAATTTAAAAAGTTCAGGGTTGTTTGGCTTTTGGGATCAACAGGATTGCTGACTGGTTGTTTAACAGTAAGAAATAAAAAAAGGGCCAGAATGACCACTTGATTTCTAAGTTGGTGGATACTAGTACCACAAACCAAAACAGAGAATACAGTAAAAGGAATAGATTTTCTAAAGATAATGATAATATCAGATTCAGGCATGCTGAATTTGAAGCATTTGTACAATGTCTAAATGGTAGCTGGTTGGCAGGTGGAAATATGAATCTGAAATTTAGGAGAGAAGTCTGAACTAGAGATAATCATTGGCATAATTTTAGTAGTCTTTACGTTAGATTCTGTAATATACTAAACTGGTATTAAAGTGATTTAAGATGGTAAACTTTGGATTATGTGTTTTTAACCACAATTTGAAAAATACAGAAAAACAAAAACAAAAACAAAAAAACATTTTAAAAATAAAAATATAGAATGGGAATTCATGTCAAGAAGCAAACAAACCATAAAAAAGGACAGGAATATAGAAACTTAGAAAACCAGTGGATTTCTACAGAGCACACGTGACAGGATGATAAACACTGGTAAGACAAATATGTTAAAAGATGTGGGCTGGCAGATCCTTCACATCACATAGGATGACAAAGGAAGTAAAAAATGAGGGACTAAGAACAAAAATCAAGAGAAAAGAGACATGTTTGAATGAAATATAAAGAACTGAAAAGACTTAGAGGTGAGAAGAAATGAAAGTGTCCAATTTGTTGTAAGGAAACAATGACTCTTCAGCAAGCAGAGCTGGAGACAAGGGTCATATGACAACTTCTGTAGAAAGACTTTAAACTGATTTTTTCTACCACTGCACTATTTTTTATTCTCAAATAATATCTTTGTTCTTCTTTTATAGGTAGAAATATTGAGGATGATAATATACTGGAAAGGCATTTCATGGTTCTTACAGTCAGACCACAAAATAAATTGGTTATAATTGGGTTGAATGATAAAAAATACTTGAAAACTTCCCCTCCTCCCCTTTTAAAAATTGCTATGATACTTTTGAGTCTAGAAATCAAGGCCAGACCAATACTTGTGATGTTCACACAGCTTTTGTTCTAGAGGTTTTGTCTACTTTGTGGGCATAAATTTGCTATGTGGATTCAGGAAGAAGATGAGTATTTTTTTTTAAATAAACAATGAGTAAGCAGAAGGTTCAAAGTTCTCCACATGGAGTTGTCACTCAAAGCACTGACATCAAAATCAATGGAAAGTGGCTCCAGTCTTATTTGGAGTATAATTTGTAGTGGAGAGGAAGTTGGAGCTGGGGGAAGTGTGAGGAGAAGACAGCTGAAAAAATATAGACAGATATGCAGCAAAGATGGGAAAAGAAACAGGTCATAAAACATCAAGTTGGCAAAATGACCCAAACTCCATATAGGGTGAATGCAAGCATCACTGGACTAAGAAACATTTGACAACACTTCTGCCAGCCCACTGGTTCCTGGACACCATCATTCTAGACTCAGAGGATATAGTGGTAAACCTAACACAGTCTGTTGCCTGAAGGAGCTTATATCTTGACAGAGAAAAGAGATGAGAAACACATACAAATTTTAAATGATTTTAGAGGATAGTAAAAGAAACAAACAAAAACAGAGCCAGGCAAAGAGTAAGAGAGTGAGAGGGGTGCAGTTGGGTTAGGGTCTATTAAATTGGCCCTTAGCTTGCTATTAAGTCTTGGGCAGGGTTTTTAATCCCTCTGAATTTCTTAGCTCCCTTGGATAACTCTGTGGCTACTTTATTGCTACTTCTTCACATACCTCCTTTCTTACAACAACCATGCACTTCCCATTTCTCTTTTCTACTCCCCTTGACACTTTCTTTTGTTTCCCGAATTCTTTGGGGCCTGGACTCAAGGGCTCCCTCTTTGTCCCTAGCCCTGCTTGCAATGATCAGGTGTGATTTCAGAACATATAATAGAAAGAGAAATCTGGTTTCTATTTCTTATCTCCTCATTCACTCTCAGGTAATGTGGATTCAAAGATAAGTAAAAAAGATCCGAGTCTGTCTTCACGAAGCTCACTATTAAGGGAGAAGACTGGGCACCTGGGTGGCTCAGTCAGTTGAGTGTCTGCCTTTAGCTCAGGTCATGATCTCAGGGATTGAGTTCTGTGTCAGGCTCCCTGCTCAGCGGGGAGTCTGCTTCTCCCGATCCTGCTCTCTCTCTCTCTCTCTCTCTCTCTCTCTGTGTGTGTGTCAAATAAACAAATATAAAAATCTTTTTTAAAAAAGGGAAAAGACCAATATAAATCTGAATTATTCCAGAAAAAAATGGAAGATTTGACATGTGCTCTGCAAGAGAAGTGTGAATGATGCTGTTTACAATGGCAATAGAGGATTTCACTATTGCCATTGTAAACAGCAGGCTCGTCATAGGCAAAAGATGTCACTTAAACAAAAGACAACAATGAAGCAGAAAACGGGCCAATGTGAAAATAGGATAGCGAACAGTACATGGCATCTGTCAGAAGGGTGATGGAATGGGAAAGATCATACTACATGATATCCTATAAGGTAGTAAACATTTTGACTCTCATAAGGAGGGCACGTGTTGTAATGGGCACTAGGTGTTATACACAAATAATGAGTCATGAAACACTACATCAAAAACTAATGATGTACTATATGGTGACTAACATAATAAAATAAAGAACGTTCTGCTTTGAAATTTCTATTTTGAGAGGATTACATGGCTACACTGTGTAGGAGAGAAAGAATGAAGGAGAGATTAGTTTCTTTTGGAGTGACCATATTATTTATCATGAAAAGCTGGATAGTGTTGAGTCAAAGAGGGCACAATTATTTACACTGGGACAATGGACACAACCCATGTCTGCCCAGGGCAAACCAGGACTATGGTCTGATCCCAATATAAGGCTACTGTAATGGTCTAAGAAAGACATGATGGATTGGGAAAGGGCAGTGTAGGAGAAATCAAAAGAGGAAAGCTGATCTAAGAAATCTTTAGGAGAGAAAATCAATCGGATTTAGTGATGGATGTCCAGCAGCAGTGAAGGGGAAAGGTGTCGAAAATGATTCCCAAGGTTGTGTTATAGGATGAGAGGTGCTAAATTTGATTGCAGGAGAAATCATGTGGTTATTTTTGAAACATGTAAATGGAACTCTTTTTTTTTTAAGATTGTATTTATTTATTTGACAGTTTGAGATCACAAGTAGGCAGAGCAGCAGGCAGAGAGCAGGAAGAGAGCAGGAAGCAGGCTCCCTGCTGAGCAGAGATTCCCAACGTAGCTGGACTCAGACAGTATGTAGCCTTTTCAGATTGGCTTCTTTCACTTAGTAATAAGCATTTGAGGTTCCTCCATGCTCCTCATGGCTTGATAGCTCATTTCTTTTTTGTGCCAAATAATATTTTATTGTTGGGCTGTAACAGTTTACTTATCCATTAACTTACTGAAGGACATCTTGGCTCCTTCCTAGTTTTGGCAATTGCAAATAAATCTGCTATAAACATCCATGTGCAGGTTTTTGTGTGGACATGAGTTTTCAACTCCCCTGGGTAAATAACAACGATTGTGATTGCTGGATCATATGGTAAGAGTATGTGTTCTTTTGTAAAACAAACAAACAAACAAAAATGAAAAACAAAAAACAAAACCAACCCCCCCCAAACCGAACCCCTCCGCCCCCACCAAACTATCTTCCCAACTACCTGTACCATTTTGTATTCTCATCAGTAATGAAAGAGAGCTCCTATTGCCCCACACTCTCACCAGCATTTGGGGGATGGTCAGTGTTCTAGATTTTGGCCCTTCTTTATAGGTTTGTAAGTGGTATCTCATTGTTCTTTGTTGTTGTTGTTTGTTTTTGTTTTACTTTTTCTTTCATTGTCTTAATCTGCATTTCCCCTCAACAAAAGATGTAAAGCATCTTTTCATATGCTTATGTGCCATCTCTGTACCTTTGGTGACCCAACTGTTCAGGGCTTTGGGCCATTTTTAATCATGTTGTTTGTATTGTTATTGTTGAGTTTAAGAGTTACTTATTTTGTGTAACAGTTCCTTATCAGATGTGTCTTTTGCAAATATTTTCTCCTAATCTGTGACTTGTCTTCTAATTCTCTTGAAAAAAATATTCTCCTTCCATATATAAAATTAGAATCTACAGTTGGAGAAGGAACCGCACCACTAACTAAGAGTGTATTGGGAAATAGCTTTTCATCTCCCTGATAGTGACATCTCCCATTGGCTCTAACTTTGTGCTGTATTTAGTTTCCAACTTGTTCATTAATTAAGTTTTAGTCAGCTAAAATGGCATTATCATAGCTTTTTTCTGCTAGTCTGTGATGCTTCTTTGGGAGACCCTTCTACCTTTGTAGAAGTGTGCTAACGGTTTCAAGGCTCAAAGCAGGCTCCAGTGTGATATATAACACTGTCATCCCTAGAACTGGGAACAGTAATTTGATTTCAGGCAATATAAAAATGATTACCTCTATTGAGATACACCTAAGTGTGTCTCAATAATTAAATATATGGGACTTAACATTTATAAGAATAAAATCATCTGATATCTAGTCGTCCCTTGTTTTTGCATTTTTACTACTGAGATGAGAAAATGTTCTCTAAGGTGAGGACAAAATATTTTAGGCTTAATTCTTTTTATACACGTATTACTAAATGCTTTTCAAATGACAGCAGAACACTCTTTAATACTTACAGAGGGGACAGAATATTGCTATCGAACTGTAATTGCTATCTACTACAAAGGCTTTAGAAGTTTCCATCCTATGCTAGGCACATGGTCTAACTATTTCTGAGTAAGCCTTTAAAACACTATGGATAAGAAATCTTTTTCTCCTTGGAGGAAGCCTTAAAAAGATTAGAGAAATATGTTCAACAATCTATATTTCCTTTATTAGCTACTATGAATCTTTCAGCAAATATTTATCTAAAAAAGGGGTTAGTAAACTACATTTCTTATGCCAAATTTGGCTCACCATTTTTATAAATAAAGTTTATTTAAAACACAAGTGCATTCATTCGTTTATGTGCCATCGATAAATGCCTGTGCACTAGCAGAGGTGACCTTCTGACTTTCAAAACTAAATATACTATTTGGCTCTTCACGGAAACAAAACAAAACACCTAAAACCTTCTCAAAGTAATTCATATCATTAATTAACCCAATTCTTACTGAAATAGCTCATGTTATAAACTAATAACTTACTTTATATGAAGTAAGGATTTTTTACTGGCCCCACCAAATTATATCTTCCAAGCTTCAGAAGGCATCTACTAATTGCAACATGCTATGATTTGGTGAATAAATTCCTATTCTCACTAGTATAGTTTCGCAACAATGCACTAGAAATAGAAAGATAAAAGCTTCTGTCTTGAGTCCTTTCTTATTCAGTTTCCCCAACTACAGAAAATAATAATCCTCACTCTTTAGGGATATTTTAAAGATCAAAGTAGATAATATGTACTTATAAAGAATTTTATTGCTTACGATCATTTTCTTTCAATGTTTTGTCTTCTCCATTTCTAGCCTCGCTGACTGTAGTCATAACTTGTTTTAGTTGCTATTTATGTGTCAGTCTAGCCAACCTTTTCATTCATTTAGTTACTGTGCCACTGCCAATTTATTCCTTGAGTGTACATGTTTAGTATGGCTTATTACTGTCCTCATCTTTTCTGCCAACTCATTTATTTCAATTCACTTGCACTCACTGCCTTTCTCACACCAGCTTTTACTATAATGCCTCAGATTTATTCACACGTGAAAAATACATACTGGTTTAGGGGCACGCTTAAGTGGGACACTGGCTAAGTGGAGAGGTCAGTGATATCCATTTTGATGAGTTCTAACAAGGCTGTTAACTGTGCTTCCTTTTATTTTCATAGAAATTTCCATATTGTCTAGCCCAGCTGCTCTTAGTATTTTTTTTTAAAGCATATAACCCCAGGTTCAAGTGAAATAAAGAAAAAAACCTACCATAATAACCAATCATGAAAAGGAAGAGAGCAAGGGACAAGTTAAAACTGGAGATGAGAGGTAAATGGAGGTATGGGGGCATAATAGAGAGGCATCTATCACTTTGAGAGAAGAAGGGGAGGATCCCCAGAAGAGAGGATAAAGCCCAGGTTCCTGGGTTGTGTGCTTGGTTGGATGAAGTCCAAGTCAATATTCATTTCAATTATTTCATGCTGAAGTGAACAATAGGGTCCACTTATTCACCACAGCTACTGAACAATGAAAATGCCAGGTAATATTTTTGGAAAGCCAGGTCTGACCGAGAAGGTTGTGGTGTTCCTTAAGAAGAGATTAAATGAAGCTTTGCTTAACTAGGTTTTTTTAAAAATTAATTTTGAACTGTAGCAGGTCACTGGACTAGAGTGCTTTGTGGTCTTTTCCACATCTACTTTTTATAATTCTGCTGCTGTACTGGCTGTTTGACCTCGAACTGACAGATACGAAACTGGGAGAATAAATAAGGCTCAATAGTTACATTGTGGGAGAAACAGGCCTATCATCTCAATGCCTTTTTTCTTTTTCTTTTTTTTTTTTGGTCCCCATGGCCCTATCTTCCAGGGGAAGGGGAAAAAGGAGAGAAAAAGAGAGAAAAAGATGAAAAAAAAAAAACCTTACTATATATCTCTTACTGAAATCACTTCCATAGGTACAAGTGTATTACTAAGTATCAAGGGTGCTACTATTTAAGACAAAGTCCACACACACAGCTTTAATATAAGATTTGGATGTCATGCAAGAGAACAAAGAAGGGGGACAGAATATTGCTATTGAACTGTACTTGGAAAATACATTACAAAAGTATGAACAATAAGACAGAACTGATTTTGTAGTTTATGGAGTCCACTGTATCATCTGCATTGCTAAGACCAAGTATATTTAACATAAATGTTTAAAGACAGGCATGGACTTGAGGAAGATATGGTTTCAGAGCCATGCCATGTCTGCCTTGTACTTGGTTGTCTTTGGGATAACAACTCTAAGTATTACTCTTCCTATGGGGAAAAAGAAAATAATATCGTACCTATCTCATAAGGCTGTTGTAAGATCAAATGGAACAATGCACAAAGAATATTTAGCATCATGGCTGGTACAGAGCAAGGCATTAATGCCTGTTAGCTCTAAGATAAATATTAGGTATGTTGGGGTCAATGCGAAAGCCAGAGGGAATAACTGAAATGAAACAGGTATTATTTTTGAAAAAAGCTATGATATGTCTAGGTATTACTGGAATAGAAGCCGACTGTGAGGCCTTTGGGACCCTCTAACAGAGTTCAACATGAAGTGACAATGTTGTTTTGCCTGATTTACATCAAACCTTTGTTGTTAAAATAGATTTTTCTCAATATGCTCAATACGAAGCATTTATTCACTCAGGTAATAGATACAACTCCGTGCATTCAAATGTTCCTTGGAGTCAGAGATCAAGATGGAAATCCCCAGAATCATAGAGATTTGTGTCTATAAACTTGCTTATTATATTCTCATTCAAGGAGGTTGGAAGGGATAGTGTCAGCTTTTTAGCCAGAATCTTTTCATTACTTATCCCTGTTGGGGTTGCTGCACGTGCTGTGAGTGACCTCCAGATATCCTCAAGCTGTATGCAGAGAGCAAATTGAATCTGAAAGCTTTATTAGACAAGTTTGTCTTTCAGCTGGTGAGAGTGGATGTCAGCCGTATTGGAAAAAAATAAAATTTCTTTTGAAACTGTGTCCTGACCTTGAAAAAAATCTCATCCAAAGCACACAATTCAATTCTGCATTACGTCCTTATTTGTTAAACACAGAGTGTAGGTTCAAAAGAAAAGGCACATTTTACCTTAAACAAATAAGAATCAGGAAGGAAAATAATAGGGCTTCTCTTTTGATCTTGCTGGACTTAGTGAGCAAAAAGCTTATGACCAAATCATAGAGTCAAAAAAAAAATACCAATATGGAGGAAACAACTTTTTAAATTCACTTTGAGAAGTAAAACTACCTTTTCCACTTACAATCCACAGTAAACATTATAGGAAGTTTATTTATATCTTTTATCTATACATTTCTTCAAAAATAAAGAATAACCCTGAGAAGCTGAAGTGACATCAAAGATTGACTAATTTGTTTTATTTAATTCCTGTTTTTTTAGTGTTGAAGAACAATGATTTTTTTTTTGAAGTTATGATAATTATCTCAGAAGCAAGAATTGGAGGTATTATAATTTTGACTTTTTATTTTTCTATTGTAGGTCTATATTACAATTTAGGCACTGGTGTAGTTAATGCCAATAGCAATTTTGCTTAAATATTATAATAGGTAGAGTGAATGTCTGTTCAATGAACTCATCATGGATGGGTAAACACAAAATATATTTTATAAAATAAAATAAAGAGAATAAAATATATTTTCTCAAAAAACATTTGGAATGAGAGAAGGAATAAAGTGAACAAATTTTCAGAGGGAGATAGCATGTTAGACCATTAAGTAGAGGTTCTCAATTTGGATATCAAGACATTGTCAAGAATGAGAGGTAAGGAACAACTGCAGTCTTAACAAAGCAGGATTTACCACTGAGAATATGAGGATAAACATATCTGTCAGTTGCTAAACAGAAAATAGGGTTGCTATATGTAAACATACTGAAGAGCACTAAAATCAGACTCAGCAGATGAGGGTTTGAGTCCCGATACTGCCACAAACCAGTTGGACAAGCACATAATCACTTAATCTCTCTGGTTTATAATTACATGGAAGGTTGACTTATTTGATACAACTCCAAAATAAATGTACTATGCATCTGGTCAAAATATATTAGCTGGCCATGTACTACATGCTAGTCACTGAATAAAAAGTCACACACACAAGAGGGTATACACTGATGAAGAAGATATAAAATAGGATCCTCCTGGAACTTAGAGTCTATTAGGAAACAAAAAATATGACATGAATAATTTAGAAATCAAAATAATGATAAGGAGGGATGACTGGGTGGCTCAGTTGGTTAAGCCGCTGGCTTCGACTCAGGTCATGATCCCAGGGTCCTGGGATCGAGTCCCGCATCGGGGTCCTTGTCCAGCAGGGAGCCTGCTTCTCCCTCTGCCTCTGCCTGCCACTCTGCCTGCTTGTGCTCTCTGACAAATAAATAAATAAAATTTTAAAAAATAATGATAAGGCTATGAAAAAGAGAAATATGTTTTCAGATTGTGCAATATGAGGCTCAAGGAAAGAGTTCTGCAGAATAAAAGGTGCAAGTGAGATTTAAAGAACGAGTAAGGGGAGAGATCAGCCAGGTGGAAAAGTAGTAGGTGTGGAAACCCTGAGCCAAAACATACATCAGACCATATGGCCAGAAGAAGCAGATGTACTAAAGGAACTAAAAAAGGAAGAGAGGTTAGGTTTTGAAGAAAAGGGGCAGGGGGACAGTGAAGCAAGAAGGGTAAGCAGGGAACCATTACATAAGACCTTATGGAACATGTTAATGATCTGGGGATTTATCCTAAAAGCAATGGGGCACCATTCAAGGATTATAATAAAATGAGGTTTAAATGTTGCAGTATTATTCTTTGTGGAGCATGTTTCTATGGGGAATGGGCTAGAAAGAGGTAAATGCCATCAATGAGGAGGCAAGGTAAAATTTGATGGTAACAGAAGGGATGGGGATGGCTGAAATAATTTGGAAGATATTTAAGTGACATCAGTAGGACTTGGTGATCAATTGGATAAGAAAACTGGAGAAAGAGGTATCCATTTATGATCACTTACTGGTACTGGCTTGAGTGGATGGTGTTGCTATTTCCTGACATAGGGAATACAAGAAAAGAAGATGGGAGAGTAAATTCACTAGTTCAATTTTGGACACAGTAGATTTGAAGAGTCGGAAAGCTGACCAAGTACAGATAGTGAGTGAGTTGTTGGATACATGGTTCTCTTGAATTCACTAGTCAGTACTGTATCCCTCTACCACTCCATCCAAGTTTGTTAAATCCAATGTTGGTTCACAGGCCATCTTAATAGACTTATAGGTCATATGTGACACGTTTTATCAAGTCCTTCTCCTGAATTCACTTCCTTCACTTGGCTTCCAGGTTTCTGTCTCGGTTTTCCTTGTATTTCAATGACTACTCATTATGGTATCCTCCACCTGTTACCATTGGGGTCCTCCAGGGCTGTCTTTTCAGATCTTCTCTTTTCTATCTGCATTCACTCCTAGGCTTTCACTGGCATAACTTCATGGCTCAGCTATATGCTAAAAATTACATATTTATATCTCTAGACTGGATCTGTATCCTAACATCCAGGGCATATATACTTCTACCTTTTCTACATCTCCATTTCAATAACTAGAAGTCATATGTAACTTAATTTGTATAAAACAGAGGTTATGTATATAACCTCTGTTTTATACATATTTTATACATGTTTTATATTTTATACATGTCATATATATATATATATATATATATATATATATATATAGATATAGCGCCTCCCACCACTCTGCACCTCCTACCATCTTCCCTCACTTGGTAAATGATTACACCATTCTTATGGTTTCCTCAGGCCGGGAAACCTCATCGATTTTCTCATTCCCCTTATCAAATCTGTCAACTGATCCTGTTGGCTCTGGCTTTTAGACACATCCCAAACCTGTCCACCTCTCATCACTTCCACTCTCCCTACTCTAGACAAAATTATCATAGTTTCTCATCTAAATTATTCAATAAGTCTCTTAACTAGTCCTCTCTTGCTTCTCCACTAATCTTCTCCGTACAGTATATTCTTAATGCATCCAGAAAATTTTTGCCAAAACTTATGTCAGATTATCTCACTGCTGGGCTCAAATGCTTCTATTGGCTCTTTCTCTTAACAAAGTAAAAGTCAAAGTCATCCCAAGGGCATTTAAAACTCTCCTGATCTGACCTTCGCTCATAACTGCTATCTTCTTCATTCAATGTGCTCCAGGCACACTTGTTCTTCCGATATATGTCATGTTCCCCTGTCATGGCATTTGTTAGAATGCCATCCCTGGAATTCTGCAGCCTAGAATGTTCTTCCCCCAGAAATCCACATGGCTCACATTCTGACCACATTCAAGGCTTCACCTAAATTCTACCTTTTCAGCAAAAGTGTCTTTATTAGCTTCTTTTTCATTGCAGTTATCAATTCAGAACATGCGAACATGTGGAGCACCTGGGTGGCTTGGTCAATTAAGTGTCTGCCTTCATCTCAAGTCATGATCCCAGAGTCCCAGGATGGAGCCTCTAGTTGGGCACCCTACTCAGCAGGGAGTCTGCTTCTTCCTTCTCCCTCTGCCCTGCCCCCATCCTCCTCCCCCTGCTTGTGTTCTTTCTCTCACTCTCTCTCTCCAATAAGGAAATAAAATCTTAAAAAAAGAACATGTGAACACACTGTATCTATTTTCTTTATTGTCTATTCCCACAGAAACATTAGCTCCATGAGGATACAGATTCTTGTTTATTTTTCTGCTACGATATTTCTAAGTTAGTGTACAAACCCAGAACTCAAAAAAGAGGTGTAGATTTAGAGTAAGGATGTGAGAGTTTTCGATGTATAGTTGGTAATTGAAATCATGCAAGTGGATGAGATTATCCAAGAGATTAAAATAAAAAAAAAACAAATCTCCATTACTTGCAACATTGAGAAGCTACTTGGAGAAGGTTAAGCCAGCCAAGAAGCTGCAAAAGAGTAGCCAGGGAGATAAGAGGAAACACAGAGTGATGCTATGTATGCAAAAGGAAGAAAGAAATGTTTCAAACCAGGAGTGGCCAAGGACATTAAATGCTACTTGGAGTTTAAACAAGATGAAGATTGAAACAGTATTTTAACATAGAGGTCATTTCTGGCCTTACAGCATTTTCAGTAGTCTGATGGAAGGATTCAGTGAGGCTGCTATGAGGGATGAACTAGACTCAGGAATGAAGAGGACTCTTTCTAGAATGGTGGTTGTAGATGAGAGGAGAGAGATTTGCTAGTACTGGGAGGAGAATGTGTGGTTGGGGTAGAATAGTTCAAGGATGGGGAAAACATGATCATGTATAAATGTGGCAGATGAAATCATATGAGCCAGTTTAAAGATACTTTATATGATAAGGGAAAACTTTTTGGATGTTCCAGTATAGAAGGACATGACTGACTAAGGTAAAATGATGGAAAAATATCAGGTCCTCAACTAGTGGCCACATTTATTATGAGTTAGTAGTACATTATAGCCAGCAGCATGATATCATCATATAAAAGTTAGAAAAGGGTACGGAGACCCTGTGATCTGAGTTATGAGTAGACCAGTCATTATGGGACAGGGTCCAGTCATGAAGCCTACAACAGAAAAACGACATGGAAACATACTTGGGAGGAGTAGAAGAGGGGCCATAGAGATGTTTAAACATTTGAGAAACAGGTTTTTGTTGATAGGCTATGGGTACTCACCTGATTTATGTGAAAAAAGCAAAGTGTGAGGGAGATTAAGTAACAGACTTTGAAGAATGTCTAATAAAGTGAGCAGAAGTGTTTTCTTCTACTCAAAGAAATGATTTAGACAGTAACTGGAACTTGGGTTAAGCAGTTGAAAGACTCTCTTGAGTGTAACAGCAGTGGTGGAACTCCATCTACTCTTGATTTTTTAAGAAGAGAGGAGGCAGTTAACCTTAAGATTGTTTCTAAGAAGGAGAGAGCTTTTCCGGAAGATAGTGGAAAAGAATGAATGACCTCTCAAAGACCTTTCAGATCACAATCTTAGAATCTAAAATTTAAGTGCAAACTGCTGTAATTTCCTTTGGGAATCTTCTTTCTTTGAGGATAAAATTATATTCAATTTTAAATTGATTCAGAAAAATTTTAGAAATACGTGGAGAAGTCTTTCCTTTGTGGGTTGTGGGATGTCTATTCTCATGACTATGTTTAAATAATTATAATTTCCACTTGATAATAGCCTGAGAAGAAATTCAACAATACCATGTATTCTGTAGTGATTTCCAAAGGTCCTTTTCTAGAAGGAATTAAATAATATAAGAAGACTAAGGTAATTTTACTGAAATGAACACTTTATTACTGTTAAAATGCAGAATATATGTATAAATGAAAAATCTCTTATGAGCAGAATACTTTATTTAACTATTGATGTTATTCTCCTCCAACACACACACACACACACACACACACGCACACGCACACGCACACGCACACAGTGAAACTTCCAGGAATGCTTCCAACAAGCATTACAAGTGATGGATTAGAACTCCTCTTCCTTTGCCAGTTCAAACCTCAAAGCTTGGCTCCAACCAGAGATGGTAACCAAGCAATAAAACTGCCAAAGGTTAAGAGACCAGAAGAAAGGGAACTTCATCATCACAAAATGGATAATTAACATCTCAATACTCTAGCTTTTACACTCTATCACCATCTTGCATATTAATAGCACTGTTGTATCCACCCTGTTAACCAGGGAACTTTGTCAAAGAACCTGGCCTGGGACCAGGGACTCCCACTTGCTTGCATTAGAAGGACTTTCTTTAGATCAGTGGAAGCAATACTAGGGCCTCCCCAGCAGAGTTTCCTGCTGTCACCTCCCCTTATACAGTGTGACACATCTCAGTGTATTTCAAGTACCCTTGTTCACCCTCATCTCACTGATGCAAACAAATATGATTTAATTGATTAATTAATTAATTTACTGCTGCCAAGAGTTGGAGGGCCTCTGTAATTGTTCAGAGTTTTGAACTATCTTGAGGAGGGTCTAAAATAAATTTCTTTTACCATTACCATAATTGATTAGGTACAAAATCTTACTCTTAGTATATTAGACTTGAGAAAGTTTTTAAGATTTAGAGGTTTTAATTATAAAGCTGACGACTGTATATATGTACCTAGGTGTTTTCAGTAGAGTGATCATCAGTTCATGAGGCAAAGAAAGCCTTGGATCCACTGGAACCAAGGTACAGTGCAAGCAGAGTCAACAGTGGGGAAACAGAGGAGCCAGGAAAGGATATGGGTGGCCCTCTTCCTTGTGTGTTTTTTGCTTGTTTTAAGTAAACTCTGCGGGGTGGGGGGAGGACTGAATACTTGACCCTGAGATCAAGAGTCCCATGCTCTACAGACTAAGTCAGCAAGGAGCCCCTCCTCCTTGTGTTTTGGAGAATGATGGGAACTCAAATGGGGAATAAGAAGGTGAGACCTGACAGCTTCCTTCCTTAGACATGATCATTGCAGATAAATAAAGGGCATTTTCATAATAAACTATTTTATCACAATTTAAATTAAATAAATGGTATGCTGAGATTACATTTAGGCTCCAATTAACCTCATGCTTTTATCGAACTGCCTAGATATTTAAAGTATTACTGAAGTAGCTTTGGAATGCTTTAATTCAACTCTAGAGAGGCAAGTGAAGTTCAAATAGTAAGTGTATAAATAACCTTCTATGTGAGTATTTGATATTTAAACACAGCCTTTAAAAATTTGAATGAAGATAAATGAATCACTGCTTGAGATATGGTGTTCTGATTAATAGCATCAACTTGAAATCACAGAGACCTAACTCTGAATACCCACTCCTATGCTTACTAGCTTTATAGCTTTGGACAAATTATTTAATCTTTCTCACCCTTGATTTTCTCATCTGCAAAATGGAAATCACAACACAATTCATTCAAAAGGTAGAACAATGGCACAAATTCTAAGACCTGTTGTGTTAATTTAGTTTCCCCTGGAGTAGGGATTTGAGTACAAGTAGTTTCACTGGTATAAGATACCAGAAAGCTGTGTTGGAAGAGTGAAGAAATGAAGAAGAATGGGAAGAAAGTTTACACAAGGCAAGCTAATGAACAGGTTATCACTCTGGGCAATGGTGGCTCAACCCACTGGAGACCTGTGGTTTGGAACATGCTCTGGAGTGGTCCTACCCAAGAAGTGAAGATGAGATATTTATCCATCCCTTCCTGTAAATGAGTGGTTGAATGCTGTTCCAGGGATGTCTTCTCCCCAGCACTTCTAACCTGCTTTGCAAGTGGGTGAGCTTCTCCTGTGGAACAGAGCGCCTGGGCAGAGTCACAGGTACTTGAAATTAGAAGCCTTGGGGTTTATAGGAAGGACTAGTGCTGAGGGGATTAGAGCAAGCAACGTGCCTCCATTGGGTTTCTGGAAATAAAGTGTTAATGGACTACACTCATGTCTGTTTATTTATGTATTGTCTACGGTATAGCTGCTTTGAATATACAATGACAAAGTTGATTACATGACTCCCAAAGCTGAAAATATTTACTCTCTGGCTCTTTACAAAAAAGTTGGTAGCACAAGTGAGATTAGAATTTAGGCTTCTTGACCTCTAAAGAAACACTTTCGTGATTACACTTGAGACTTGCTCTCTCCAAAATTAATTACAGGACGGGAGGGTTTTAACAGTGTTTAATCAACTTGAAACCTCTATTAACGGGCATTTCTATGTGTCTATATATACAATGGTCATTCATTTCACAGTTATTATCCTGGGACACTTGAAGAACTCCAATATCCTGACTTGGAGTCTTCACATTAGTATGTTCTATATGCAATTTATTTCAAAACTGCTAAATTGGGTATTGTGGAATGCGAACATTCTCAGCCCCAGCAGCTTGCAGATAAGAAAGGATTCACATTGACATTTACAACCAGATTTGCTGGCTCTCTGCCTCCATCTGCCATGCAGTCCTTCAGTCTCATACGAAGTCCTATCTACCTAAATGTTCCCTAGAGTCTCTCAGGGAGCTCTGTATAAGCATGGCTATTCTCCTCCCTGATGTCTGAGCTGCTTGGCTAGGCCAATACTGCCTGGGCTTAGTGCTCTGTCCATCTTCTTGAACTTTCAAGTACAGAGTTTTGGGGGGCAGGGAGAGAAGTGGTGGTTCTGAAATAGCATGGAGTTCCCTCTGGCATCCTCAGTGCTGGATCTCAGTTAAATGCCACTCCACACCGCATACAGGCGCACAGATGAACTGTCACCACTCAGGCCCATGTTTTGTAGTTCTGAAAGCACAGTCCCAGAACCAGTAGCAATAGCACCACCTGGGGACTTTTGAGAGATGCAAGCTCTCAGTCCTCACCCCAGATCTCCTGACTCAGTAACGCTGGGATCGAAACCTAACAATGTGTGCTGTAATGAGAAATGGGTGGTTTTCATGAAGGTAAAGCTCAAGAACCATTGGTATAGGGCTATGGATATGATACAAGCCAACGCAATTATCTTGGCTTTCCCCCCTTTTCCCCAATGTAATCTGAGTGAAAAGAGGACCCCAATAATGTCTCCCATCCATGTACACAGCCCCTTTGCAATGACATTGTAGCTCTTCTTTCAAGAGATGGTGTATCTCTCCACTCCCCGAGTCTGGCCTGGCTTTACAACTTGCTCTGCCAACAGAATGAAGCAGAAGTGATGTATGAATTCCAGAGTCTAGGTATCAAGAAATCTTGGTGCTCCCACTGTTACCCTTTTAATACTGTCCTGAGGATGCCATATAATGAAAGCCCAGTCCAGCGTACTGGAGGAGGAGAGGCCTCGTGAAGAACCAAGGTTCTCCAGTGAACAGCTGGCTAGCAGATAATTTTTTAAAAGATTTTACTTATTATTTAAGAGAGAGAGAGAAACATTGAGAGAGAGAGAGAGAGAGAGAGAGAGCACAAGTGGGGGAAGGGGCAGAAGGAAAGGGAGAAGTAGGCTCCCTACTGAGCAGGGAGCCCGACACGCAGCTCAATCCCAGGACCTTGGGACTGTGACTTGAGCCGAAGACAGATGCTTAGCCGACTGAGCCCCCCCAGGTGCCCTTGGCTATCAGATATTTGAATGAGTCCATTTCCAACCATCTAGCTCCTGTTGAGGGGCTAGAGAACTACAGGCACATGACCGACCCCCCAGCAAGACCTTCAGTATCATCATCCAGTTCATCACAACCCAAACTGGAGGCCCACAGAATCATGAGCAGGTAAATACCTCTTGTATTAGGCCATTACATTTGTGGTGTTTTTATGTAGAGATAGGTAACTGATACACTCAGGTATCCAAGCAACGGTGACTCTAAAAAAGTTTTTTTTTTTTCCAGCATGCCTATTTATCTTATAAATTGAAACAATTTATATGGCTCAGGCAGGACCACCTTATCATATTATATAATTTAAGTAGACAGCCATACAGGAGCTTAGTTTATTATTTTTCAAAAAGCCCTCAGAGCCTCAGTTTCCACACATAAAAATATCCAGTCAGATGAAAATTTCAATGACTATTCCAGATTCAGAGTTCTATAGTTCTAAGAAATTCAAACAGAATAAATTGATTTTTTCTACTCCTTAAGTAGAAAAATCACAGCAATGTATCTCACTTCTTTTCCTCATATATCCAAGACTGAGTTAAATAACATTAACTACTGGCTAGCTGCTTCCATATCTAGAATTTCCATTAGCTTCTTGGACAGAGAGATAGTGCAAGGCACAGCAAAAACAAAACAAAACAAAACAAAACAAAATAAAACATAGGCTTTGGAGCCTAACACACTTGGATTGGAATCCTGGCTCTGTTTCTTCCCAGCTGTGTGATCTTAGTCTAGCTATTTTCCTCTCCAAGCTTTGGGATACTCACCTTATAAAAACTGTACATTTATGTATTTTGCAATTATTTTGAGGATGAAGGCATATATGGAAAAGCGATATTGTATTGCTTTTTGCATTGTAGGAGTGCACTGGAGAAAACTTGCTATGATGAGTTCTAAAAGTATATTGTATTACAACATAGTCCATGAGAAAATAATCATATATACGAAGCAGTCTACAAATTAGATTCTCCTTTTCTATATTGTGTTTATTCCTGATTAACTTTCTGGAAATCAGGAACATAAATAATATAAATAATTCTTAATTCCGATGTTTAAACCACCACACTAAAGAAAGAATGCTCTATTTGAATAAAAGCAGCTCTGGATCTACCAGCCTCCTTACTGATGCTTTTCATTCAACTGTGCATTTCACATTTTTGCTTTATGCCCAGCTTTGTGTCAGTTTGCTACAGGGGAAGAAAAGCCCCTGCTTTTGAGAAAATTTCTCTGTCCCTCAGTTCTTCTCCAGTTCTCATCCCAACCCCACCAGCTCCCCCTGTGGCTTGGAGCTTGAGGGCATTCCCAGACTCTGCCTACTGGCGGCAGTGTGGAGGGAGTAGGGGAAGGTGGGGCTGTTAGGTGTGGGAGAAGGAAGTAGGGCAGGAATGGAGAAAGGTGCTGTTAACCACTGCTTCAGCCATGTGTCCCCTCGCCTCTGCTCTGGTATCACTGGTCTTTTTTGATATTCTCCCATCTTGCTCCACTTCAAGGCCTTTGCTTGGGTTGTTCTCTCTGTGCCTACTAGAATAGTTTCCTCCAGATAAATGCATGGCTCACCTCCTCACTTTCATCAGCTTTCTGATGTCCGCAAATATTCTTAGTAGCGAAGCTTTCCTGACCAAACTATGATCATGTCTTCATTTGCATTCCCTTTCTCTCCTACCCTGGTCTTCTGTTCTCCTTAACTGCATTTCTCAAACTTCAGTGTGCACACTGAATCACCTGGGAAGCCTATTAAAATGCAGATTCTGATTCACTGGGTCTGGGGTAGGGCCTGAAATTCTGCATTTCTAGCAAGTGCCCATCTGATGTCAATCTATAGACTACACTCTGGAATACCTGACAGTGTTGAGATAGTATCTATATTCGTCTTTGTTAGCTCATTATTTTTCTCTCCCAGAGTACATGTTTCATGAACAGAGAGACTACATTATTTGATTTATTATTTTCAGCACCTAGTATGATGCCCAATACATAAAAATTACTCAATAAATCCTTATCAAGTGAATAAATTACCTACGTTGTTGGAAATTCAAACTGGAATTTGGAATGTACTTTCCATTACAAACATTATTGTTACATTTAGTTACTTTACAGATTTAATAGATTTGGGTGCCCTCACTTTACAAGCTTCCTACCACGTGAAAAGTGGTTTAAGTAGGAGCAGAAACATTCAGAGTTCAACAAAACTATAAACAAATCATTGGAGCCCAATCTTTTTAAAGAGTTACAGAGTGAGGCTGAACATAACAGAGAAAGCTAGAGAACAAATGCCAATAAATGATTATATAGGAACAAGCTATGCATATGTACTGAGGGAACCAAAAATTATAGGTCATAAAAATAAATAAACCTGATATAATTACTTGAATATAAACCTTGACATAGCAATTTTAGTGTCCCAGGTTGACAAAACAAAACAAAAGCAAAACAAGAATGCTTACACATCTTTTTCAAGTTTCCAATATCATGAAATGGAACTCGGATGAGTGCTCAGAAACCCAAGGAGGCACATGAGACGCACTGTCCCTAGATTCTATGACCTCTTTTAACCCAAATGCTATATATGCCTTCTATTGAACTATCAGTGCACTCCCATGGTTATGATACTGCCAGTGTGCTTTATTTCTACTTGATACAAAATAAAAATCAACTTTGCCTGAAGAACAAGTCACCATGTTTTAATACTTAAATCATTTGATCTTTGAAAAACAGATAAGGAAAAAAAAAAAAAAACAACAACGAACCCCCGACCCCGCCCCTAAGATGTTTTTAGTTCTGTCTAATTATAGAATTGGCACAGCCAAGTTTTCTGGCTTCTTTCCCCTGAGACCCAAAGCCAGCATTAACATTGCCACAGGATTTTATGCATACCTTCCATTAACAAATGAATAAAAAGTGAAGAAAAATAAACTGAAAATATCAAGAAAAACAAAAGTCAAAGCTCGGGCTAAATGAAGAAACATTCCAACCCAACTCTGCTTGTGGTAGTCATGGTGTAGTTTTCTTTTTCCAGAACCAAACATGAAAGAGCTCTTAAAGTTGTTCTCCAAAGGGGAGGGGCGGATTTGTGTACCAGGAGGACCACGTGCATTCCTATGGTTTCAGCAATTTGTATCCGCCTATTGGAAGAATACCGTCCAAACGATGGAGCATTCATTGAGACAGACACTGAGAGAGAATCCACACCTATCTAGTATTAGTTGGTACTCAGGTACCTTACCCTGATGCCCTGTTCAGGAACAACACCCATTCTTGCTGCTGGGAGTATTGGTTATTGCTGGTATTCCTTATTAGGGATTACCTTTGGCCCCAGAAAAACTCTTTCAAGGTGTCCCTTTCACCCCACTAGGTGGCCCTAAAATGGGCAAAGACTGGCTGGTGGAGGAATACAAAGGCTATCCCTCTTCTTGCCCTTCCAGAGAGCCTTTGGAGCCAGCCCAGATCTCAGGCTCCCATGAAAGTGGCTGAGACCACTATTACAATCAAATGACCCTTCAGCCTCTCGCACTGTCCACTCCCTTGTACCTTTCTTTGTCATAGATGTAGCTCCAAAGAACAGATCCCAATATATTCTGTCATCCCGCATTCTGAATCAGAGGCCATTTCCAAGGAACATAACTGTAAGGCATTTTGCTCAGTAAGTAACACTAAAGCTTATTCCTATTTTTATAATTTCAGATTTTCCCTTATGTCCAGAGATCACCTCACTGTCATGTTTTTGAATAAATGGCTGCAGCCAGAGAGCACATGATTCAGTATACTTACGGGCTCCGACAGTGGTCAGTCCAGGAGCCGGGCCAGGCTGCTTTGCTCTCAGCTCTTGAAGTAAGTGGGTTACCGCCTTCCAATCGGAGCTCAGATCTTCTAACTTTCTCTTTAATAGAAAAGCATACATGTTATTTATTTGATTAACATCTTAAAGATAACTTAATTCATGTTGTTCTTAATTCATTTTGTGGATACATTATTGTATTTCTATTGTACTTTTCTTCTAAATTAATTATTCTAGGTAGAGTTCCTTTCAAAGATGTTACAATTATTTTAAGCCAACCGCCCTACAAACATTTATTGATTGTGTGCTGCATTCAGACTCTTGCTCCAGGCACAATTTCATTTAAAGGAAGTAGAGTGCAAACCTTAATGAATGGAAAACAAACACAAACAAAAAACATGGTCATCTCAGCAATTGTCTTCACCCTTTTGAAGAGTATCTGGTGTGACTGCATACAAGAATTATCCAGAGAACATCAGAAAATACTGTAATGCCCCAAATCACCCCAGGTCAATTATATTAGAACCTCTTAAAGGGAGAGGCTGGGGTACACGTGGGGATATGACACTCAGAGTTCACTTCAAGGAAGGACGATTGTCCTAAATGGTGGAAAAGATGGCAGTGGTCCTTCAGGGACTCTCTCAGCTCCAGAGAGCTGCCTTGGGCGAGAGCGTGCCCTCTCCAGGGAGCCCTCATTCCGTGACCAATTAAGGTGAGGGTATAAAGGCTCGGTCCATTTTGCTCAGAGCAGGACATTTCTGAAGTGTCATTTCAGCTGCAGGGCTCCCCATGAAGTCATCAAGCCTATATATGACCAGCAGCATGCTGGTATGTGTTTAACAACTGAGTCTCTGGACAAAAAATAAATAAATAAAAAGTAAAATAACAAAATAAAAAATCCCAATTTTCATGTTTGCCAATTTCTGTGGTGTCAATGCTCCCACCATAGCCAGTTTTACTTTACCAAGATGTCAAATGGCTCACAAACTGCCTGAAAATTTGACAGAAGACCCTCAGGAGCAGATATGAGGTGCCTCTAAGTACACCAGTGGTTTAGCCATATGGTTACTTATCGCCTGTAGAATGTGAACAGAAGTAATATACATGGGGTCTAGGATCAGGCTTTTAAAGAATGTGTGAGGCTTCTCTACCTTTTCTGCTGGCTGGAAGCAAAGGAGTCTAAGGTCCTAGGGAAAACTTTTTCAATGGATTGGGAGGAGAGAATTAATCCTAATGCCCTGGAGCAGCAGTTCTCATACTTTGGGATCAACAGAATCACCTGAAGGCCATGTGAAACCACTGAGAACTAGGTCTGAGCCCCAGATTTCGAGATTCAGTAGATCTTGGGTGGGAACAACGAGCTTGCACTTCCAACCATTTTCTAGTTGAGGCTGATTGTCCAGAACACAAAGCCTAAGGTGATCAATACACCTAATGAGTTATCTAAGCATCAACAATGGACTAGAAATGCACCAGCCTTAAAAGAAATAAGAAAATAGGCCTTTCAGTCTTTTCTGTAGCATAATTCTCTTAAGAAATCCTAATTAAGAAAAGCTGCCAAGGGAATAAGTCCTAAAACAAATACTAAAAATTTATCACTTCCTAATTTATATCATCTATGCTCCTGAGGTTTCTTATGTCTATTGGGTCTGACATGACAGCAAATCAGGGCTTTTAATTTTTTTTAGTCCCACAGTGCATGTTGTGAAACATTTATTATCACATCAGTAAATATAATTCTTTATTACTGAAACATAAGCCTTGACTCCAAAAGGAAACAAACAACACCTCTGATCAATGAAGAACACTACCACTGAAAGTCATGTCATGTGGAAGATATTTTTCCATTCTGACCTCAGAGCTAAATGCTGAGAATTAAATATTATAAAAAGCTAATGAATTAATACAGATTTTGTCTCCTGATTCCCTTGCAAAGTTGCAGTGACTTCACAAGGACAGAATATTAAGAATAACCATGCTGATACCAAAAAGTAGCAACAGATAACAGGGAGGAGATAATAAACCTAAAAGCAGATATTGAAAAAATGTAGAGGTCTTGGTCATTTGTGGAAGGGTAACAGGGCAACATATGGTGAGGTCTCATCATACATCATTTGAATTATAGGAAGTCACCTACATGTGCTGAGAGAAAGAGATTGAGAGATTAAAGATTGATTTCAATACTGCTGGGATCTGCCTACTCTTTTACTCAATGAGCATATGGCTCCAGGGGCGAAGGAGAGATGGGAGCTTTCTGTTCCTACAGTTGCCTTAGGTTCAACTTTCTTCTCACAGTGTAAACATCTCACTGCATTGGGTTTGTTTCTAATATTTAAAGATATGTATTTATCTTACAATCTGCCTTCTAAAAGCAAAATCAACTACTTCATCTGGCTCTCAACTGAATAAACAGTGATCTGTATTAAACTTCATATTCCATGTGTATCAATGTATAATAAAACAGAACGGTAAATGATATTTATAATGATGCCCCTAAAAATAAAGAAAAGCTTCAATTCCATTGTGTTTTAGAATTAGAAGTCCCAGTTTTCTGTCTTAACTCATTGCTACGACTTATGTCATCAGTGGCAAATCAGACAGGTCAATCAGACAGGTCAATCAGATTTATCATCCTTGAAACGTGGATATAACACCACCACCTAACTCATAGCTTTGTTGGAGAAACTAAATGAGATATTTTATGAGAAAAGAACTGTGTGAACTGCAAAGTACTATAAAATTGTTGGTTAGTTATTATGCACTACTTAATTAACCAAAGCACAAGATGGTCAATAAAAATTTTCATTAAAATATTAAAATAAAAATATTTCAATGCATGAAGGACAAGGTTCTGGTTATCCTAAAAACAACATGTTTATATATTCAGTTCCCTTTTATTAATATATACATTTGGAATAGTCCATTCATTTATTCGAATATTATCTTGCCCACTGTTCTTTTCAGATGGGTAAATGTGCTACTATAATTTCAAATGCAGAAATTTAGAAAAATGAAGGAGTGCCCTGATGTACCACAAACATCTGAGGATACTGTTCAGTGTCAAAAATGCAGTAAGCTCAGAATTGTATATTCCCCCAACTTTCATAATGATTAGCAATGGATTTTGATTCAGCTGGTAACAAAAACATTCTCACAACTTCTTCAAGTTTCACACATACTTCAAAGTTGAACTCAATGATGTAAATATTATGGAAGTTTTATTTGTTGGTCTGGTTTGGTTTGGCTTTTTGGAACTCTGGCAAGTGCCCAAATTTTCTACACTGCTGTCTTTGCTATTAGGCCATCAACTCCTTTCAGGTAGGAAAACATGTTTGGCTGCAGCAACTCATGCTGCGTTCCTCACATAATGAACTTGAAGCAGGGCTCAATAAAAATCTATAGAAGGTAATGATTTCTTCATCATGTTAACACCCTTTAACTGGATATAAGGGAATGAAATACATGCCTAAATTTCAACATTTTTAAATATGAAATGAGTGGGATAATAATGATCAAGTCCTATTCTTGGATTACATTTCCAGAATTTAAAAATTTTGAATATGCTAAGTAAATTGTGGACCCCAGGCTTTCCCCACAAGAGCCCCTCAAAAATCGACAATCGCAGGGGTTCTTATTTTACCCAGAGGGAGAAACTTGGAGACCGTTTTTTAAAAAATGGTAAACTGAGTTTCATTAGAGGGGAGCTTTGGAGCTGAGCATTATGTTCCATGGTATATAAGCTGCTTGGATATAATCATTAAATGTTAAGACAATTATCTCAAACAGTGTGAAATTTATTCTTCACCAAGAGCAGAAATTAATCATAAGAAAAATGATTTCTGAGTATAGCTTTCCTTTTTTGCTTTAAAATGGAATACAGTGAGTTTGGGCTTTTAAAATCTTACATGTTTCTCCTATGTCAATATCTGGCAAGAAATTAACATCGGCTAAATAAATAACTGAATCCACCCACAGCTCTATGTACACAGACATGCATGTGAATGTTGTAACTGAGACATCTATGTCTCTATGTCTGTCTTTATAAATGCAATTAACACAACTGAGGGCCAGGAGTGAAATTCAAATCTCTAAATGATCCTTGCCTAGTTCCAGCAGGAGCTACTGAGTAAGCCTTAATTGAGACTTTCCTTCCAAGTATTTCCTCAGAAAAGAGTCCACTCATATTTTCAGAGCCCCCCTGATGTCTTTTCTGTCTCATTTGTTATTATTGTGAACAAAAGAAGCTGCACAGTAGCTTGCAGTAACCTCAAGAGATGGAAATCTGTGATGCTTATAGAAGTCACCTAACAGAATTGGTTAATAATAATTTTTTAAAAGGTGAAGGAAGTTGGTAAACCATTAGCAATTATTCCTGGGGTATAACCTCACACTTACCAGTGGTGAAGACCATTGTAAACAAATCTTTTAAAGACAGTTTAAGAAAGCAAAATAAGGACTCTGATGGGGTGATAAAAAAAAATACATGTCTAAGAAAAATGAAAAGATTCTCTCTCCTAGTATCTTTTGAATGCACAGTGAGCATGGGGGTAAAAATTCCAGCGATAACACTAAGGAAGTAAAAAATGGCCGTTTTGGTAAATGGCAGTTAGCTAGGCATGATGGCCCTGATTGAACATAAAGAACAGTCACAGAAAATAAACTACACACAGACGACGCCACCCCAGGGCCATGTTTCATCAGTGCAGAGATGAGGCCACTCTGCCACCACAAGAAGGACTAATATAAAATAAAGCACTGCTACTCCTTCAACAGTGACAGGTCTGCCCTGCTTCAATTCCCTCACCTTCTAGATAGAAATTATTATTAAAGGTACCCAATCACCACATTGACTCTGTTAATAGCATCTAATCCAAATGGCTTCCATTTCCCTAATCCTTCTTTAGAATCCTCTAGCCAACCAAATCCCAGAAGCAGCTCTTTCTAACCCCCTCTTACTGAGATGTCCCGGAGTCTCCCTGGAGAGATTTCTCCCTTGCTGTGTTAAGCTAAAAATCCTAACTATTTGACTATAGGTATGTTCATAGTACTCTTTGGATGGACAGCTTTAATGGCATCATACAGGGATTCAAACAGTGCCATCCATTTCGTAGATAACTTAGAAGGAAGATGGTGAGCTCTAGAATTCTGGAATATACATATGAAGAGTGTGAGTGAAACTGTTTTATAAAATATGATACAGTGAAAGCAGTATTTCTAATAAGTGAGTTATTCTGTAAAATGAGATTTAAAATATGGGAATGCTGCTCAATTAAGAAATTAAATAAATTCGACATTTGCAATCTCATCCTCCTTTTTAAGTGTTCATAAGTTGCTCAAAAATCTATTATAAATCTTGTTTTCCCTAGGGGAAAGTGGGGCTCTCCCTCTTTTCAAGCATATATAATTATTATTTATTCAGCCTCTCACAGTCAAAGACTTTTCCTCAGTTGCAAACCTAACTTACATGTTTAAAAAATGAAATTCTGCTACTCTTCTATCAATAAATTATACAATATTTCTAATACTGTTACTTTCTCTTGGTAATTTTTCTCCTAACTCTTTCTATAAGCACTGACATGGAAATTGTGTTCACCAAATGCATGAGTCAAAATGGCTCTATTCATTTTGGGGGTATCAACATATGACTGCTATCTCCCTATTGATTTTTGATGTCATAAAAAAATTACACCAGATAAACTAGATCATGTGCCTGACGGAACATGTATAAAAGCCAAATATTGTTGTAAGTATAATATTTCATTAGGCAAGATTTTGACCAATAAGATACCACTCAACCTGCTATACCATCTAAAAATCTTCAGATTTTTCTACTAATTGTGTTGTGAGTAATGTATAAAAAATTATCAGGCAAACAAATAAACCCTAAGGAAGTTCTTGGAGATGTTTGATGTTGATATTAGCAGTAGAACAAACTTGTTGGGGAAAAAACAAGCTTAATCTAGTTAATTAACAACAAAACAGCTGGGAAAATGAAACATCCCAGGTTGTGATTGACTTTAATTGCAAATGACTAATGACGCTGTCATTCTGCAGCTACTATTTGAGGAGATGATGCCTGGAAGATTGTAATTGCCCTCTTGACCATTTGTCTACAGCAATTATTTTGTGTTAAACGTTGGGGTAGAACACTTTGACCAAATCCAGAAGGCCCTGAACACCTTACATTTTTTGTTACATTTAAAAAGAATTCAAGAACGTTAGTAACATATATCATTAGATTCTTGGTAGCCAGATTTTGTTTTTATAATCTAAAATGGTAGCAAAGCAAACCAGCTGGTTTCATCTCATCACTTCAGCAAGTCACCAAGACATTTTAAAATTCTTTAGTGCTCTCACTTCTGATACGCAGAAGGTGATATAAGTATTCTAAAATACATACACATATTGAAAACATTGTAATAGAAAGAGTAATGTCAAAAGTTGGGTTAAGGAATAAGTATTAATAGAAGAAAATGTCTTCTAACTGCTTTAGTTCAAAAGAGAGTTAAAAAAAAAACCTTAAGAACCAAATAACAACTGCCTTTTTTTTTTTTTTGGTGGTTGTCAATATTGTCAATATTGCTGCTTTTAAACTGCAAAATTACTCTGTAGAAAGTGGGATGTATTAGAAAAGATTCCATCAGCAACATTATCATAAACATTATCATAAAATATTATTACCAAAGGGATAACTTAAGCAAAATTGTTAACAATTTATCTAATTTATCTAACCCATCTTTAATTTCTAAAGATGAAGGAACCTTATACAAATCAAATGAAATAAAAATGCATGTGTATATGTATGTGTGTGCATGTGTAGTGGGGAGAGAGAAAAAGGAGATAGAAAGCAAAATAAGAATGCATATTTCTTCAGCCACATTATTCTAAAAAAAGTCCAGTAATTTTGCATCAGAGATCGAGTGCTACATTTGTGTCATTAGTAGAATCGTCTCTAACAATATATTTGAGCTTTAACGGGAAATTCTCAAAGAAAATAAGGAAGAAGTGGGTTAGTCGGGGATGACAAAAAAGGAAACTAAAAATTTACTATCTGTGAACATTAAAGAAATCCAAGAGAAGTTGATGAAGCTAAGGAAAAGGGGGGAAAAAAACTCAAAAGGGATGAGGCCAGGTCTCAAAGAGAACTCAGCCTGGGAGGGGAGCATAGGAGCTGGACAGACAGGCTGTCTGAGGCAACATGTGGACACGCCAACTGTCAGTTTCCTAAGAAACAGACTCACGCTCTACTACATCCTCAATTAGAATGTCTGTAAGTACAGGACATATGAATTATCCATTTAAACACTAGATCTTGGGGCACCTGGTGGCTCAGTGGTTCAAGCCTCTGCCTTCAGCTCAGGTCGTGATCTCAGGGTTCCGGGATTGAGCCCTGCATTGGGCCCTCTGCTCAACGGGGAGCCTGCTTCCCCCTGTCTCTCTCTGCCTGACTCTCTGCCTACTTGTGATCTCTGTGTGTCAAATAAATAAATAAAATCTTTAAAGAAATAAATAAACACTAGATCTTATTTGTGCGTGTGTGTGTATGTATATATACATATATATATATATATATATATATATATATATAATGAACAGTTTTCATTTTCTTTAAGAATATCGCTTTCTTCTTCATAACTTATCATTTCTAAACTTTTTTCCTGAAAATATGCTGCAGGCTACTCAGACCCTCCTTTCCCGTCTATGAAGGGGTGAGAAACCTGGAAGTTAAGGAGAAAAAGTAGTTGGAGTAGCATAATTTTAAATTTGGATATATGAAATGAAAATTCAAAGGGGCTTTATTTATGTATTTTCAGAGCAATAGATTACCCTTCTGAAAAATTATCCCTTGACCTGGGAAAAGAGGGTTTTGATCCATGCAGAGATTTAAACAGTCCCTACAGGCTTGTCACCTTTCTGTGCTGGGTTCTGTATTCTGAACTATGAGGTGGTTACTGAGCCTCTAGTGTTTCGGGCTCCCACAAATCCCATCTCATCTTCAGGTGTTTCCAAGGCAAAAGTCCAACTGAAGTGTTGCATGTGAATCAACTATTTCTCTACACCCCCACTCTCCCAAGACAATCTTGCCCTTCTGCCTCTATCAACTTGATATGTTGATTCTCCTCCAAATCCAAGGGATAAATGGTAGAACAGGAATGAGTTTTCATTTAAGTTCTACTTCTCCCAAATGAGCTGACTTAAAAGGAAATGTGGAAGGAGAGAGAGAGAGACCAGAAGGAAAGAGAGTGCTCACTCAGATGAGAAGGAAAGTTAGCACCTCCTTGCTCTTCCTTTAATTTCAGAAAGCTAATTCCCCTTTCATATCACTAATAGGAAGGCAGGAGGTAGATAATGCTCACTCAGATGGTTCTGATCTCCAAGTGGCCCAGAAGTTGAAGGCTTGAGTGGGAGGTATGATAAGTTAGCATCAACTTCTTGGATTGTTTACATACAATGAAGACAAAAATCTCCCTGACTTTCAATAAAGAATTTTTCCTCTGTTATTTTTTAACAAAGGCAGAGAAGTGAAAGACAATTTCAGTGCATATCTCTAATTTGTAAAAATTATGCCAAACTCTGCACCAACGCTTTGAGAAGCAAACAAGAGTAGACATAGTAGACCTCTGGAATGGTCCATTTGTTTGTTTTATTGCTTACTACCAGAGTCACTCTGTTAACCAAGGGAAGTGTCCGCTTTGGGACCGACTTTCTTTGGAGCATCAGCAGAAACCCTGAAATTTGCTGCTTTCAGGACTTTTACCAGCTCCCCAATCTCAACACTGAACACAGTGTTGCTCCACGGAAATTATCATACGAGGCTTGAAACGGTTTGCAAATTATTATTATTATTATTATTATTATTATTATTATGGATATTAGGGATGGCAACAAATTATTCTTGAATAAGTGTCTATCAGTTTCTACACATAAATCTGTGCCTTTTAGCATCTGGTGTTTGGACAGCATATGTTTAGACTAAAACTTTACCTAAGGAAAGGCCCCTTGTAAACTCTAAGAAAAACAAACAATTTTCTAGAAATGAAGCTTGGGCCAAGCTTCAGCAGTGACCTTAGAGACAGAGTCTAAGTCATGGTAATGTTGTTTGCAAGGACAAACTAGTTCTGTATAATGAGGTTATTGACCTGCACTGTTTTAGAGCAGTTTTAAACATGAGGGCGAGGCTCACTAAATCTCAGCCTGTAACGTTAGCTAGAGAAACCAGGACTGATCAATAAACAGCCACCATTCCTGGCTCTCAGGAACCTCCATCATAACGGACCCTATTATGATTTTGGTCAGGTAGAGAAAATAAGGTAACCTATACCTAACGTCTATTTATCACTGGACTCTCATTTGCAAATGGAAGCCATTGATTAGCTATTTTTTGAAAACTGAGCTGGCTCTCCATTTCTCTCCTCATGTCATAGTCTGTGAATAAATGTATCCCAGACTTCAAAATGTATGCAAGGAAAGGAAAGAAGGAGAAAGCTTTCTCCCAGACCAGCTTTTTACCAAAGAGAGTAGGAATTACATGACATATCACTAAAAATTCTTGACCCAATAAAGTACTAAAGCCTGAATGCTGATTTTCTTCTTTCATAAGAAGAGTGTCACAAAGAAAAGAAAGGTCACAGACCATATTGTGATTCTTTACAGCTGTTGGAGACAGACAGTACGATGCAGTAGCTTGATTTGAATTAAGCCAAACAATATGAAGAGCATCAAGGCTGGCAAGCAAAGCAATAAAGCCTCAAAGAATTTAATCTACCTTGAAGGTGGGACTACTTTCTGTATTGATGGCAGCACACCAGGACAGAAATGAGTCCTTTAATGCAATGACTTGTTAATAGCCTTAAGATCATAATATATAAATAGGATATGTTGATCAAAAAGACAGCTCAGCCTCTGCTATTGCGGTATGGACAATATTTCTTTACAAGTTATTTCATTGATTATAAATAGACCACGTCAATGGCAAATGTAGAACAGGGGAAGCATAACCCATTATGAGGTAATGGATATTGCTAGAGGTTGCTTCATTACCTTCACTGGCTGAGTGGCTGGTTTTTCCTTGTACAAATGCTGCCCTTTAGACAAAATCCTTTCCACATCCGGCTGTTTACCTTGAACTGCTACTTCAATTTCCTGGGGAAAAGAACACATACAGTGCAGATTAACTTCACAGTTAGCAATAAAATTACTAAATTTAAATATACCCTTGGAGACTCCACATGTATTGTGGATCAATTTCTGCATGGCATATCGGGGCACAAAAAAGTAGCTTTAGTGCAGAGAAAAGAAATAGAGGCCATTGTGGAACACAGTAAAGTTGAAAATATTTATCCCAAATCTCCTTGAATTCTACTCTAATTACTATTAAATAGAAAGACAGACACTAACTTTGTTTTTCAAAAAAAAAAACCTCAAATGCAATAATGAGAAATAGGACTTATGAATATGATTAATATGGATAAATGCTATTATTAGCTTCAATAATCCCAGTAATCCTAATGTTCATTTTACTTTACAAACTTCTTATTTTAACGGGATTCTTTTGGGCTTTGGATCCAAAATTTAGCTTTGAAATAAAACCAAATAATTCTTCCCACATGATTGTTAAGATTAAGTTTCTTTCCAAAGAGTAAACACTTAAAGCACCTTGTCAAGGCTTATTAATTATTAAGCAGTCAAATTAAATAGGCCTTTTGAGGAATGCTTTAATTATTTAGAAAAAAATGTTTGTTTTCCCTTAGTCTACAGAAGACTGAAGAATGACCAAACAAACAAACAAAAACCTCTTTAGATATGAATATAAAGTGCTCTGTTATTGGCTGCTGTCTAGCTCACTTGAGAAGAGAATAAAAGAACTGTGCATAAATTGAAGCTGAAGGAAGTGAAGTTAAATATTACAGAAGACTTTTTGGATGGAACACTTGTTAAACACTAGGATGGAATATTGATTAATCAATGTCAGGCGTCAGTCAGGGCCTGGGCAATCTTCCCCAGATAGCAACTCCTGATTAACCTGTATCTCCCTTCCTCCCTCTCCTACCCTGGAGCCTCCCAGCACTGCTGTGTGTACGTGTCTTCATGCCACTGCTTCTTTTATATACTCCATTTGTTTCTTTCTCTCAGCCCATCAGAGCGGGGACTCCTCTGAACCCAAATTACTATAACTTATAGGGCACACAGGATGCTCACAGTTTATATGTGTTCAGCACACACTCGTGAAGGGGATTATTTCTTTAGTTTTCTTTATAATAAATGCCAGTGGAAGGGAGGCTCTATAACATAAGACTAGCCCTGTGACTTGATGGGTACGCATGCAACATGTAGAGGCTCACACCACCTTAAGGAACAATATTTATGGAGGAAAACAGGACCTAATATTATAAGAGCTTTCTGAACCATAAAAAATTCTAGAAGTTATTTAAAAAAAAATCTTGGGAACTGGTAATGAGTTCAAATTCAGCACGGACTTTGTGAGAATTGGGTATTTCTTCCTCGAAAACTCTAATAAGCACACCCAGTAGAAATTCTATACCTTCCGAAAATGGTCACAAATAGTCAATAATTCTACTGATGTTTCAGGTATGCAGCCAAATGATGAACACTAACATCTTTCTCTCCTTGCCCCTCTTCTGCAATCCCAAATAGTTCTGAAGATTGCAAAGCATTGATGCTACTATTCAGAAGACTCTGGCACATAGAGTTAGGAGACTGCATTTTTTATCACAAGGAATTCCCTTAGGAAATAAATGCTTTCTAATTCATGAAATTTTCATTGGCAAATGAACGCGAACAACATCAAGGTTGACATTAGGGCAGCTCAGATACTACTTAGAGCCAAATCTGAAGCAGTTCCTTGCTAGATGAACTGAGGAAAAGTTGGCACACCTTGTGAAATGTCCCTGGTTTGCAGAAGGTAAGATATTCCCTCTTCAGGCCATCAGGTTAGCCCCAGATTTAGTCCTCTGATGAATGAGCACTGCAAAGTCACATCATTTCCCTTTATAGAAATGTTTCCTATTAGCATGTCCTTCTATCACCGCTAATGTCATCTCTTTGTCCTTCAATGAAATAATGAAGAGTTTAAGTACCTGGATGAGATTTACCCTTAGTCCCACAGAAACAGAACAATGGCAAAAGAATCATGCTCAGCTCTAAATTCTTTGTTGTTATTTCTGGGCAATGTTTTGGAGAACCTGAGCTCTAATTACATGTACCTTTGTTAAATCACTTCACAAAGGCCATTTGTGAAAATAAAATTCTACAATTTACCTCACTGCATTTATGTGTGGTGTGAATTTAGTAGATAAAAGGTAGGTCAGTTGTTCAGGGTCAAATATTATTGCTGGAAGGGTCAAATGTAGTAAATCCAATTAAGTTCACTAAAAATACTCTTTAGTGTATTTTTCTTTAGTGTGAGAAAAATACATTATACAAAGCTGATGATCATCCTGAGAAAATGGAAATGTAAGTGAACCAAATTTTAAAAGATGTTGATATCTCTCCATGCAATGTTTGACACAGAGAAACTGAAAAGCACAGCAGAGCAAACAACCCCAGCCAAAGCATGGGACCACACAAAAGTAAAAAAAAAAAAGGCTGCTACAATCCTTAGCTATGCTGAAAATGTCAAGAAACTTCTATAATGATATTAACTGCTATAACAATATTTACAAACCAGAGTTGCTAATAGTTTATGATGTGTCAAACTGTGTGTTTCATACATTTTTTTCTCTCATACTTAACACTCCTACAAAAAGGGTATTACGTAATTTTACAGATGCTGAGACTGAGGGAGATTAGGTTGTCCAAAGCCACATGGTCTGCAAGTGGCAGAGTTGAAATTGTAACCAGGAAATGTATGCTACTAAATGTCCATTATATCCCTACCTTGGCTGTGTATACTGTGTGTGTACATGCTCTAAAATTGGCATTAGTATCTCTTAATACCATGCTATTTTTTTCTCTTCCTCTTTAATTCCAATATATTCTGTAATATCCTTTTAGGGTGCAAGTGAGAGAAAATCCTGTCTCTTCCCATAGAAAAGGAATAAATTCTTCCATAGCCTTTAAAATGCACCAAGGGTGTCTCTTTGTGGGTTTATGATTGTCCAACTGATGATATCCAGGTCAGAGAATTGGTTTGAGTAAACCTTTCATCTCACAAATGGCCTTATATCTCTATATGATTTAAGATAAGGTGAAGGAGGTCACACTAAAATGGAAACATAGCTAATTATAGTGGCCAGTTTTTGTAAGTAGAAAGTGTTAGACTTCAAAGAACATTCAGACAAGAAAGTCTTCATAGAATTTCAACAACAACAACAACAACAAAAACAAAAAACCCTCACCTCTAATAAAAGCACCTTTCCATTTAGGTTTTTGCCCCTGCCTTATTCTTAATATATCCCCTACAGTGTAAGACTGTTCACCAGGAGTCAAGACCCTTATGATGTGACTAGAGTTTTATTTCCCTCATTTCACAGAATTGACAGCTCACTACAGTCTCATGCATAATTTTAAGAAAATAATTTGTAGCAATTAGAGAATAGGGAGTAATCCTTCGTTAATAATCACTAGAAGAATATCATGGTGTATTTTAAAAGTTAGCTCTCACATATTTTCCAAATGGAGTGACATTCTAAGCACCTTCGGTCTTAGTTAATTCTTATGAAACAGTATTATTCTTATTGGGGAGTTCTTGATCTGATGAGCCGCAAATCAAAGGTTAGTGAAGAAAAAAGACTCGACAACACCTGTGAGGGGGAAAGCAGCAATTCTGATGCAAATTAATGCACACTTACATTTGCTAAAAATTGATAGTCAATGTTGTATTTCTAATTCCATATTAAGCTGATTATACACATTTTTTTAAACTAGAAAGTTGCCCCAAGGAAAGTGTAACAGAGAGATACTTTGCCCTGTTTTACTTTTTTTAAAATTTTTAATTGTTTCTCCATTCATTTTACCTATTGCTAGCCTCATAACACATGAATAATACATATATATGGTGTGCTATATATCACCATATAAGGAGGCTTTAAACAGCTTCTCACATATGTTCCAACATTCACTCATTCTTTGTTCATTTGACAAACATGGAATGAGTATTTACTATATTTTAAAGTCTTGGCTGGCAACTGTGAATACTACAGGGCATAACACAGTCCTTTGTAAGGGATAAAGACAAATGATCATATATTAAACTTACAAGGGAACAGGCAGAACAGCCAGGAAAATACAATGTACAGTGGGGCATAGAGAAGGAACTGGTGAGTTCTGTGTTTGAGGGACAACAAGAGGGTGGGGGCCAGCCTCACAGCTGAAGAAAGTCTTGAGTGAAAGCTTGAACACAGAGAGCTTATGCACCAGGCTGACAAAAGGAATAGATGGTATTAGGTACTGCAAGGGGAAATCTGGGATGTGCAAAGACAGGAGCTGGAGGCAGCATGGTGATCCCATGTGGGGAAACGGGAAGAAATGGTACAGTAGTAGAAGGCAAGAACCAGGAAAGAAGTATCTCTTACACTACCCTCAGAACCTTAATGGAGACCTCACAAAAGGGTTTTGAATGAGAGAATCACATTTTGTATTTGAATTGAAGTTTAAAAATGAATATATATGATATATGAGTGGATAAAAGATTTACTACTAATGCACAATTTTTCATTCAAATAAGCTGGTGTGAATGAGATACGTATGTGGCTATTGAAAAGAAAAAGAAATTCAAGATAAAAATGACAACATTTTCCTTAGCAAACTTAAGTGACCATTACCTTGGTGTTTTAATTTATAGAGTATTTCCTGCCATTTGGCTATTTTGTCAATCCCCACAATCAACAATTTTTTTATGAGCTCTAAGATATCATGGATTCTAAGAACCACTATCATTTTATGATCTGCTAAGAAAGTTAAAAAAATCAGATATTGTAGACACCATTATGAAATATACCTCCATTTCAGAGAAGCTGAAATGTAAAAAAGCGCATATGTGAAACATGGGAATTCCAAGATGTTGGTGAATGCTACAATCGGTTTATTACTTCATTATTATTTGCCGACCCTATAAACATGGCTACGCTGTGCATGAGTACACTTTCCTCCTCACTGATTTTGGTCTTTACCATGTGCCTTAGTTTTTGACCAATGAACTGTGAGCAGAAGAGACTGTTTGACAGTTATAAGCTGGGACTTTAAAGACAATCCAACATCAGCTAGTACCCGCATTTCCTGTCTTCTACCATGAGAGAATAATGTACCATATGGGAGTTACTCAGCCTGGGTTCTGCAATAAGATGACATTTGAAGCAGATCCACGATTTATTATAAGAAAACTTGAATGTGATTCACAGTGTGAAGTAAAGATGCAGTTGATCTACAGACACAAGAGTAATGAATGCTTGTTGTCATAAGTCACTGAGATTTAGGACTATTTGTTACTGCAGCAAGAGTTAACAATTACAACATTATATTGAAACAGTCAAACAAACAAAAAAATATATGGGTTCCCAGAATGAAAAACCAAAGTAAGCCTTTAAAATAAATGTACCCTGGTCACATATTTCGGCTGCACCATCTCTCATTCCACATACAACTGTTTGCTAAAAAGGGTAGCAAGAAACAAAAATGAAATGGAATCAATATTGTGTTAGAGCCTGACTTCTCTGGCCTACATTGTCAGGCAGACTCTGACAAATGAAGGCTGATGGATGGAAAAACACAACATTGTGCAGTTGCGTTTCTTTCTCTTTCCCCTCATACTGGGTGACTGTTCTTTTATTTATCTACAATTAGGTTTGCGAGACCACGGCAACGTGGCTCTCCTTCTCTGTAACTGCACGCTGTCAAGTATGTGCCAAGCTGATTGACAAAGAATGACAGGTTCTCTCTTTCCATTCAGAGCTAATCAAGGCCAGCCCACCAAAGGGAGGCTTTTTTCTGATTTAGAGATTTATGGATTTCAAAAATAATCTGTCCAAATATACAAAGTATAATGCAATATTGATTTTTTTTTAAAGTGGCAAGTGTTATGAAACCAAGAAGATATAATCTACCAAGGTACCTACTTGGACTATTCAAGGCCAATAATAGAGTGGACACAGATGTGACCATCAAGTAATGAGACTGATATTCCGAAGCCACACTTAGAAGCCCTCCACTCATGAAGAAGGGGTTTCAGAGTCTTTGCATAGAATTATTCTGACAAATGAAATCTTACTAACAAATCCCCAATGCATTAATTCATTCAATAAATACTGACTAAATATAAGAACACCTCTTATGTTATAAAGAGCTTAAGCAATGGATATTTAACAGTGAATGAAACAGAAAAAAATTTTCATGTCCTCATGAAGCTTGCCTTCTAATGGCAATGATGAACAACAAAATATAAATTATGGTACCTCAGAGCATGAAAAGTGCTAAAGAGAAAAAAAACAACAACAACAACAACAAAGTATCAGGTAGACATAGATATACGTGTGGGCTAAGGAAGAATGGGAGGGGCACATCTGAGAAGGTGTGGACGGAAGAGCCTCACTGAGAAGCTGGTCTTTGAATAAAAGATTAGTTGGAAGTGAAAGAATGAATCGAGGGGCTATCTCAGGGAAGACTGATCCATGCAGAGGAAACCATGAGTGCAAAGGCCCGGGGACAGCACTGTGTCTGGCACATTTAGTAAAAATATAAGGAAGCCTGGGTGAGTGGAACCTGGCAAGCAAGGGGAGAGTAGCAGGAAGCAGGCCAGTCTTGCAGGGCAACTGTGTGAGGACGTTGACTGTTACTCTGAGATTAGGAACCATAAGAGTGTTTTCAGCACGGGAGTGCTGTGATTGGACTTATTTTTTAACAGATCATTCTGGCTGCTGTGTGAAGATTAAACTGGAGGGATGTAGAGAAGAGAGAGTAGTTAGAAGCAAATTCCCATGGGAGTTAGTTGAAGCCACAGTGTTTGGAAAGAAGTACTTGCTTGTGGAAACCTGATAGACTCACTCTGAAACTCTTTATAAATACAGTTTTTGAATGAGGACTAAATCTCTGATCTGCTTAAAGCAATACTTTAACCAGAGTCATTTACTGAAAGTGGTGCTCCCCAGGTTTTACTACATTCCTAAGTCCTTAGCAGTAACGACTATGGGCTTTTAAGCCCAGCTCCCTAAGTTCTGATCCTGGCATGAAATGATTATTTTCAACAGACACCATATGGCCCATAAATCCTAAGGTACATTCGAAAACTTTTCCTTTCTGATCCTTTCTGGAAAAAAGTTAGCCAACCACTGATCTAGAGAAATGGCTGCTCTTGGGATTTATGGCTCTCAAATCTTCAGGAGCACAGTATAATTATAGAGGTAGTTATTTTTAAGGATAAAAGATGAGAATCATATTTTGCCTTTTATCTCCTCATACAGACTCATAGAGACAGTCAAACAATTTATAGTTAGACCTTAGAGCAGGTCTCCACAAACATTTTCTATAAGGGACCAGACAGTAAATCCTTAGGCTTTATAGGCCATATGGTTCCTGTCATACATGACTGTCACCAGTGCAGTGTGAAAGCAAACAGAGGTAATGTAAACAAATGAGCATGACTGTATTCCAATAACACTTTATGTACAAAATCATGTGGTGGACTGAATTTGTCCCTTGCCGTGTAGTGTGCTAACTCCCGCTTTGGTGTATTGCAGTGTTGTTGGAAGTAATCAGGTGAGGGGCAAGAACTTCTGGGTTCTAGACTTAGTGATTCATGAGTTGGGGCAAGTCACTTGGATTCTCTGAGTTTTAGTATTTCAGTATCTGAGAATTACAGATAGTATTGCCCGACTGTATGAAAAGTTGATCTCTGAAGAACTTTCTAGCTTTTTCTACATAGAAATCTGACAAAGTTGTCATGTCAACTGTGTTAGTAAGGCCATATCAATATTGCTAAAAAAAATAATAAAAAAATAAAGACTGATGGGTAAATTACACCTGGCTTTGGAGTTCTACTTATGAACTACAAACGTTAAATGGAAAGCTATAGTTTGGGGGATCCCCTAAGCGTAGTAACTCTTGTGACTGATCATGTATCTTTCATGGATCTTGGAAACTTTACCTATGTCATAAGATATTGGCTCCTGGGGCACATCAGGCTTCAAGGGCAGAGTTGACACAGCACCTCTAGGTGAGTCTCCTTCCTTTGCACCTGACCTGTCATCTGGGAGTGTGCAGATGCCAGGGTGGGGGCGTGGGGATGAAGGAAGAAAAATTTCTTGCATAGCTCTGTGAATGCTGCCCAAGCCACTGTGAATTCTAATCCCACCAAAGATAGACGCCTGATCCTGCCTTCCTGGGAAGCTGTGTTTCTGTTCCTGTGCCCTTTGAAGTGAATTTGAAATTGAATGGAGTTAATGGGAGCCTCATTCAGTTGCACCTAAGAAGACTCACTGATGGGCTTTATAATAATCATGTCTAGGACCCACATTTTCTTTCCACAAATTAATTGCTCTAAAATTGGGACACATTTTATAAATGATGGCATGTCACAGTCTAACTGACAGCACCTCTTTCTTAGTGACAGATAAAATAATGATGCATATTCTAATCAATGGTGTCTTCACAGGAATGAAATATGGTATGTGACCAGGATATTCATAGTTGGTCAAGATCAAATGATTTAGTATATGCAGAAGTAATACTAACTGGTACCATTTATTGAGAATTTACTAAGTACAAACACTCTGCTATGCACTTAACATAAATCATCTTAGTTAATCTCACTCAAGCTCTACTGCAGAACCTTTTACCACACTTAACTGTCATTTTTTTCAGATTAAAAAAAAAAACTAGAGTCACAAGAGGTGAGGAAATTTGCCTAAGGCACAAGCTAAGAGATGGTAGATATAAGATTTGAACCCCAGTCTGTCTGAGTCATTCCCTGCATGCTTAATTACCATGCTATATGTCCTATGAATTAAAGTATATTCTATATATACAGTTAGATTTTCCATGATAAATCACAGGGTTTAGAACCAGAACAAAGGATTTTTGATTAACATATAATTTAAAAGTAGGGTTTTTCCAACCACAGCACGACTGACATTTTGATCAGAACAATGATTTGTTATAGGAAACTGCCTTTTTATCGTAGGATGCTTTGCAGCATTCCTGGTCCTGATTCACAAGACGCTAGTACCACTTCCTTCTCCCCTAGGTGTGGGAACCAAGAAGGTCTCCAGATACTGACAAATTCCCCTGGAGAATAAAATCAACCCTGACTGAGAACCACTGAATTATTGAATATATAAATGAGCAAATGAAAGAATGTCTCCTCATGGTCTTCATTTCCAGTGTACATTAAATAGGATGGTTTAATATTAATAGCCTTTTTCTCCATTTCCTTATATGGAACATTGTAATGCCATCTTTTATGTATTTTTTTCAGATGCACTACTATGCACACTATGACTTAGACCTCATTTAAACATGGTTTTGATGAACTCCAACTAAAATTGTAGGTTTCAGTTTCTGGCTGAATTATTCTTAAAAACACTGCTTGAAATACCCAGATGGATTCAGGGACACAGTGTATTCTATGGAATAGAGAGGCATATGGAACAGAAGGTAGTCTTGCTATATCAGATTTATATTTTTCTTGCATTGCATATTCACCTTGGTCAGTGATATCTGTATTACTTTAAAATGATACAGCACAATGCTGAATTTATTATCCATATGGCAACTGGACATAGTCTTGATAGAGAGTATTTTCTTAATGTAAATATTATCAAACACTATAAGTTTCTTTCTAAAATATAAAACAGCAGTTAGGGTAATTTTCAAAAAAAGCAAAGAGCAACTGAGTACACCTGAAACTAATATAATATTGTATGTCAACTACACTTCAATAAAAAAATTTCAAAAGAAAAAAGCAATTTAACTCTGACTTCATGATTGACACACTTCAAGTAAAATTAAAAATGCTTTGTTTTTTACTATTAAGTGCCATACCAAAATTACAGTTATCTAAAACAACTCTTTGTAAATTCTTCCATAAGCTCAAGCAATAAATGGATAACTGGATTAGACTTGTGTTTAAAAAAAATAGCAATGACAACAAAAAAATCTGAAGTTTCTCTTCTGAATAGCCTTTCCTTAAACATATATGAAAAACAAAGCTAACATGAGGGTTTCTGAAACAAAGGAAAGGAACCCATGATAGAATAACCCTTCTTTGGTTCACATAACATGTCAGTCTTCATCTTGGGTCCCAGGGTTCCATTCAACCTGCCAAACTTAATTTTCATATTCTTCTCACTCTCTATGATTTCTACCACTCCAGCTAAGTGAACATTTTCATTGGTCTCCTGTAAAGTCAATGATAAGGTTTTGGATAAGGAATTGTGCACCTGTATTTTAAATGTGTAGAATTGTTAGAACCCAGATTATACAGAGAACTTTTATTAATCTGTAAGAGAAAACAAACAATCCAGTTGAAAATTGGGTAAAGTGTTTGAAGACTTGACTCATAAAAGGAAAAATCTGAAGGGCCAACAAACTTGAAAAACTGTTTAACCAGGGATATGCAAATTAAAGTACTAAATTCATGTCATTTTCTGCTGCCTGTGGAAAGCAATTTACAACATATAATAAAGATATGAATACTCTAATGAGTCAGCATTTCTACCAGGTATTATCACATGGGTTTGTGAGAAGACCTACAAAGAATATTCTTTCAGCTGTATTTACATAATGAAAAATTAGAAATGACTACTGATCATTTCTAACCTTCTAACTCTATTGATTATTTTATTCTTATTCAAATCAGACATGCCTTTAAAAGACTACTTTTCTTCTCTAAAGCTACTTTAAATAATTCTTATTTTTACAGTGTCCAGAATTCTGCTTAATTTAGTCATAAGAAAAGTTAATGCTTCTATTCATAACTGACCCACTGAAGATACTAAAGATAATAAACATAACACTGTCTCTAATAAATCTGACTTCAGTTATAATGGCAAAATCAGTATAATATCTCAGATAACATCTGCTTAGTTTTGAGTAAAGCACAGGAATGTGTATGTGTGCATAATTTTGTATTTGTGTTATCTCTCTAATTATGTAAATCACTAGTACTTATTACTATGTTAATGCCAGAAGATCTATTGTAATAAATGTTACCATGAATTATTACTTTTTTGTTCCTTATCACCTACTTCATCAGATAATTTAAAAGACAGAGATGCCTATATATCCGTGTTTTCTCTACGGGTAATTCATGAAAGTTCTCTCAAATGAATCTTACAAATTAAAAGTATGCACACATGGTTTTGCAATTTCATGGGTCAATAAGTAGAATTTTAGTTGTAGCCTACACATTCCAGTGAGTGCTTCCATATTTTGCCTTTTGAATGCTTAATAGTTATTAATTTCTATTTAAAATCAATCTCATTTTAATGACTAGCATAGTATATAATCAGTTTTATAAATGCAGTCTGTGTTTTTTATCTTAAAATTAAAACTGTTATTAAAACACCAGGAGTTAAATAATTATGGGTGCTTTTATTAACTATATCATGCCTTCTTATGATCAATAATTGCTGAATACTTGTGTCCAGAGGAGGCAATGAGGTGTTCAGAAGTTGGAAGCTATGGCTTCAGAAGTACTGGACATGCAAACTCCCAAATTTTTAATATATTGATCTGTATATTGAAATTATAGAGCAAATTAAACAACTAAGGTATCTCCTTTTCAAAATATATATCAGATACACATTGAAGTATTTGATATCTTCCATAATATGTATAATTCCATATATAGTATATATATTTCCAACACGTAAAGGAATGAGCCCAGACACACTATAGCTCTCAAGGGAGAGCCAGGAAGAATAAGAGAAAGGTATGACAAGAACAGCAGATAAGTGACAATTTGGAAGTATTTGGAATAAAATGGTGTTATCTAAGTCAAGTACAACTGACTAAAAGTAGTAACCACCTAATTTTGTCTGTTAGATGATAGGAAGATTTATACAATATAGAATTATATTTTAATTAGATTTATAATATTCTCTTCTTTTCAATGGCATATTAAGTAATATACATTAAATCTCAAGGTAGAGAACGATATATTTAAGAAAAAAAATCACTGCAGCATTTCTAAGCAAACCTAGTGCACCAAATTTGCTTATATCTTCAATGGGAAGAATCACGTAACTTGTGATGTATTTCCCCACTAACATTATTTAAGTTTATTCTGAATTTGAATATTTCAAGCATTCCTTAAAACTTTAAACTGAGAATGCTGAGTTTCATTAGAAATATTCATCTCTAAATTAATTTTCACCAATCATTTTGGTAATTTTTTAAACTCTCAAATATGAGTAGAAGCTTATGTTAGTGTAAGTTTATGAGATGACAATTAATAGTAAAATAGTTTCACTTAAAATAAGTATTCCTGAAAGTGTTATTTTTAGTGTTAAATAATTTTTCTACATATTTGTCTTTTCTTCTCCTTTTTAAATAAAATCACAAAGATTATGGTTATAGGTTCTCTTGTTTTTATTTTTTCCCACCAACACCTGATACACTGTTCTGTTAACACCAAATCCATATCCTCCCCCAACCAAAAAAGGGCATTGTGTGGCTTTATGTTGCTATAACTTCTTGGCAGTCACACTTACCCATAATGATAGTCACATTTGCTTTTAGAGGTATCATAATTATGTATTTAGAATTTTAAGTGTTCTTCAGTGGTAACTAAATTATTTAAGGATTCCTTTAGCAACCAATACAGTTTAGTGAGCAGAGCACCGCATTTCCTGATGAAAATACAAGTTTACAGCTATAAGGTCAGTAGGGTAGGTACGAGGCAGACAAGGGACAGTGTTGCAAGACTGGAAAGCCCAGGAGAGTACAGAGACTGGCATGGGGATTGTAGGTCATGTAGTCCATGTAATTTTCCCTCACATATCAATCCAGATGGCATCCTAGAGAGGAGCAAGAGGAGAGTTAAGGAATCTGAAAGATTTGCCATTTATTCAAGAGATAGTAACACATATAAAGAGATTGATAAAACTGTTTCTGAGTGAGGTCCTTTCTTCTCACTGCCCAACATAGGGAAAGTATATGAAGATTCGTGAGGAATACGTAAAGTTGCATTTAGTTCATTATATGACCCTTAGGTAATTATATCATTTATACAATTCTTCCCATATATTTATTATACTTATGACTATTTACCTAATTTAGAATCCATGAAAATGTTTTTCAAAGTATCATTCCCAGGCTGGTAGTCAGTACCACCAGGAAACTGCATTCTAACAAGATCTTCAGCTTATTCCACCCACATTAAAGTTTGAGAAGCATGGCTCTAGATAGTGTGTAGGAGAACTGGGAATGGGTAAGTGTTAATCCTAGAATTTTAATGCATTTCCATACTCACCTCATGGATGTAACATTTACCTTCCAATGATACAATTTTATGAGTAAACACCTTCATGGATAGAGCTTTTGGAATCAGACAAGAAAGGTGGCTGTGCCTTTTAAGTTATTAAAAAATGATACTGTTTTGAGAATTCCAAATTGCAGGTGCACAGCATTTCTGAATGTATTTGAAATCTCTGCCTGCTATTTTCTACCAAAACCCACTATCATCAAGCATTCAACACCTTTTTCATTTAACTTCCATTGATTCTACCCTGTATTCTGTCTGCCAATCAAAGTCATCCCTTGGGCGATATAGTTGGTAAACCAGGTGGTCCATTCATTCACTTAAACAGAAGTTGTTTGAAAACTATTGGAAGTGTTCCCATGTTTCTCCTCCACACATACTCAGAAAGGGATGGCATCCATATGCAGAGCAGAGCTATCTTTTGAGGGAAATTAAGAAATAATGGTAACGCCGCTTCTGAAGTTCTCATGCAACCTATTCCAAAGTATCATTATATAAATTTTGCTATTAATAGCAACAAAGACTTGCTTTTAACAGAATGGAAGACTGGTAAGAAAAAAATTAAAATTGTAGCACAGTAAAAACATGATTCGAAGAAAGTATAAAAAAGATCTACAGTGACAAAATGGCTTTTAAAAGTATATTTGGAGCAAAAGAATTTCAAGGAAAAAAGAGGTTTGCTTTTGGAGAAGATGGTCTAATACTGGTTAATGGAAGATAAAAGTGGGAATGCTTTAATTCCTATTGGGTTTCTTATAGGTCAAGAGGAATAATATTTCAACTACAAAGAATAAAACAAATAGAAATGAGAGGGAACTGGTGCCCAAGATGGGAAGAGAGATTACAAAGTCCCCAGCTGCTCAGAATGAACTCTCTTGATCTAGATAAATTACATTTTAGGACACTAATAAAACTGGCAAGTCAAATCACAAACCTCTCTGGGTGGTCTGGAACATTGGAAAAGTGCAGTTTTGATTTTCACAAGGAAAATTAAGGTGTGGGAATGAAATTTTAATCTTCTAAATAGTTATTTAAGACTTGGATAAAAAAATGCAATGCAGGGAGAAACTACAGGTCTTCTTCAGCTAATCAAGTATTTTCAAAGAATGAGAGTCTGCTGATATAGGGGCTTTGAAAGAAAAACCATGTCACAGCCATTACCTATTATTAGATTGATAGAAAAAGCAAGCAATTATTTACATACCTGTTCCCAATTTTTTAACAAAATTAAATCAGTATTTATCTTATAATTTGTCATCATGTTGAATTTCTGTATAGGACTGTTTGCTGAAAAGGGCAAAGACCATTCCCATAAACTTCAAAGGTTTGTTTAAATATTTTGAGGTTATAACCTTAAGACTAGAGTCTATTTGTCATAAGAAACATTCATTAGAATCCTTGTTGTAAAAAGAACATGTTTTCACTTCAGGTTGTAAACTGTATTTGTCTCAATGAGAAAAAGACAGACAACCTAATAGGAAAAAAAATGGCAATGAATAAAACAAATGGTGCACAAAAAAGAAAATATAAATCATTCTATAACATTATTTTGATCCTGAAAGAAATTTATCTTCACTCAAAAGAAGAATACAAATTAAAATTACAATGAGATGACATCTTTTTCTAGCTTAGCAAAGATCAAAACAGTTGATGACACACTGAGTTGGCAAAGGTGTGTGGAAAAACTCCTTCATATTACCAACTGGAGTACACTATGATGTGCAATCTGGCTGTATTTACTAAAATAACAAGTGCCATCTTAACCCAGGCATCTAATTTCTAAGAACTTATCCTATGGATATAGGGCATGAGCATAATGTTCTACATTGTCATCTTATAGCAGGAACAAAGCTTGAAGGCAAATGAAATCATCCTTAATTGGAATGTTGGCTAAATAAATTATGGTACATCTTTAGGATACAAGAGTAAGAAAATGGAAAAAAAAAAAACTAGAACACCCTTAAGGTGCTAATATAGAAAATAATTATCAGTATATATCATTAAGTAGAAAAAACATGATGCAGACACAGTGTTTATAGTATTGTACAAGATTTTTTTCTTCAGAAGACAGGAGAAGGAAGACTATAAACACAAAAACACACACATCACATCCTATCCTCAGAGTGTCATCAAAGAAACTGATACCCCTAACTAGCCTATGGGAAGAGAAATGAGGTGGCTCAAAGATGGAGAAGCAAGGGAGTATTTATGCCCTTCTATGCTTTGCATTTTGTACTGCAGAAAGGCGCTATCTTTCCAATGAATAAATAAAATAATTTACACATTTCAAGTTTGTCATGGGAGGATGAATTTATTCTCCTTTGTAGTAATTAACCCAGTATGACCTTATTGATAGACTACTAATTTATTGTGTATAAAAGGAATGTGCAGTTTCTCTTAAAATTAGAAATAAAAATAAAGTGGTATCTAAATGGAAACACATTTCCCAAAGCACTGCTTACCCATACCATGGGAAATACAAAGTGATAATTTGTATTATATTCCACTGTACCCTATGTTATCTTATTCTATTCCATGTAACTCATTAAATTGATCTCATAACTCATCAACAGGTCACCAGCAACAACTTGAAAATAGTTCGCAAAAATGATCTCTTTTTCTTTATCGCTATGACCAAAGACCTCACCCAAGACCATTTTATTTCTCAACTACCTCAATAGCCTCCTAAACAGACTTCCTTTTTGGGGAATACATGCCTCAAATTTGAAGGCTTGCAAGTTACTTCTCTTTAATGATTCCCACCTCTCTCAAAGATAATGACTAAGCTCCCTGAAGGAGCATAGAAGCCTCAACAAAACTGGGCTGTATTTCAACATCACTAAATTTGTTTTTCTTCCCACACTTCATGACATTAATCACTTCCCTATCTTCGTTCCTGTTGCTTCTTCTCCCTAGAATCCTTTTCCTTTCCCTCACACACATTTCACTTTATCAATTCCTACCCATCTTGGAAAGATACAGATCAGGCACCATATTCTTCAGGAAGCTGTCTTGAGATCAGAGCTCCCAAATTATACAAAGTAGAAGTACCTTCTGGAGAGCTTGTTATAACACAGGTTCTTGAGCTTCACTCCCATCTACTCTGATTCAGGAGGTTTAAGGACAAGCTCAAGGATCTGCATTTCTAACAGATTTCTAGATGACACTGCTGGTCTTTGGACCACACTTTAGTAGCTGTGCTGTAAACAATATTTTGGCAGGTTTGGGTATCATTCTTTTGGACTATCACACCATTCTGTGAGTATACTTGCCACACTGCATTGTAAATGTTTCTTCCCTGATTGCGTTTAGTAAACTGAGGTATTTTAGGGGAGCACTCATTGCCACACTAAGATGTGCCACTTTGGCATGCAGATCATTTTGTGCTGAAAACAATTGAGACACAAAATCCTCAGGCAGAACATTTGACCTCTCCCCAAAGGTAGAGGACCTATTCTAGAAAGGAAACTACCATCATCAATAACTAGGTATGATAGGGAGGAACCTAACAAGTCTTGTTTGATTGAAGTCCTCTCTAAGTGCCATTGTTTCTGGATGGCTCAGCAAACATTTATCAAACATTTACTCTGTCCATTCTTCCTGTGAACTCCTTTCCTTCCCTTTGAAGTCCCAGGTCCTCACCCCTTTTCCTTAGTTAGAATGATAAATATATTTTGTTTTGACTGAATATCTTTGGAATCTCTCATGTTTATGTGGATTCTCTGTATGGATGTAATTAAATTTGATTTTCTCCCATTAATGTGTCTCGTGTCAGTTTAATTCTTAAACCAGCCAGAAGAAACTTGAAGAGTGGAGAAAAACGTTTCCTCTCCAACAGTATATTCATACATCTGCTTGCCTCTAAGCAAACTAAGAATTTGCTTGACATAGTAAGTCACCTTAACATAGTAGGACATTGTAGTTAATAAATGGTTTGTTAGCTGAACAGAAATTTCATTAGCTTAGCCTCCTGTCTTTCTCTGCCTAGAGGGGTTGATCAGGGATATATGCACATATTGATGTGCATATCACTGATACATTTGATAAAGTCTGCAAATTAACGCTTGTGGACAAAATGGAACAATATGAGCTGGGTAGGAAATAAAGCAATTAGAGTTTGGTAAATAATTGAACAATTGCCAAAGTAAATTGAAGCTTGAATTGATGTCAAAACAGAGGTAAGGTTTTAGTGATGTGCTGTAGGGCTCTCTTAGGATTCAGGCTATTTGAGAAGAAAATTGTTTATAACATAGATGAAGTTATGGAAGGCAGACATGAAATCAGAAGTTGAAAAGAAACAAAGAGATTGCAATACACTGTATGATAGAATCAAGACCTGAAGATCACCACCTCTCCATCTCTGCCATCAAACTGGATTGATGGGTTTACATATTTATTAAGCCTTCAGATAGTTTGGGGTTCAAAACAGGTTTCCCTTCTGGGTGGGGAGGCAGAGTGCAAGGGGAGAAAACTAGGAGGGCAGAGCAATAACAACTGAGGTGGAGGAGGCTGTGAGCAGAAGGTGACAGTGTCAATGAAAATATAGAAATTCAAATCACCAGAGATGAACCCAAAACCAGACACAGAACAGTACTGCTAGTTATAGATGCTAACTCTAGTGGTAGTATGTTTCTTGTGTATTCACTGTATTTGTCAGAACTGGTTCAAGAAATGGGAGGCACTGGACCTAAGCTCCAGGCACCTGAGTGGGCAAGTAAGCAGGGCCAGGGAAAGGGTTGATATCTTTGCATTTAATTCCAAAAAAAAGTAGATGACCCAAGAGCAGGATGGAGAAAAGGTCAACTAGAAGCAGCACATGTAAAAAAGAACCAGTGACTTTAGACACTAATAAGTTCAGTGTGAGTCAACACTGTGATACAATATTGCTGGAGTAAGGAACTATGCAATGATTAAAGGCATGCACTATGCTGGATGACCTCTGTGGTATTTTGGCAGCTTAACAAGCATCCAGCTGGGGACTAAATTTCCCCTTTCTCCTTCTCGTAGCATACCCATATTTCTTAGACTAGCAATCTTCAGACTGGGATATGCCACTGGAGGTACACAAAGACTTTCTTAGGGAAAGTCTATGTGGGCATAGATTGTGTCCATGGAATCAGTTTCCAAATTCTAGCTTCAGCAAGGGATTCCCCTGGTTTTATTCCTGTGGTACACAAACATCATACCAATTACCATTCCCATCTTTTGGTTAATGATAGCCTTCCAACTCTACAAAAAAAAAAACTCTACAAAATAAAAGCATATCTCTTCTGAGACAATATACATTTATGAAAAATCAAAATATGATTCAAAACATTGATGACTGAAATTCTCTTTTAATCATGATACCATCAAGCACCTACCTATGCATTTCACTAATAGTTTAACTTCCAATAAAAATCTATTGATATGCTTAATAATTACTTATCAGAAGTTGTATATACTTAAGTAATTTCATTATTACTAAGTATATTTATTATTGATAATTGTAGATACAATTCAATCTAATGGATATTTTAAAATACTTAAAGCCTTATACTTATAGAAAAGTGTTTGTAAAGATTGAATTTAAATATACATAGATATATTTGTCATAGAGAAGTATGATAAAGTGGTTAATAAAAGGCTTTATAGCATAAATATATATTACATTAGAATACACTTCTTTGGGGTGCCTGGGTGGCTCAGTGGGTTAAAGCCTCTGCCTTCGGCTCAGGTCATGATCCCAGGGTCCTGGGATCAAGCCCCACATCGGGCTCTCTGCTCAGCGGGAAGCCTGCTTCCCCCTCTCTCTCTGCCTGCCTCTCTGCCTACTTGTGATCTCTCTCTGTCAAATAAATAAATAAAATCTTTAAAAAAAAAAGAATACACTTCTTTGAGGAAATAGAATGGAAATATAAAGAAGAAAGAAAAATGATATGAAACTTAAAGATGAGTTTGTATACTTTTTCAAGTAGGAGATGGTAGATATTATATTGCTGTTGTATTTGAAGTCTACTGGATATATTCAAAAGAGTAATGAAACACTTTTTGAATGTCAATATTTACAATATGCCACGGTAGAAAACATACGTCAAGTTTAGAAAGTTCAGGAGGATACGAGTTTTCTAAGCTATTTGGAGAGTTTTCTAAACAGAATGCATACCACTGTAATAGAGGATTTGGGGGAGCTTTCCTCCTTGCCTAGGCAGGGGAGAAAGAAAAACACTCTTCTCCCTTCCCTCATGAAGTAAGTAGGAAAAAAAAAGACAAAAACAAAAAACTACATACCAGTTTCCTCTTAGCCAACAAAATCTTAGTCCTACTTGAATTCTCTGTTCCAGGAATTCCCAATTCAAGAAACTTCTCAAGTTTATAATCTTTTCCTTATATGGGCAATTTGGTTGGGTGAAAGAAAATGAAAATCTCATGACTATCTACAGTCTTTTTTTGGATTGGTTTTCTGGTAGGAACTTATAACTTTCTTTCGAAAGGGTGGTGTAGTTTGCAAGCCCAATTTTTCTTCTTAGAGGTTCTTGACAAAATTCCAGCTGCACTAGAAAAGGTCCCATTCACCATCTTTTCCTATCATTTTAGGAAAATGTATTCCCACTATAGTTGTACCTTAATCTATCAAGTACCAGAGAAACTGGCCCAATTTTTCATTATTAATCAAGAGGCAAGTAAGGATAAGAAAGGCAAATTAAACAGTGTCATAAACCCAGTTAAGTGTCACAGCTGGGATCTAAACATGGCTCTTTTGTTTCTCTTCCCATTATTATGCTATCTTAACTAAGCAATGGTTTTTCGAGTTGAGAGGAGGGGTAAACAGTAATAGATAAAATTATGATTTTCAGGGTTCCAAGAGAAAGGTCTATGCCTAATTCCTTTAAAATATGGACTTATCCACAAACCAACAATCTTCAAGATTTTATTGGAGCTGGAATTATATATACTCTTGCCCAGAAGCAACCTAAATTTGGGGGGGGGGTTAATGTCCAATAAACCTCATTTCAGTTACATGGAATGAGAATATTTTACCTTTTTGTCAAAAATCTTTTACTCACTATTTTTCAGGACACATTCCATGGAAATATTAATGTACTTAATAGAAAACACTGAAACTATTTTTCTAGAAAGGAGGATTAGATATAAAAAGTTAGTGTCTTCTCAGTTCCTAGCCTTCCCAACACCATGTCTTAAAAATTAAAAAAAAAAACTAAATTAGATCTCTTCTTCTAATTCTGAGCTAGTACACAGCTATCTAAGGGAGTAACTATTTGAATGTGAATAATCTCCTTGTATGTGAATTATCTCCCTAACAGTGAACTAGATAACATTAACTTCCAAAAAGCTAATTATGTGAACAAAATGACACACCCCTTACTGACTGAGGATCCAATGAGGAATCTAACTCAAAATCCAGTGCTCCTGATGATAGTCTCTGGAAGCATGGTGAGGACACATTATTCTTTCTTAGGAGTCTGAGTTGACTCTAGGTGCTGGGTTAGAGCCCAAGATTTTTTGTTTGAAAGCTACCAAGGGTGTGGAACATATTACATTCTCATCGAGATCTCATTTGCTTGAACTTCAGTTCTTTGGCATTTAAAGCACTCTTTTTCGGGCATTCTTACTTTGTTGTTACTTTGGTTCCTCCCTTTGCCATGGAAGTTCTCACTGTTCTGATTCTCTGAAGAGAACAGCTGTGGGTGGAGCTGTCAGTTTCCCTCCTTGTTGATTTGGTTTTACTAAAGATAATGTGGAATTTCTATGGCCTTTTGGGGAAACTTAAGATCTCCCTACACTAGTTCATCTAGGACCTCTCCCTTCCCATCACCTCTGCTATTCTTTCCTTTTGTCACCTTTGATCTTTCCCTTAGCTGCCTTGAATTTTTTGATATATTGCCTTTCAAAACCTTCTTATCTCCCATCTGTTCACCTCTGCCAGACCACTTCCTGCCTACACCATCCCTCAATTCAACTATGAGCTTTGTGCTTCCTGCTCCCATAGGGGGCTCTCAAAAGACTTAGGAACCCCAAAAGTAATCTCTTGAAGCTGAAAAGTCTACCTGGAAACAAACTGGTTATTTTATAGACTTAGATGGGCTTTGGAGACACCCAGATTGCCTTGTGCTACAGCTTTAGTCACTCACCCAAATTTTCATCCACAGCCTCCATAAGATTACCTATTAAATCCAAAGAAAAGCTTAACAGTCTCCTACACAAATACTGAATGAAAACATTTAGACTTCATATTAAATAGATAACCTCAACTTGTTTTCATAATCGTTGCTAGTCTGCTACAAAATGCTAGCATATGACAGTTCACATTTATCTGCTTCTTGGTTTTTTCTATAAAACAAAAGTTACTAATAGTCAAAAAGGTACAATCAATATATATAAATGAAACTTTTAGAAACATTAAGGTCAAAGAGAAACAACTCTGTATGCAACATATGAAAGGATTGGTTTTGTTAACTAAGAAGAGAGTAATTTTGTCCTTAGTGTAGGACAAAATCTGAGTGGATATTGAAAGTTGTAGAAAGTTTGTGGAAAAGAAATTTTGTTTCATGTGATCAAAGCTTACTATGATTGAATGGGTTTATTTGTAAGCTTTTTACAAATGAGCTTTAGTATCCACAGTATATTAATGTAAAACTAGAATTCATTTTTTTTTCTTCATTAAAATGACAAAATTTTCTTGGATTATTGATTTGTTCTTAACAGATTGTAAAAGTTTTTTCTTTACCTTCTGAGTAATTCAGGTAAGCAAGAATGATTGTATCTTATCAGAATAATTTCCTGTGTTTTATGTGGATTTTATCATGTCCTTGATTAAAAATCTTCTCACATTCGGGAGAGCCAGCCTTTTATAACCATGTCACCTCCTAGGTTTATTTTTGAAACCTTTCACTGTCACTTTGGTTAAATAGGTAGTCAAGTACTGTGTCAGTGACCTATGATCCTATTTAACCAAGGGTTCGAACTTCTTCACATTTTTGACAACCTTTGATATTTTGCTTTCCACAAATCAAACCCAAAATGAAATCTTGACCTCAAACTGATATGAAAAATCTCCAGATTTGTTCTCTCACATTTGTTCTCTCTTAATATGTAAAAAAGATATATGAAGAATAGTTAGGCTTATTTGATATGTTGAGTCAGTATAAAAAGCATTATCAAAAAAGAGAAGTTATATATTTGTATGGGTCACATGTTATTAACATAAATATTTCAGTAATTATATCAAGTTACTAGAAATTAGTCAATGCCCTTGCTGTCCATGATATGACTTGGTTCTGCTTTGCTTAACAGACCATAGTATAATGTCATCAGTGATAATTCCAGTTATTACCCAGAAATGTTGTATGCCACAGAAATGACTGAATTCCTTTAAGTGAATTCTCACCAGATTTTTAACAACGGCTGTTTGAAGCCTATTATCATTTACAGAGTTGTTTTACTCTGAGGCTCTCTGAAAGTGCTTGTAATCAGCTACAGGGCCAGAATTCTTGTGTTCAACAATAAGGGACTGTCTCAGAGACCCATGGAAAGGACAGTATCAGGTACTCTAGGGCACAAACCATCTGCTGCTTTGCTTAAATAGCTTTGACTGAATCAGGATTTCTGGAACTCCAGTGGAGAATCTGATGGGTTTATGAAACTGCTTGCTGGAGATCAAGCAAAACAATAATCAATTACAGAGAAGAGATTGAACTGATGACAAATCACTTGATTAAGGCTTTTGTTTGGAATATTGCTGATGCTTTAATGTTCTGTTTTCTTGACACAAGGAACTCCTTTTTTCTTTTTTCTTAAGCCATCTCTATCTCAGATCAACTTAGTAGATTATACTTTTATAAACAGAAATGAAATATTCATCTTCTTCTCCCTGCCTCCAGAATTCATAAACTCCTATAGAGTAATTTTATTTTCCTGGCAATATGATTATTTGCACAGATTCAATAAGAATCTGTCTTTCTTATAACAGGACATAATTGAGAAAATTGATTATATAATCAAGGCTTTGACTGGAATGTCATATTTCAGAATGATATACATAAAATTAGATATGACCAGATAGTTTTAAAGAACCAGAGTATACTCTTTGGAGATAATGTTTATAAAGCCCTATCTTCAGAAAATGAGCCTGTCTTATGGAATGTCCAGTCTTACAGGTAAATAAGGAAGGTCACTTCCTGGCAGGTCCAGGAAGCCTTAGGATATTTTGGGGTCTGTCAGAGTAGAAAAATTCACCCCAATCTACAGGTACTTCAGGTAACATCTCATGGCAAGTTCTTGACATGGATTCCTAATCTCATGAACCTTTTAAAAGTCAAATCTGAGGGTGCCTGGGTGGCTCAGTGGGTTAAGCCTCTGCCTTCGGCTCAGGTCATGATCCCAGGGTCCTGGGATCGAGCCTCACATTGGGCTCTCTGCTTGGCAGGGAGCCTGCTTTCTCCTCTCTCTCTCTGCCTGCCTCTCTGCCTACTTGTGATATCTCTCTCTCTCTGTCAAATAAATAAATAAAATCTTTAAAAAAAAAGTCAAATCTGAGATTCTTTATAAAAACTTACACCAACACAGACTTTGAAAAGCCTGTGTAGCCAGCTACTATCCTTGCTGAACTTTCATAAATACAGTCCAGCTTTATTTGGTAAACAATAATAATCTTACTGGGAGTACCTTCGATCACATGGGAGGTGACTGTAGAGAAACCCAAATTATGTTTCAATGGAATCCTGGAGCACACCCTGATTCTAGTCTTGTTCTTTGCCTTTGAGCTCTTTCCTACTTCTCTGTAAACTATGTGATATTGTTACCGACCTGCAAATTGGACTGTCTCACACATCTTGTTCATCCTTACCAAATTTTCAATTCTTTTAGTTTCCTTCAATATCTGACTACAACTTTCCAAACTCGTGTTTCCATTTTTTTTTTTCCTCTTTTCCCGACCCGGCATCACTGAGAACTAAAAGCTAACTACTTAGAGCATTATAGAGATGCTAGATTGTCCTATAGTTGAACTTTCCTCTCAGACTCTAAAGAAACCCAGAGAGCTGAAGCTGGAACACTTGATACTGGCTTCAAAGGACTTGTCAGCACAGTGATTTATCTATGGACAACCTGCATGCCTGGAGCACTGCCTATAAGGGCTTCTCAGAAATTTCACTGGGAGTCCCACAGATTTTATGCTCTGCTCCAGGAAATAGCTATGATTGTGGACAATCTTATAAAAACTCTCTGATGTCTGTGCTGTCACCCCAAATATTCAGTCATAAAATGGCCACTGCCATTGTCACATCACCATCTAAAGATGTTTCCAGCCCTACCTCCAGGAATCTTCTTCATTGGCTGCCCTCTGGATTTGGAAACTGGGTTTATAGTTGGTTCCAACCATTAATCTTTGTTTTTCTTTTTACTACCATAGAAAATACCCCTTATTAAATACATAATTGCTTACACTGTGCTGCAAAATTCTCTGCTATCAAGTTTCAGTTCAAGTAGTCCTTGAACAACAGAAAGCTTCTGAAATAACCGGCTTGGAGTAGCTTTCCCAAGCTGTTCAGTGGGAAAACTGGCTTCCACTGGACAAAAGAGGGCAGTGACAAAGATGGCCTTGGCATTCTCCTTAAGGTTGACTGAAGGATTAGATGGGTTTCTTCCTGATTATAGGCCTGAACTCTTTTTTCTTAGTGCATTTACTTGAGAAAACTTTCAATTTTAAATTCCTCATCTGCCTCTTTGAGAAGTAAGTCTTTTACCACCTCGGAATGTTTTTCTCAAATACCTGGGAGCCACCGCATTGAAGTGTAAATATTAGGAAGGCTAACTGGCTTCCCATCTCAGTGTGGGGTGGAGGGGGATAGTAACCTCCCTTCAGTAAGGGACAATTAGCAAACACACAAGGCCAAATCACAGTCACCAATGTCCCCACTACTGTCCCCCAGTACTTTAACACTAGCTCATCCCAGTGATTAAAATATTTGCTGCATTTTGATTCAGCGGAGTTGACTTCAGTCTCTCTCACCTATTTCAATAGCCTTGAATAAAGTCTTCCTCGCCTATTAAGTTATCCAGTGCTTTTTTTTTTTTTGACAACACTCACAGCACCATGAACACACATGCAAAAGAGTTTGGATGCTCATATACTTTATCATTCAGTCACTTTAATTGTGTCCACAAAGTTTTCTTTGTGGACTCGTCATTATGGGCAATTAAGTTTCTTACATGGAAGGGAAGAGCCAACAGAACAGTATGTCATGTTATTTATAGATCACAGGAGCAAAGTCATTCTTGAAGGGAAAAAGAAAACTTCCCTGTCTTCAATATGAAGATATTTCAGTCAGCAAGACTTAACATAACATTACGTGTCCCGCCTCCCCTCATATTTTCATACAAAGTTTTGAAAGCAATAGTTAGGCAGTTTTGTGTCAGATAAATAGTATACCTATAGCTCATTATTGACAGCATTCATTAAAGATTAAAAACATAAGACCCTTTAGAGAAATTCTAACTGGTCCCCTGTCCTTAGCATTCAATTATCATTTCTAAAATCTGAAATCAACATATTTTATGTCTAAATTGAGAGTATCTTTGAAAATCTAAATTCAAAGGCATGCCTTCTAGTGGGCTGACTGAAGGGAAAGGTCTGTGATGATTCCTAATTTTCACCTTCTACATCACAATCTCATTGATTATGTTTCTCAGTTTGCTAAGGGTTCGATGAGGTGATTTTCAAGATGAATATTGCTATTTGCAGGATTTCCTGAATAGGAATATTTTGGGAGTAAATTGCACAAGCCAAGCGATGTGCAGTCAATTTTCACTCCAGCATAAACAATGTATTAGAACAGAGCCCTTAAGGCTTTTTTTATTTGGGTTTCATTACACAGCTAGCTGCATTTCATCAATAAGCATGAAGTGCCAAGCAGGCAAAACTGAGGCTCACAGAGGGTATTACATATTTTTCTAACAGGTGCTCTGAGTTTGACTAGAGAAAACAAATGACCTGGATGTTAAGGCCTTAAGCTCTTTGTTTCAGAGGTAGCCATGGACCCCACGGACAAAGACAATTTTTTTACATTTAGGAATTGGAAGCTCCTTGTGCATCTACTTTCTTTGCATTCACTCCTTCCTAAGATTTTAGAAAGGAGTTTCTTTCTCGGTGTTAAAAATGGTCATGTCCACAAAAGTATTTAAAAACTATTTTTGGTTTTCAGTAGTTTAAAGTCCATTTTCCCATTTTCTTTGACTGAAAAAAGAAGAAGTTTAATCTCTTTAAATAGAGAACTATTGTAGGCTGTACAGACTAAAATCACATATCTTATAGTAAAAGAACTCTGAGCTATCTTAATAAATCATTTATTAGACAGTGAATTTAGATAGAAGCTAGACAAAGAGGGATAAATAACTAGTTAAGTTAATATTCATCACACAGGTTGCTATTTCCTGATTATAAGCTAGGGGTCTGAGAATTATAGGGAGAATGTCTCAAGTCACCATATATATGATTTTATGATCTTTTTTTGCCTTGGATATAGCCACAGGGAAGAAGGAAAAGGCTAAGGGAATATTTTTGAAATCTACACTCCAGATATGAGAAATTCAGAATATGCACACAGGACTGAAGCCAAGGAATTTTACTGCCAGGGAAAAAGCAGCTGCCTCTCCCCTTAGTGATTTAGACCAAGCTGCAGGAGGCAAATATCATGACTCTCCGAAAGTACACACAGCAGTGAGAGTGTGGACTTGTAGCTTTGATAAAGGAAAGTGATTAACACAGCTGAGAGGAGCTTTCACTCTGAACTGCAGGGACCTATTTGGCATGGATGTATGGGCTATGGACAAACAAATGGCCAACACAAGTTTTCCATATTTGGGAACAATTATGTGTGGGTGGGGGGGGGTTGAGACTGGGACTAAAGTCACTTGGGTTCAGTCAACAACATCTCTTTGCATCAAAGGATTTTGTTATCCTTCCTATTAATATATTACATGTACAGAGATAGCTAATATTGAATATATTTTTTTATTACTTGAATGAAGCAGCTCATTTTAACTAAAGATTATATTTAAAAGTAAAGGAATGTGCTTTTGTCTGTGAGTTATAGAAAGCTCCTTCTGACTGGAAACAAAGAGTTTATGGCCTTCCTCTTTATAATACTAAATCAAGAAATATGATTATGCTAGATCCAAGAGAATCTGGCTGAAGATACTGTTTGTTGGAGTAAATAACTATGTCTTTGTTGAGATGACTGACCACTGAAAAATGAGCATTGAGGAGATGCAGTTGCACTGGAGACTGTACCCCAAGTACCACTGAGGGCACTGTGCTAGCAAGGTAAAAACAGTGAAGGCTTTCCAGGACTGGTGGCTTCCCTGAATGATGACATGGCTTTGCACTCAACCAGTCTCGTCCCTGTGACTACACCTAACCCAAACACAGGGTGAATGGTTCATCAGAAGTCAGACCCTGTCAAGACCTCTGTTTTGTCACCACTGTACCAACTGTGTTGTTCCCTGTCCTGTATACTTTCATAAAACCAACTAAAATTTTTTTTGGGTAAAGACTACTGTGACTTGATCTTATCCATTAGACTTGAATGGAAGACCATGCCACTAGATGAGCAGCCTGGGTTTTGCAGGGGAGAAATGATGTCTATCTGTGATGTACATGGTATCTTCAGTGCTCGGGGTTTGCTAACAGAATGGTGGATATACATGGCAGGAAGAGGTAAGGTGAAAGTAGCGGAGTGCACTTTGCAAACATAATTCATTTTAGTTGTTCCCAACCTCTCTCTCTCTCTCTCTCTCTCTCTCTCTCTCTCCTTAATCTCACTTAAGCCCATCTTTCCTAAACTTGGACTTTCTCTTCTCTAGAATAACCTCACACTTTATTTTATCCTTGCCTTATCTCCCAGCAAAACAGCACCTACATGGAGATAAAAAGCATGAGGTTGTGTTAACCTTGGAAAGCAAGCAAAATGAAAAATCAGGGTCAGTAAACTAAAAGTAAAACTTTACTCAAGATGTTACTTATTTAGTCTGAAAGTGCCCATGCTTACATTAATCAAGAGGTTGAGATTTCAATTTAATTGGTTTATGTGATTAACTGTTTAATGTTGTTGGCCCATAGGAGATGCAAAGCAGGGCATCAAGTTGGGATAAGTCTTTGGAATATGCTCCTGGGAAGAGAGAAAAGATAGGGATAGTCAATGTCCACAGGGACACTAAAAGGAGGAGATGGTGGGGTCCAACTGGCATGTTGGTCTAGAGCACTAGGCTTACCTGTGGCACCTCATTACCACTCTGGGTGTCTCATTACCACCTTTATACTTTGATTAAAAAATACAGGTATCCATCAGACACTGGGCCCTGAGATGGGGGTGTTCAGAAAGGAGGGGAATGAGGCAGATAAGTAAGAAGAAGCCCTCTGTATCCGAAGAAGAGTGTCATGATGTACTCAGGTTTGTAAAATTTAAGTGTAAGTCAGTGTACAAAGGTTACAGAAAATGGACAAGAGATTTATAAGAAATCTAAGAGAGTTTTTTATTCTACCTGGGGTATCAAAAAAACTTTTAAAGAAGTAAAGACATTGAATTGAGTTTTGAAGGATATAGAAAAGTTCATCATGCCAACAAAGGAGGAAGAAGTAATTTAAGGAAGAGAGATCAAAAACACAAACATGACATGAAACCACATACATTTAAACGTAACATAATTTCTTGTGGCTAGAATATAAAGGGAGGTTGTTGGCAGAGTAAAAGGATACAAAGGTAAACTGCAAACAGCCTGAGAGGGTTTTCTAATATTTACTAAAGGGCCTATACTGTATTTGGTAGGCACCTAATGTCCTAAACAACTTTAGTTTTAGATAAGGAGTCTACAAACATATATTGAGTGCAATTAAAGTAGGGATGGCAAACGGGTCATAGTAGCAAAGATGTCGAAGGCATTCTAGTTATAAGAGTTTAATGAATACATTATTGCTAGTAAGTGCTGTAAGAGAAAACAACAAATGCTAGTCAATTTATTACTATTATTATTAACATTATAACAACAATGGTGATTATGTTAATGCATGAGAAACTTAGTTGAGTGATATTGACATTTTTTAGAAAATAATATTTAAAGCAAAGAGTCCCTACCTTAATGTCAAATGGTCCTGTTTGATTTGGTTGACTGTAAATTTCCAACTGATTCCGAATAGGAGACAGCCACAGAAGCAGGTGATTTAACTGTTCTTCTAGCTGTCCAAGGTCTTTTATGTGTGCCTCAATTTCTCCTTGTTTCTCAGGCAAATCTCTAGAAACCTGCAGGGAAAAAAAGAAGAGAAGATTCCCATGGTTTAAATAAAAAAGCAAAAAATAAATATATTCTAAAATTATTTGCTTTAAAATGTTACAGAAATTCACTGAATTTGGTGTTTTACAGGATGATATGGATTACTCACATGGGTTACATGTTAGGATTTAATTCATGTACTACAAATCATTTATTAATAGTCTTCCCCCAAATACTATGCCTTAAAGACAATAAGACTTTTTTTTTAATTCAAAACACCCACTCACACAAAAGCATACCCAACTGCAACCAATAAAGTAAACAAATACATTCTCCACTGAATCACTAATTTACTAAACATAATGGTATTCCATATTAGATGCAGATATTCTGTCTTTATACTTCCTTCTAACTTTCTTGCATGTTAAGGAAAACCATGCAAGGGAATTTTTTTATGCACGAAATAAAATGGGGAGGTAGGCTATAGTTTGTGGGTCTAAGTATAACCGAGTAAAACAAAATAAGATCACTAGAATGAAAAGGAAAAAAAAAAAGACATTTGGATTAGAGTAGGATATACCAGTATGATCATAGGCTATTTCTATTAAGGGCTTACAATATGACAAATACCATGTTAGTAAGTTTCACATTTACAGCCTTCTTTAACCCAACCAACAATCCTATGATACAGATACTATTCTTTTCCCCATTTTATAAATGGATGATGACATTGGGGTTGAGAAACATAAAATACCTTGGGAAGGAGTAGGATACTGTGTTCAACATTGTGAAGTCTAGAGTTAGGCTGCTTGGTTTTAATCTTAATTCTAGTTCTTTCCCAGCACTTCAGCCAAGTTTTCTTTAATTCTCAGTGCCTTCTCTACAGAATGCAGATAATGACAGTATCTGCTTCACAGGGTCACTATAAGGATTAAATAAGGTAATTCATTGTAAATAGCTGAGAGCAATAACCTGCATGATAGTGAATGACAATAAAGTTACTGCATGATTATTGCTTAAGCTCAAGTGTAAGTAGGGAGATAGGATAAGCAAGATTAAAGACTTTTCTTCCTATTGTCAAGGGCCAAAACAGGTACATGGTAGTAAAGAATGTGAACCTGTAATGGCAAGCCTTTATGATATGATTAATACTAGTCTAATACATTATAGCACAAACACAATGCTACAACATACATCCACTATAAAAGATCATGTTATAATAACATTTTAAAATTTTAATTCCAGTACAGTTAACACACCATGTTATATTAATTTCAGGTGTTCAATATAGTGATTCTACACTTCCCTATCACACCCAGTGCTCATCACAAGTGCGCGCCTCAAACCCCATCACCCGTTTCACCCATTCCCTGCTCACCTCCCCTCTGGTAACTATCAATTTGTTTTCTACAGTTAAAAGTCTATTTCCTGGTTTCTCTCTCTTTTTCTTTTGCTTGTTTGTTCTGTTTCTTAAATTCTACCTATGAGTGAAATCATACAAATCATATTTGTCTTTCTCTGACATACCTTGCTTAGCATTATACTCTCTAGCTCTATCCACATTACAGTTAATGGCAAGATTTCATCCTTTTTTATGGCTGAGTAATATTCCATTGTGTACTGTGTGTGTGTGTGTGTGTGTGTGTGTGTGTGTGTGTATACACACACCACATCTACTTAACCATTCACCTGTTGATGGACACTTGGGCTGATTCCATAATTTGGCTATTGTAAAGAATGCTGCTATAAACATAGGGGGTGTATGTATCCTTTTCAATTAGTGCTTTTGTATTTTTGGGGTAAATAACCCAGCAGCACATTTAATGGATTGTATGGTAGTTCTATTTTTAATTTTTTGAGGAAACTGCATATTATTTTCCAGAGTGGCTGTATCTTTTTACATTCCCACCAATTGTGAAAGAGGGCTCCTTTTTCTCCATACTCTCACCAATATTACAGAGAATATTTAAAAAAGTAAACTAGCTAAGTATACTAATATAGTGTACTATAAGTTACTTATACTTATACTATATAAGATAAGTATACTAATATGGTGTACTGAGTGCATCATCTAAATACTGCCCCATACTTTGGAGCATCTGTTTTGGATACTTTTGAAATAACTAACTGAAGAACATTATGTTTCTTAATTGCACCCAAGAGGTGTGAGGTGAAAAGGAGATACATTAATGGACAAAATAACTTGTCAGTTAATTTACAGGAGAAGGAATTTTATGTAAGTTCTGATTATATGCAAACAATATGTATTTTGAAACCAATAAAAGCATTTGCATATATTGTGTACAATGCATGTGTGTGCATGAGTCGAGATTTAACGTTCAGCCTATACTGATGTATTCCAGCCTGAGACTGATCTTAGGCTCCCACAACAATGTTTCCTTGGAAGGCTAACTTTAAGATGACTGGGAAACATTAGGCCTGCATTGTTTGTTGTATAGAACTGTATCTGCTTTGGGGAAGCTGTGAATTGGCATAAAGCTGACGGTCTGGATAACTAAAAATGGTATAAAAGATGGAAAGGAAATAGAGCCTGTGAGTTTTACTTGAATTGACCTGCACAGACCTTGGTGTTCCCCTCTGGCAGCCTTTCCCTATGTGGATAAGGAGTTAAAAGAAGCAACATGCGCAGGAAACATGCAATGCTTGTTCATGGATAATGAATTGTGATGCTATATCTTCTTCTGTTTGACTTGTATCCTGATATAAAGTCAAGTAAACAAAGTGTTAGATAAAGGCCTATTTATGTCTCATGAGTTCTAACCCATAATGACATCTACGGTGACAGATAATGTATTTGTGTATGCGTGTTTGAGTGTGTGTTTGTGTGCGTGTGTGAGGGAGAGACTTGGAAATGTAATTCCAGGTCTATAATATATAATCTAATAATGCTTTCTACTTATCTTTTCCAGCATTTATAAGGAAGTTACTAAATAGTTTGTTTTTATTGGATTATTTTCTAGTCACAGTACATGTAAAAAATATTTTACAGCTTCAATTTGCAGTGTCTGAGAGCCTCTAGATTCTGAAGTTAATGGAAATAACAGCCATCATGTTTTCTTAAAATCTCTAAAATTGAGCTATGAACTCATTTATACCTATCACCAATAGTGTACACATATCAACCCAGAAATCCAGGTAACTTTCAACCGAGATTGTTAAGTTTCCTTCTCACACTTCCAACCCATCCTTTCCCGGTGCTAGAGGAAGAACAATTCCAGATAGCACACAGTTCAATGGGTGAGATTTGACTAATATGTGAAAAAATTAAATGATAGCTCATAATGAGATTGTGGGGGACAGGTAGTTTTCAGATTAGTTATGACATTTGCATTGGGTATATACTCACAAACCTTGTGCTCTCCACCATCATAGCATTTGCCTTAGACTCTTTGTTATTTACATTGACCTCCCTTACTGAGCTTTGATTTCTGGATGAATTGGGTTCCTACAAATGACAGGCTTTCAATAAATATCTGGTGAATGAAAGATGAACAATTTCAAAATTTAAGATTAATTTTTTTTAAAGATTTTATTTATTTGACACAGAGAGATCACAATGGACAGAGAAGCAAGCAGAGAGAGAGGAGGAAACAGGCTCCCTGCAGAGCAGAGAGCCCCATGTGGGACTCGATCCCAGGACCCTGAGATCATGACCTGAGCTGAAAGCAGCGGCTTAACCCACTGAGCCACCCAGGTGCCCCCAAGATTATTTTTTTTTAATTTAAGAAGCAAAGCATGTCCAGAGTAGTTAACATAAAGAACGTCATTTTATCCTCAAGTGAAATAGCTTTAACTATCCAACAAAGATATTAGTTGATTGGACTATATAAAAATGAGAAACATGTGAATGGAAAAAAAAATCCCCTAAAAGCAAAGTCAAAGGACAAATGACAAATAGTGAAAAAAGATATTTGTGACATCTCAGGTAAGGGACTAATTTTCCTAAGACATAAGAAAGCTACTGCAAATTAATTTTTAAAAGGCCAATAAGCCAGAGGAAAAGCTGAACAAAAGTTAAGGACAATCCACAAAAAAGAAAACATAAATGGATTTTAAACAAACATAAAGAAGCTAAACTATGTTGTAATGAGAAATCTGAAAAATTGATCCGACAAAAATCCAAGTCTGAACACACTAGGCTGCCAGGGTAGTGGAGAATATATGATTATATATGGCCAGTGGGATAGACAAACTGGTGTACCCCTTGTGGAAGACAACTTGTCAATATCTACAAAATGCACATAATCTTATAGCCAGAATTTTGCTCTTAGGAATTTATCTTGTAGATGTATTTATGCAAGTAAAATCAATGCTTGGTGATGTTATGGCAGATGGTGGATGGGGCAGAAGATTTTCACTACAGTTTTAAATTTTTGCAAAATAAAAACGTATTACCTTCACAGAGAAATAAATTAATTTAGAAAGAAAAACTACCAGCTTTTCTTCCTACCAAAAGTAATGGTTGAGAATATATATTTTAATAACAAATCTTTATTAGTAGGATGTAACACATAGAAAGCCACCAGTCCAAAATCGTGATTATTTTTCTAAGACAATATCACTTAGCTAATGGTAGGGTAGCATTTGAAACCTTCTGACCTCTAGTTTTTTGATTCCCCACACCTTCAAAAGGATCTTCAGAAACTGATGGCTTCTACATAGTTCATGGAGAAAGATAACATAATTACTTTATGATATATAATACAAGTAGGTCTTGTGTCAGTTTTTATGTGTCTTAAAATTATTTACTATTACACTTACTACTTCATATTCTTATCAAAATATGGACACAGTTTAATAGTAAAATGCATCCTTTTCCCAAAAAAATCTTTTTAGGTATTATGGAGCCATGCTCTTCATATGACATATTCCCTGTGGTAAAAGCAAAAAATTAAACACATTCAGTTCCCTCATGTGTCAATTTAGTATCTAACCAAATCTTGCCCTAATTTCACACAAGATTGGCTTCCCTTTTTTCAACTTCTAAATTTTAATTTTAAATGTGTAGAAATTTTAATAATAAGATAAACAGAGGTGTCTGTTTTAGAAATAAACAGATATCAAATACTTACTTCATATCTTATACCAAAAACATTCTAGAAAAATTAAAGTGTTAAGTATAAAAAATTAATAACAGAACTAGAATAAAACGTTGGTGTGAGGAAGCCTTTTAGAAGCAGAAAATAATGTGAATAAACTATTAAGTATATTTGTATTGCTCATTCAAAATTAAGGCCAATCAGCAGAATTAAAAACAAATGACAGCTGGGACTACTTGCAGCATCTATCATATAGGTTATAATTTTTCATATTAAAAAGATTTTTCAATAAATGAAATGAGATATAGAATCTATTAGAAAACTTGATAAAGAATATAAACAGGAATTTGACAAAAAATGCAAAGAGCCAATAAACAAAAGTCCAACAACTAAGTAATTGGTGAAATGCAAATTAAAACAGCAATAATAATCCATCATTTGCCTATTATATTGGTTTTTGTCAAAGGTACTTAACAAAAGTTCTAGAAAATAAGCACTCTTATAATGTTTGCTGGAAGATAAATTCTTACATTTGTAGGGAGTAATTTGATAATTCATACAAAAGAGCAAGATGTCTACCCAGAAAACTACCAATATGCTTGAGAGTAAGGAAAGAGTAAAAAAATAAAGGAGTACACCTTGTTTCTCTATTGGGAGAAACCAACTGGAAGATTCTATATTGTAAAGATATCAACTCTCTTCAAATAATCTAAAAATTCAGTGCAAGTTCTATTAAAATTGCAACAGCTAGTTTTTAACAGACAGTGACACACCAATTCTAATATATATATGCAAATACCAAAGGCCAAGAATATCTAATGCAATCTTGAAGAACAAACAAGTTTAAGAATGTTTACTACCAGATATCATTATTTAATACATTTAATTCTGTGTGGTACTGCTGTGAGAACAGACTATATGTACTTACTTAATTTTGACAATGGTGCCACTTCAGTCAAGTAGGGAGTAGATGATCTAGAAATACATATACCCTACAAGTGTTTGAAGTCAGAAGCAAGCTGGTCCTTGGTGAGGGGCTGGTTGGGAAAGGGTTAATGACTGGGCAGGAGCATGATGGAAGCAAGTAGGGTAATGTTCTAATTCCTGATCTGGGTGTTAGTAGCATGGTATGCTAACTTAAAAAAAAAAAATCCATCAATTTCTAGTGCTAGTGCAACTGTTGAATCCCAGGGCAGTTCTATTTTTAACTTTTTGAGGAAACTCCATACTGTTTTCCTGAGTGACTATACAAGTTTGAATTCCCACCAACAGTGTAAGAGGATTCCCCTTTCTCCACACTACTAGGTATTTACCCAAAGGATACGAAAATACTGATTTGAAGGGATACATGCTCGCCGATGTTTATAGCACAATTACCAACAATAGCCAAATTATGGAAAGAGCCCAAATGTTCATCAAGTGACGGATAAAGATTTGATATATACATACAATGGAACATTACTCAGCCATAAAAAAGAATGAAATTTTACCATTTGCAATGATGTGGGTGAAGCTAGAGTATATTATGCTAAGTGAAATGAGTCAGAGAAAGACAAATATGATTTCATTCATATGTGGAATCTAAGAAACAAAACAGATGAATGTAGGGAAAAAGGAAGAGGGGCAAACCAGAAAAGATACACTTAACTCTAGAGAACAAACTGAGGGTTATTGGACAGGAGGTGGGTGGGGGGGATGGGCTAAATGGGTAGTGGGTGTCTGGTGTTGTATGTAAGTGATGTATCATGAAATTCTACACCTGAAATTAATATTACACTGTATGTTAACTAACCAGAATTTAAATAAAAACTTGAAAGGAGAAAAAAATTACTCATTCCATTCTACTGCAAAATCTTACTTCTGTGAATTTTCCTAGGGGACTATCAGAGATATACACAGAGACATGTGACAAGAATACCCAATTCTGTCATTTATACTAGTGAAAAACTGAAACAAAATCCCTCAAATGGAATAAATTATACCCAAGTAATTGGATATTTTGCATCCTTTAAAGTACACACTTTGAAAAACATTCTATTTTGAAAATATTCATGATATGTTAATTGGTAAAAGTTATACAACCCACATAAATTAGGTCTTTGATTTTCTGTATATATTTGGCATATCAGTATCTATCATCTATCTTTTTATCTCTATTTTTAAATGATTGGAAATACATAAAACTATTAACCATAATTTTTTGGAGGTGTTACCAATTAAAGATCATTTTTATGTAATTGTTGATATATTTTGGCATTTTATAAGGTTACTATACAGACTACTACAAACTTTTTTTATGTTTTAAATGTTAATTAAAAATAAATAAATGGGTAATACTGCTTGGGTGTCTGGCTATCCCTCTAAAATATCTGCTACAATAAAATTACCATTTTGACTTAGATTTTCAATATACTTTAGGTATGATATGACAGCTTTTACTTATATTAGCTTCTTTAATCTCATCCATAATCCTATGAAATATATATATTTTTCCTACAACTGACAAATGAGGCAATTAAGGTTCACAACTATAAATATTATTCCTAAAGTTACTAGTAAGTCACAAAAATACAGCACTAAACATCTGTGTTTTCCTGACTCCAAATTTTAACTTTCCTTTTCTCTTACCTGCCAAAACATACTTTCTCTAATCTTTCAAAATCTAATGTATTATTTGATAAATGGAGTACTGAAATTCATACTTTTCAAAAGCTTTTAATATTTATCAGAATAATCTGTATCCATATTGCTTATTACTATTAATGAGATATATGCATTTAAAAGTAAACTTTAATATAACCAATACAAGTGAAATTCATGTATATAAACATACCAAAAACAAAAAAAGTACTATTTGACATTTGTTAATTCAAGACTATTATATAGGGATTACAAGGTAAATTAGGATGCTTACTGAATAAATTTTTGGATGATGAGTAACCCAAACCCCTGATTAAATGATCTTCATGCAATTGTAGTATCTTCTACATTTGGTAGATTTGTCATCCATTTTATTTTTTATTTATTTATTTATTTTTTTAATTTTATTTTTTATAAACATATATTTTTTCCCCAGGGGTACAGTGTCATCCATTTTAAAATAGAGACATAGATAGGCACAAAATTAGACACATAGATCAATGGAACAGAATAAAGAACCCAGAAATGGACCTGCAACTGTATGGTCAGCCAATCTCTGACAAAGTCAAAAAAGTATATCCAGTGTAAAAAAAGACAGTCTCTTCAACAAATGGCCTTGGGAAACCTGGACAGTGACATGCAGAAGAATTAAACTGGACCACTTTCTTATACCATATACAAAAATAAATTCAAAATGGATGAAAGACGTAAATGTTATACAGGAAACCATCAGAATCCTAGAGGAGAAAATGTCAGCAACCTCTTTGAACTCAGCTGCAGCAATTTCTTACTAGACACATTATGGAGGCAAGGGAAACAAAAGCAAAAATGAACTACTGGGACCCCATCACGATAAAACTTTTGCACAGAGAAGGAAATAATCAACACAACTAAAAGACAACTGATGGGATGGGAGAAAATATTTGCAAACGACATTATCAGAAAAAGAGTTAGTATTCAAAATCTATAAAAACTTAACAAACTCAGCACCCAAGAAACAAACAATTCAGTTAAGAAATGGGCAGAAGATGTGAATAGGCATTTCTCCAAAGAAGACAACCAAATGGCCAACAGACACATGACAAGATGCTCAACATCATTAGTCATCAGGGAAATACAAATAAAAATCACAATGAGATACCACCTCACACCAGTCAGAATGGCTAAAATTAACAACTCAGGAAACAACAGTTGTTGGCGAGGATGTAGAGAAAGGGGAACCCTCCTACACTATAAGTTGGAATACAAACTGGTGCAGCCACTCTGGAAAACAGTATGGAGGTTCCTCAAAAAGTGAAAAATAGAGCTCTGCTATGACCCACCAATTGCACTACTGGGTATTTATCCAAAGGATACAAAAATGTTGATTCAAAGGTGCACATGTACCCCAGTGCTGATAGCAGCATTATCAACAATAGCCAAAGCATGCAGAGAGCCCAAACATCCATCAACTGATGAATGAATAAAGAAAAGGTGATATATATACAATGGAATATCACTCAGTCATCAAAATGAACGAAATCGTGTTACTTGCAATGATGTAAATGGAGGTAGAGGGTATGCTAAGTGAAATAAGTCAGTCAGAAAAAGATAAATATCATATGATTTCACTCATATGTGGAATTTAAGAAACAAAACAGATGAACATAGGGGAAGAAAGGAAAAATAAAGTAAAATAAAATAAAATAAAACAAAATAAAAAAGAGAGGAAAGCAAACCATAGAACACTCTTAACTATGGAGGACAAACTAAGGGCTGCTGGAGGGGAGGTGGGAGGGTGGATACGCTAAATGGGTGATTGGCATTAAGGAGGGCTTTTGCTGGGATGAGCACTGGAGGTTGCATCTAAGTGATGAATCACTAAATTCTACTCCTGAAAGCAAGAATACACTATATAGTAACTAACTCGAATTTAAATGAAAAATAAAATAGAGACATAGACAAAATAAGTTGTTATAATAAATAAAAATGGTAAGAGAGAATTGTAAATTCAAATACCTAGCAATTTTCATGATAAATTAGCATTATTTCCAAAGAATTTAATGATAAATGCTAAATTCTGAACCTTTCATACTTAAAAATATGGATGATACCTGGTTGAATTTTAGCTCAATTTAAAAATTTCTATCTCATACAATTCCAAACTAAATACCAGGTGAATGAAATTTTGATGTAAAAAAACAAAGCCATACAAATAATGAAAATATGGATAAATATTCTTACAATTTTGATGTAAAAGTTGTAATTTTCATTTTAAAACCATAAAGTGACTGCTTTATATTCATAACAATCTAAAACTTCCTTACATTAAAAAAATCAAACAAAAGAAAAATCAAAACTGAAGGCAATCTGCCTTAAATGCCTTGACAGACACTCAAGATAAAACCACTCTCACAGATCAATAGGAAAAAGACAAATACTCAACAGAAAAAAAAATGAACAAGGATTGCAAACGACAATTTATGAAAGAACTATAACTGACCTACAAGTCTATTAGGACTGTTTAACTTCACTAGAAACCACAGAAATCAAACTCAAACAGTGAGGTGTAAGGTTGTACCTATTGATTTGGCAAAGATTTTTTTTTTCTTAAACTTCTTGTATTACAGTACAGCGGTGTCATGTAATAGCAATACTGCAAGCATTCAGGCCCTCTCAAAAAGTGCTAGAGCGTAAGGTGGACTATCCCTCTGGGAAGGTTAGGGCTAGGAGTGGATTAGGTAGAGTTTTGCAATATATATTCAAATATAAGCATATTCTCACACTTAGACCAGAAATTCAACTTTTCATATTTTATCATAAGGCAACAATGATGTGTACACATGTTAAATCACAAGAATATTTGCCACAGCCTCACTTATAGATGGGAAACATCGGAAATTGCTTCCACACTCATCAATAGGGTATGAGTTAAAAGTTAGGGAACTTCCATCCAGTTAAATACTCTGTGGATGTATAATAAGTGACGTGCATGTATATTTAGTAATAGGGAAAACATACGTGGTATGTCAAAAGTTTTAATTTATGGGTAATAGGTCATCTTTTCTCAGTTGCATTTTTTTTATTTTAAAGATTTTATTTATTTATTTGACAGAAAGAGAGAGAGAGAAAGCACAAGCATGGTGAAAGTGAGAGGAGAAACAGGCTCTCCACTGAGCAGGGAGCCCAAGGTGGGGCTTTATCCCAGAACCCTGGGATCATGACCTGAGCGGAAGGCAGACATTTAACCAACTGAGCCACCAAGGCGGCCCTCTCACTTGCATTTTTAATTTGTCTGCAATGAACATGAACTAATTTAAATCAGAAAATGGCTGTCTTAAATCTAGGTATACATACATACTTGTCTTGTAGAAATAGATGGTTTGTTGTAGTCCTTACAATGCTCCAAGCAGTAGTCTGTTTTTTTTTTTTTTAACACATAGCAACATCTAATTGTAACAACACTATGATGTAGGTACTATTATTATCTATATTTTACAGGTGAAAATTTGACAAAGGGAGGCTAAGTGATTTGCCCAAGTTTACACAGACAGTGATAACCCAGCTAGCCTTTGAACCCAAGAAGTCAAGCTCAGAAATGCGTGCACTTATCCACTGTACTACTTTGCCTTCCATTCCTCTTAGCAACAGGACTTTGAGGAAACATACTGAAAAGAGCACAAAAGAAAGTCTACTTTCTTTCACAGCAGTTCTTGGAATAAATTTCCTCAGTTACTTATTGGATCTTACACAATTTCTTCCTAACTTTGAAAGTATGTGGGATGATGAAGTCTTATTGTCCTTGCAACTACTAAATTCAACTTCCGAAATTGCCCCTCGTTTTATTCTCATGCTTACATAGTATGACTGATTCCCAATTGTCTCCCAATTCTTAGGCTTGCCTTTTGAAAAAAAAAATGCCCCTCAACAGTCTGACCTCATCTGACCTTACTATTCACATCTTTCTAATAACAAAACTCCATTTTGGTAAAATGGTGATCTCACTATTCTGGGCATGCCCCCTGACTGGCTTCTTTTCCTCTGTCATTGTCTACTCTACCATTAAAATGTCTTCTTTTTCCTCAGTAAAATATCTCTTTTCCTAATTGACACATATAAAACCTTTTCCATTCTTCATGTTTTGGGTAATGAAAGTGCCATCTTCTCAGAAAAGATTGCCTAATCCCTCCGGATGGAAATAATTATTCTTTCTAATAAACTGTAGCATGTATTATCCGTGCTACTTCATCAGGCCCTGTCAGGTACTGCTTTTTTTCTTTATTTTACTAGTCTCCTTCCACTTGTATCTTCTTCCCTTACGTTTCCCTGAATGCTTGACAACACACACACCCAGCACTACTAGCACACCACACACATTATACAGATATAACTATGATTGAATGCTTCATCTTTGTATACACTTTCTCCTAGGTGGTATAGCACTTGTTAAATGAACAACCACACACACCAATCATTTTCTAATAGAACAAAGAAGACAGAAAGTAAAGCTGAGGATTAAAAGCAGCATTCTCTTCAGAGGGCTTATATTCTCATATATGTTGTACTTATAATTCTGCTTTTTACTTTAGTCAATATGTGAATGCCCAAGATCACTAGAGCAGCAAGAACAGGTCTTGCCTGGCAGCTAGGCTGGTGAAATATGATTTGAGTACACCTGAGTATGAAAGGGTAGAATCTAGTCAGTCAAGAAGACTAAGAAACACAGGTAGAAGACTCATTTCTTGACATATTTCTGTTGTTATTGTTGTCAGTTATGTTGATGTCATAGATTCTGGAGCTGGAGAAGAGATGAGATATGTATTAATTACAGCACTGGCAGAAACATTGCCTGTGCAATTAATTCAATGAATAGTCACTTAGTAACTATTTTTCTTCCAACCACTGCCCTATATATTATCCACAAATGTATTGTTTTTTTAATTGATTCAAGCTGCTCATTGTATAGCTAAGTATAAACCTTCACTGCCAACAACCCCACCATACCTTGAATGACAACTAAATAACAGTGCACTCTGAATGCATCTTAAACAAATACTGCCTTGCCACCAACCAGAGTAATTCTTAAAATCCTTCCAAAATTTAGTAATACTAATTGAATAATGCAAGAGACCATTATCATGTTCTGGATAAAATGCATCCGTTATGAAACATTTGGGGACCTCATTTCATCTTGCATATTTTTCTACCTCAATAAATTAAAACTACTGGGGAACCAGAACTTAGGAATGATATATTTTCTGGCACAATCCTCAATTATTTTTTATAACTGGTCTCATAGTAAAGTATCTCTCACTAGGAGGTCATTTATTTTCTCTCCCTCTGGAAATTTAATAAAATAATAATGAATATTAAAGTGAATAATACATTATGGTTATATGCCATCGGGCATTTAAAAATAATAAATCCATGTACAATTTTGAACTGACCAATTATAATTTATTTTCAGGACAGTCTCTCTCCAATGGCATAGCTATTGGGATTTCCCTTGAAACGTAAGTGGATTTTCTTTTCTTTTCTTTTTTTTTTCTTTTTAAAGATTTTATTTATTTATTTGATAGAGATCTCAAGTAGGGGGAGAGGCAGGCAGAGAGAGAGAGAGATAGGAGGAAGCAGGCTCCCCACTGAGCAAAGAGCCCGATGTGGGGCTCAATCCCAGGACTCTGGGATCACAACCTGAGCCAAAGGCAGAGGCTTTAACCCACTGAGCCACCCAGGCGCCCCTGGATTTTCTTTTAAAACATGTGGTTATTGGGGCACCTGGGTGGCTTAATGGGTTAAAGACTCTGCCTTCAGCTCAGGTCATGATCCCAGGGTCCTGGGATCGAGCCACAACAGACTCTCTGCTCAGCGGGGAGCCTGCTTCCTCCTCTCTCTCTGTCTGCCTCTCTGCCTACTTGTGATCTCTGTCTGTCAAATTAAAACAAACAAACAAACAAAAAACCATGTGGTTATTAAGTATAGTGTTTCAAGATCTGTATTTTCTATATTGTTTTCAGTTTTACCTGAATGTAAGAGTATAATCTCCTGTCAGAACATGGTGTGTATTAGTTTCATTGCATAACCACTTCATTAGCACACTTGGATTTTGTTATTGTTGCTAAAGTTCTGAAACACATAATACATGATGAAGTAAATGAACAGTCCTAGGGAGATTTCAAAGTCAGTAAAATTTGATGTACAATAAATAGGTTTGCCATCCTTGGAAACTGGGCCCTTATTACCACACTAAACCCATATTGGCTTTTAAATAAACCTTGGTGTTCATGAGCAGTATTTTCCTTCATTAATTTCTCAGTTAGCAAATAAGCAAATAACTCTGTAGTAAAATAATCCTTAATAATATGCATAATAGTTCTTGGAAAAAAAATGTTTTTTGACTGTTCACCTTGATTTAAACCTACCCTACCCTAACATTAGGTAACCAGCTCTGTAATGGCTCCCAGAGGCATTAGACAAGTAAAATGAATTGGTGAAATTGATTTGACCAAACTTCAATAGCTATCATTTATCTTCTAAAATGGATTTGATAGAGATTTACACCCACTTGACTATCCACCTACTCACATACTCTTTACTACATAATGTGATTTTGATCACATACTGTTTAAACTCTAAGGATATTAAAACATACAAAGAAGTTAACACATAATTTATACAACACATACCACAAAATGTGTTGGTAAAAATTAACCCCACATTTTTCTCCCTCCTTCACTCCCATCTCATACTCATTCCAGAACAAGGAAAGAACTACTTTATTCTCACACTCTCTTGTCAGCAGTCTTTGCTCTTATTTGCTGAAGGGACCAGAGTGGCAGCCTGGCTGATATACATAAAGGTGCTCTGGATGGTTAGGAAACACTGGTTTTTTATTTTGTGTGTGTGTGTTTTGTTTGATCACCGAAAACTAAGCCAGGATCTGTGTAAATCTACCCAAGCAACAAGAGTCATAACAAATTATAATAGTTTGATATTTATTAAGATCATCCTTGAACTGTCAGGAAAAAGTACCTATTTTATTTATTATTTTATTTTATTTTATAGGGAGAGAAAGAGAAAGAGCGGGGTGGGGGAGGGGCAGAGGGAGAAGGAATGAGAGAATACTAAGCAAGCTCTACACCCAGCACAGAGCCCAATGTGGAACTCAATCTCACCACTTGGGGATCAGGATGTGAGTCAAAATCAAGAATCAGATCCTTAACCAACTAAGCCACGCAGCTGCCCCCAGATTAGCTATTTTAATAACAGAAGTTTTAAAAACCAGAGTCTTCTCCTGTGTTAACATACAAATCATTACATTTCAGAATATAATTACTAGAGAAAAATGGTGAAAAACACACTGCATGATCACATATCCTCAATTTTAGAAATTCCATTAGAAACAATATAACAATTTAAACATAACTTTAAACTTAAATTATTAATATTAAATACAATTTTTTAAAATCAGTTCCTCAGTTGTAGTTGTTATCTTTCCAATGCTCAAAAGCCACAATTTCTTGGTCAGCACAGGCAGAGAACATATCCATCACTGCAAAGGGTTATCTTGGACAGCGCTAGAAGCCATACTACAGTGCTTGCTTGAGGACTGATGTACCTAAAAGCCTTAACAATCCTTGTGATTTCTTTTTAAAGTAGAACAAAATATTTTAGAAAAAAATCCAGGAGTGCTCAAGTACATAAACAAATGTGACAGTTTTGAGGACATGACAATGTATTGCTGCTTTTAATCTCAACAGTTTCTGGTAGAAAGTTTGTTGTTTTCCTAACACTCATCCTCTAAAAGAAAGAAAATCACCACATTGAAAAAAGACTTCTATTTCTTTCCCTTCCTCTGAATGAATCATTTTATTGTGTTTAAAAATATCAAGATTAAAAAATATTTTTGTAACAAATGGCATAATCTGCATAACTCACATCTATATATTCTCTGTTCAATAGTCTGTTTGTTAATGGAGGCATTATTCTTCTTTATACCATGAAGTAAATGCATATTGCATTATCCATGAAATGAAATATGCCTATGAAGAAAATCGAAGTCCCCAGGAGTTTTAATCTTACTGATAAATAAGAAACTAATGTAATATAAAATAGTTATTCCTGGAAATAGGGTTGTTTGGGGTGTGTTTGTTTTGAACACAAAAAGGAGAGGATGTGTCTTTGGTGTATGTTAAGATGAAGCCTTACTAGCTGTGCAGACATAATGAAGAAAGGGAATAAAACCCAAGGGTGTGTAGCTTTCTTCCGGCTAGCCAGAAGAGAAGAAGAGCACAGACAGAAATTTGAAAAAGAAGACAAATCGGATTTCTTTGGAGAAAACGAAAAACAAAAAACAAAAAAAATTTGAGCAGAACGCAAGGCCCAAACTACTTATTTTTCTGCCAGTATTGTTGCTATCAGCCCATTTGAACAAGTCTAGGCCAGGGGGCAGCAAAGTCTGGCTCATGAATCAAATCCAGCTGCCACTTGTTTTTATACAGTCTGAGAGCTAAGAATGACTTTTTTTTTTTTTTACATTTTTAAATAACAGTTAAAAATCAAAAGACACATGACACATGGAAATTATGCGAAATTCAAATCCGCGTCCATGTATAAAGTCATACTGGAACCCTTCTGCGCTCATTCTTTATATATTACCTCCGGCCTTACACTAGCAAGGCAGCCCAGAGCAGTCACAGGCAAAACCTTATGGCCTACAAAGCCTAACGTAATGACCATCTATGCCTTCACAGGGTTTGTCGACCCTGCTCTGGAGGACCATGGAGTTGCTGACTCAGTCTCCTATCCTTCTGAGTCTTTTCCCTGCCTGTCTCCCAGAGGTGCTTTAAGGGGTGGGTGGCTGAGGGAGGTGCCCAGAGTTCAATGTAAGAGAAAAACTTTTAAACTCAGCATCCATGAACTCCTGCCTCCTGGGCAAACCCCTAGGGTAACTTTGAAAATATATGAGGACAGCAACCTCCATAGGAAATTAAAAAAAAAATTCTATCACCCTCCTGATCTGTTGTTGAGGGAGTTTCTGTGGCTAGTATTTGCAAATACCAGATTTGGCAGGGCCATTCCCCCCTGGGACCAGCTAGCTCAAGCTTGCAAGGGTAGCCAGCTGAAACTGGGACCTCAATATCATAAGCGACAAGTGTCTAGCCAGACTGAATTATCTATATTATTATTTAACTCTAAAATCTTTCCATTTAGTTTCCCAGAAGTTATATGATTCAGAAAAAGCAAAAGAAAATGGAACAAAGAACCTAAAAAATGATAATGATGAACCAACATAAAAGCCGGAAGAACAAATTAAAAAAATATTGTTATTATATCTTGTAAATTACTGTTAGCCTTGATGAGCCCTGAACTGCTCTGGGCAACATGCTTGCCACTAGCTGCATGGGGCTACTGAGCCCCAGGAAAGTGGCTATTTGGAACAGAGAATGAGAATACATGTAAAATACAAAGTGAATTTCAAAGACTTTGTACAAAACATTTTAATATTTTTATACAGATTAAAATGTCAAAATGATATCATTTTAGATACATTGAGTTAAAGAAAATATATTATTAAAATTACTTTCACCTATTTATTTTTACATGTTAGCATAGCTATTAGAACATTTAAAATTATATACATGGCTTGTGTTATATATTCCATTTGACAGCACTGGTATAGAATAGTGCTATGTATCTAGAAATGGCAAAAAAAAAAAAACCACTAAATGAAAGAAAATCCACGTATGTAATGAAAGTCGCATGACCTTTAGTATGTAAGTTTCTCATTTTAAGGAAAAGTAAGAGGTGAAGTTTTTTTTATGAATAGAAAATCAAGTTCTTTTTGCCTCCACTAAATAAATGCTGAATAAATATTTTAAGCAAGCGGTATGAAGGAACAATGGTGAGCTTGTCTCGGATGGGTCCAGCTGTCCCCAGTATGCTTCCCACACTCACAGGGATGAAGCAACCTCCTGTGTATTAATTCCATTTTTTTATTTGCTGGCTTCCATGTTTCACTGAGTGTGCCAGCTAAGGCCCCTGGGATTATCTCCCAACCATGTGGTACCTAGAAACCAGGGCTGTGTAGCTTCATCTGCACATCACTGCTCTGTCTGACTATTTTGGCCTCCAGGCTGTACACGTAACTCTGTTTTTCACCTATGTCCTGTCATGAGGGGTGGGCACTGAGCAAAGGCACAGCTACACACAGAATATGTTATTGTCACATAAGAGAAAAGGAAAAGCAGGGAGGAGAGAAACACAGACCAGGGTCCTCCCAGGTCTCAGATGAGGCAGCCTGGTGGTGGTTTCCTCTGCATGAGGGCTGAGCAGAACAACCCCAGGGGAAGGAAGAGAGGTCTGTGGCTGGGAAAGGGGCACCAAAGTCGGAAAATGTGAATCAATCTGGCATTGGGATAAGGGATGATAATGGAGGACTGGAAGTCAAGGGACCCAGGTTCTAATACCACCTCTGCCTCTATTTGCATCATCTGGGGCCATTTGGTCAGTATCTCTGGCGCGTCATTTTCTCAAGTGAAAAATGCAAAGACTGGACGAGACTAACTCCGAGGTGCTTTCTCTAGCTTGAATGTTCTATGAATAAATTTCATCTCTGGCAGAGAAGAGAGCAACGTACACAGCCCTGAGTGTATCCCTGAGTTTAAAGGAGACAAAGACTGTGTGTTGGCCTGACACCTGAATGCCTGGGAACATAAAAGATGTTCTCTGAGGGTTTATTAGGAGCCTTTGACATAGGCCTGAAATGTGGAAAATCCCGTAACAACAGGATACCTTGTCACCCTAAGCAGATGTAAGCTTAATTTTCCTCACAGCAAGATAATGAGCAATATAATAGAGCCTAACAAAGCAATTTTGGATACAGGCTTAACACAATCAACTGCCATGGCGTTTCAGTCATTTATTTACAGGATTGAAACAACTTTTCTCCAGAGCCAGGATTCCTGCCAGATAATCCATGTCATGGACTGTAGTGCAACAAGCAACACCAAATGGCTAACAACTCTTCCAGCTTTGCTGGTGCAGGAGGTATGTCTCCCAGCTCCAGCAAAGGGGGCAGCTACATTCCTGACGATGTGGCAACACGTCAAGCTCTGGTTTCCAAGAGAGAGCTGAGACACAGTTGCTCTCAGACCCTGGAAGCCACCACTTTCAGGGGCAAGTGAGATAAATCTAGAGTATTTCAAATCCCAAGATGCAGAAGACAACAGAAGTTTGAGGGCATCAGGACAGTGTTAAACTTAAAGGAAAAAAAAAAAAAAGAAAACACATTCTTTTGAAAGGCAAATACAGAACATGTTCCTAACTTCTCTAGTCCTGATTCATTCCCCAGAGGCTATACACTGAGGTGGAAACCCTTCTGATACAGACACACACACATACACACACACATACACGCACACACCTGCCCCTTAGAGCCACTCTGCTGGACACACGTTTTTATTTTTCCAACGTGATGAGACTCTTAAAACCAAAGATACAGTGATGCTTTCTAATGACCATTTCAACTAAGGCTGGAATTAGAACTATAAAGTTGAAGTCATGTAATTTATCATCACTTTTATGTAAATTACTCAGGATTCCAGAGTGCATTAATTCATATATTTGTCACAGGTGAACCATGATTTTTTTTTAAAGTTGTGAAACTGTTTCCAATCATTAAAAATCACCATTGAATTACTTAATGGTTAAAACAAAAACGATTTAGGGCCTTTTATATGCCAGACGGTGTGCTAGGTAATTTTTTTGTTCCTTCAATGAGCACTTATTCGGGAAAAAAAGAAAGACATTTATCCACATAATTAGATTACCAGGTGATGAGTACCTTAATGAAGACCAACACAAAGCCCTCTGAACGCATGGAGTCTTGAGGGCCCATGTCTTGTGGAAGAAGAACTGAGTCAAGTGGCAGCAGGGCAAGACAGATTCAGAGATGAGACCTTAATCGAGTTGTGTGTTATTGGCTTAACTAGCAAAAACCAATCTGGGCAGCCCACGGGGGGAAACAAAAAGGTGAGTGAGATACTGGCTCTAGCTTCACAATGTGTGGGAAATAGTAAAGAGTTACTTATGACTTGGGTTGCCAGGTGAAAAACAGGATGCCTGCTTAAATTTGAATTTTAGATAAATAATGAGTAATTTTTAGTCCTATTTTGGGGCAGGATTTGGGACACACTTGTACTAAAAACAATCTGGGCTTTCTGTATTTTGATTCACTAATTCTTGCAACCCTAGTCATGATGGGAATGTAGAATAAAATAGTGGCAGACGTGTGAGGTCTGAAAGGTTTTGTGCACCATCATGGGGAGTATGGACCTTATGCTATAGGGATAAACACGTTTAAATAGAGTTGCAACAAAGCAGACTTCAGAGGGATTTGAGTAAAAGGGGTATGTGAAGCTATTAAGAAGCCACACCCCAATAAAAGCATGACCAGAGCCCATACTGCTTTGCAAATATCTCACCTGGAATAGACACTTGGTTGTTGGTATCACCTTTAACCTGGATGGAATGTGATGGATAGTTCCTTTGCACATTACCAACATCTCTCAACTTACTCTGCCTCAGAGGATTCTCCAGAGTTGGAAGTACTTTTTCCGGGATTTCCCCTTTTTCTGCTTCACCAACCCTATCCTCTTACTACTATTTCTTTTCTCTTTTTCTTTTCTTTCTCTCTTTTTTTTTAATAAGTAGGTTCCATGCCCAGCTCAGAGCCCCAGCTAGGGCTCGACCTCATAACCCTGAGATCAAGACCTGAGCCAAGATGAAGAGTCAGAGAGTTGGATGCTTAACCAACCAAGCCTCCCAGACTTCCCTCCCTACTACTCCTGAGGATCAACATTCTTGTTTTCAATTTCTTAGGTTCTGTTCTTGAGTTCACTTTAAGCAAGAGATTATCCATCTTCACTTCTGTCGAAAAGCAAGGATAAATAGTTTTTTATTTATTTGCAAGCTATCTGTTTTTCTTAATGATTTTTGAGTGTTCCCTAGAAGCAGACGTTGGTACAGCTAGATTGAAAATCTTCCTTAGTCACTGTACATGATAACTTGAAATGATCCCAAATTTTATAGTTTATATGTGGAAGGAACATGATAGCATCTTCCAAAATTTGACAATAATTCTAGTAATTTACACAGCATCACCAATAATGATCATGCACATGAAAGGACCTTTCTAAAATCTCAAGAATAAAGGTCAAATGCCAATGAACCATGCCAGGGGAAAGACCAAATTATCTTTTGCTTCTCTCCCATGAAAAGGTGCTGCCAAGGAGATTGGGAAAGAAGTATGACATGGTATTATATATTGTAGTTCTACAGAGCAGTTAATTACTAGAAAATATTGTGCTACTTTTCTCAATTTTGTGGTATATGTGGTATCTATCAACTTCTTTCAGAAACTGTCAGGATTTCTTTTCTCTTTGTAAGTACTCATGTTCATCCCTAAATTTTTTATTTGTACTGCTGCATTTTTTTGACTTAAAGAAGACTACCAAAGTAGAATATACTTTAAGCTCCACATAACCTGGATCTACTATTACTTATACTTTGTTTAGTACAGAAAATGATTTTATCCTGTATCTCCAAATAATCAATTTGGTATAGGCACTGTTAAAATGGTGGTTTTTTTTTCTTTTAGTTTGAAGACTCTTATTTCTTACAGATGTATAAATAAAAATAAATTGACACAAATATGAGGTTATCTAGGACTTAAAACTACTTTTGTATGTTTTTAGTATTAGTTTAGTTTTGTGTTTGCTCTAACTTGTTTTCAGCTTTATTGAGATACAAGTGACAGATGAATTTGAGATAACTGAACCGTATAATGTGATAATTTGATATATGTACATATTGTGAAAATATTCCCCCCATTGAGTTCACTAATAAATTCATCACTTCAAATGTTTACATTTCCCCTCCTCTGCTGATAAGACTTAAGTTCTGGGGCTCCTGGGTGGCTCAGTGGGTTAAGCTTCTGCCTTCTGCTCAGGTCATGATCCCAGGGTCCTGGGATTGAGTCCCGCATCGGGCTCTCTGCTAGGTGTAGAGTCTGCTTCCCCCTCTCTCTCTGCCTGCCTCTCTGCCTACTTGTGATCTCTCTTGGTCAAATAAATAAATAAAATCTTAAAAAAAAAGACTTAAGTTCTACCCTCAACAAATTTCAACTACACAACACAGTGTTATCAACTGTGTATCAACAATGAATTGGCTCAGGACACTTTAAAAATCTTCTCTTAAGGAATGATGATTTAAATAATCCCTGAGGGTTTTATATTTAGTCTGCCGCCATTAAATTCAGGTGATCTCATAATTACTCATCATGCAACAGGTTGTAACATGTAAAGTAACAATTTAGAGGCTGGTATAGAACAGCCAAGAATAAAAGTTTAATTTTTATGCATCATTTCTTCAGGAAAACACACCACAAGGGGAAATAGCTTTGAATAAGTTCAGTGAGGGTTGCCATTTAGTTAATTAACTTAGCCATTTTCATTAGCAGGCTCAATATTGACTTTAGAATAATGTCTGCTTAATTTCCTTCAAGCAATGAATATGTATGAAACATTGTCAAAGGTAAAGTAAAAATAAAAACAATATTAGGTAAAAAATAAAAATTAAGTTAGTGAATTATGTCAGAAAATTACACGGAGTATGTTCGGAACTTACATTCAGTTGCAGCATGTCCTTCCAAACTTTTAAGATATGACCTTGGCATAGATACATTATTTCAGCTGCCTAGTACAGGATTTGTAATAATCTCAATTTTATAAGAAAGTGTATTTCTAAATTGGTTGGAGAAGACTAAAACAATGCATAAATCTAGTCCACTGAATATAATTTTCTGCTTCAACTGAGAATCTAGTCTTCCGAAAAAACAGGCATACTTTAACCTTTTTCGGCCACATTCGTTTTTATGTGTCTGCATATTAGAATAAATAAAATCAACAGGCTCCTATTGATTTTTGGAGGGAGAATTCTCATCTCTAAGATTTAAAGAAAGCAAAGTCCATCAAAGCCAACTGATGAACAAATACATTATGAAAATTGAAGAAAGTAATAACATAAAAATAAAGGATAAATCCTAATGTATTTCTGAAATGTGACAATATTTTTCAAATCTGGATTTTGTGTCCCTAACAGTTAAAATGTGGGAGGGCCTATAAAATCATGTTTAATTAATTGTGTCAATAAACATTCCATAGTGCAATGATCTTTTTAACTACAATATTCTTAATCAGAACCCATAGCAGAATCAACTGGTTAAGGGTTTTTATTTTGTTTTGTTTTAACATGCATATTTAAGCTCTACACCAGAGAATCGAATTCAGCAAATGCATAAAAGTCTTGATGTCTATATCTAATTTTTGTATTTTTAATATGTAAATAGATGCCTGGATCCGAGGAGCACACATATTCCTGCTACACTCCCGATGAAATAAAATGGCTATTAGTAAGTAAATTAGACTATTTCTGTTAACTTTCTGTTCCCAGTCTCAATCTGGTCTCACCTCAAATTCACTAAGTTTAAAACTCAAGTCAAGTGCAGTGTAGTAAAACAAATAACTTCAAGGTGAGAGGCCTCAGGTTAATGATCTACTTTACCACTTTGGAAGCTATGGGTTCTCAGTCCTGTTGGGTAACCTCTCTTAAACCCATTTCCTCTTGTGTATAACAAAGCCCATAATTCTTAAAGTACCTATACTTTGCAGTTCTCTTTCCTCCTGCTTCCTGTTCTCCCATATGTAATTCACTCCAGAGCCTCCCTTTATCTTGCATCATAAATAATGGCTCTTAATCCAGTCTTGCCTTTCATATTCCCAGAGTAAGAGGCTAGCTCAAGCCCCAATTGCCTGGGCTGTCGGAAAAAAATCTCAAATTGGTTTGTAAACCTCCAGTCTCTACCAGCTATAATTCAACTTCTGCACTGCCACCAGATGGAGTTTTCGAAAATAAAACTTAATTCTTAACAAGGAGTTCCTCCTCTCTAGATACATTTACCAGGCTTTTTTGCACGTGCACGCAGGGGAAAGGGCCAACTACCCATGTTCCTCCAGAGATTCTGATGTGCTCTACCAGAGAGACATACCATCTACCCAGCAGAGCCAAAGCTTTCTATCATGAACTGGTTATTGGGGGGGGGGGGGGTGGAATAGAGCAGATCACTTATCTCCCTGAGGTGGGCTGATGCTAGGAGAAGTTGTGTCTATTAATGGGACAGATGTGTGCTCTCTAGTCATTAATGGCCACCATGGCTCTTACTCAGAAGACAAAGATTCAAAGTCCCTTAGCTTGGCAGATAAAGATTTCCAAATTTCTGCCCAAGCGTGCCTTTCCAATTTCTAACAGAATCACTTGAATGTATTTAGGTGTAGTCCTGCTGTAATATTTTGTTTATAATTTTTCCAGCCAGAATAAGCTTTCTTCTTTCCTTGAGTGCTTCAAAACCAACCTCAGACAAGAACAGTATCTGCATGAAAGCTTCCCTTAACGTTGTGTACCAAGGCCACTTTGCTACCTCTGTAGTATTTTTGAGAAAATTTTTGCCTGTCCTTGGACATCTCCTGTGTTGCTGTCCTCTGTTACGATCTCAAGTATCTCCATAGGATTATCTTTGCAGCTAGACTAAAAGGCCATGGCAAGCTCATGGAGCGCTACTCTCTTTTCTACCTCACTGTAATCCATACTCTTTTTAAGTATCCATTTAGTCTGGTATGCACAAAATAAACATTCAATTACTTATTCCTATCTAATGAATTCATTCTGAAAACTAGTATTTCTGTCAATCACCAATCAATCAACCAACTTCAAACTAACTCCTCTTCATTAGAGAGGACTAGCATTCTCAGTAGCAAAGTGGTAATTATTAACACTGGCAACCTGATAAAATATTCACCCCTTAACTCTAGCCTTCTGAGGTTAATTTTTAAACCTCTTTTGATATGCAAAGTTCAGTGAGAAAGTGAACACTGTCAGCACTTAACAACATGCTAATCTTAAACAAGGTGAGTTAACCTTGCTGAACCTGGATTTCTTTTTCTGAACAAGGGAGACAAAACCCATCTCCCACAACTCCGGTGAGACTCAAATGAGCCAAAGTATGGGAAACATGGTGAAATATATCCAGGCTTATAAACTGTGAAGTTCTGAGACATTCTAGAGATGATGGTGCAGGTGATGCCACCGCTGATGAAACCAGGGTGTTGAGGACAGGTACAACAATATAAGGGTGGTATTAATTTGCTGATTAGGTGATGGGAATTAGCTAACACATTCCAATTTTGCTACTAACAAACGTGCTGTTAGAAAACATAACTGGTTTCCATATCTCAATTATTCAATAATAATTTGTTGAGCATCTTGTAACTATTAAGCATTCCACTAAAAGTCTAAAAGAAATTCCAGAATTATATTCCTTATACTTCTGGTTCTGCCTCCATGTTGTTTTCTGTTTTGATGTCAGGTATGTGAAAGATACTCAGAAAGTGATTTTGCCCCCTTCAAGGTTTTTGTTTTCTTGTTGATTAGTTGGTTGGTTACATCAGGAAGAGATTTTGAATGAAAGCCTATTCCCAACAAAAGAGAATAACTCAATTCTACGTAAGGCTTAATCTAATTTCTTCTACACAGAGACAAATGCCCAGGTTATTACTTCTCTCAACACTGTTTATGCCACTGTTTATCTATAGCAATGCTGTACACTGGAAATAGAATGTAAGCCACACATGTAATTGTCAAATTTCTAAACATTAAAAAGGTTTAAAAAATTAATTTTAATAATATACTCTTAAAATTTGACATAGCCTGTTATGGTTTCAATCTGCAGTCAATATAAAAATTACTAGTGAGATATTTTATTTTTTAAAGATTTCATTTACTTATTTGACAGAGATCACAAGTAGTCAGAAAGGCAGGCAGAGAGAGAGGGAGAAGCAGACTCCTCGCTGAGCAGAAAGCCTGATGCAGGGCTGGATCCCAGGACCCTGGGATCAGGACCCGAGCCAAAGGCAGAGGCTTTAACTCACCCAGGTGCCCCGATATTTTATTTTTAAACAACAGTTTTGATATCTGGTGAGTACTGTACACTTACAGCACATCTCAATTTGGACTAGCCACTTTTTTCAAAGTTTTTACTTAATTTTCAGTTAGTTAACATAAAGTGTAATATTACTTTCAGATGTACAATATAGTGATTCGACACTTCCATACGACACCCAGTGCTCATCACAACAAGTGCACTCCTTAATCCCCATCATCCATTTAACCCATCCCCCTACCAATCTCCTCTCCCATAACCACCTGATTGTTCTCTATACTTAAGAGTCTGTTTCCTGGTTTGTCTCTCTCTTTTTTTCCCTATGTTCATCTGTTTTGTTTCTTAAATACCACATATGAGTGAATCATATGGTATTTGTCTTTGACGGACTTATTTTGCTCAGCATAATACACTCTAGCTCCATCCACGTTGTTGCAAATGGCAGGATTTCATTCTCTTTTATTGCACTAGCCACATTTCTAGTGCTTATGTGGTTGGAGGTGGCTATCATATTGGACAGCACTGATGTAAAACGAAAAGTTGAAGGCTTTGCCTGAGTTCTTGTTCAAACAAAAAACTGATTATACTTCCAACAGATATGAATTATTCTTCTCAGTTTTTTATTGTGATTACTTTTCCCTCAAGAACATTTGAAATGTTATAAAACCAGCTGTGTTAAACATAATGAAGTTGTCTTTTAAAAACATGGAAGATGAGAATCACTGCCACAATAAATAGTATCCCATGTCATCCTCACTTCCAAGTGGTAACCTAGTTGCTTAAAAAAATACATGCAAAAATTCTTCTGTGAATATTGAAAGCAATTATGAGAATGAATCTCTATTTATACAAGTAAAATGTATATTAAAATTACATTATAGATAAAAAATGCAACTCCACTTCTGTCATATTTTGACATTTCTATTTGCAATATAACTTCATCAACAGAGGCAGAGCTCTTCATGAATATAGTGAGAATTTTAGTTACTAGAACAAATTACTTCAACATGGAGTTCTTAACATAAAGGAGAGCATAAAAGTTATTTTAAGGATATCCTTAAGTTTCACTAGGGCATAATTGTCAAAGTATCCTTAAGAAAGTAACTGTCATTTCATGGCCATTTATTTTATAAAAGAAAAGACCATATACTAAATCAGAGAGTTTAAATTAGCATGAGAAATTCTGCATGAAAACTAGATCAATTTGAATCACCTATATTTTGAAGCCTCAGTGGTTTCTGTCCCATAGTATCTTAAGAGAAAATCTGTCACAATCCAGTGCAAATCTTGTTTATGACAACCTAGCTTCCCCTAATCCCATACACTTTTCAAAACCTGGAAGGATCAATTTCATTTTCTTAAAATATTATTGCACACAAAGGCTTCTGTCACACATTCCTCTAATGCTAAAAGTGGTGCATGTACAAACCTAAAAAGTTATCTTTTGGGAGAATCCTAAATTATTCACTGTATTTTCAAATGTCAACAGGTAGAGGGAAAGAATCTATGGTGCCAGAGTCTAAAATGGCACCCGGTGACTCTCACCTCCTAGTACTATGTCCTTGTAGAATCTCTTCCCCTTGAGAGTAGGCAAGATCTGTGCCTTAATTTCTAACAACAGCAGCAACAACAACAACAAAAATATGTCAAAGATCATGGGGTGTCTCTTTAAGTTACATAATACTGTGAATTCTGTCTCGCTACCTGTTTTCCTCTCTTACTGGCTTTGATAAGACAAAATTCCATCTCGGAGAGTCACACATGGCAAGGAACTGAGGCTGGCTTCAGTCACCAGACTGAAGCCTTCTTTCCAACACCCATGAGAACCTGAATCTTGCCAATAAGCATGTGAACATGGAAGCAGCTCCAAACCCAGTCCAGTTTTCACATGAGACATCAACCTTGGCTCACACCTAGAAGGGAGCTTTGTGAGAGATCACCCTACAGCAGAGGACACAGATAAATCGTGCCCAAACTCCTGACCCACAGACAGCTTGAATTTCTTAAAAAATGTATTTTAAGCCGCTATATTTGTGCTAAGTTGCTATGCAGAAATAGATAACTAATACATAATCCTATAAACTTTTGATGAGGCAAATAAGATAATATATATGTAAATAAAATGGCATTGATAGTGTATGATTTTTGGTATAGAGATATTGCCAATGTAGGAAAAGGCCAGTTTAACAAGTTACTGGGAATTTGTGGCTAGTTTCAATTTTAGGAAGAAGATATCAAATATACATTCAGATGAAATGGGAACACCATTAAATTTTCATGCACATGCTCACACTTCTGACATTCATTCTCAAATTTTAAGTAGAACAATGATAAAAATAAATAATATTGTTCTATCTTCCAGTTTTACTTCAGCGTTTTGCACTTAAAAAAGACACTGTATCTCTGTGTTGTTGGTACTTCAAATGGTCTTTCAAAAAACTTTGTACAAGTTCATGTAGACACAAATGCCAAAACCTGTTAAGCCTTTAAGGTAAAATGATGCCTCAGAATCATGAGAAGTTTTAAATTCGGTTCTTTGTGGGTATTCTTGCTTATTTTCTTTATTTTCTGCATTAAAAATATGGCTTCTACTGAACTGCCTATTAAAGCACACGTTAGAGGTAAACCTTGTGAGAATGGTAAGAAAATGGAGAACTGTCTATCTTGCTCACTTCAGTGAGTAAGGGTATAATTGCTAGTAAATGATGAAAAGGTTTCAGATGAAAGAGAACAGAAGTTACAGGGAGAGAGAGAAGGGAGGAGGGGATCAAGAGCAGAGATGGAAAATAGAGCAAATGGGATTAATGCGCTTAGAGAAGAAGAGATGGAAGAGTGGGGAAGAAGCAAAGAATAAGTTATAATATGGAGAACAAGGTGCAGTTCCTATTATAGTACATGAAGATGATGGAAACATGTTGGAATCCACTTCTGGAAACTGTTGAAGAACGCACAATTTAGAAGGGAAAAAACAGTTCTATGCCCATCCATTTAAGGGATGAATTTGAGGTTTTGATGTGCATGAAAAATTATAAAAGGAATTTTTAAATGATACATGCAATTGTAATTTTCTGAAACTAAATCAGTATTTTTTTCACAGTCTAAACTTCATTTTGTAAAACACCAGTGGAGACTTACAATAGATCCTATAGATGGTTCTTAACAAATTTTCTGAGAAACTTATTTTCCTTTGATTTCCCCCTTATTTTTTCATCAAATTCTGCACTTCCACCTAAGACAGATATAGAGAAATTATGTCTCTCCAGAAGGTTTTGAAAGTGAAAGAGGAGAATTCTCTTATATTGCAATGAGTGGCATAGCCCTTGATAACTGAGTAGAAATACGTAATGCATTTAATTTCGAATTGTCTTTTAAGACTATATACATTTTATCATTATTTTGGCATCTCAGTAAACATATTCTTATTCAAATTTAGTGAAACAGTACAGTGAACTCCTCCAGAGGTCTTGGATAATGTGTTTTCTATTCTTCACACATACTGTAATTCCTTCACTAAACAGCTGTATTGTTTGCGGTAACATCAGGCAATCCACCCCCCCCATCTCACATTTCACTTTACACCCATATCTACTTTTCTTTATGATCTCCATTTTGGGCCACTGTCTTAAGCTCAGACCTCTAAAATAGGGCATTTACTCTGAGTTCCATTTCTTTCCTGGTTGTGGTCATATTTTATGGGGGGAACTCAAAATGCAAAAGATACAGAAACAGAAAAACTCAGAAAAGAGAATCAACATCCTTTCATCCTAACAGAACATAAAGTTGAAAAGCAGTGATATAGAATTCTGATTCAACTGATATCCACAATCACCCCCTAAGGACTTGCATATAAAAAGGCACTTTTCTTCATTTGGGTCTCCCCAGAAATAAATACTGTAGCAAGAATTTGAACTCGGATAATTTTGGGATGTGATCCGAGGACACATCAATGGGGTGTGGAAAAGCAAAATAAAGAAAACAGCCAATAAAACAAGTCACAATGTGGGCAAACAGAAGCTTAATAATGCCTGGGAGCTCTGAGAGCAGATACAGGAAGCAAACTTTGCAGTTATCATATCTGAAGGGCAAGAGGGTGGGTTAGTTATCCACCAAGTGCTGCTTCCTCTACTTTTCTGCCCTGTCTCAAGAATAAGCAGAGACAGCACTAAGCAAAAACCCAAATGCTGGTAGTTGGAAATCAGACAGCCATGTATAGGAATGCTAAATGCTGGAGGTATATATGTAGAACTGACAGTATCTACCACAGCAAAATATATTTTTCATTTAAATGATCTTTACAACTTGCCTGTATTTGGAAGCCATTGATATAATGCCATGGTCACTACTCAGTTCTATTAATTGGCAAAAAAAAAAAAAAATCAGATCCAAACAATGTTGTAGATATTAGTTGGTTATGTTTTTCAATCCATTCATCCCTTCCTCCCTCCATTTTCCTCCAACAACCCCCCTACTTTCTTTTCCTTTGGAGAGCTTTCTACCTCCCCACCTTCATTGTGTTGTAGCCACAGAGTCTGTTTTTGAAATGTAACCACTTTTGGCCATGGCAATCGGGTCTGATTTGGCTCAGCAATGGGCATGTGACCTAATATGGGCCAATGAGTTTCAAGGAGGTTTTTCTTGAATGCTCTAGGAAAGAATGTTCCTGGAGAGAAGGTCTTTTGCAAAAATGGGCCCTAAAACTCCACAGGTAATTTTTGCTGCCATAAGGGGAGCTGTATAAAGCTGACAGGACATCAAAGAAAGGCAGATCCCAGAGAACTTTGAAAAAAAAAAAAGGATCCTTGATGACTTTTATTATTTAAAACAGTTTGAGACAGCTTTTCCTGTCATTTGCAACATTAAGAGTACTACACAATACATCCATTGAATCAGTTACCTGTGGTGGTATTAGTGAGGACTAATCCTCCACCAAGTACCACAGAAAGTGAAAATTCATGCTATTTTAATATAATTAATTTTATCACCTTACTCTTAGAAAATTTCTTGGTTACTTTAATAACTAATACTTATCTTTCATTTTTCTAATACCTATAATCCATATTTTGTAATCCTATTATGCAGCATAATGTGATACAGTAATAGTTCAATCATGATGTTCTGAGAGAGATTTTTAATTTGCAGTTTCAGAATAGAGCTTTACAACAGTGCAAGTGTTTATTATTTTGAGTGGATGCTAGTGAAAGAAAAGGTTAACTTGATAGTACCTGCTGTGCCTACATTGGCAAATGGAAAGAAATCACACAGATGGTGGCATTTGCCTGAGAGTTTAGTGCCAGGGGGTGTCCTCACAAAAGTGAGGGTAGCACAAGCATGGAAGAACAGAGGACAAGCAGGGGGAACTGGGCAATCTCATTGGAATTGCAGCCCAAGTGAAAATGACCCATGGGAGAAAATACTGGACAACTGCTAGAACTGGATAAAGTAAGGGCTGGAAAGCCTGGAATAGAAGAGAAATTTACTAAGGAAATTTTGCCCTTAGTGAACCCTCTGCATTCCCCAAAGTAGTATAAAGCTTGCTTGCCTGGGATTTTGTTACTAGTAGAGGCTCTTTTCAGAGTCACCCAAGCTGTGCACAATGGTGTGTTGGGGGATTCACAATACAGCTAACATTCTTACTAATGGCACATCTGAAGGGCTTGAGGGGGAGGCTTATTAAGGTAGAAGCTTATAGTGTATTACTGGTTTACAGCTTTGCCAATATCTGAAAAACTATTTCATTTTTTTTTCAGCAATGCAAGAATAATACTAAAAAACTAAAAATACCTTATATTTGTTGGTGTTTTACTATGTAATGGGCATGGCTCTAACCTTACAAGTGCTATACCTCAGTCCATTTATGTCCCTATGTACAAATGAGGAAACTGAGACACACAGAGACCAGACAGGTAGTAAGGAGTGCCTCGTAGGCTATTATTCAGCAGCCCCAGTGAATAGCACCTTCCAGACTTCAAGTTTATGCGCAGTCCACTTTCTCTTTGACTGAGCTTGGCCATATTCCTTAGCTTTGGTCAATGGGATATTAACAAGTGTGCTGCAAGCAGAAGCTTGAAAAGTACTTGAACACTTCTGTTTGTTCTTTTGGAGCTCTTCTTCATGGAGTCCAACCATCAAGCTATGAGGATGCCCAAGCAACCACATGGAAAAGACAAAGCAGAAACAAACTGAGGACCTTGGCCAATAGCTGCAGCTGAGTTCCCAGTTGGCAGCCAGCAACAACTGCCGATCCTGTGAGTGGGGCCAGTGTGGACTTTGCAGTATCCCCAGTGTCTTAGTTGGCAACATGTGAAGCAGAAAAAATCCGTAGTCAACTCCCAAAGTCATGAGAAATAACACCACTTTGTTGTTTTAAGCCATCAACGTTTAGGGTGAGTTGTTAAATAGCATATATTAGTAGAAAAAAGTGAAGCCAAAATTTGAATCATGCAGGCTAGTAAGAAGCAGAACTATGCAGAAATAGTACACAAAGCCAAGAAGAATTCCATTTAAAAAAATTCTACATTAAATATCCTATGTTGCCGAAACTGGCCTATGTAATGACTCTTGGGCTCTCTCACCTTACCCCATGTCTCTCCCTCTTTCCTACTTGTAGGTGAACATACACAAAACCCTTCCTCAGTAACAAAGACATCATTACCTTTATGGATATCATCACCACTCCTTCCACATTTTAATTAGCACCAAATTGTAGGAAAATAATGATGTAAATTGTTAGTAGAGGTAGTGGCCTGTCTCCCCCAGGAGGAATATAATGACCCTGGGTCCTGGTGAAGAGTAAGTCAGTGATAAGGTCAGCACCCTGGTCAGAGGTAGAAGAAGAGAAGAAAAACATATAAACTTTTCAATGCATCCAGGGAAAGGCTGCCCTTAACCCTGAACAGTTTGGGTAGGAGCATCCACAACTAGGGAACTCAAGTGAGTTTTTTCCCCCAACCCAAATATGTTCTATTATGTGTTTCTCCTGCTGTTATCTGAAACAACAATTCCTTCCTCTTCTGGACTGTGTCAGGCCCCCTCTTATATGTTCTCACACTGTCCCTTTTTGTGTCACCACAATTTGAACTAGCAATTCTTTCTTAGATGGTGGGGTTATGTAGAAAGCAACCTTATCATTTCTCATCTCTGCTCTCAAAGAAGTTCCATTATTCTTCTTACCTTCCATTTGAAATCTCAGTCTGGAGTGGGGGTGAGGGGAGGGAGGTGAGAAAACAGTGGAGTCACAACCTGAGTCTTACACAGGTAGTTCAGTATTTCTTGTTGTCTTTGGGCCAATTTTGCTCTACTACTATGATTTGGTTGTGACAAAAGCAGAGAGCATGACTCACTTTATAGATCATTGCACCATGAGGAGACACATCTGGATCTGAGGAAGACAGTTCAAAACCCAGAGACAATGGACCTTTAAGCTGGAAGCAGGAAGTGATCCCTTGGTGGCCTCTTCTGGGGAGACAATGAATGTGTATTGTTGGTGGGAAAGAGTATATAGATATTTGCATGATTATTGTGGCAATTTTTAAATGCAGCACTATGCTGACAACAGCATGACTATCTTGGTAGCCAGGGCTCCTGGAATAACTTTTTAGAGCGGAGACTATGTACCCAGGCTGGGCTTTATGTGAAAAGATACAAATGTCCACATTGCTTGAGCCACTGAAATTTGGGGCCTCTTCATTATCATAACTCAGGCAATAACCTAACAAACCTAAAAAGAAAACGAGAACAGCTGCATTTATAATTATATAGCTTCAATGTTTGTCTGCTCCCACCAAATGTAACATATATAAACGTAAGGGTCTGTCTTGTTCATTATTCTATTCTTCTTCTGTAGCATAATACTTATCATATTGGAGGCCCTTAATAAATACTGAATATATTAATAAATGAATGTTCCTACCCTCCTAGAATTCGGCATAATGTATCTTTGAGGATCCTTACGACTCTCAGATTACTGACTTTTCAGATTGTTGATTTTGAGCTAATATTATCTAAGAGTCAGGATTACTTGATTAGAAGTCTGAACATATAAGAATGTACTCTATTTTACTTTTGAGATGAGTAAGACACCCAACAGATTTCTAGACTATGGTAGACCGACTGCGCTGATGACCTCCCTATATGCACATCTCTTTGCAATATGACCTTTTTAAAGTTCTTGTCCTCAAAAGGTGCAGCCTATTTCCCTAAGGCTTAAATCTGGATGGGCCTTGTGACTTGCTTGGCTAGCAGAATGTGTTAGAAATGACAGTGACTCAGATCCGAGCCTTGGCCTTAAGAGAACCTGTTCACATCTGCTTTCTCTATTAGAATCCTATTTCATGCATGGGAGTAAGTCCAGGCTAGCTTGCTGGAGGATGAGAGATCATATGGAGTATAGGTGAATCATCCCTGCTGAGCTCATCCTAGATGAGCCAGCCCCCAGCCTACCAGCCCACCAACTGACTACAAGTCCATTAGTGGGTCCTAGCAAGCTCTTCTTGGCTTCAGATATACCAGTAGAACAACCCAACTGACCCAAGGACTATGTGCAATTATAAATGTTATCATTTTAAGTCAATGAATTTGAGGACCCAATCACTGGTATTTTGGGGAAGGCCAGAAATGGGAGAAAGCCTTAGTGTTTTTAAATAATAAAAGAGTCCCAAATCTTCAATAATACCAGAGTCTTAAATTTAAAAAAAAAATGCCGAATTTGATTATGTAACTGAAGGCAGGCTCAATGCTTTGCAAAGTAATGTGTACAAAAATTCATACTAAACTAATGAAGATAACCACCGAAGAAAGGATTTTAGATCTTTATTAGAAGACTTAACAGCAGCTAGTATTTATTGGCTATATACTCTGCTATCAGTCACTGTCCACAGCAGTGAAAGAAGGGAAGAAATACTTTGACTTCTTCCCTAACCCTACCCTGTAGTCTTCTGCAAATGCCTCCCAATGGCTAAATCTATCTAGAAGCTGGTGGCCAGAAAGCCTGGGGAATAAGGTGACCAGAGGTCAGCTTCACGCAATATACAACATAGGAGGGGAAGGAACTGGATGGAATGGATCTGAGATCACAGTATATGAGAAGAACCTATGTGGGTTATGAATCACCAAAAGGTCTATGTTTCAAAGATATAAGTAAGTTGGATATGCTCATGTCTTCCTTTAGAGTTGAATACATATCACCTGGGTTTAGATGGATGTGCTTCCCACATACCAAAAGACAACAATTTTTAGAAAAAGCCTCATCAGTATATCAGAATACAATGCTTGAATATTCCAACATTTGGGACTCTTGGGCCCAAGTCACACACAGATTCCAGACAGCCATTCTTTATACTCTTATTACTTAAAGTGTGGGTCAAGTTCTAGGGTATCAGCATCGCCTGGATGCCTGATGGGAAAACAGAATCTCAGATCTTCTAAAAGACCATCGAATCAGAAGCGGCATTTTAACAACATCCCTAAGTGATTCACATGTATGTTAAAGTTGGGGAAATGCTGCACTTTGTGATTGCACATAGACCCTTTCTTCCTTACCACAGTATCAGAATTTTAGGATACCTACCTTGTAACAGAAAACATAACTTTTTGTTATTGTTGTTATCAGACTTCTATTTATTTTATTATGTTCAGTTATCCAGCATATAGTATGCTAATTCTTCATAACAAAGTATTATAGTACATACTGTGTCCTTAGCTCCTCACTGAACCCAGGGAGATGAGCAAACAAGCCTCATAGTGCATCACTGTTGTAAAAATGGGGAAAAGGAGAAAAACAACAACAACCACAATTTAAATTAATAGCCTATGGTTAGGAGCTAGGGAGGGGTGAAACTGCATTGGGACTGTTATTAATGCAAAGTTTAGTGATCTTTTCAGGACTGAGGTGAAGTGTGGAGGGTGGGAAGATGGAGCAGAGAGAGTCACTGCACAGCCCATTACAGTATTTGAGGGTCCATCCAAAATTAGCCACATATGAAGGAAGTAAGCTAGAAGTTGCAAAGGTACATCACATCTTAGGAAAACTGATTCTTCAAAGGAGAAGAGATTATTTAATCCAATTACATCCCAGCTTCAGTATAAACAATATAACATGTTAATATCAACATCTTAATTATTTTAGTGCTGAACAATTGTTTTCATCTGCGCTGAAACACTATAAAACCTTAACCATAAACTATCTTTTCTATTAATTTCCTGTTTCCTTTTATTTGTTGGTAATGAATGAGCACGCATCTAGAACCTCAAAACTAATTCTCTCTCCCTTCACCAGCACCATCACTGACTGTAGCAGAAAGATACATATCGCTGATATGAACAAAACAATAAAGAAGCTTTAAAGAGATAACAGTATTGGTCTAGGATTTATAACCACAGTGAAAGCAGCAATAAAAGCTATCTTCATGAGAGTCACTTAAATTGTGATTGAGTTGCAGATTTTTATTCTTTGTAAATATTTAAGGAAGTTTGAACATTAATGTCCTATTCAAAACTGTTGATGTCACCCACATCATGAACAGGCAGAATGTGTCACCTTCATAAGAAATTTATTTTTAGACAGTGTTTAAGGTATAATCATCAGTCACAGGTTGCCCATAGATTGCAACTATCAGGACAAATGGAGTTTTCTCAAAATATCCTTCTGATGACTTTGGTTTCTGGCCCATTTCCTGGTCCATCTCTTTTCCTCCACACTTGGCCAACCATGCCAAAGATGGACTGTACTTTTCCCGGTGATAACTGAAAATGTTCACAAATTATAACTGTGCCATTCAGTTCAAACACTTTTACTTCTAGAGCAAAACAGACTGATTTTCTCCAACAACAAACAATGAAACTGTCTCTTCAATTCTCATAATTAGTTCTAATATCAGTAAATAAATCAAAAGGCAGCAAAACAAAGTTTGTCTGTGAGGTCCTTATCAGTCTTTCATAACCCATACAGTGGCCTTGTCCTGAACTATAAGGGGGATAAATGAGGGGAATGCTGACTTTGGCATCCAGCTTACCCTCGGTTAATCTAGCTCATCCTTCTCAGCTGACACGAGACAGAAATAACATCAAAGGGTGATAAACTCTTTCCTGCAAACCTAGGGTTCCATGGTTCGCTGGCCCCAGCCCTAATCTATCAATCCATTTTCTACACAATAAAAGGTAAGAAACACATTACAGATCGGTTATAAGCCTTGGCAGGTGGTTTATGACAAAAATGTAATACGTCAACCAACCCAATGTTCAGTGTCCCTTTCCTAGAGTTTGAAGCAGTAGGGGTCAGCTGACATGCATATAGTAGCCAGGATTTAGTATTAAATTATTTTAGGTACATACATACACTCACACATCTTGTAGTATAAGTGTAAAGACTTGACAGAAAAGTTCCTTTTTTGGTATGATTCTGATCTTTTATACAAATAGCACTGTTATTTTATTTTATTTTCACATTACTTATTGGCTTTGCACACTAAGTAATAAATGAAACTGGGTTAGAATTTACAATCTGTGCTCTTAAACACTGCTTTAATCTTTACTTGTTATTCAATGTCAGTTTAAGGAGATGGTATATAAAAGCCTCCATTTAATGCCATTTCAAGATTACTATATTTTTAGAAAGAAAGGCAATCCCTCTAAAAGTACCAGCATTAACTCTATATAAGCTAGTCGTTACAAAGCAAAAGAACTACAGAAACAAAAGGAACAAGTTTTTATATTAGTAGAATCTCTTTTTATTATATCATTTCTTCTTTCTAAAATTCATTGCTGTAGGGCAAACATCCTTGTGCTAATAAAGGACTTACTTCAAAAATGTTACTCTGAAGGTCAGAGTTATGAAATTTTTCTCTTTTTATCCACATTGTACTTTTCTTCATTTTAAATTCATTGTGAACAGGAAAGAAAGTTTGCTAAGAATAGTCACATCTGTTTTTAATCCGAAATTAGTTTACCTTTATAATAAAGTCTGGTCCACAGCACACTGAAATGACAAATTTTCATATTCACTGCACCCTATCAGTATGTATACACCAAAAATAGTTTTAATATGGAAATGAGTTACTGCACCAGTATCAGTGCTTTACAATGCATGCTGAATTTTTGTTTGTTTATATTTTTAAAATAGCATTGCATTGAAATGAACAAATTATCTTATATTACACTGAGTTTCCCTAATAGAACATTTCATGACTCTAATGAAACTTTCTACAAATGGTTTCTCATCACTCCACCAAAATGGAGGAAACCAACATCAAGAATGGAGGTAGAAGAAGGGTGTGGGGAAGCACTGTGGAGGTTCACTTATGCTCTGTCTGGATTTCTGGGTTAAAGTCAGGAAAGTTGATTGATCCCAAAGGTGCCCAGGGTTAAATAGGCCACCTTAAATTATGTTCATACTCAAAACATGAAAATGTTGGTGTTTGAAAAGAATGGTTGACTATGAGGACTTCATAACCAATGTTAAGAGAAAAATCCATCATTTTCCAATAATTTTATCTAAAATACTAGCTGGTTATACATATTGCAAATAATGAGATCTGTGAAATGGGAGGGTGCTGATTAAAAACCTCTCTGCTTTCCAGAAGGGCCATTTGATGACTTTGGTGACTCTAACTCTTCTCTCTTTCAGCTCTTGAATTCATAATTGTGGAACTTTTGTAGCTTTCTCTCCAAGAGCCATGTTTATAGGTGTATGATTAAGAGGGTGAATATTATTCAGCCTTAAAAGAGAAAAAAATCTGGCCATATCTCAGAAGATGGAACTTCCTGGAGGACATTATGCTAACTGAAAAAAAAACAGGTCAAATATTACACGATTCCACTTATTGGAGGTATCTAAAATAGTCAAATTCTTAGAAATAGAGAATAGAATGGTGGTTACCAATGCAATGAGGAGAGGGAAATGGGAGCTGCACAATGGGGAAAGAGTCTCAGCCACACAAGATAAAAAAATAACTTCTTGAGATCTCCTATATGGTATAATGCTTACGGTTAACAATACTGTATTACACTCTTAAAAATTTGTTAAGAGGGTAGATCTCATGTTAAGAGCTCTGACTACAATAAAAGAATGAAGGTGATTCAGTCAGAACTTTGTGATGGGTCTTTGTGTTTTTAACATTGTTCCTGATTTTACGTTAAAGTTAATATTTTTTACTAATTACAATGTGCCAGATACTGTGTTAAGCATTTCCAATGCACTCCTTCATTAAATTTTCACAACTATGTTCTAGTATAACCCGAATTTTACAGATGTTATAACTGACATATGGACAGGACAAATAAAAGATTACATTGCTAGTAATGGGTAGAATCCATGGTCCATAAAGCCCACTACTAATCAACACGATAAATGTCACCCTCATAACTCCTGTTTACTTTCCATTTGTTTGTAAAATGTCTGATTGACATTCTTGGAAATCCCTCAAATTTTGGTAGTTTGGAAAGTTAAAAAAACATGTATTATAAATGTATTTCCATTAAGGAGCAACTCATGTTGTAACAGTAACAGTTGGGTTTCTTTGACAGGCCAACCTTCTCAACTTCACTAACATGTCAAAAGAAGAGGGTGCTGCTGCTGTGAAGAACATCAGCAGTGGAAACAGTTACAGTAACTAAGACCTGGGCCAAGCCCACCACCGAGGGCCTGATGTTTTGTTCTCACAACTGGGCTGACTATATATCCATACATACATATACATTTAATATTATAAAGTAGACCACTCATGAGAGTGAAAGAGGGAGCTGTTAAAAATAATGATGGGATAACAGGCAAAATCAGGACCTGTCAGAGCAAACGGAGATGTACTCAGGACACATAACCTAGTAAGAACTCCTATCTTAGGGTGAAATTACAGGAAGGCAAAGTTGAGGATGCATATATTAAAAACTTTTAACAACTATTCACACCCTTCCTTTAATTCTCAGCCTCAAACTACTTAGCAACTTTAAATTAGAAGAGATATAAATTAATGGAATGTCAAGCCCTATGTGACTCTGAATGTCCTTTAAATAAAGGAAAGGTGGGAATTGATAATGATATGAGTAGAACAGCATGTGGCACATACTGGTCACTCATTAGATATTTTGTGAATAAAGGATTTAATAAGTAAATGTTTTGATGTAATTAGTAACTACATAAAGGAAACTTTCAAGATTATGGATTTCTAAGAAATCACAAGCTATATGTCATAACATAATAGTAATTAGGCAAACACCAGTTTCTTATATTTTTTATAAAGATATTTTTCTTTGGTTAAAAAATGTAATTCACATTAAAGGCAGGATTGATTGGTAACAACTAGAACAATCTATTAATTATGGTCTTTGATATGAAATTAATCATTTAGAACAAATGTCCATTTGTTCCAAAATGGGAACAAGGACAGAAAGGATCAAGGAAGGAAAAGACAAGCTTTAGCTTGATTTATCTCTTTTTTACTATCCATATCTGTAATAATGACTAATAATAACTAGCACTACATAGCAAACATATTTGGAAAAAGATGAAACATTTATTTAATTAACACAAATGAAAAGAACAAATCTAAACTGTTTACTCCTTTGATGAAAAGTTAGAAGTAACATGATTAGAGGTAAATATAAAATGAACTCTATCTCTGGAAATTGTAGTATAGTCATTTGTATATTGTAGAAGATGGCCTGCCAGTTTCACTCTATTTTTACTTTCATACTGTTTATTTTTTTAAAATAACCTCTGTAGCCCTGTGATTAACATCACATTATTCCACTATTGAAGCTTTTCTACAGGGGCGCCTGGGTGGCTCAGTTGGTTGAGTGACTGCCTTCAGCTCAGGTCATATCCTGGAGTCCCAGGATTGAGTTCTGCACTGGGCTCCCTGCTCAGGGGGGAGTCTGATTTTCCCTCTGACCCTCCCTCCTCTCATGCTCCTCGCCCCTGCCAAATAGATGAATAAAACTTAAAAAAAAAGCTTTTTACATATATATATATTTTACATATATACATATGTATATTTTAAAGAGAGAGAGAGAGACAAAGAGAGAGAGAATCTTAAGTAGGCTCCACACTGGTGTGGAGCACAGTGCAAATCAAGAGTCAATGCTTAACTGACTGAACCACCCAGGTGACCCTACATATATTTTTAAACTTAATTTTTTTCTAGGCAAAGTAGATTAGGTTTTTTAATTAAAAGGGACTTAACTGAAATTCTTTTTTTGGGCAAAATTTCTCATTTGTGTTTATAGAATGTTTTAGTTTCTGTATGTGCTGTTTTATAGTATCTAGGCATTAACAAATTAAAATAGTAACTTATTATTTATACATAAGTGTCAAAATAGGATGCAAAAATTTAAATTTATTCAACCAAATGAAAATAGGTTATTATGACTAATAGGAATATATAATATATACTACCTGTAAAATTACTTTACACCAAATATAGTATTCTGAAACAACATAAACATATTTTCCTATATTACCTAGTCACAAATGTTCCAGGATAAAGAAGGTGATAGAAAATAATTTGAAAACATAACACCTAGTTTTCCAAAAATGGCAAAAAGCAAAGCAAAAACTCTCATATATAAAAGGAAATTCCAGTTTTTACTTTTAAAGAAACAGTGGAGAAAAATGAGAAACCTTTTTTTTTTCTTGTTTCTAGCATTTTAACTACAGAAAAATCACTTGAGCTTCACTAAAATGTTTTAAAAAGCTATTTATTCTGGATTCTGGATATGAAACTTTTATATTTAAAGAGAGAACAATATGTCCTCAAATAAGTCACATACCGCTTCTAGGATTCAGTGTTTTAATCTAGAAGATGTGAGAGTAATTTAGCTTCATTTGGACCCTTTCATCTGAATTATCCCATGAGTCTATAAAACAAACATTCCGTTATTTCACCTTTAAATAAAGCATAGGAAGAACACAATAGGATTCAAAAATAAATACTGATAAGACATATTGTGATTCTAAATAATGGGTAGTTGAAGAAATATCTGCACATAATGAGTAAAAAGAACAATGATGAATAAAGAAAGCAGACACAATGTGACAATGAAAGAAGATAAAAAGGATTAGAAGGTAAAGAGTCAGAAGACAGAACAGAAAATAATGACTCACATACACTAACCTGGGCAGAACAAAAATGATATCTATATACACAGATAAGTAGATTTATGATAGACACAGAGAGATACCAATTCATATGCAAAAACACACTTCACAGGGAAAAAGGAAGTGTGATAGGGATGGGAACAGGTAGGAAGGGAGATTCCACCCCCCAGCACACAGCAGCTCAGAAAACATATAAAGAGATATGAAGAATGATAAATATTTGAAACAACATCGAGTCAGACATGTGTATGAAGATTATAGAGTGAGACACTCAGAGAGAAAAATACACAGAGGCTAGCTTTAAAAACATTCCCATTTTGTGGATATTAAAAGTATTATTTAACCCACTGAGCAACCCAGGTGCCTCTAAAAGTATTATTGTTATTATTTTTTAAAGATTTTTATTTATTTATTTGACAGATCACAAGTAGTCAGAGAGCAGGCAGTGAGAGAGAGGAGGAAGCAGGCTCCCCGCTGAGCAGAGAGCCTGATGTGGGACTTGATTCCAGGACCCTGAGACCATGACCTGAGCTGAAGGCAGAGGCCTTAACCCACCAAACCACCCAGGTGCCCTTGAAAGTATTATTATTAACGACTGTAAAGGTCAGGGTATATTTTAGGTAAAAACAAGGATTTAATTTCATGATCCTTATCTAGAGGTAGCCATAAACTTAAACCAAGTAAACCTTAAAGTCTTAAAGGTTGAAGTCTTAAACCTTTAGAGCATTTCCCATCTCTGGTATAAAGAGAAGCTATCAAGGTCAAGACATGTTAACACAGTTTTGCAATGAACTCATTACAGTGTCCATCACTCCTGTAAAGGAATAACTATTTTACTTCCAGACGTGGTTTTCTTTATTCACTAATGAAACACAAAGGTCCCAAAGCAATTGCTAAATTAGTTAATATGCAGGATATGGCATATTAGAGTTAGTGGGGAGAAAGACACTTGCCACTCGGGATTGTGACATGACATTTTTGGAGAAGCTGCACATTAAGGAACTGGCATATTAGTATCCCAGCAACCATGTCTTACTAGTTACAATTATACCACTAATTATAGTCTTTGGGTAGAGGAGGGGGGCTAGAGAATAAAAGGGAGGGGTCCCCATTATTTCTTCTCTCCAGATTGAGAATTTGAGGTTTAATCATGATTAAGACTGTCTCATGATCATCATGACCATCTTTCTTTACTTTTTACAATCTTCTGACTTGTGTACTGACTTAAATTTGGCACTGTTTTCTATTCTTAATTTAGACATAGGGACTTAGAACAGACACTTAAATAATTTTTATCTTATTCATTTTATTCTTTCATTCTTAATTTTCGTTCTTATTATTCATAATAATATATTATGATATAGTAATATAATTCAAGATGGTACTCATTGTCATAGCTTTAATTTTGTATCATAAAAATTTTTTTACTTTAGGAGCACCTGGGTGGCTTAGTCGTTAAACGGCTGCCTTTGGCTCAGGTCATGATCCCAGGGTTCTGGGATCAAGTCCCGCATTGGGCTGCTTGCTCTGCAGGAAGCCTGATTCTCCCTCTCCCACTCCCCCTGCTTGTGTTCCCTCTCGCTGCGTCTCTCTCTGTTGAATAAATAAATAAAAATCTTAAAAGAGTTTTTGACTTTATATTCTGCTGTAAAACAGATAAAACCTTGACCCATGTCATATAAAGCTGCTATTATATGTTTCATAGATTTGTTATAAAGATTTTATTTATTTATTTATTTATTTATTTGAGAGAGAGAGATCATGAGTGGGAGGGAACGGGAGAGGGAGAGGAAGAAGCAGACTCTGCAGGGCAGGGAGCCTGATGCAGGGCTCGATCCCAGGAACCTGAGATCATGACCTGAGCTGAAGGCATATGTTTAACCAAATGAGCCACCCAGGCGCCCCTGTTTCATAGTTTAAAATAGTTCTCTTCACATTTCCTACAATTACAATTTTTGTGATACCAAGATGTACTGAGATATGGAATATTTGGGGACATCTCTCCTCGTTTTCTTCCCATGGGTTTTGTTTTGTTAGTGTTTTCAGATTACACTTACAAGTGAAATCATGCAATACTTGTTCTTTGTCTCATGCTAGCTTTATAAGTGACTATTCTAGTACCTTTCCTATATATTTACATTTACCAGTGAGATTTGTACTTTCATGTTTTCTTGTTACTAACTGGTGCCCTTTCTTTTCATGTTAAAGAAGTCTTTTCTTATAAGGCCAGTTTAATGGTGATGAACTCCTTTAGTTTCTGCTTATCTGGAAACCTCTTAATTTCTCCTTCAATTCTCCATGATGACATTGCCAGGTAAGGTATTCTTGGTTGGAAGTTTTTTCCTCTCAACACTTTGAATATGCCCCCCAACCTTTTTTTTTTTTTTTTTTTTTTTTTGGTCTGCAAAGTTTCTGCTGAAAATCTGCTGAGATTCTTAGGGGAGTTGCCTTGTACATAACATATTTTTTTTTTCTTGTTGCTTTTAAGATTCTGTCTTTGTCTTTACTTTTGACATTTTAATTATAATGTGTTTTATTGTGAGTATTTTTAAGTCATTTTATTTGTAACTCTCTGGGATTCCTGGATCTGGATGTTTATATCCTTCAGGTTAGGTTAGTTTTCTGCCATTATTTCTTAAAATAATTTTTCTGCCCCTTTCTCCCTCTCTTTTTCTGGACCCCTGTAATGTGAATGTTATTCTACTTGATGCTGTTCCAAGGTCTCTTAAGTTATATTAACTTAAGATCCTATATGCCACTGTGCTTGGGTGAGTTCCACTGCACTGTATACTAGCTCACTCATTTTTTTCTTCTGTTTTGTCTTGTCTGATGTCGAATGCCTCTAGTGTGTTTTTCAGTTCTGTTTTTGTATTCTTCAGCTCTGTGACTTCTGTTTGGTATTTCCTTATATCTCTATGTGGAAGCTTTCACTACATTCACCTATCCTTCCAAGTTTGATGAGCAAATTTATCACTACTCCTTTAAACTCTTCAACAGGTAAATTACTTAATTCCATTTCATTTTTTTCCCTGAGGTTTTATCTTGTTCTTTCCTTTGGAACATATTCTTCTATTTCCTCATGTTACATGAATTTTTATTTTTATTTTTTATTTCTTTTTTGTTTTAGGAGAAATGGCTACCCCTCTCAGTCTTGAAGGGATGACCTTGTGTAGAAGATGAATCTTGTCATTCAACTTTGCTCTATCTCTTGATTGTTTCTTGAATCTCTACAATAGTCTAAGCAGCCTGATTTATTCTTGATTGGTTGCAGTCATTAAGAATGTGCTAAGACCTGTTACTGTTCCCAAGAAAGGAATCTCAGTCAGCTCTTAGTTTTAGGCTGATTGGGAGCCAGACTCTCAGGATGCAGCTTTTAAAGTATGCAAATATATACTGTCCTAAGGGGCCACAATTATGAACCCTGATGTAATCTATATCAGGAGATCCAGAAGTGTTCCCTGGGCGACTGTCAAAAAAAAAAAAAAAAAAGCACCAGATAAGTATATCAAGTCATTTCTGAGATGTACTGGTGAGGCACAGTGAGGTTGTGAGAAAGGATACAGATGGTGTCCCCTGACCTACCTTCCCTAAAAGCCCATCTGTAGCCTCTACATCTGTGGCAAACCTGGAGCCTGTCCCTCAGGCTGAAGCTCTAGGAAAATAATCTTTCCTGAAGAAAGACTAAGGTGTATTTCTGTCTGCTGTCTGTACTGTGCCCTGGGGATGACAGCCTGATGAAAAAACTAATCTCGCTGATTGTTACAATCCCAAGGGACTCAGGAATGTAACCCTTCCTGGCCACCACAGTTAGGCAATCAAGGAGCATTCCCTGTGTGGCTGGTGTATACCTGCTGACTTTAGCAAGGTAGCAGGAAAGCAGAGTGATGAGGCACACCTGCTGGATTTGGCAAGGCAGTGAGAGAGTGCAGGAACCATGTGTTGCGCATGGCTTTGATAGGGTAGCAGGGTACCCTTCTGGCTTTAGCAGGGTAGTCAAAGTTGTTGGGAACTCAAGCCTGCCTGAGCTAGAAAGGGCGAGTGCCAAAGTGGCACCCGCCAGCACTTCCATCTGGGAGAGATTCCAGGCCAATCCATGCCCCTCTAGCTGATTCTTGATTAGCAAATGGGTCTCCTTCATAGTCTAAACATTTTTCAAACTGTTGCCATTGTGCTGAGTCTTGGGGCAAGTGAGTCTGTGTATGAGCCCTTTAAGAACAGTAACTCAGTTCCCTACAGCCCTTTGTGTAGCTCTTGGATGTAAGACCCATTGTTTTTCAAAGCTAGATGTTTTGGTGGCTCATCTCTCCAGTGTAGATCACATGGTTTAAGGTGCTTGAATGAACCTCTTTCTCCTCAGGTAGAAGTTCCCATTCTGTGAAGTCCATCCTAATTGTCGGCTGCCATGCTAGACAGTGTCTCTGAGTCTCTTACCTGTCCTGATGTGGGCACTTTTATCCTTTATTGTGGTGGAACCCTTCAGCTAGTTTTCAGGTGTTTTTCAGAGGGAACTATTTTATATGTAGTTGTATACCACTGTGTCCATGGCTGAAGGTGAGTTCAGGATCTTCCCATGCCACCACATTGGACACAACCCCCTGACAATGAAGTCTCTACTATTCTTTCCCGTCACCTACATACAGAAATTTTTCTCAGGAAGTAACTGTGACATTTTTAAAATAAGGCACTTTTTATGATGTGAAAATTATAGTTCAGCAATATCTTTTTGGCATGGATTTGTCCCTGGTTTAAAGGATTACAGTTTGCTTTATATTCCGGATGGAACAAAATTAACAGGTATTAAATATGCTCAGTAAGGGAGTAGAACTGTGGTATTAAGTGGATATGAGGTTTTAAAACATTTTTGGAAGGTCAAAACCCATATGAGTAGAGCTACATGAATACATATAAAGTAAGGGAGAAGTAGCCTTAGGTGTAGGGGGATCTGACCTTGGCATAATCTGGAGACTAGAGGAAGAAATACCGTGATGGCTAGGGCTAGGAAGTGGGTTAAAATTTGGGTACATAAAGTTTGTAGATGGAACTTTGGCCTTAGCCCAAAACTACCACAATGAATGGTGTTCACTTAACATTTACTTATAAGCAAAAATAAATATGAATCAAGACAAATAAGAAGTGTGTGGTTCTTATCTAAAGAAATTAAAGTTGGTATCTGGAACAAATCTCAGCAGTCATTGTGGGCATCTCAGAATAAAGCCCACTGCAGTACAGAATTTGAAGATATCTTCTAGCAAGAGGGTCAACTCCCTGCCTTGGCATACAGAGCAAAATATTCCAGCCAACAAGATGCACCCACAGTCTATTTCTTATTCTTATACATAAATATACAGAAGGCCACTGGCTCTATGAATTAAGTCTACAACCCCAAAAGAGAAAATGACAGGGAAATAGACAAATTCTTTGACAGACACAACTTACAAAAGCTTATACTCAAAGAAATGAAAAATCTCACCATCCCCTATATCTATTAAAGAAATTGAATCAATCATCAAAAACTTTCCCACAAAAAAATAACTTCATCACCAAATAGATTTACAATTGAATTCTCTGAAACATCTTGGAAAGAAATAATACCAATCTGTAACAATTTCTTCCAGAAAAAAAAGAGAGTACTTTTCAACTTCTTTTTATGACTAGTCTAACATTGCTATCAACACTTGAGAAAGATACTATAAAAAAAATTACAGATGACTTTCTGTCATGAACAACAATATAAAAATCCTAAACAACATATTAGAAAATGAATCCAGCAATCTATAAGAAGTACAAGACTTCATGACCAGTATGATTTCTTTCAGGAATCCCAGAGTAGTTTCACATTCAGAACCAGTGGCTGTAGTTTACTGCATTCACACAAAGGAGAAAACTCATAGGCTCAATAAATACAGAAAAACCATTTGAATATATTCAGTAACTGTTCATCATAAAAACATGAACTGGGAATAAGGAGAAATTCCTTAATTTGATTAAAAGAAGCTATAAAATGTCCTATGACAAACATAATATTTAATGATAAATTATTGAAAGCTTTCTACCTGAGACAGGAAATGAGCCAAGGTTTCTCATTATTGTCCCTTCTATTAAACATTGTATTGGAAGTTCTAGTCTATGCAAAAAAATAAAATAAAATTCAAAGCACTGAAAAGAGAGAAACTACCTCTGTTTGATGACAAAACTGTGCACATAAAAAATGCAAAAGATTCTGAAAACTATTAATATTAATAAGTGAATTTAGCAAGGACAATGAATATCTGCGTAATACACAAAAATCTATATTTTTATATACCGACAACAAAGAGAAAATAAAATTAAAAATGAATTCCATTTCTTAAATAGGATCAAAATGTCAAATATTAGGGATGAAATCTAATAAAAGATGTGCAGGTCCTTTGGACTGAACACTGCAAAATATGGTAACTCACTAGTGTAAAGATGTTAACTGATCTATAAATTCAACACAATTTCAAACACTACCCTGTCAGACTTCAGTGAAAATTGACAGTTGGTTCTAAAATGTATTTGCTAAAGCAATGAACCAAAACTAGCAAAGACAATCTGGACTAAGAAGAACAAAGTTGGAGGGTTTAGATTAGCAGATCCCCAAAACTTAGACAAAACAATTGCATATATGCATACAATGGAATGTTACTCAGTTAAAAAAAGGAATGGCGTTCTGATGCCTGCTAGAATGTAGATGAACCTTGAAAACATTATGCTAAGTGAAATAATTTACACACAAAGGGACAGATAGACTATCAGTCTACTTTTATGAACTTCTAGAACAGGCAAATTCATAGAGGAAGAGTAGATTAGAGATTGTGTGGGTGGGTAGCAGGATGTGGAGTTAGTGCTTGATGATTACAGAATTTCTGTCTGGAGGGATGAAAATGTTTCACACGTAGGTGATGGTCATGGTTGCCCATTGTGAATGTAATATATGACACTGAATTGTACACTTAGAAATCATGAAAATGACAAATTTTATGTTATATCCTTTTTACCACGATAGAAACAAAAATAAATACACCCAAATCATTGAATTATACACTTTTAAATGGGTGCACTGTATGGTATATAAATTATGTCTCAGTAAAGCTATTAAAAATGATTCTTATTAAGCTAGTGTGGTAACACTTGAAGGACAGACACAGTCAAAAGGAAGAGACTAGAGAATGCAGGAGCAGATTTATATGTATGTTCATGAGATTTATGACAAAGTTGCCACAGGAGTACAGTGGGAAAAGAATTGCCTTTTGATGGACTGATGTTATTTTCATGATAAATTCATATATGCCACTGGTTTTAAAGAATAAGTATGTAATAATTTGATATTTAAAATTATTACATTTATGAAGTGTCCAAGGTAGAAAGACAAAGACTCACAAGTTAGGTGACTAAGTAACTAAGTGAACAAATGAACAAACAAATACAAAACACCTTTCACATCAATCACTGATTGAGTCTATACTATAAGTAAGGATAAGTAATTTGGATTTATAATACTTGTTGAAGTGGACTGCCTCCAACTTGGTTAAATACTGTCATTACACACCTGAATGCTGAATTCCTTCATCTGTTTTGCAGTCTAATTCTTTAGCATAACTCATGCAAAGTAACAATGGTTTATATTTTGGCTGTTGGTCATTAAATGTATTGCCATCCACCATCATTCTTTCCATCCATAGCCAATCATGGAGCCAAATCAAATGGTCAGGTTAAAATACACACCAATCCACATACCTGTTCCCCTCCCCCAACCCCAGCAATAAAACACCCATGAAACAAAACAAATACAAACACTAGCAACATATAACACAATGACAGCAGAGATGGCTAACGTCTAACCTTTATCCACTGAAGATTTGTCTGCTTGAGCTTATTTTCAAGTTTATCTTGCTCTTGTGGGCTTATGGGAGCACTTACAAGCACTGTTCCTCCAGTTTCATTTAATTGTTTTAGAATTCCCTGGCGTAGGGGCAACTCTTCTGCCAGTAACTGAAATAGACAAATGCAACAACATGTATAATGAATTACAGCACAATTCCAACTATCTTGTCTTTGTCTCTATTAATTAGTCTATCAAAATGAAGCAACTTGACTGAAGGCCGACTGCTGCCTCAAATACCAACCACTTCCTGGAGAGTGCAGAATTGATGGACTGGAGCACCCACTTCCAAGGAGATAAATCTATCATAGAAAGGACCAAAATATCTTATCTCTCGGAAATTCTTTCTAAGGAAGAAAGTATCACGTGGTATCATGAGCTCCAAAATAACACCCCAAGCATTGTTAAGAGTCTGAAAACACATCTCTGTCAGAAACAGAGCAATCTGGGTAAATTCATCATCCTCTCAGGTAGTAAGCATCCATGCTGTGAGTTACTACAGAGTAAGAAACTGCATTATCATACTGAGCGGTAACTACCATTGAGACCATACCAGGTACCAGGTGCTGGGTTAACCTCATCACATATTATATAAAAATTAATTGAGATAATATAATTCTATGAGGTAGATCCTATTATCTTCTTCTTCAGAAGGAAGCTGAGACAGAGAGATTAAATCCTGACAGAGAGGTTAAGTACCAGCTCCAAGGACACAAAAATTGCAAGCAACGGAACTGTGATTCCAACTTGGGCAATTTCATTCAAGATCCCTTATTTTTGAGTCCCCCATACCCCTGAATTTCTTTTATTCATTCAGTCTTCCATTATAAATGTCCTTTTCCAAGACCTACAAACTACCATGTTGTTAATAACTGTCCTTTATTTATTTGTGTCATCTAGAGCTACAGTGTCCAATATAGTGTCAGTAGCCACATGAGGCTACTTAAATTGAAATTAATTAAATTTCAATAACATAAAAAAGTCAGTTCCCTGGTCACACTACTTTTAAAGTACTCAAAAGGCACCTACAGCTTGTGACTACTGCAATAGACAATAGAGAGCATTACCGTCATCACAGAAAGTTCTGTTGGACAGTGCTGATCTAGATTGTTTAAGGAAAAATGGAAATCAATGCACATTTATTAATAAGTAAATAGCACTAAACATATCTATTAAATGAGGTATCAATTACATTGTTATATATAACACTCAGTACATTTAGGAAAGATTGATTTTCAAGAACACACTGAGTTCATTTTTCTATGATCTACCCATCTTCAAACAAACCAAAGATCCAAAACTTGGTAGTTTTTTGTTTTTGTTTTGCCATATCTGACAGAGAGTAGGTGCTCAATATTTGTTTACTGAACTAAGCATTAATTTTATTTTTATACTCTATCCTCTGTTCAGGTACAAATTTCTTGTCTCACAGAAATAAGTGGTTGACATTGGAGTCTAATTTGCATGTACAAACCAACTGAATCATTGATAAAGGAGCAATTCCATTTCCTTTGATTATATGACCTTGTAAAATGAGGATAACAGCAACCATTTTGAAAGTTTTATATGAAGATTAAATAAATAGCAGATGTAAGTACACCTAAGACTTAGCACATAACAGAAGACGATTAAATGTTAATTTCCTTTTTCTTTTCGCCTTCACTTCAAGAATTATAGTAAAACAGATCCAAATAACTCTCTTTCCTAAACTAAAACCAGGAAAGTTAATCCAACCACACAATTAGTGCATGTCAGTCAGCCAGGTGAGGTAATCAGTAATAAGCAGACATCACAGTAGGAAGGCATAAAAAGCCTCTTGAATAGTCTCGATGTCTATTCAACCAGTATAGAATGTGATTCAACACCACACATCTCCAACCACACCTAGACAAACAAACACTTTTAGGCAAATTGGAGACCTCTAATTAGAGGCTGAAATAATATGATTGATTTGGCAATTAAGATCCTTCCTAAGAAATGGGATTCATTTCTAAAAATTCCCTCCAGTTTTTGAAATAATTTGGAGTTTTAAAATTCTCTAATATGTCTGAGATCAACTTCAAATTAGTTTTCAAAATACAGTCACACACACACACACACACACACACACACACACACACACACTTTTTACAAAAAATATACTTTCTGGGAAACGCTGGGTTAAAACAATATAAAGTTTTGAGGAAATCTAGTGAGGAGCTATCAATAACCTGATGGGCAGGAAATCAATGATTAAATACCTTAAAATAGATTCATATACTCTTTTATTGTAATTTTTTATAAACATATAATGTATTATTAGCCCCAGGGATACAGGTCTTTGAATCGCCAGGTTTACACACTTCACAGCACTCACAATAGCACATACCCTCCCCAATTCATATACTCTTTATACAAGTAGGCCCTGGGGTTTTTAAAAAAAAAAAAAAAAAAGAAAAAAAAACAAAATTACCTTGACTTGTTCAAGTTTTTCTTTTAGCTGCTGCTCATTTCCAGGTTCAAGGGGAATACTAGCAATGCTATCCGCTTCTTCCAACCATAAAACAAATTCATTTACATCTCTTTGAAATTCTGACAAGATATTCTTTTGTTCTTCTAGCCTGGAAAAAATAAGAATATAACTGTTATAAACAACGTATTTCTCAAACTTTTCTTTCTTATTTTTTAAAAGGAAAACTCAGAAACAAACAAAAAAAATTGTGGTAACACTTTCAAGAAAATAAGCAACTTAAAAGATGTTAACAATATGCAACTTTTAAAGAAAATTCATTTACTTTGAACAAAGAAACCTCAGTATCTCCAGAACCTCTTAAATGTAAGAGGTTAAAACTGATAAAGAAAAAACTTATAATTTTAAAAAATTCCAACATAATGTTTTTAAATGAGAGCAGTGTTTTTCCACCTCAGTGCTACTAACATTTTGGGTTTGATAATTTTTAGTTGTGAGGGGCTGTCCTCTGCCTTGGAGGAGGCTTAGCAGTATCCCTGGCCTTTCCCCATTAGATGCCAGTAGCATTTTCCCCCCAACTGTGACAAGCAAAAATGTCTTAAGGCACCACCAAATATCCCCTTGGGAGCAAAACTGCCCCAAGGTGAGAGCCACTGCACTAGAACAAGTATATAATGTGAGGTTGCCTGCTCTAAAATGCTTAAATAAAATACACCTTTCTGGGAAATTGTAGGGTAAAAGTAAAAACAAGGGAATAAAAAGAACACTAAGTTTTTACATGTTAAAATGTTTTCCAAATTTTGATTCACAGTCTTTTTTGAGGAAAACTGAGTTAAAATACAGCACATATGTTATATTAGTGGAAGTTTTCAATTATAAAAACATATATACTGTATGTTTTTCAATTAGCCATAAATTTATTCTTACATATTGAATCATAACACAGTTGAAAATGGTCTGCACCTCAGGTAGTTTATAATGTTTTGTTGTTTTTTTGAGAGAGAAAGGTCTCCTGGATGTAAGCTTTTAATTGAATACACACACACATACATATACATAAGTGTAATTTCCCATATATACATATACATATATACATATAAATACATATACATGAAAGTACACCTATGACTGCTGTATAGCTCAAGATATTTTTAGAAAGTGCACAAATGACCAGAAAAATAGAATGTTATCAGAAGCCCAGAGGCCCCTCTTGTCCCTTACAGTTACTACCTCCAAGTATAACCAGTATCCTGTCAAATTCGATTATGTTGGCTATATTGAACACTAAATATATGGAATGATATGCTATCTACTCTTCTGTGCCTTGTCTCTTTCATTCAACATAATCTTTATAATAATCAACCATGTGGTATATAGCTTAATTTGTTTCATCTCCTGGCTGTAGAGTACTGAACTGTTTAAACATGTATCTCTACTGGTGGCCATTTGGGTTGCTTCCATTTTGGGGACATTTAGCTGTTTGTTTTTTTTTAAAGATTTTATTTATTTATTTGACAGACAGAGATCACAAGTTGGCAGAGACGCAGGCAGAGAGAGAGGAGGAAGCAGGCTCCCCGCTGAGCAGAGAGCCCGATGCGGGGCTCGATCCCAGGACCCCGAGACCATGACCTGAGCTGAAGGCAGAGGATTTAACCCACTGAGCCACCCAGGCACCCCCATTTAGCTGTTTTTTTGTTTTCAATTTAACAAATATTTATTAAGGACTTACTAACTTCCAGCAAGGCTACTATTGGGCATTAGGATTCAAGACAGATACATTGTGTGCCTTGCCTTGATGATCTCAGTCTATGAGAGGAAACAAGTGATCCCCATGTGTAAGAAAAAGACACAGCCTGTCTCATTTATAGCCTGTTCAAAGACAGAGTGTTGAGAGAACTGCTATTACATTCTTTCCCCAAACTGGGTCCACTTATTGAATTTATTCTTGTCTATATTCACTTTCGCTCTTTGATTAGAGTTTGTCCAAAGTCTGTTCTAGGGCATGTGAGGAGACATTCTCTTTTCTGTCTATTCTCAACAAGGCAGACCCTATGAAAACTCAAGTCATATTCTGGGATCCTATGGAAACCCAAGTCATATTACATCACTATTGCAGTCAAAACTCTTCTATTGCTTCCCAATGTATCCACAGCAAAGCCAAAGTCATTACAGTGTTCTGTGGGGGTCTAGATCTGTGGTAGATATGGTAGATACCTTCCCATGTGGCTACTGAGAACCTGAAATGCTAACGGGGACATTAGATGTGCTTTAAGTATACAATATACACCAGATTTCAGAGACTTAGTTAAAAAAAATATTCTTTGTACCTTCTACTCAAGTTTGTTGAGAACCTACAAACTGTTGTAAAATAATAAAACTATTTTAAAAGAGAATGGAAAACATCTCATTAACACTTTCTTTTTTTCATTAATATTTTCTATGTGATGTACAGGTTGAAGTAATATTTTTAATATATTAGGTTAAGTGAAATGTATTCCTTTAATCTGTTCCTACTTTAAAAAAAAAAAAGATGTGATGACACAAATTTCAATTACATATGTGGCTTACCTTATTTTTCTATTGACCAACACTGATCTATGATATCTGCTGGTCCCCAATCTCCTTACTTCTTTGACCTCACTTCCATCTACTCTGTATTTCTCTTATCCTTTTTGAGGCCCTATGGCTTCCTTGCTGTGATCCCCAAATATACTACATGGGTCCCCGTTTCTGGATCTCTGTACTTGCTGTGTGTTTCTGCAGACAATGTCCTTCCCTCAAATATCAAATATGGCTGTCTCCTTCATCTTCCGCAGGTCTTCCCTGATGACCCTACCAAAAATTACACTTCTTCCAAATTTCTCTTCTTTCTCCCTGTTTTTATCTTTCTAGTTCCTAAATGTAACAAAGCTATAATTTGGCTATTTTATATAATGTCTATTTCACACACATGAAATGAAGCTTCCTGACAGCAAAGATTTTTATTTATTGCCATAGCCCTTGCTCCTGGAACAATGCCTGGCACAAAACAGATGCTAAATCAGTAACTTTTGCATTAATGAATGAATTCTGCCATCATCATTTTCCATTTTACATGCATTCCTATTTTAAAAGAATCCTTCCTATTCTTTATAATACCGATAGGTGATGGGGACTAAAAAGTACACCTGTTAAGATGAGCACCTGATGATGTATGGAAGTGTTGAATCACTATACTGTACACCTGACACTAATATTACACTGTATGTTAACTAATTAGAATTTAAATAAAAACCTAAAAAAAGAATCTTTCCTACTCTTTGTAATATGATTCTGAAACATGGTTTAATTTACTTGAAAATGTGTATGACAATATTTCACCAAACTGAAGACACCTTCAGTTGCAGGTCATATAAAACCATCCTCAATTCTGCCAGTCGGGAATCAGAAAAGGCGTGGTGCTGATGAAATAATGATGTTTATCGTTTAAAGGCTTTCTTCAATTAAGAAGATGTTCTTTTAGATTCTTTTATATTTTTGTCATATATTCCTCTTGCATACACATGAGAAGTAAAATATAAGTGATAAATTGATGAGGTAGTCCTAAGACTTTCTTGTATTTAGAACTTGCCTCTCCTGTATCACTTTTCCCTTCAGAGTAACTGACCTCTGCCTTTACCCATACCCTATCAGAGGATGATTTCTTAAGAGGGCTCCACCACTATTTCTCAGATTTTCTTCCAAACCACATGTGGCCTGACCAGGAGAGATTGTGAAACCCACTCTGGTTTCAGTGATTTTAATGTGATAAAACGTGCAGTTTAGAACAGATAAAATTTAGTTCAGTAGCACAGTTTCCCAGTGCTGATACAGTGATTTAGGTTCTTTGACTGCTACCAAGTTGCTGGTCAGTTCAGGATTTTTTTAAAAAATTCATAATATAATGACAGTTTACTGTTATCTTTAGCTTATAATTATGAATGGATATTATTATTGGCATTATCTGCCTGATGCTTGAGCTTATTTTCCATTAATAGAGTCAATAAAGATTTGGCATTACTTTCCATGGGAATTAATGTTTGATTGCAAGAGTTTTTGCCAATGACAAATATTTTGGCCCCTCTTGTACGTGAAAAGTAAGCATGTGGACATCAATGCCTAACGTTGACATTACAGGTTAGCAAAATGTCCAAGATTTATACAGAAAGGGTCAAGAAATAAAGCAGGTGAGGTGGCTAGCTGCTGGGGTATGAAGTACTTATAATGGTTTGTTTTAATCTGTAGGTGATGAACGACTTAAAGGTTTTGAGAAGGGCAAGATTTCTTCCAAAGCCCCCTCTGGCTATCCTGTGGAAAGTGGATGGGGGCACAGGTGGTATGGCAAGAGACTGAGGAATCAAGTATGAGACTTTCATAAAAGACAGGCATAAAGTAATGAAGGTTCAAGTCGTCAAGACCTAACAGAGGAAAAGGGTAATGTAGAATACATGAAGAATGTAAGAGGAAATTCAACAGGACCTGTGGATAAAAGGAGACAGACTGGTATTAATGGCTAGTGATTGTTGAGTATGTGGTAGTCACTGAATCAAGTATCAAGACCCCACATTACTAGTATGAGATGGTACTCATCTTTCCTTATTTGCAGTTGAAAGAAAATCCAGCTTAGTATTTTACCCAAGGTCATACAGCTATTAAGTAGTCAATCTAACATTCGGTCCTGGGTCATCTGGGTCTGTGTACTTCTCCTGACCATTACATCTGGTCTATGAGAGCTTCCACCTTATCGAGCCTAGGAGACAGTATTTACTCCAGCAGAGAGTACAGTGAATTGCATCAGATATTTAGGGGAAATTACTAGTAGAAAAAATAAGAGATTTGGAACTTAAAGAGCTGGAAATAATAGATTTCAGAGTCCTCAGCAATAAATCGGTGGATAAAATATGGTAAACTAACTTGCACTAAGCATTTATTCTTCGTATTTGGCATCTTCTGAGTCCATTCTTTCTTCATTTTCACATTAATGACTACTAATTCTCCCTCTTGCTTATTTAAATTGACAAATTAAAGAAAAAGTCCATTTGACAGCTACTCATTGATTTTTTTTTTTATGTATGGGTAACTTGCAGCTCCTGCTCCTCCTCCACTTTCCCTTCTTTGATGTGGAAAGCCAAAGGAATGCCTAGAGTATTCTTCTGGCCCCTCCAAAAGCTACAGGGGCCTATGAAGGAGTTCTTCATTTCAACAAACACTCAGCTGAAAGAGAACATGGCTCTCCCTTCTTGCAGTCCACATTCTTGTTTTCACTAATGATCCTGAAGCCCCTACCTTTGACTTTACAGGAATGAAAGGGGAGAAGGGAGGAAGCTGAACCTCACGAGACAAACTGCACTCCCTACAAAACTATCCCATCCCATCGGGTCCTCTGACATGGACTGGGACATGGGGTACAGAGGAGGTTGAAATCACTGGGAGTAAACAGTATTGTTGCCCTTCTTAGTAAACTCCATGGGAAAGTGGCTGGTGTCAGTTGCTGACAGCTTGTTTTAGAATGTGGAATAGAACCATTTTTCCACAGACTCTGGACTGAGAAGCAATTCTTAGAGGAAAAACTCCATTATAGACATCCTTTATTTGTTTAAAAGTTCTAAGATGGGGGTGCCTGGGTGGCTCAGGGGGTTAAGCCTCTGCCTTTGGCTCAGGTCATGATCTTAGGGTCCTGGAATCGAGCTCCAGTTGGGCTCTCAGCTCAGCTTCCCCTGCCTGCCACTTTGCTTACTTGTGATCTCTGTCAAAATACCTAAAATCTTAAAAAAAAAAAGTTCTAAGATGGTTCAAATACTCTGTCTAGGTTTCAAGGGTGTGTGTGTCAGTCTACCTCATCACTTTCCCTTTTTCTTTTCTCTCCTTCCTTCACCCTTCCTCCTTTCCTCCCTCCTTCCCTCCTTTTCTTCCTTCCATCCATCCTTCCTTCCTCCCTCCTTCCCTTCACAAATCTTTGTCTCCTTTAGTATTTGGCTACATCATCTTGCAGTGTCCCAAATACTTAAGAGCAACTTTATTCCTAACATTATTTTTCACTCATTTTAGTTAACTAAAACTTTGCTAAAATCAGATTACGTTTATAAAACCTAGACAGATGGGTAAAAGCTTTTCTCAGCCTTCATCTAGAAATTGACCATAACAGGGAGAGAAAAAATCCAAAACCTAACAAACAACAGCTTGAAGAACAAAAGAGAGTAATAGCAAGCAAACAGACAAAAAGCACCTCAAACCTAGAATAAAATTGTAGAAGCAAGTATCCTCAACCTCACTTCAAACCTGTCTCAAATTAATTACTTGCATATATTTTTCTTTCAGGAATATTCAGCTAAGAAAAAGAGGGAAATATTTATATATTATATATTTAATTGCCATCAAACTCTATAAATAATGTGTACTGATTTTCCAAATCTAATATTCTACTGTATTTCGTTAGGTCATTAACTATTCTTTAAAAAATTGATTTTTATGATCTGAGTAATAACCTATATGTAGGTACACCATATTTCACCATTCTTTTCTTATTAGACATTTGGTTTGGTCTCTTTTTTCATTATAATAAATAACTCTACAGAAATACATTTTTTAATTCATTTTGGCTTACGTACCTTCTAATTTCCTTAGAATGAGGAAGAAAAGTACACAATAAGAACACTAATGATTTTGATACACATTGCTAAATTTCTTTGCAATGCTGGTAATAAGAACACTCACACACTTCTACCAGCACTTATAAAAACACCTGTCTCAACACACATTTTCCACTACAGCTCATTATGATTTATATGCTTGATAGAAAAAAAAAAGTTTGTCATAGATTGTTTTCCATTTTTTATTAACAGAAAAGTTGAAAAAATGTGTATATATGTGTGTATTTGTCATTTGTTTCTACTATCAGTTGTCTGCTGTGTCTGTTGCCCATTTTTCCTGTGTTTTGTTTGCAAAAGCTCTTATGTTATCTACCTCAATAAAAAATAAAAATTAAAAAAATACTGAGAATATTTTTCCAGTTTCCCTTTTACCTTTTTTATATTTATATTTTATTTCTAAATAAAATGTTATCACTTTCTTTGTGATTTCTTTCATTGATACTACTCTGAAAATTGTGAACATCCTACTGTTGTTTAAATATTCACCTTTATATTATTCTGGATCATTATGCTTTCATTTAAAAAGAATAAAAACTTGATCCATCTTAAATTTATATAGCTAAGCTTCTAACCTTGAAGAATCTTTGAGAAGTTGATATTTTTCCCCAGCACAATCTATTCTCTATTGATTTGTGGTGATTTCCTCATTTTGCGTTTTATGTGTAATGAGGTCCTATTTACTGATCTACTATGATTTTTGGATAGTAATGCACTACTTCAAGCACTGCATCTTTAAAGGAGGCTTAATTTCTGGTAGGTTAACCTCCTCTCTTACCTTTTTATGTGATATGAGTATTACCTATTTATGTAATATGAGTATCATTTGGTCAAATTACAGAATAAATCTCATTGGGGATTTTGATAGGGATTCCATCAAATCAAATTATTGTTGTGAAGACTTACTGTCTTTCCAGTATAAATCTGTTAAATTTTCTATATTTACAGTGCATTTGGAGTGTGTCTGTAACTCATCCGTGTATTATAAATAATTAACTATGTTTTCTAATTAACTTTCAGCATCAGTTTGAATGGCAGTGACTTGCATATGATTTTATGGATATTAACTGTATACTAATCTAGAAAATTCATAAGTACTCCCAGAAAGAATAAATCTTCATTTAAAAAGCAGAAGTTTTGGCTAAGCTATTTGCCATAATATTTCTCTTCACACAATGTTTGTGGAAAACTTTTCTGATGATTTAATTTTTTAAAAAAGTACAGCACCCTTTAAATATGAAAACATTTGGTAGTCATTTCTTGCCTAGGTCTGTTTTTTGTACTTTGAAATATAAAAAAGATGGTGCCAAAATCCCACCGGGACCTTGTTATAATTTGCTTTTTCAAGTGCATGTGTTTTCTGAAATTTCAAAAGCCTCGATTTGAAGTTTTAAAAGCTGCAATTTGAATTTATATATTCAGATGATTGCAGAAAAGCAAAGGAACAGAGTTAGCATTTCCAGGCTTGTCTCTTGACAGAACAGTTTAAACGTGCTTTATATTGGCATTCATCACATGAAGTGTTATTTCTTTGTTTACCTACTCGGTTAATGCTTATGGTAGGATTTATTCAGGCATGTGGTAGTAATAATAACGAATGGGATATTTAACATTACCCATCTGCAATTAAGTGCTAAATATTTTACTTTTAGAGGCATTTCAATACATTTAGCTATTTTTTTTAAAGAATGGCTTCTGTTTGAAATATTGGCTCTGTTGCCGTTTACATTATAAATGCTCTTAATGCAATTGAAGGAAGCACATATTATGATGGGGAGAGATTTGCATAATCAGAAAGGAAGAATTATGGATATGCTGCTAAATTCAATGAATTTAACATTAACTCTTAATGAACATGTTCTGTGGGGCTGCTGTTATGATAAGAGGAAGACTGCCAAATTGCGTGGCATGGTTTTAGAAGGGGAGGATCTACCAAGAAGGCCAAGCGCTAGATATTTTTACATTTGAATCTTTTTAAATACTCAATACATCCCTTGTATTGCCTTTGTAAAATTGCCAATAAAGAAAGTAAAGCCCTGGAGAGATGTACATACTGTATATACCCGAATATAAGGTGATTATCTCTACCATTTTCCAAATAAGAAGTTCCTCTCTAAGATTTTGATTAACAGGAACATAGAAATTTCAGAAAATGTAGAATCAACACCAGCTTATCTATACTGCTTAATTAATTTGATTGCACATACTAATTTAAAATTATATATTATATTAGAAAGATCACATTTTCCCATTCACAGTTTATACAGTAGTTGTATAATACATTCCTCACATTCATGTTCTACATTGGAATTGTCACTTTGGTGGATCCACTTTTTGAGTTACATAATTCAGTTTTTGAGACAGAGTTATCTTCACTTCTACCCACATGGCCTGATGTATGGCACTGCTGAGTCCATGTTTAAGATTCTACTGGAAAGTTTACTCCAAGCCTTAAGCACATTTAACAGCAGACAGTTCTATGTTATGTAAAGACAGTTTTTCTCTTTGTTGTGCCATATGTCCGTGAGGTACACAACGTAACCACTTACTGAGTTGCTTTTAAAAAAATCCTTACGGGGGGGGGGGGAGTCAAGATGGCGGAGAAGTAGCAGCTGAGACTACTTCAGGTTGCAGGAGATCAGCTAGATAGCTTATCTAAAGATTGCAAACACCTACAAATCCAACGGGAGATCGAAGAGAAGAACAGCAATTCTAGAAACAGAAAATCAACCACTTTCTGAAAGGTAGGACTGGCGGAGAAGTGAATCCAAAGGGACAGGAAGATAGACCGCAGGGGGAGGGGCCGGCTCCCGGCAAGTGGCAGAGCAACGGAGCACAAAATCAGGACTTTTAAAAGTCTGTTCCGCTGAGGGACATCGCTCCAGAGGCTTAACTGGGGTGAAGCCCACGCGGGGCCAGTGTGGCCTCAGGTCCCGCAGGGTCACAGAAGGATCGGGGGTGTCTGAGTGTCGCAGAGCTTGAAGGTATTAGAACGGGGAAGCCGGCTACAGAGACGGAGCCGAGGAGTGAGCTCACAGCTCTGGCTTACCTTGAACCGGTCGCAGGCTTGGTGAGCTTGGAGCGCGGCTGGAGGCCAGGCAGACAGGAGTAATTGGACGCTGTTCCCTGAGGGCGCACTGAGGAGTGGGACCCCGAGCTCTCGGCTCCTCTGGGCCGGAGACTGGGAGGCCGCCATCTTCATTCCCGTCCTCCAGAACTCTACGGAAAGCGCTCAGGGAACAAAAGCTCCCAAAAGCAAACCCGAGCGGATTACTCAGCCCGGCCCCTGGTAAGGGCGGTGCAACTCCGCCTGGGGCAAAGACACTTGAGAATCACTACAACAGGCCCCTCCCCCAGAAGATCAACAAGAAACCCAGCCAGGACCAAGTTCACCTACCAAGGAGTGCAGTTTCAATACCAAGGAGAGCAGCGGAATTCCAGAGGAGGAGAAAGCAAAGCACGGAACTCATGGCTTTCTCCCCATGATTCTTTAGCCTTGCAGTTAATTTAATTTTTTTTTCTTTTTCAATTTTTTTTCTCTTCTTCTGCTAAATTTTTTTAAACTTTTACCCTTTTCTTTTTTAACGTTTTTTAACTAGTTTATCTAATATATATATATATTTTTCCTTTTTATATTTTTTTCATTATTGGTTTCCTTTTTTTATTTGTTTCTTTTTTCTTTTTTCTTTCTTTTTTCTTTCTGAACCTCTTTTTATCCCCTTCCCCCCCCCTCACGATTTGGGATCTCTTCTGATTTGGCTAAGCATATTTTCCTGGGGTTGTTGCCACCCTTTTAGTATTTTACTTACTCCTTCATATACTCTTATCTGGACAAAATGACAAGGCAGAAAAATTCACCACAAAAAAAAGAACAAGAGGCAGTACCAAAGGCTAAGGACCTAATCAATACAGACATTGGTAATATGTCAGATCTAGAGTTCAGAATGACGATTCTCAAGGTTCTAGCCGGGCTCGAAAAAGGCATGGAAGATATTAGAGAAACCCTCTCGGGAGATATAAAAGCCCTTTCTGGAGAAATAAAAGAACTAAAATCTAATCAAGTTGAAATCAAAAAAGCTATTAATGAGGTGCAATCAAAAATGGAGGCTCTCACTGCTAGGATAAATGAGGCAGAAGAAAGAATTAGCGATATAGAAGACCAAATGACAGAGAATAAAGAAGCTGAACAAAAGAGGGACAAACAACTACTGGACCACGAGGGCAGAATTCAAGAGATAAGTGACACCATAAGACGAAACAACATTAGAATAATTGGGATTCCAGAAGAAGAAGAAAGAGAGAGGGGAGCAGAAGGTATATTGGAGGGAATTATTGGAGAGAATTTCCCCAATATGGCTAAGGGAACAAGCATCAAAATCCAGGAGGTTCAGAGAACCCCCCTCAAAATCAATAAGAATAGGTCCACACCCCGTCACCTAATAGTCAAATTTACAAATCTTAGTGACAAAGAGAAAATCCTGAAAGCAGCCTGGGAAAAGAAGTCTGTAACATACAATGGTAAAAATATTAGATTGGCAGCAGACTTATCCACAGAGACCTGGCAGGCCAGAAAGAGCTGGCATGATATATTCAGAGTACTAAACGAGAAAAACATGCAGCCAAGAATACTATATCCAGCTAGGCTATCATTGAAAATAGAAGGAGAGATTAAAAGCTTCCAGGACAAACAAAAACTGAAAGAATTTGCAAACAACAAGCCAGCTCTACAGGAAATATTGAAAGGGGTCCTCTAAGCAAAGAGAGAGCCTAAAAGTAGTAGATCAGAAAGGAACAGAAACAATATACAATAACAGTCACCTTACGGGCAATACAATGGCACTAAATTCATATCTCTCAATAGTTACCCTGAATGTTAATGGGCTAAATGCCCCAATCAAAAGACACAGGGTATCAGAATGGATAAAAAAACAAAACCCATCTATATGTTGCCTACAAGAAACTCATTTGAAACCCGAAGACACCTTCAGATTTAAAGTGAGGGGGTGGAAAAGAATTTACCATGCTAATGGACATCAGAAAAAAGCAGGAGTGGCAATCCTTATATCAGATCACTTAGATTTTAAACCAAAGACTATAATAAGAGATGAAGATGGACACTATATCATACTCAAAGGATCTGTCCAACAAGAAGATCTAACAATTGTAAATATCTATGCCCCTAACGTGGGAGCAGCCAACTATATAAACCAATTAATAACAAAATCAAAGAAACACATCGGCAATCATACAATAATAGTAGGGGACTTTAACACTCCCCTCACTGAAATGGACAGATCATCCAAGCAAAAGATCAACAAGGAAATAAAGGCCTTAAATGACACACTGGACCAGATGGACATCACAGATATATTCAGAACATTTCATCCCAAAGCAACAGAATACACATTCTTCTCTAGTGCACATGGAACATTCTCCAGAATAGATCACATCCTTGGTTCTAAATCAGGTCTTAACTGTTATGAAAAAATTGGGATCATTCCCTGCATATTTTCAGACCACAATGCTCTGAAGCTAGAACTCAATCGCAAGAGGAAATTAGGAAAGAACCCAAATACATGGCGACTAAACAGCATCCTTCTAAAGAATGAATGGGTCAACCAGGAAATTAAAGAAGAATTGAAAAAATTCATGGAAACAAATGATAATGAAAATACAACAGTTCAAAATCTGTGGGACACAACAAAGGCAGTCCTGAGTGGAAAATATATAGCGGTACAAGCCTTTCTCAAGAAACAAGAAAGGTCTCAGGTACACAACCTAACCCTACACCTAAAGGAGCTGGAGAAAGAACAAGAAAGAAACCCTAAACTCAGCAGAAGAGAAATCATAAAGATCAGAGCAGAAATCAATGAAATAGAAACCAAAAAAACAATAGAACAAATCAACGAAACTAGGAGCTGGTTCTTTGAAAGAATTAATAAGATTGATAAGCCCCTGGCCAGACTTATCAAAAAGAAAAGAGAAAGGACCCAAATAAATAAAACCATGAATGAAAGAGGAGAGATCACAACTAACACCAAAGAAATACAGACAATTATAAGAACATATGAGCAACTCTATGCCAACAAATTTGACAATCTGGAAGAAATGGATGCATTCCTAGAGATATATAAACTACCACAACTGAACCAGGAAGAAATAGAAAGCCTGAACAGACCCATAACCAGTAAGGAGATTGAAACAGTCATCAAAAATCTCCAAACAAACAAAAGCCCAGGGCCAGATGGCTTCCCGGGGGAATTCTACCAAACATTTAAAGAAGAACTAATTCCTATTCTCCTGAGACTGTTCCAAAAAATAGAAATGGAAGGAAAACTTCCAAACTCATTTTATGAGGCCAGCATCACCTTGATCCCCAAACCAGACAAGGATCCCATCAAAAAAGAGAACTACAGACCAATATCCTTGATGAACACAGATGTAAAAATTCTCACCGAAATACTAGCCAATAGGATTCAACAGTACATTAAAAGGATTATTCACCACGACCAAGTGGGATTTATTCCAGGGCTGCAAGGTTGGTTCAACATCCGCAAATCAATCAATGTGATACAACACATTAATAAAAGAAAGAACAGGAACCGTATGATACTCTCCATAGATGCTGAAAAAGCATTTGACAAAGTACAGCATCCCTTCCTGATCAAAACTCTTCAAAGTGTAGGGATAGAGGGCACATACCTCAATATTATCAACGCCATCTATGAAAAACCCATCGTAAATATCATTCTCCATGGAGAAAAACTGAAAGCTTTTCCGCTAAGGTCAGGAACACGGCAGGGATGTCCGTTATCACCAGTGCTATTCAACATAGTACTAGAAGTCCTAGCCTCAGCAATCAGACAACAAAAAGAAATTAAAGGCATCCAAATCGGCAAAGAAGAAGTCAAACTATCACTCTTCGCAGATGATATGATACGATATGTAGAAAACCCAAAAGACTCCACTCCAAAACTGCTAGAACTTGTACAGGAATTCAGTAACGTGTCAGGATATAAAATCAATGCACAGAAATCAGTCGCATTTCTCTACACCAACAACAAGACAGAAGAAAGAGAAATTAAGGAGTCCATCCCATTTACAATTGCACCCAAAACTATAAGATACCTAGGAATAAACCTAACCAAAGAGACTAAGAATCTATACACAGAAAACTATAAAGTACTCATGAAAGAAATTGAGGAAGACACAAAGAAATGGAAAAATGTTCCATGCTCCTGGATTGGAAGAATAAATATTGTGAAAATGTCTATGCTACCTAAAGCAATCTACACATTTAATGCAATTCCTATCAAAGTACCATCCATTTTTTTCAAAGAAATGGAACAAATAATCCTAAAATTTATATGGAACCAGAAAAGACCACGAATAGCCAAAGGAATATTGAAAAAGAAAGCCAGAGTTGGTGGCATCACAATTCCGGACTTCAAGCTCTATTACAAAGCTGTCATCATCAAGACAGTATGGTACTGGCACAAAAACAGACACATAGATCAATGGAACAGAATAGAGAGCCCAGAAATAGACCCTCAACTCTATGGTCAACTAATCTTCGACAAAGCAGGAAAGAATGTCCAATGGAAAAAAGACAGCCTCTTCAATAAATGGTGTTGGGAAAATTGGACAGCCACATGCAGAAAAATGAAATTGGGTCATTTCCTTACACCACACACGAAAATAGACTCAAAATGGATGAAGGACCTCATTGTGAGAAAGGAATCCATCAACATCCTTGAGGAGAACACAGGCAGCAACCTCTTTGACCTCAGCCGCAGCAACATCTTCCTAGGAACATCGCCAAAGGCGAGGGAAGCAAGGGCAAAAATGAACTATTGGGATTTTATCAAGATCAAAAGCTTTTGCACAGCAAAGGAAACAGTTCACAAAACCAAAAGACAACTGACAGAATGGGAGAAGATATTTGCAAACGACATATCAGATAAAGGGCTAGTGTCCAAAATCTATAAAGAACTTAGCAAACTCAACACCCAAAGAACAAAAAATCCAATCAAGAAATGGGCAGTAGACATGAACAGACATTTCTGCAAAGAAGACATCCAGATGGCCAACAGACACATGAAAAAGTGCTCCATATCACTCGGCATCAGGGAAATACAAATCAAAACCACAATGAGCTACCACCTCACACCAGTCAGAATAGCTAAAATTAACAAGTCCGGAAATGACAGATGCTGGCGAGGATGCGGAGAAAGGGGAACCCTCCTACACTGTTGGTGGGAATGCAAGCTGGTGCAACCACTTTGGAAAACAGCATGGAGATTCCTCAAAATGTTGAAAATAGAACTACCCTATGACCCAGCAATTGCACTGCTGGGTATTTACCCTAAAGATACAAACGTAGTGATCCGAAGGGGCACGTGCACCCGAATGTTTATAGCAGCAATGTCTACAATAGCCAAACTATGGAAAGAACCTAGATGTCCATCAACAGACGAATGGATAAAGAAGATGTGGTATATATATACAATGGAATACTATGCAGCCATCAAAAGAAATGAAATCTTGCCATTTGCGACAACGTGGATGGAACTAGAGGGTATCATGCTTACCGAAATAAGTCAATCGGAGAAAGACAACTATCATATGATCTCCCTGATATGAGGGAGAGGAGATGCAACATGGGGGGTTAATGTGGTAGGAGAAGAGTAAATGAAACAAGTTGGGATTGGGAGGGAGACAAACCATAAGTGACTCTTAATCTCACAAAACAAACTGAGGGTTGCTGGGCAGAGGGGTGTTGGGAGGGGGGGGTTATGGACATTGGGTAGGGTATGTGCTATGGTGAGTGCTGTGAAGTGTGTAAACGTGGAGATTCACAGACCTGTACCCCTGGGGAAAAAATATATATATATATATGTTTATAAAAAATAAAATTATAAAAAAAAAAAGAAATATAAAAAAAAATCCTTACAGACCTTGTTTACAATGACATACAACTCTTTCAACTGTGATGTCATACCAACAAAGCTAATCATGACTTCTGTTAATTACATTTTTTCCCATTTCTTTCCTGTATCAAGTGACTTCTGCAGATGACCAGAATCATCATCAATTGAGGTGAAATTAATACAACTTTCGCAGATAGTAGTTTTTTGTTCTGATTAAAATAAAACGAGGATCTTGTAACATGAGAAACTTCAAAAGGATTCAAATGTAAGGTCTCTGTTAAGGTAAAAACAAAAACAAATTAAAAAAAACATATTGAGTGCCTGGGTGGCTCAGTCGGTTAAGCGGCTGCCTTCGGCTCAGGTCATGATCCCAGGGTCCTCGGATCAAGCCCCGCTTTGGGCTTCCTGCTCAGTGAGGAGCCTACTTATCCCTCTCCCACTCCCCCTGCTTGTGCTCTCTCTTTCTCATGTTCTCTGTCTCAAATAAATAAAATCTTTAAGAAACAAAAACAAACAAACAAAAACCCAAAAATGTATTTAGCCAAACACATTAACTTCCCCAGGTTATACGCTCTATAGGACACTGTCAGAATCAGAACCAAAGCATTAACTATTTTTAAATCAACATGTTTTTCGTACCTGGTTACCGCTAGAGTTACACAATTAGACATTTATCCATTTTATCTATAGCTTGTGCTTCACTAAAATGAAGTGCTCCTGAGAGAAATAACATATCAAAGTTGTTCAGGCTTTTACTTCTCAATAGTAAGGGAAAAAATTTTGAAAATGAGAAGGGGTATCATGAAGCTTAGTGGTGAGCTACTGAAAGGAAAAGAAACCCAAATTGAGGCCTTGCAAATTATTATTTGAATGCATGATCTTGGAGAAGTTGCTTAACTTCTACAGGCCTCAGTTTCTTCATGCTAAAATTGGGACATTTAACATTGCATGGTTGGTTATATGGATTAAATTTGCTTGCAGAAACACCAGTTTTTGTCTACTGCTTTACTAATAGCATTCAACAAGTCATAGAGAAAATACAGAGTTAAAGAAAGGGTAAATTTGGAAACTGAGCTTTTATCCTATCTCAGAATTTTCCTTAAGCCAACACACTTACATACTAAAAATTATTTATAAAGCACGCATGAGTACTCAGAAGGACTATTTGAAATTGAGCTTTTTCATGAACCAGTTGACAGCTCTATTTCTCTCTTATGACAAATTTCCTTGGCACATTTTATGGGGGAAGCACAATTAGAGTCAAAATGCCAATCTATGAGTAAAAGTGCCACCAGATTACACTAATTCTAGGTAAAGTAGATGTAGGATTACAATGCAACAAACATTTATTGAAAGTCATTTAGTGGCTGGTGATATAGCAATGGAGGCAGGCAAGTTTTTGCCTTTGTAGAGCTTATATTCTATTAGGGGGAGACACACAATACACAAGATAAATTGAAACATGTAGATTGCGACATAGTGTTAGATGCTACACAGAAAAAAATTGAAGCCAGGAAAAAATGGAATACTGAGTAGATTTGGAGGGTTGGTTTGCAATTTTATATCAATCGGACAAATCTTCATTGGGAAAGGTTATTTGAGTAAAATCATCACTGTAGAGAATGGCAATCTGTTCATCAAAAAATTTGGTCTCTTTCTCTTCAACACAAAGTTAGCTGTCATTTTCTATCCTCCATTGCCATTAGGTATGGCAATAATGAAATTCTAGCCAAGGGAATGTGAACAAAAGTGAGGTTCACTAATTCCAGCCCTGGTTTATAACTTAATCCCTACACATGTGATATTCCTTATTGCTCCTCTTTCTACAGCCACATGTCAAAAATGCCAGAGCCACAAAATCAATGTAGCTTAGGTCTTTGATTCATAATTTGGAGGGGAGCTCTTTGTTGATCGGAAACAACTCTGTGAATTTTGCATGAGTGAGATATTTGCATTGTTGAGCTACTGAAATGCAGACCTTCTTTTTAAGTAGTAGCTTGAATAAAATTAGATAATAAAAGAGGTGAGAGAGAAAGCCATTCAAATAATGGGGGGAGAGCACTCTAAGCAAAAGAAAAAAAATACAAAGGTCCTGAAGCAAGAGTGTGGTCAGAATATGCCCAGAACAACCAAGAAGTAAAAAACAAAACAAAACAAACAAACAAAAAAACAAAAAAGTAAGTGAAGTAAGTAGGAGATAAAACAAAACAGCTAAATCTGAAGAGACTCTACCTAGAATCCCAGGCCTGTCATAATTCATTTTCCCATCAAACTCAGGTCATACATTAAAAAAAAAACTAGAATAATCTTTTGGGGGGCTTGCCAGATTGAACTCTGTTCTCCAATCTGAATTTATTTTTTTAAAGATTTTATTTATTTATTTATCAGAGAGAGAGAGAGAGAGAGAGCATGCGTAAGCAGGCAGAGTGATAGGCAGAGGCAGAGAGAGAAGTAGGCCCCCCGCTGAGCAAGGAGCCCAGTGCAGGACTCAATCCCAGGACCCTAGGATAATGACCTGAGCCAAAGGCAGTGGCTTAACTGACTGAACCACCCAGGCTTCCCTCCAATCTCACTTTACTAGTCCATTTGACTAACTGAATCCCCGAATTTCTGTTTTTTTGTTGAATGCTTTCATTGCGGGTGCTGGAACTGATTTATAAAAACACTAAGGATATTTTGGATCTTCATCTGTCAGAAGCAGAGTCACATAATTTATTAGCAAAGGCTGTAATAAAGCCATTGCCATGTGGTGGAAGATGTAATGAAAATTGAATGGCCTCAGCTTTCATTCATAACTAGGTTTTTCTCTTAGCACATATCATCATCTTCCCTCCCAAGGCAGCTTCTCTGTCAGCCTCCATGGATGTCTCTGCCAGGTCCTAGTCTCTTAAGCTAATTATCTGAGGCATCCTTGGTTCTTTCCTGTCCCTTCCTCCTGGAGTTTATCAATAAATGGGTCCTCACAATTCCACGTGAGATAGCTCTTACAAGTGTGTCCACTTCTCTCCATTCTCCTTGCCACCAACTCCTTCTATCCTCTCTGTCTTTATTACTGAGGCTATTTCTTAACTGGGTTCTGCTTCCCATCTTGCCATCTTCTTATCCATTCTCAACACTTCAGAAGGAATCATCTTTCTAAAATATGTCTTCTTATATCCTCACAGTAACTCCCTAGGATCATTGGGATAAAATCCAACTTCTTTAAAAGGGAGCAGAAAGTACAATATGTAATCTCTACTTACTTCTCTTTCTTCATCTTTCTTTGCATTCTAAAATCCATTGAACTTACTCTTTCTTTAAATCCAGTACGGTACTCATGTTAGAACTAAGCTTACTCTGCTCCTTCTGTCTGGGTTACCCTTCCCCATGTCTTGATCTAGGTAGCTTCTAGTTAGCTTTCCAATCTTAGGTTAGCCATCACTACTTCTGTGAAACTTTTCTCAATTATCAACCCCATCCCACTCAAGTCTATGCTATAGGTCCTGTTATATAATCCCACAGCTCTTCATACTGTTTCCATCACAGGGTATATTGTAATTTCCTATGTCTGTCACTATATTACAAGCACCATAAGGACAAGCACTATACTGCAATCACACTCTAATCTCAGTACCTAGTATGTAGTATCGGTTCAATTCTTAAATTCAGTATCTCAGAATGACACCATGTTAATTGTATATTTGAGAACAATAATACTATTTACATTATAATAATACTATTTACATTATTCCCATATACATGGGAGATTCTCCATGAAAAATAAAGCATGTGTTATGGAAGACAAAGTCTTATGGAAGATTGACTAAATTAAGGTCAAGAAAGTTGGATTGCTGGGGTTTCTAAACTATGGCCTGTGAGCCAAATCCTGCCCACCACCTGTTTTTGAAAATAAAGTTTTATTGGGAACACAGCCACACCCATTCATTTATATGTCATCTATGTTGTAATGTTCACATTACAGTGGTGGAACTGAGCAGTTGCAACACAGACTGGGTGGCTCACAAAGCCCAAAGCATTTACTACTTGGCCCTGTACCAAAGTTTATTGACATCTGTTAGACAGTAAATCTCTTTCTTAGATACATATTAGGGAATTAAAGGTGTGAGGATTATGATATAAGATAATCAGTATGATCTTTTTAACTTTATTATGTGTGTGTTCATGAAAATATGTGTGACTATTGAAATGTCCCTTCATCCTTTGAAATAATTATTAGCACTTTACACAATTAATATTCCATAGTATACAACTTGAAGAATGGCTAAAAGGAAAACCAGACATTGCATCTAATTACAAATATTTATTCTGTTTAAAATTTATTAAAGTCTTCCAGTATGAGAAGTTTTATTTATTTGGCTTGGGATCAAACATGGAAAATAGTAAGAAAGGACCAGGTGTTTGCCTCTTTTTCCTCTTCTTTGAGTTTATGTTATTCAAGTTTCTTTCCTTATTTATCTTTCTTCCTAATCCAAAGCTATCACTTCTATAATTTCACTTTTTTTTTGGTAAGTCAGCCCTTTTTCTGTGGGTTTTATGGTGATTTTTATTACTAGGCCTATATTTTGAATTCCTCAGGGTACTTGTAATTTCCACCCCCAGCAAAATGTCATCTGTTGTCCAGCACTCTGTACATTTCCAGTAGAGTATCGATGCATTAGACAGACAAGGAAGATCGAAGTTCCTCAGAGAGAGAAAAAGGACATATTTTGCTCATTGCTTTCATCCTGGAGAAGAAAGGGTAAAGGGTTTTTTCATTTGATTTATTTAAAATCTGCACACAACTCCAGGTAAGTTCTTCAGAAACACAGGTTATTATACTTTAAAAGAATATAGCCATAGGAGGTACAAGAATAGTTTTATTCCCTCAAATAGCAGTTCCTGAAGTGTGGTCTGGGAAGCTCTGGGGGTCCTTGAGTTACTTTCAGGGGTTCTGTGAGGTCAAAACTATTTTCATAATAATACTATATTATTTGCCTTTGTCTCTTTCTATGAGTTTTCCAGAGGCTATATTATAATTGATATGGCAATATAATGTAGAAGCAAATATCAAAGTCAGCTCTCTTAAGATAAATACTAAAGTGATCCTCAAAAAGGTAAAACAATGTCACTGTTAACAATCTTTTTTGTTGTAGAAAATAGTTATTTTTCATAAGGCATTTGTTACTTGTATTAACATGGGGTGAGCTATGATAATTTTTAAATGAATAAAGGCTGCAAACATTTCTCAGTTTTAATGTCCAACATGGTAAAACCAGAGAGAAATTGTTGAAAATGCTGGAAAACCATAGAAATGAGTAACAATCCTTCTCTTCTGTTTCCTCCTCCAATACACTTAACATTTCGAATTTTCTCACGTGACTGAATTGAACAGCTCTTGGCTTCCTAGATGCAGGTATGTGGTCCAAGAGCAAATGTTCTTGCAAATGGTAGTGTGGAATGTCACCTGTTCCTAAGGAGAATAGCAGATCTTACTTAGATTGAGGAGGGTGTTGTGATTTTAACAGAGAGCCCTTCTGAGTAACTGACGTTGAAGTTAAGCTGTGAAGTAAACATGCCTAGATGAAGTCTAGGGGAATAGCTTCCACAGAGAGAAAGAAACTTCCTTCAGGCAGTAAATACAGAGAGATTCAGAGGAACTCAGAGTAGACCACTGTAATTAAAGTGTAGTGAGCAAGGTAGAGAATGGAAGATGAGGCCAGAGGGAGGAGCAGGGGCCAGAGGGCCATGGTAAGAGTTTGACTTTTATTTTAAGTGCAACAGAAAACAATCTACTCAAGGATCCTAGTAATTCAAAGGGAGGAATGACCATTTAGGAGGCTAGAAAATATGTTCACTAGATGAAGAAGGGCAGAAAGCACTGTAGAAAGAGGATCAGCATAAGGAAAGGCACAGTGACATAGAAGTTCATGGCTTATTTAATGTCTCCATAGTGAAGAAATGTGGAAGGGGATTGGCAAGACAAAGTACTAGAAAGGTAGGTTTTGGGTCAGGTATTGCAGAGCTCCATGTGCCTGCAAAGGTTAAAACATCCCTTCTGGAGTGCAAAAGAACCACTAAAGATTTTTTAAGGAGAGGTATGGAATAATTCTGTTTATTTTCTAAATAATGTATTTACCAGTCATTAAGGATATATAATAAAAGTACTTAAATAGGCTGTGTAAATATAACTTTTACTGAATTATCTTTGCTTATTAAAATTTGATCATAAATAAAATTCATTAGTTTATTATTTATTCAACCTTCCCCATCAGTGATTAAATTCATTAAATATTGTGTATAGGGTACAGAGGAACTTAGTAAGTCTACCTGATAGATAATTTAAGATTAGCTTTGACCCATAACGTAGGCTAATTTAGCTAAGCACAACTTTAAAAATAGTAGAATCCAAATGATAATTCCAAGGATTTTTTTTTTAAACAGACTTAGTCATATATGGCAGAGTCAACAGATTATGAACTAAAATATATATTTCCTGGTTCTTAGATCAAGAAGACAGACAGCAGACTGACATAGCCCTGAAAAAATTTGTCTATAGGTTCATGAAGATTGAAGCTAGTTTCCCTCTTCCGTGGGAGCTGACCAGCATTACTTTCTTGCTGAATATAGGAGCATTATGTTTCAATTTTAGAAAGAGAGTTGAGGGTTCCTAACCAACTGCCACATCACTATATGTGGCACTACAGGACTCAAAAAGCAAAGTATAATGCAAAAGTGAGCAGCAATAAAAGGCCAACAGGTAGTAAATATTGCTTATATAACATTATGTTATATACTTATTAGAGGAAAATTACATTACCCTAAGCAAAAAGGACCATGCCTAAATTACACTTGGTAACAAGGAATATACAAATAGAAATTTTTAAGAAACATCTTGAGAAGATACAAACATACACAAAAGTGTAATAGTATGACAAGCTTCTATTACCTGTAATCCAGTTTCAACAATTACCAGTATATTGCCAAACTTATTTCTATATTTTCTAATTCCCAACTATTTCTTTTTTCAGGTTTATTGGAGAATAATGTATATAATGTAAAACTCTCCTATGGTAGGTACATAATTTAATGGTTTTTAGTAAATGCATAGAGTCCTGTGTACCATCACTACACCTTCCTCCTTTCTTCCTTCTTTCATTGGTTTCAACTCCAGTACAATGTTGAATGCTGAAGTACTAAAAGTAGATATCCTTGTCTAATTCTTGATCTTAGGGTGAAAACATTCAGTCTTTCATCATTATGAATGATGTTAACCATGTTTTTTTTCCCTAAGATTTTATTTATTTATTTGACAGAGAGAGAGAGAGAGAGTGAGATCACAAGTAGGCAGAGAGGCAGGCAGAGAGAGAGGGGAAGCAGGCTCCCTGCAGAGTAGAGAGCCTGATGTGGGGCTCGATCCCAGGACACTGAGATCATGACCTGAGCTAAAGGCAGAGGCTTAACTCACTGAGCCAGCCATATGCCCCTAGTCATGGGCTTTTTATAGATGACCTACATGATGTTAAGCTCTCTTATTTGCTAAAAATTTGTATCATAACTATCTGTTAGATTTTACTAAATGCTTTCCCTGCATCTCTTGACATGATCAATTGTTTTTTTGTTTGCTATTCCTATTAATATGGTATATTACAATAATCATTTTTGGATGTAAAAGCCACTCTGCATTCCTGGAATAAATCTCACACAGCCATGGTATATAATCTTTTTTACATGCTCTGGAATCACTTTGTTAAATTTTTGTTAAGGAATTTTGTGTTTATGTTTATGAGGGGTATTTTTCTATTAATTTCTTTTATTGCAATATATTGGCTATTTTAGATCAGAGTAATGCTGGTGTTACAGAATAAATTGGAATTCTCCTCCTGTGCTTTTTTTCTGAAAAGATTTGTGAAGGATTGGTATATAAAATAATTTTTTTATTAAAAGTTCATGAGTAAATCATCTGTACTGTGGCTTCTTTTGTCAGAAGACTTACAATTACTAATGTAGTTTCTCTACTTATACTAGGTCTATTCAGATGTTCTACTTTTTTTGAATCTATTTTGGTAATTTATGTTCTTCTAGGAATTTGAGCATTTTATGTAATTTGGAGAAATTGTGGCATAAAGTTGTTTATAGGATTACCTTCTAGTCCTAATTTCTGTAGGGTCCGTAGTGATGTCCTTTCTCCTTTCTTTATGATTTTGGTAACTTCAGTCTTCTTTCTTTTCTTCTTGGTCAGTCTAACTAAAGTTTTGCCATTTTCGAAATCTTTTCAAACATCAATGCTTGGTTTCATTGATTTTTCTCTATTCTGCTTTTATTTTATTGATTTCTGCTCTAGTCTTATTTCCTTTGGGTTTAGAGTGCTATTTTTCTAGTTTTTTATGGTGAAAACTTGAGTTACTGATTTGAGAATTTTAACCTTTTCTAACGTAACTGTTTGAAGTTTTAAATTTCCCTGTGAACACTGCTTTAACTGTATCCCACAAATGTTGACACGTGCTTTTATTTTCACTCAATTCAAAACACTTTCTAATTCCCCTAGTGATGTCACTTTGAGCCTTGGATTATATAAGGTGTTGTTTAATTTCCATGTATTTTGGTATCTCCCAGATTTCCTTCTGTTGTTACATTCTAACATGATTCTGATATGTTAAGAGGACATGATTTTTAATGAATTCAATCCTCCTAAATTAATTGAGTTTTTTTTAATGACCTAGCATATGATCTATCCTTGAGGTATGCTTTTGCCATGGGCACCTTAAAAGAATATGTATTCTAAAAAAACTAGACTCCTAAATATAAGAAATGAACTGGTGGTTGCTAGAGGAGGGGTAGCTAGGGTGAATGACTGAAATACATAATGCAGACTAAGAGTACACTTATTGTGATGGGAACTGGGATATATAGAATTACTGAATTATTATATTGTACACCTGAAACTAATATACCACTGTAGGTTAATCATACCTCAATTTAAAAATGCCCCAAAAAAAGAAAATGTATTCTGCTGTTATTTGGTAGAGTATTCTATAAATGTTGGTTAGATGAAGTTAGTTGATAGTATTGGTCTTCTATATCATTGCTGATTTTCTGTCCAACTGGTTGACCCAATATTGAGGGTGGAGTATTAAATCTCTAATAATTATTGTTGAATTGTTTATTATCTTCATTATTACCATTTGAATTCTGTTGATTTCTGCATCATAAAATTTGAGGTTTATTGTTAATTATGTCTTCTAATGAATTACCCTTTTGTAATCATAAAGGTCCTTTTTTGTCACTAGTAACATGTTTTACCTTAAAGCCTATTTCATCTGGCATTGGTATCACCATTTTATTTTTCTTATGGATGCTAATGTATGGTATATCTTTCTCCATTTTTTTTTACTTTCAAAGTATATGTGTCTTTGGTTCTGAAGCATTTTTTTTTAGATAGAATAGATAGAATATACTTGGGTCTTTTAAAATATCCAGGCTGCAATATCTTAATTGGAATGCTTAATACATTCACATCTAATGTGACTATTGATTTAGTTCTATTTAAATCTGTCATTTTGCTCTTTTTTATGTCTCATGTCTTCTTTTGTATGTCTCATAGTGCTAACCACATTCTTCTGTTAAATAATTACTTTTGGTATACAAATTTAATTCCTTTGTTTTCCTTTTAAACTATAATGTTATTTTCTTAAGGTTGTTCTAAAGTTTACATATGCAACTTTATTTATCATAGTATACTTTAGATCAACTAATTTAACTCACTCCTATTAGGTTGGCTATCATAAAAAAAGATTACAAATACTGGCAGGCATATGAAGAAAAGGGAACTTTTGTACACTGTTGGTGGGAATATAAATTGGTATATCTACTATAGAACACTATGGACATTCCTCAAAATGTTAAGAATAGAAATACCATATTATTCAGTGATTCCCACTTCTGGATATATATCCAGAGGAAATGAAATCACTACATCCAAGAAATATCTGCACTCTCACATTCACTGCAGCAATATTCACAGTAACTAAAGTACAAGAACAACTTAAGTGTCCATCAATGGATGAACGAACAAAGACAGTATGGTATATGTACATATACAATGGAACATTATTCAGTCTTAAAGAAATCCTGCCACTTGTGATCATGTGAATGTACCCAGAGGACATTGGGGTAAGGTAAATAAGCCAGACACAGAAAGACAAATGTTGTGTGGTCTCATTTATACGTGGAATCTAAAAAAAAGTGAAATTCAGAGAAACAGAGAGTAGAAATGATGGTTGCCAAGGGCTGAGGGAGTGAGGGAAATGGGGAGATGTTGGTAATTGGGTATAAACTTTCATTTATGATGAGTATGTTTGGGGGATCTAATGTACAGCATGGTAACCACAGTTAATAATAATGTATTGCATATTTGAAATTTCTTAAGAGAGTAGATTGTAACTGTTTTCAACACATGTACACAAATGGTACCTATGGGAAGTGACAGATGTTAATTAGCTTGATTTCACTAATGATTACTTAAGGTATACTTTAACAAAATATCACATTGTACATCTTAAATATGTACAATTTGTCAAACGTACCTTAATAAAGCTAGAAAAAAACTAATTCCAGTAAAATATAGAAACTCCACTCTGATAAGCTCCATTTTCCCTCCTCCTTTGTGCTACTTATCATCATATTCATTGCATCTATGTGTAATAACACAAAAATAGTGATATAATTATTTCAAGCAAAAATATGCCTTAAAGACCATACATTTATAATTGTCCAGTCTTTTGTATTTATGTGCATATTTACTGATTCTGTTGCTTTTCACTTGTTCATGTACATTTGAGTTAGTGAATAATAGTGCTTTCAGCCTGAAGGAGTTCGTTTAACTGTTTTTTTCTTGTCCTTATAAGTCAGGCCAGCCAGAAAGAAACATTCTGATTTTTTGAGAATGTCTTTATGCACTTTCTAAAGCACGGCTTTCCTTTATCTGAAATTCGTGGTTGACAGGTTTTTTCTTTTTGTTGTTGTTGTTGTCATCTTTTTTTTCCCCAGCACTTTGAATACATCATTCTACTGCCTCTGGCCTTCATTGTTTATGAGAAGTTATCTGCTATATATTTTATATATATATATATATATATATATATATATTATATATTATATATATATATATTATATTATATTTCCTTGTACAAAATGAGTCATTTTTCTTTGTTCTTAAGATTTCTACATTTGTGGCTGTATTTTAGTAGTTTGACTCCGATGTTTTTGAGCATTGATCCCTTTGAATTTATATTGTTTGGGGTTTGTTTAGATTCACTGTATTTCTGCTTCTATATCTTTCTTTTCTTTCTGGAACCTACATTGATAGACTCAATATTTTCCCACATTTCTGAATTTCTGGTAATTTTTTTCACTCTTTTTTCTTTTTGTTTGGCAGATTGGACAATTTCTATTTATCTTCAAGTTTATAGTCTTTTTTTTTTATTCTCCCATCCTGAATTTCCTTTTGAGCCATTTTTAGAAATTTTTAAAACTTCAGTTATGATACTTTTTGATTCCAGAATTTTCACTTGTTCTTTTTTTATAATGTGGAACTTTTTTGATATTTGCTCTTGATGTCTTTGTCGTCATACTTTAATTATTTGAACATGGTTTTCTTTAAGTTCCTAAAAGTATTTATAATAGGAGCTTTGAAGTCTCAGTCTAACATTTGGACCAACTCAGAGGCAATTTTTATTGCCTGCTTTTTTCCTCCTGACTATGGTGTATAATTCCCTGTTTTTTTGGATGTACCACCATTTTTCTAGAAAAAGCAACATTTTGGTATATTGAAGGAGCTCCTAATTGTGATTTTCTTTCACCCCATCAGGGTTGTTGTTACTGAAGTTTAAATAACTTACCTGGACAATATTTGTGAAATGTTTCCCCATAGTGGGTGACTGCTAATATCCTTTCTCTGTTTTAGAAAAAAAAAATAGGCCTTGTTTCCTAAAGATCAGAAGAGCTTAGTTGTCATTAGGCAATGAGGCCAGCAGTTGAGCTCAAATACCTGGAGTCAGTAAAATTTCCAATGTTTGTCAATGAGTCTACATGTGTGTTAGGCAATGTATTCAAAGTTCAGTTTTTAAGTCACCCTACAGCAAATATATGGAGATTGTCCAGCCCTGTATGACAGACTCATTGTTCATCTATCCCTGAAAAATCAAATGCGTGGCTACTTGTCCAGTCAACTGTTTGCCCTAATCAAGACAGCAACTTAAGGACAGCAGAGTTGCTAGTTGGCTCATTCATTTGGTACCTAAATCTCTACTGATACTGTGTTTCTGGGTATGGGGTTTTAGTTGTTTGGCTCCACATAAAATCAGCCCCTCTGCAACTGAAGCTGCTGGTTTTATGTGTTATACTACTTCGATTTAACAACTATGCTGATCAAGCTGGGTATGGGCAGTGAGTACAGTCCCAGACAAAAACACCATAGAGTCCCACTGTTCTTATTCAAAGTTCAACAGTTTTCCATAAATAATCACTTTCCAATATGTGTAAGTCTTTGATTTCCAGAGTGATGAAATACTCCATCCAGTTTTATTGTTTTCTTCCTTCCTTCCTTCCTTCCTTCCTTCCTTCCTTCCTTCCTTCCTTCCTTCCTTTCTTTCTTTCTCTTTCTTTCTTTCTTTCTTTCTTTCTTTCTTTCTTTCTTTCTTTCTATCTTTCTTTCTTTCTTTTCTGGCACGTAGATATGTTAAGCTACACACTTCACTATCCCAGAAGTACTATTCCCAGAAACTAATTTCTAGGCCCTACCCAGGTGCCAGGCACAGGAATACCCAATTTATTTACACGATTGCTAACCATTAGAGCAACCCTAAATGATATGCACTATTTTCCTTATTTTTCTAATGAGTAAAATGAGACTCACATAGTTATAGTATCTTGCCAGACAAACAAAAAAGCAAAGTAAAAATATAAACATGTAAGTACCATGCTATTTACTTCCAAAGGAAATAAACACAAGTAGGAGCATAGGGGATTATTGGCCAGCATTTAGTTAGAAGGCTTTTTAATTGGCCGACCTCAACTCCAATTACTTAGTTTCCACTGTGTAGTGGAAAGGTTAATTGGCAAGAAAATAACAAACATATCAGAAAGCAAGCTATTTTTGTCATGGGTAGGCCCTGATCATTTCAAAAATCATCTAATGACTCATAAAGGTAGAGATTGGTGTGCACATGAAATCCTAATAAAAATATGACCGATATTCTTCACTGAGTTATATCCATGAAAACCACCTCCAGCAACAAAAGATCATTGAACAGTAATTCTAATCTTAATTCACATTTCTTGATCCTTAATGGGCACCAACATGTTCACAATTACAGAACATTCCAGAATTTCCATTTATTTTCATTTCTTTTATACCTAACAACTGCTTCAGAATCTTTGAAATACTGAAACTCCACAAACAAACACACGTTTAAGGATCCTCTTGTCCCCTTTATTTTGCACACCAACTTTGTCTCTTTATCTACTTTCCCTTTACTCAGGCTTCTCTAGCTTTCTTTCTTTACTAATTACTCAAATTCTACATCATTAAAAATTCATGAATACATCAAAGATAGTATTATCCCTAGATACTGGAAGAAGCACAAATCTGAGAAGATACAGGCTTCAGTCTCATTAACTGGCTGAGGGAGAGGTAATAAAAGTAGTGGGGTGTTCCCCACTTGTTAATTTGTCTTGTCACTACTGTCCTTGTGAGCTACTTTGTTGACTTAGGTAAAAATGATCACAATGGGAAAGGCGTGACTTGGGGTTAGAATCACTGATGATTATTTAGTTCTTAATATTGCTACAACTTTCATCAGCCTTGGTAAAAACTCTTAACCTTTCTGAGCTGCAATTTTATAATTTGTACAATGGACATAAGACTACTGCTATCTCTCCATTGCTTACCATGTAAGTCAGGTGAGAGAAGGAACACACCTAAACCTGAGTTGTTGTGAAGATTAAGGGGGAAATATTTGTAAAATTCTTAAACACTATTTTGTAGCATAAGCACACAAAACTCAGCATCATTAATATTTTTTACAGATTTTATTTATTTATTTATTTGTTTATTTATTTATTTGAGAGAGCACTTGCAAGCAGGGGGTTGGAGGAGAGGGAGAGGGCCAAGTAGACTCCGTGCTGAGCACAGAGCCTGACACGGGACTTGTCCGCATGACCCTGAGATCATGACCAGAGATGAAATCAAGAGTTGGACGCTTAACCAACTAAGCCACCCAGGCTCTCCTTAGTGTCAATATTAACTCTTATAACTTCCAAGTTTCTAGCTTGGGCAAACACAAAGATAGTGATACCACTCATAGTAGATTTTGTGAAAGAACAGAATATATTCAAGTGTTGGATAGAATGATTCTCAGGAAACAAACTGAGGGTTGTTGGAGTGGTGGGGGGTCGGAGGGATGTGATGGCTGGGTGATGGACACTGGGGAGGGTATGTGCTATGGTGAGTGCTATGAATTGTGTAAGACTGAGGATTCACAGACCTGTACCCATGAAACAAATAATACATTATACGTTAAAAAAAAAAGATTTTTGAGGTGGCTTCCATACATGGAAGAAGAAATGCCCCATTAGAGGCTAGGTCTGTATGCTTAATCTGGAGCTATACATTGAGAAGCATATTAAATCTAGGATCCAAAATAAAATAAGTGATTGTGGCACAGACTACTTATCTGCATACTCTATGATCCATTCTTCCCTTCTTCTCTGTAACAGGAGTCCAATATTTAGCTGCCTAGTTCAGAGACTATGGTCAGGAGAATCAGTTCCTACCAATGAGATGTAAGGAAGAGTGTTGTGCACTCTTTACCCATTCACATTCACACCCATATCCATTCACAGAGAGAATGGGTAAAGTTGTTCCCATTCTCTCTGCTTCCCAATACTGCAGCCTGAAAAGCATGTATGATAGCTGGAGAGCTAATGGTTATCTAGGATCATGATGACAGGGGCCTCATCAAGGTATGGCAGATTTTGAGATAGAAGGAGCCTTGGTCTTTGACATCATAGAGTAATAATGCCAGCCTACCTTGCTGCAGGTTACTTTTATATATGAGAGATGCATACATTTCTATTTCAAGCAGTATATTTTTCTGTACCTCTGGATTAGATTTCTAACTGATAGGGAGAGTTAACATCTGTAGCTATGGATAAAAACCAGGGAAAGTATATAGATTAAGAGGATAGGGTTGAGGAAATGTCACTAAGAAACACCAGGATTTAAGGGGCAGATGAAAGGAGGAGCACAATTAAAAGAGGAATTATGTAGAAAGGTAGGAATAAAATCAGATGACATTAATAACATGGTAGGCAAAGTACGACAAAGTGCTAAATTACAAAGTGGTCAGTTAATGCCAAATGGCCAACATTAGGACTAAGATATGTCCAGTGGCTTTAACTACAGGAGATAATTGATGGCATTGGCAAAAATATCAGGTCAGTGGTGGGGACCAAGACCAAAAAGAAAAAACAAAACAGGTAAAAGAAAATATATGGAATTAGGTGACTATAAAGAGAAGAACTCAAATGGTAATGATCACTAGGAAAAGGGAAGTAAGAGACCTTCCTCATCTTGGGCTGCCCATAATCTGAATACCATGTATATGTGGGTGGAATTCCAAGGTCATTATGGAATCAAATGGAGGAAGTTTAGTTTTTGAATCTGGAATGAGTGGCAAAAAACTCCAAGGTAGCATTTCCAATTCTTTCTAATAGCAATTGCATTCTTTATTCCCTGTCTGCAGGGGTGGGGTGGTCTCTGACAGCATGCAGACCTAGGGTGTGATTTGGACTATATAGTTCCTGAAACTGAGCCTCTTCTTTGCTTTCTGTTCATTTTGGAGTTGGTATTCTAGCCTTCTCTTTGGCAATGGAAGCAGGTCTTTATCCTTCTCATAAAGTTGATTCTTGCTTATATTAAACAGAACTGGATTCTGTTATTCACAGAGCTAAGAACTCTATCAAGTATGGTGGAAAACATTATGAAAGGAGTATTTGTAATTTATTTTTTAACCTGGGAGCTACAAATATTTATTTGGTCAGGGGTAGGAAGCCAGTAGAAATAGGGTGAGTATATGTTTGTGGGTTTTTGGGGGAGGGAGAATTAATGGGGATCAGGTTCCTGTGAAATAGTAAATAAGGCCTTCTTCTAAAACTAAGGAGATAGTTATACATTCACCATTATAACAGAAAGTGAAAAATTCTTAGATTAGCAACTCACACATATATGGTGTTTTCCATGTTAGAAAGGACTTTTAAAAACATGTTTATCATAGTAGCGAAAAATATTTTAACTTACATTAGCCAATGTAAGAAAAAGCTTATTGTGATCATTTTAAATTTGTATTAATGACCGAACTGTGATAACTGAGAATTGGTAGAATAGAAGAGACTTGTTCAAGAAAACATGAGAATAGAGTCACACACATACTGAAGGCATGTTTTAATTATATTATATCCAGGGAAGGAATCAAAGCGATCAACACATTTTTATCTCAGGGCTTGGGGTTTTCCCTTGTGCAGAAAAGTAATCCACAGACCCATGGACTGTGTTCATTTTTAACAGTATGAAGTTTTGTAATTCTAACAAAAAGTACTTTGGAAATGATTGCTTGTAGTAAGACCTATGTCTCACAGGATAGGCTCTGATGTTAGACAAGTTTCCTCAGCAACAAGGAAAATGAAAAGCATGTAAAATGCCCTTTGGCCTGTTTTATGACACTGGCGGCTTCCAGGAGTAGCTGCCATACAGATGGACAACAGACAAATCTTAGCCATCAATAACCTTAAAGGGGGAGGGAATTTATAGGATCTCAAGCAAGGAGTCTTTCCGGGGTGGGCTTCAGTTCATGCTTATTTCTCATATTCCAGTCTCTCCGCCTACGGTCTCTCTAGGTATCAACCATTTGCATTTCACTGAACACTGCATCCATGCTTTAAATATGCCTGTAGACATCCCAGGGTCCTATACATATATAGGGACATGCTGACATTTCTGATCTGTAATCAGCATGATGGGGATTTTGAGTTTGGTTTCTTATATGTTATAATCAATCCAGTCTCTTGATATATCCCCAATATTCTGTTTACCAACCCTTCTAACAGAGGATAGTTAAGGGAGGCAGGTAGTCTGTGCTCCATGGAGATCACATATATTACCTTTGGGTATTAGTTACTGCTAGTACTCATCTGCCACAGTGGCTTCCTGACACCTGAACTCCTTCTCCACAGTATCACTTATTAATATATACTCTGGGAACTCTGTTTTGGTTACCAGCTAATAAGTCAATGGAGTAAGAACAGAATCACACTCAGTTGACTGGGAATTGCTACTATCTCTCCACTGAGGAAAAAAAAGGCTCAGCATCTTCAGCAACTTTGTCTTCTTCCTGATGTTCAGACTTACACACCCAAGTACATGTTCTCTGAACACCTTGTTTTAGATGTTCTACAGGCTCCTCAAACCTGTCATATACCAAGGTGAAGTCTGTATGTCTGATTGTCTGACATAAGTCTGTATGTCCATCTGGGTTCTCCCACTTGTATTTCCTATCTGTGCTAATGCTTTCAATTCAGCCAGTTCCTCAAGCCATAAATGTGGATAAAGGGTCATCCTACAGCCTCCCTTCATCATCCCCATCTCATCTAATCGATTACTAAGTCATTTTATTTTCATCTCCTGAGTATCTTCAATCTATCAGGTCTTTATGAGTTTTATTCAGCTCAGACATTTCTCATCCTTAATATGAAATACTAGAGAACTACTTGAGTCACCCTACTGCCGGCCTAAACCTCTTCATTTCACCCTGAGCTCAACTATCAAAGGGGCCAATGTAGTTCCAAATCTGAACTATTTGAAATCTTCCAAGGCCCTTCTAATCCCAGTCCATGAAGAGGTCTGAGATGCAAAATCTTCCCTGACCTGCTCCATCTAGACTGCTTATATCACAAAATACTTTGTCCTTTAGACATACAAGAGAAATCCTCTTATTAAACTTGATTAGGATGAGGGAATAGGTAGTCTTGGGAAAAATGTTAAATTGAAGGGATTATATAAAGTTGTTTAAACATATTTAAACATTTTATTTTCTTTTAGAACATATTCACCTCTAATTCACCACTCATTTGGTGTGGGGTACAAGACTTTCCTGAAGTAAGTAAGGATCCACGTACTGAAGTTCTGCATTCTCTTTCTTACATAAACCACTTCCACATTTCATCATCTATGACTCAGTTTTGGTTTCTTCAAAGTAGAGTAAGTTTTAGAGAGATTAAAAAGAATCTAAATGTAAAATTCTTCCTGATTTTTGTGATTTTTTCCTCTATCCCAAAACTTAAATAATTTATTTCCTCATCTATATCTAATTGGACATTTTTCCCTGATCATCTTTATCAAGTCTTTCAAAGCATTCAACAGTTTTCATAGAAACCATAATTCTTTCTCTTTGTACTCCCATTTTGTTAGTTTGTATAATATTTAATTAAATAAAAATATAAAAACAAGAATAACTTGTATTAAACAGGTTGGGAACAACACATAGAAATACTACTCTCAAGTAGTAAGAGGTAAGGTACATGGTTCCAATAAGGATACTTGAAAAATTTTCAAAAACATACATAGGTTACTAATATCCAGCATTAAGTTTGGAATAAAAATTGGGCAGTTGGTTTCACATATAGAATGATGAACTCAGGATAATGACATTTAAATGAAGATTTACTTCTCTGTTCTAAACTTCATGTAGTCCTTCAACATAGCCCACTCTTTCTTGTTGCACTGATTTTACTCACCTCACTTTTTCCCCTCTGGTATGTCCGTCCATTTATTCTTTAACTCCTGACATCCTTCAAAGCCCATCACAGGGATCATCCTCTATTACCAATCCTAACTCCTACCTCCCCAATCCCATAAGAGTTCATAGAAGGCCATGAATAAAGTGCAATGACATATGTATGTATAGAGTGATATTGTCTGTACTAGCCAATATGACAGTATGTTTGGCTCCAGCTAGTCAGTTTCACTAGAATTTGCCAAGTTGCCAAGAATAAAATATGACATAAAAAGAGTAACTATGAAGCTAATTTTTCATAGTCTTTTGATGGAGAATTATGAATGTCCTTGAAAGCTTTTCAAGAGTCATCAGATAACAGATGGGAAGAGACCAGATTTTCCATAGACACCTGTGAATAATATTATCTGTATGATCCTCTTTGATAAATCTAAAAATAGCTCTTTGATGATATGGATTGCAAAGTAAAACATCTTGTGCTTATAGACTGGATGAAAATAAAACACCCAGTCTCAAGGCTAATTTCTTCTTATTTCACTGAGAATTTATTAGTTGTGATGTAATAAAATGGAGTTAAACAAATATACAAAGTTTGAATCAAAGAGCTTCTTTTTGATATAAACAGCTATGGAAGTTAAAGTCACTTGTCTCTCAAGAGTATTAAATTCAGGAGAATACCTAAAACATGAATTGGCAACCCAACTTCCTGAAGATTAGAACTGATCTAGTCCAATTTCCAGAACTAAAGATGATCCATGAAAATGTGTTAATGTTATAAAAAACATTGAAAAAGTGGCTCTAGCTCTGTATGTCTATTTTTAACCTATGTAGCAATGTCAAGTGTAGAGATTTTTAATCCTAGTTTAATTTGAATGTGAACAAATATCTCAGAATTTAAACTGAGAAAATGTTTTTTTGTTTTGTTTTTCATTTGTTTGTTTGCTTTTGGTTATCAACAATGTACTAGATTTTCTGCTGAGTACTGAGGGCTCTAGAGATGAGAACAAGCTGTTGACTGGCCCTCGTAAAGCTTTCAGTCTTGTCAAGGAAGATGAAATACATGTGGGTATGATACATGACAGATACATAAAATGTAATGTGTTATAAAAAGGAGCAAGAACTCAAGAGAAGAGACTGCCTCTGCTTGAGAACAGGAGGTAGTACTCACTAAGGAAAGAGTGCTTACTTTGAGTAGGATTTTGAGAGAAAATTATGAGAAAGGCAGTTCAGTCTCAAAAAGCAAATGGTTTTGGCAAAAGCTTAAGGGCAGAAAACTTCAGGTCATTTTATGCTTTGGACGCAAGCTGAAATAATGAGTATGATGGATAATAGGTTTGGAAAGCTAGGTCAGAAGGGATTCTATGTCCTATCCCCTTGCTACAAAGCCCAGCCACCTAAGACAATGGGCTTGCTAAGTGGGAGGTTGATGGGCAGAAACCAGAAGTATATCCTAGAGAATACTAAGGATCAAAGCTAAGATAAGTTATGCAAAATTGGATCTAGAGGAAGGAGGATGGAGTCAGACTGTCAGCATTTACATCCTGGTTCAAACACTTGCTAGTCATTTGTTCTTGGGCAAAGAACTTGAACAGTCTGTGTCTCAACTGCCCTTCTGTAAAGATTAATATAAGAATAGAGTTGTTAATGAAGATTCTATGAGCTGTGTAAAGCACTGGGAACTGAAGCTGGCAATATTAAGTGTGTCACCACCACTGCTACCATTTTATGAGGACTATATGAATTTGATTATATATTATATGAATTTTATAAATTGCATTTATAAAGCAAATGTTTATGGGGAAAGCAGTTAATATAAACGACTGAAGTGGGACAGGTGTGGTAAACTGAAGAGTAAGCTTGCTTGCCCAAACCAGTGCTTCACAAACTTTGATGTGCAATTCAATCACATAGGAGTCTTGTTAAAATATTGGCTATGACTTATTAGATCCTGCATTCTCAGCAACTCCCAGGTGATGTCTGTGCTCTAGTCTCGAGACCACACTTTGAGGAGCAAGTCTGAAACATCTCTTACTCAGATACAGCTGAACTGTGCCTTGAGAGAATGTGGGGTTGAGGGCCTATTAGCCAGATCTGAGATTTCGAGTTTTATCTTTCTTTCTTTCTTTTGACTTTTCTTTCTTTTTTTTTAAGATTTTATTTGAGAGAGAGAAAGATAGAGAAAAAGAGATTGCACGTATAAGCAGGGGGAGAGGCAGACTGAGGGAGAAGGAGAAGCAGGCTTCTGCTGAATGGAGAGCCCAACAAGGGGCTTGATCCCAGGACCCTGGTATCATGATCTGAGCCTAAGGCAGAAGCTTAGCCAACTGTGCCCCTCAGATCTGAGGTGGGTTTTTTTTTAAGATTTTATTTATTTATTTGTCAGAGAGAGAGAGGAGCGAGAGTGAGCACAGGCAGACAGAGTGGCAGGCAGAGGCAGAGGGAGAAGCAGGCTCCCTGCCAAGCAAGGATCCCGATGTGGGACTTGATCGCAGGATGCTGGGATCATGACCTGAGCTGAAGGCAGCTGCTTAACCAACTGAGCCACCCAGGTGTCCCCAGATCTGAGTTTTTAAAAGGAGAGAGGAGTCCTTGTTTGTTTGTTTGTTTGTTTGTTTTAGAAATTATGAAGCCCCTCGCTGTTTAAATGTTGGCAATCATTTCAAAAACAGTGCCTATGTAAAAACTGCAGTTTCCAAGCTGGATTCCACCAGTGGGCACTCAGTCTGCAAACTCAGGGCTGACTGAAAAGAGAGCCATGATCAAAATTGGTGGTGAGAAACCAGGGAAGGTCAAGTACAGAGCAAGTAGACTGGAGTGAGGGCTGAGTAGATTCCGGGGACAGAGTGGGAATGTGTGAGAAAGCATTCAGCACTGGTTTAACATGGGTATGCTGGGTCCACTGAAAAGATTACAAACACTGTTAAAGAGATTTCTAAGTCATATTTGAAATATTTTGTTTTCATTTTGTAGGAAATAGGGTGCTATACAGAAGGCTATTTTGGTTAGAGGAGCCTGAATTCATCAGGAGACAAAATTAAAGAAGACTTCAGAGAAAACAGTTGTCTCACGAAGAGTGCATAGAGTATATGAATTGCTAATGGAGATTTTCAAGAAGAGGTCCTACTAGGCCTACTTTAATGAATTAGATAAGGCTCATTTCTAATTAACAGCATCTATTTGCATGCAAACAATGAGCTAAGGTCTTTAAAAAACAATTTCTTCCCTTAAGTACATTTAGGAATGCTTCCCATTAGCTTATTTACACCATTAATTTGCTTGGCAAACTAGCATAGATTCTGCACAGGTAAACTTTGGTTCAAAACATCAGAAGTAGAAGCACTGAAATGAATAAGAAGGTACAGATTTTACATGAGTATTGCACAAAAAGGGCTTTTTAAGATACCTAGCCTTACTTTGAACCTTTGATGTATAACTGAAAGAGATTTTTGTGTCCTTACAAAAGGAACATGAAAACATTTTCCCCTAGGACTGCTTGCCAGAAAGATGCCAGCCATTGTTTTAGAAAGGGTTACTGCCCACATTTTGGTTTCTGCACACCATTCCCCACTAAAAGATTTAAATCAGAGGCCCTTGCAGAAATGGTTGATTCCAAACCTAAGGCAGGGAAAGTACACAGTGAGCATGGGGCATTGAAGCCAGAAGCTTGAACAAGCTCCCGCTGGTCAAATTTAATAAAGGTGAATATCAACAAGAAGAATAACTATAATTTATTATAACATACTGAATAAGTAAGAATCCATAAACCCATACTGATATCAAGGAGAAAAGTGAAAGCTTTTCTTTTTAAATAGAGGAAATTAGCTTGTAGGATCATGTCAGAATTCAGAAAAAAAATTACCATTTTGCAACCCTAATGTAGTAAGTTCCGGAAGGATCATCAAAGGATACTAAAGCCATTAGATGATTTCTTAATTTCAAAAAAAAAAGATACTTTGCAACTAAAGATTTGTTGGCCACCATCTAAACCATGTGATCAAACTTAGCAGCATTTATGGCAGGACCACCTCATTTTATGACTTCCTGATGTGATTTGAAGTACACACCATCTCTTATGAAATGTTCTTGCCAAAAACATTTGACTAGTATCTTTTCAAGTCTCAACATCCAGTTTACAGAAAAATATAGTGAATAGAGAACAAACTAAATGACATAATGAGGAAAAAAAATTTAGATGAATCCAGAAAGGTGACATTTTTTTTTTCTGAGGATATTGCACCAGACTCTTCCAAATGTCAGTATCAGTAAAAAGAAAAATAATGTGGAAGAGCTATTTCCCACTAAAAGAGACTGAAGAAGGGTGCCTCGGTGACTCAGTTGGTTAAGTTTCAGCTCAGGTTATGATTTCAGGGTCGTGAGATCAAGACTAGAGTAGGGCTCCACACTCAGCATGGAGTCTGCTTGAGATTCTCTCTCCCTCTGACCCTCTCCCTGCTCCTGCTCTAGCTTTCTCTAAAATATGTAAATAAAATATTTATAAATAAATAAACAAATAAGACTGAAGAAATACAATAACTGAAGGGGATCATAATATGCCACTTGGGCACAAAAATTATTTTGAGTGGAAGGCCACTGGGAAATAGCAGAAACAGGAAAAGCTCTCTACCCAGTGTATTTCTGCCTTAAGGCAGAGCATACATTTCTTGTGAAGGTGTTCCCCCACCCCTTTTCTGGACCAGGAAGAGCAGACAACTTTTTATCACTTGAGAGAGCAGCATGGACTTGAATTTACTTATTACTGAAATGTCCGTATCTTCCATTAGTTTCCCCATATATTTGCCGCCCTGCAATATATCATCCGTAGAAGCCTAAACCCCTTTCCTTTGTCTTGCCACATACTTACAATTTAATTGCTCTTTGTTAAAATGGTATTTAAGCTCTTAAGCACTTCTTTGGCATTTTCAGTTCTTTCCCCTGAAGCTCCCTGTGCCACATTAAAAAATTAACATCAAATAAAATTTGTACACATTTTCTCCTATTAATGTGTCTTTTGTCAATTTAACTTGCCGTCTCCGATATTAAAGCTAAGATGGTAGAGGAGAAAGGTTTGTTTTTCCCTCTCCCACAAAACTAAATGCATTACATAAAACATGAAGGGACATTGGTATGAAATACTCAAATAATGATATGAAAGACATTCTTGAGTTATTCAGTCAATTTGGATATGGTCAGGATATTAAATAATAAGGTATTATGTTTAATTTTCTTGAGCATGGTAAACAAGCACAGCTATCCTATTCTAAGGAAATGCATTGTGAAGTATTTAGGGGTGCAGCATAAGGGTGTTTATAATTTACTTGCATATGTTAAAACAACAAAAAATATGTGTGTGTGTGTGTGTGTGTGTGTGTGTTATTCCCTATATTAAATAAAGGAACATATGGAGGAGGTAGGAAAAGGGAGAAAAAAAAGCAAAAATGGCAAAATATTAACTGTTGAATCTAGGGATTTAGAAGAAGAAGGTATATGGATATTTTTTATGTTACTTTTTTCAACTTTTCTATATACTTATAGTTTTTTATTTGCAGTGTTGGGAAAAGAAAAATTTCAAGCAGTGTATTCAATCAGGTGACATTTAAATTAAAACTCTTATTCTTCTCTCTGTAAGTACAATAATTGCTTTATCTCTACAATGGTAGAGACAATACCATATTTGCCTTAGGGAAAAGGAGAGAGAAATTCTTGAGATCATTTTTTATTGCTATGGATTATGATTTAATGATTCCTCAATTTAGGGATTCTATTTCTCATCATCTTGATGCCCTCTTCCATTCAATCTTTTATCAGCTGATAATTATTCTAAGTAAAATGGCCTCCCTTATGTTTTAAGCTATCAATTTCTCAAAGGCCTGACTACCCACATTCCCTTAACTGGTACATCTCCTGGAATACTTCAGAAAAAAGGAATTTATGAAGATAGCGATGACATCATTAAAAGGACTGAGACCACAGTACATGATAATGAGGTCTGGGTAGACAGCTGGCTAGAAATAGTTAAGATCCTTTGTTCCCTATGCCATAGAGCCCTCTGGCAATCTGGTGAAGCCTGGGACTCTTCTCGGAATCATGTTTTTAAGTCCAGAATATAAAGTACTGAGAACTCCAAAAAAGTCAGTTGTATTGAAATACAGTTATAAAACTACTAGAAAATTTTTTTTTGTGATATAGCAATACATGTGCTTATTATTAACACATTAAAATTAACACATTATGATAAATTTTCATTTGCATCTTCTGCATTTAAAAAGACCACATTGGTGGTTAAGCCACCATTAAATTCATTATGTTGTCATGCTTAAACCTATAGATGTTATCCAGTTCCTCTGTTACATAATTGAGGCAACAGTGAATTTTCTACCTTCAACTGTATACCTAATTGAATGCATTTTACACTTCATTTACTTCCAACATAAATTAACCTTAATGGATGTCCACTGCTATTTGAATTTGTTCTGGGAATTTTCTGCTCATATTTCTGATATCTTGGATTTTCAAAAAGAAGGGTTTAAAATTTTGTAGCTGTAAGTCTCCAAACAGTTTTGCAGACTTTTTTTTTTTTGCTTAAATTGTGTACTTTCTTTTGTATGTGTACATGGACAAGGAAACATGAAATGTGTCCAACAGCTGCATTTAAAGCCCATTGCAAACTGAGAATACTGATGTCAACTTGAATAGTCACCTTATTTTTCACCTGTGCAATAAATAACTTCTATTTCCTGCCGACTTCTCCTTGGGTGGCAGTAAAGGCAAGCCATTGATTAATAACAGTTTCATGATTACAGCTCTCCCACAATTGTTAACATATTTTCTCTCCCTTTCTCTCTCTCTCTCTCTCTCTCTCTTTCTCTCTCTCTCTCTCTCTATATATATATATTTATTCTCTCTCTCTCTCTATATATATATATGTATATATATATTACTTTTACTTTATTTGCTACTAGAAGCTTGGAAATAGCTATTAGTGTATTGGTAGAAAAGGCACTTCTATTTTGTTATTATTTTATATTTCATAAAATTTAAATGATACAAAAATTCTGAGGAAGTATGCCACAAAACTGATCTCAGTGGAAATTTAAATATGCTAACATTTATTTTTAAAATGTAGCGTGAAGTAGACAACTTTAAAAGCTGAGTTAAAAAAAAAACCCTCAAGGAAGCGGATCTTGACTTTTTAAAACACAAAAGTGCAATATTTAATGTAGGTCAAAATGTTTAAATGGGAGAAATATTTCTAACCAATTACAGCCAAATCCCTAGCTGTAATTAACCTACAATTTGCATAATATTTCACCACAGTGTCAGCATACACCACTTTCTTGTAAACTTAGATCAAAAGTTTTAGAGCTTATTCGGTGAAACAGGCATAATGCTCTATCTTTCTAAGTTCTGATTTTCATTTAGAAGTCAGTACCAGGTCACTTTTTCACCTGAATCTTTAAAATGTTGTTATCAGAGAAAATATTGAAGTGCTGTATTTAAATATTATATGAGCATGCCTGGGTGGCTCAGTTGGTTAAGCGTCTGCCTTTGGCTCAGGTCAGGATCCCAGGGTCCTGGGACTGAGTCCCTCATTGGGCTCCCCGCTCAGCAGAGAGCCTGCTTCTCCCTCTCCCTCTGCCACTGCCTGCCACTCTGCCTACTTGTGCTCTCTCTATCTTTAGGTCAAGTAAATTTAAAAAATCTTTAAAAAATAAACATTATATGACAATGATATTTAAAAATGAGAAATAGTACTTTATATCTAATAAAGAAAAAAATAATCTTCCAACCCATTTAATCTACTTTATGAATTCAAGTTATTAATTTTTAGAGCACACTATGCATTTTTTTAATTTGCCCATTTGTTAACATTTTAGACTGTATTGACTTTAGTTCAGAAGTGATATTATACAGGTTTAAACCTGCTCATAGTATAAACATATTAGTTATTTAAGTAATGATATAGTTCTGTGTTTAATAGAGAGATTTCAATGTGGGAAAAATTGTGTAATTTTCCCAAGGAAGCAGTTTCACCCCAAAGTTTAGATCTTTATTTTCCATTATCTGTATAAAAATTACAATTATTTTCTAAGCCAAGATTCAAACTAAAAATGTTTTTAGATGATGCTATTATTTTTAAACTTTATCAAGATGTGTATGTATGTGTATAGGTCAAATAAGCATCCTTTTTGTAGAGGAATATGAATTCTGTCTACTTTTTGAATAATGCAACAGGAGCAAAGGCGCCAAGAGGAGGTGGGCAAAGACAATGGACCTAATTCTGAAACCTTTCTAATACATCCTCACCAAAGACATTCATCAATGAGTTGCCCTAGCTTTCTGAATATTAAAATCCACCTATTATGTAGATGATAGGTAGGAAGCAAGAGCTTGGCAATAGAAGGGAGTTTTCATTGTTCAAAACAATAGTCTCATTTGGTAAATAAAGGCCAAGTCCTCCCTTATGGAACAGGAAACATTAGCATCAACAACTGGAAGCATAATACAAAATCCCATTTATAAAAGTATCTATTGCCTTCCAAGTGTGGCAGCATACATTTGGCATTCTGGGCTTTCAGTACCTTCCAAAGGAAAGTTAAAAGATGACTGAATTCAACAATAAACTTTCTGAGGTTTTGTTTTCCCCTTTATTTATTTTTATTTTTTTAAATCCCCCCCCCCTTTAGATTTGACAGCCCAAGTCCCTCTTCAAGCATGTACTGACAAATGTAGTAGGACTAAAAAGTAAATATGACCCTCTTGGTTTGAGCATCAATGTCACACTTACAGCTGTTCAAAATTCTAGCCAAATAGCAGTCTTTCCTGTAAAATAGTCACTTATAATTTTTTTGTCATCTTTTTTCAGATAAATGAGCCTCGGCTTGTTAAAACCAAAATATACCAAAGATATTCCTGTTTGAAAAATCGCTTGGTATTTAAAACTTGAAAGTTTAAAAGAGCAAAGTGCTGTCTATTTCACTAGCAGCAGCTATATATTTTAGTACACGAGAAACAAAACAAATTCATTATTGGTACTGATTAACAGTTGAGGGGTTCCTTCCCCCTAGTGCCTTTCACCCTGGTTCCAATCTTTCAGAGTCTTTTTGAGAGGACAGCTAAAATAGCTCCACTAAAATTTTAGGATTCCTATTTTTATCTGTCTTACCTACCTCTTTTTTCTTTCTGCCAGCTGTTTGCAGACCTCCTGCCACCGCAGATTCAGACTTCCTAGTTTTTCCTGTAGAATGCTGGCATCTGGTTTTGAGGACTGTTGAATTATTTCTTCCCCAGTCGCATTCAATACCCTGACAACAGTTTGCCGCTGTCTGATGCCATCCTGGAGTTCCTGTAAGATACCAAAAAGGCACAACAAAAATGAAGCCCTACGTCCTTTTATTTGAGAAAAGATTTAACAATGTGCTACCACATGTGGTTCTACCGGGAGAGAAAGAAATAAAAAAGCACCTTGTGAAAGTTTCTCTATGAAACTGACATGCCTATATCCAAAGGCTACAAGACAGAAAGACACCTTTTATGTGTCAGTGAAAAAGCACCCTCTCAGTTCAGCTCTGGTCTTTCTATTTGTAAAGCTTGTCAGCTAGACGATGTTATAATGTCCTACAAATCAATTAGTTGGAAACCTTCTCAAGAGCAAATTCGATTTCTTGTCCCCACAAGGATGTTCCATGTTTAATAGTCTATGAAGTGTTGTAAAATTTCAACATGAAAAAAGTATTTGGATTTCTTAATGAGTGTCGATAGGAGAGGTGAAAAAGAACAAACATAGGTTAGTCACAGTATTAAAAAAAAAAAACCTCTAGAGATATTTAGACAAAATTTCATTGCTGTATTAGAAGGAAATTTATTTCAAATTCTGTTTCCATCAAGGTATTTTGCATTATAAAACGACACAAAACAGAATTAATTGCTTTCAGGTGCAGCCTATCAAAAAATCCCTGAGGTACAGTGATAAATTTAAAAATAATCTATAGGCACCAGAACATTTTTATTAGTCATCGATGGTGTCAAGATTAAATATCTTCCACTTTCCATCCTGAATGAAATTTTAAGAATATCAGAAAATGAGTGTTATTAAAAAAGAGATTATTACAACCAAATATAAATAAAAAGAAAAATGCTTTTTACCATTACATAAAAATGGCACTCTACTTTTTTTTTTTTTTAAGATCATCCAGAGTGTTTTAGGCAATTAAAATAATCCAATACTGAATCTGGAGTTTAGAAAATGAAACAATCTGAGAACTTGAGATCCCTACCATGTTTAAATCAAAAGGATTCTCAAATCCCTATGTACTAATAGATAAAGTCACTACAAAAACACTCTCCCGATAGATGTGATTCTCATGATCAAATATTCTTATATTTCCCTGTCTTTTCAGCCAATACCATACACAAGTAAATGCCAGTCCATACTTGCCAAATAAATGAAAGGATGTATGCCTTCTGACACTGGGTCAAATCTCTCTAAGACTCTTATTCCACATAAAGAAATTTTTTTTACTACTTTTGTGTAACATTACTTTGAATACTAGAATTTCTGGTAGTATAACTAGCAGTTATAAGACTCAATCAATTAGCAAAAATGGTAACAAGGCCATTATTCCAGGGACAGAGTGCCTCAAATGAACATAAAACTATGCGGTTATTGAACTGGACATAAGCCTTCCTCACCATTCTCCCTTACATGTACATGAGATATGTTCTAGTAAACATGTGATATTTCCTCACAATTAGTTGATTTTGCACCATTACTTGAATCTCACTCTTTATCATTCATTCACACCAGGGTGGTGTGTGACACTCTCTGTTACTTGCTTAGTAATGGGACATTCATTCATATCAAACGTGTCTATATTCTGTCATACCGTATGTTCACTGAGGTCAGAGATTGTGTCCCATTCATGATTGTGGACTTAATGATTAGTCCAGTATCTGGCTCATGGGAGGTTTCAGTAACTATGTGTTGAGGGAACACACGCATGTGTAACTAAAGGAAGTGGGGGAGGAAGGGAGACATTCAGTTTCCTCATTGTCATAGTATCATTAGTATTAATACTTATCATTGGGCCTCCTAGAGATTCAAAGAAATAAGTTCCATTTTCCAGGTTTCAGGCAGTATATAATCTAGCTGAAGAGATGCGACACAGCTGTGAAGGATAATTTGTTGTACTCCATATAAGAGAGAAAGCAAGATAAATAATGCACCAGAAAGAGGGATGATTTCAGTGGAAGGATGAAGAGGAGATGCCTCTGGGGGGATGTGAAATATGAAGAATGGGTAGACCTGAGAAACGTGGAGGGTTGAGGGGGTGGTGAGTGAATGGCAGGAGGCAAGGCCTAAGGTGTGCCATTTCCATGATGCGATGAAGAGTATGTATTTGGGCTCCATGTCACTGTGGGAGTGGGAGTGCAGGGAGAGGGGCAACCCTGGGTGGATCTTGGGCCTCAGCAGAGAGGACTTGGCTTTTCATTACAGAGTTTGCAATACTCTGGGTTGCAAAAGAAAGTAACTTTATTTGTAAATATAGGACTACCAGAGCTAGGATAATCCTGAGGCAGAGTTCAGGCTAATGTTAAGACAGGGACACAGGGAAAACACTAGAACAGGATTCTGGGAGACTGGTATTGGAGTAAGACTAGACTTTTGATAATGCACCTAGAAAGGAAAAAATAAACCCAATACACTGTTAGGGGATAATCTACAGGGTTTGCAAACTAGCTGGATCATGCAATTATGCATGACTACTGGAATGGGAAAATCCTTGCTGAAAAGACTAAGTAAGGAAAGTAAAGGGGAAAGCTTAAGACTCCGATTTGTCCTTCAGTGGTGTCCAATATCCACACTTATTAGTAATATTTTTAAAAAATGCCCGAGTATGTATTAGATGTATGCTATAGCATTGTGCCTTAAATTTTATTTTTACTTTTTTAAAAGATTGTATTTATTTATTTGACAGAGAGAGAGAGAGCACAAGCAGGGGGAGTAGCAGGCAGAGGGAGAGAGAAGCAGGCTCGATCCCAGGACCCTATGATCATTACCTGAGCCAAAGGCAGATGCTTAACAACTGAGCCACCCAGGTGCTCCACATCTCAAAATCTAAAGTGCACAAGAATCTCCTAGGGAACTTGCCAGACTGCTGCATTCTGGTTTAGTGGGTCTATGGAGGGCCCAAATTCCTCTACTTCTAACAAGCTTCATGGGGACACCGATACTGTTGGTCTAGGAATGTCGTCACACTGAGCAGCCAGATGACAGAATCTTTGTTAAGTAATCAAAGAATTCTTGTTGGTGGTTTATAATGCTATCAACTAAAGCTGCTTCAGAATTTTTATATCCACTCCTTTACTTTGTATTTCTGATCTTGGCCCTTCATGGCTGATGGCTATAGTAACTTTTACAACCCAATTGTAGAATCAACAAAGGTTTTATTATTTCTACTTCCCAGATAAAAGATAGAATTGAACAGCTAAGAATAAAGCAATAATTTAAAATTGTTAGATCTACATCTCATTTATATAGAGTCCCAAACCAGGGCCTTCGGTTTTTTTAATTTTGTGAAAGAAGAGCTCATTAAATACTCTATTGCTTTTGTGTGAGAAGATTTTGTAATCAGGAGTTTACATTTACAGTGTATGATCTACTCGAGGAGAACTTTCAGTAATAAAGCATAAGACAGTGAAATAATAATGGATCAAAACAGGAAGTAAAAAATGTGTAGTGATGTTTTATGTTAGCCTCTGAGCCTGATGAAGATAAAATTTGATGTAACAAATTAAATGTAAAACCTCAATCAACTTTATTCACTCAGGGAAAAAGAAATTAATTTTAATTCTATAGCTTCTAAATATTTTAAGCACTAAGTTATTCACTACCAGTGAAATTTTCAAGCTTTGATATCATACTAATGTTCTGTTGTCATAGGCATCCTTATCTATTTCTCTGGCAATTAACATCTAGTTTTAGTTTTCGACAGAAAGAGAATCATAATTAAATCTATTGGATTATTTATCACAGTTAGAAAGCTTATTGTGTTTTGATTCTGATACGAGGCATCATTCTTAATAAGGATTCCATATCAGACTTCCCTAGGGAACTTTCTCAAAATCTAAAAGCCCAGAATTTCACCGTTGCTGACTGCATCAGAATCTCTGGAGGTAAGGGGACAAAGGAGTACAAAATAGATTCACTATTAAAGAAAAAGTAGGCAAGAGACTCTTGGAAGGGGCGAGTGAGCAGGAGAGATATGTTTTATAGTTACTGCATTATCTCAACTTTTTGTATGCTTTTTAAATTGAGAAATGTTCCTAAATTATGGAAAATGACACATACATTTAAGTCCCTGAAGTCTGGTCAGATTGAGGGGAAAGTAAGAGAAATTATGGGCAAGGAAGGAACTGTTACATTTCTCAGAAGAGAGACTATGAGGCAAAAGCAGCCAGTTTGTTTTATACAAAAACATTACATACATTTAAAAAAAAGTGTATTTGCCAAACTTTTCAAAACTGTATGAAAGCAAAGCAGAATAAATGGAACATAAAATGTGACCAATAGTGAAAAAGAATAAGCTAAGAAGCAGTTATGGGAAATTGTACAATGACAAATTGGGTAATCTAAGTAGGAGTTAAAGAATTGGCTAAATACCACAAACTAGGCAGAAAAGGAAGACGGAAGGTACAAAAAGAGATTGGGAGAAAAGATCAAGACTGAGGAAAACTGAATAGAAAAAAAAAAAACCTTCTTTGAACAAGTAGATATACTTCCGTCAAGAATACAATCCTGTGATTTAATTGTAATTTTGTTAAAGATTTCCTTGGAGACAGATTAATCATGGACTCCATTCACTCATGGGTCACGTGAAAATATGTAAACATACGAACATTATGGACACTGGTGAAACTGCTGGAGAAACTTCTACTGTGATATTATAAAAATATGATGCATTATGTTTTACTGCTTTACTCTTTCTGTCCTGCTTACGATCATTCCCACTGTTTTCTCTTAGTGGCTAGAATTCAAGTAAGAGTCTCAAAAATAGTTTCTGTTTTTTTTCTCAAAGATAAATTAAATGAGCCTATTTCTGATGTTGATTCTCAGCAGTACATTAGTCACCACTGTCTTTAGAGGTTTCGATATGCCTCAAAAAGTAGTCAAATTTTATCATATGATGAATATTTATAAGGAAGCAATGTAAATGGACAAAATAGCCAAGCATACAACAGGCTCAGCGACAAGACACATTCAACCTAGCCCATTCATTGACTGGCTGATTCCATCCTGGTGGAAGACCTGGTGACCCGTGGAGAGGATCTTATGATGACAGTGACAAGCACTGAAAGATGGCTGAAATTTGGGAAATGCAGGATTTAAACGAGGGAGAGAAAGACAAGAGTAGAAAAATGGTGGATCTAAAAAAGGATTGAGGGGCATCTGGGTGGCTCAGTGGGTTAAGTGTCTACCTTTGGCTCAAATCATGATCCTGGGGTCCTGGGATTGAGCCCCCCATTGGGCTCCCTGCTTAGCAGAGAACCTGCTTCTCCTTCTGCCCCTTGCCCTAGTTCATGCTCTCTTTCCCAAATAAATAAATAAAATCTAAAAAAAAAAAAAAGTGAAAAAAAAAGGAGGGGAAAAAAAGGAAACATGGCCTAGAGAAATGACAAATTTTGAGTAAAGAATGAAAGTGGTAGGAGGCAAGAAGCAAGTCCAAGTTCGGGCACCTAGAATGAGGATATGGAGAATGATGCCTACCTATTAACCACAAGCTAAGTTCCAAACACTAGCCTACCAACGTAGGCCTAAAGGGCCTCTGCAGCCTCTTCTCCCCTCTGCATTTGCAGCCTGCTTGCCTGCTGCTCCCCACCTTCAACCTTATCTCCAACTCCCTATAAAACTAAATGTCCTTCTACTTACTTGATGGTCCTGCTAAGTTTTGCAGGTCAAAGTCATAACTCACATGCCGCATTCAGATTAAATATTCCCTCTTTTACTGGACCCTTTAAGAGCCCAGGGAGAGCTAAGTATCTCTCCATTGTATAGATATTCATAAAATATTTCCATTTAGTATCATTCATTGGTAGCATTCATGTCTATATTGGACTTTACAGCTGAGGATTAAGTAATACTAAAATATTTTTTTCTTCTTTTGACCATAAAATATGAATCCAAGTTTGAACTGTATCCCAGGTTCAACTTTCATCTGAGGACCTACAGGTCTTTTACCAGTAATTTGCAAAATAAGTCAAATCAAAGCAGAACAGTCTTTACAAAGGATCAACCCGAGATAAAATGCACCTCTTTTTCCCCTATTCTTTCTCCTGGTCTAATTTTATTTTCATCTCAGTAAACATTTACTGTGCTTCACGAATAATAATGCCCAAACCATATGTATGTTGTTAGTTTGCTGCAGCACTTGGAGGCAGGAAAGGGGGTGGGAATCTTGTTAGATTTTATCTAATACCCTTTTTTCCTGGGTGGTATGACAGCAGATATGCTTGTTGGTACACGTATACTTTCTTAACTGCTCCTCATAATGGTTGCTATAAAAGAATAATGAGAATTCCTTTTAGAACTAGAATTAGACTGTTCCTTTTCCCAAGCAAACATCCTGCCAATGAACTAAAGGAAAATTATGTGTAGTAGCGATTTATTTTAATGGGACATTTACCTAATATCAAATTACAATGAAATTTCCTTTGGATATGTTTATCTCAGCCACATCAGTGATATATGCAGTCATTATTATCACCTCTGTTAATGCGTATACCAAATGGATTCATCAAAGTGCTTTAAGTACTACATGCTTTGAAAGGTTATCTCAGGCTTTTTTTTCCTTTTCCATGAAACAATGCCCTGGGCAGAAAATCCCCAAAATATACATTCCTTAATTTCAAGCAGAGATTCCAAAAGAAGAAAAAAGTATATATGTTAAATCTCTGCCTTTGGGGCTCTGATACTGAAGACTACAAGTTCAATCTGTCCTCAGACGTGACTTGGCATTAGAACTTTAGTAAGTTTGGGTGGGCCAGGCATAAATTCTACTCTCTGAAGGAATCTGAATTAGCGGTCCTTGCTTTAAAAAAAACAAAAAACAAACCAACAAACAAATACCAAAAAAAACCCCTGTTGTTATAAAGTACACAACTTTGTAAAGTTAATAGGTTTTAGTGAGTTAAAAATCAATGATAGGCCTCTCTAGGTTCACAGATTTATTCAATCTTTCTTGGCTTCTAAATCATTCATTAGAACTTCAGGAGAACTAACTGGGAACATTTAAGAGTTGTTTTTCCTCTCTCTTTACAGGTTTGTTATGAAAACAAATGGACTTTTTTCTGATCAAAAGGAGGTTCTTTTTTATGACCATGCTTTTTTTGTTTGTTTCTTGTTTAACTGAAATGAAATTAACATACAGTGTTATATATTAGATTCAGGTGTATAATACAACAATTTAGTAATCATATACATTACTCAACATTCATTGTGATTAAGTGTACTATTAATCCCCACTATCTATTGTACCCATTCCCCCCACTCAGCTCCCTTCCAAGTATCCATCCACAGATAAAGGGATATAGATGTAGTACATACATACAATGGAATATTACTCAGCCACAAAAAAGGAAAGAGCTATTGTCATTTACAACAACATGGGTAAATCTATTGGGTACTATGCTAAGTTAAGTAAGTCAGACAGAGAAATACAAATGTCATATGACTTCACTCATAGGTGGGTTTTAAGGAAATAACAAAGAAAGAAAGAAGACACCCCCCCCCCCACCAGACTCTTAAATACAGAGAACATGCCTGCTCTCTTAATAAGAGACTCTGGTAATAGAACATATAACTTCAGCAATAAATTTATTTTACAAATTATTAGGGTGGTTGTAAAAGCATGTAAGATATATCATCATGGAACATGTTGCATGCAACCAGAAAATGCTCACTCTAAGACAGAACACTTGAAAGGAGACATAGATCATTTCAAAATTCCTTCTTCTTTCCAGAGGTTTTACCAATTTGGAGCCACACAAATATTTATTGAAAATCCATTTGGTGGATATAAAAAGCATAATGAGTATATGAAAAAAGGCAACATAACTGCTTTTTAAAAGCAAGATGATCTGTAAATGAAATTAAGACTGGAAATATTTGATTAAAAGTCAAATCTCATCGGCTTTGAAAAGTTGGAGTTTCCTATTGGTACTTGCCATGCTTACAAAGTATTTTCACTAAGCGAGACATTCATTGACTGAACAACTATTTACTGAGTGCCTCCTATGGGCCAGGCACTCTGCCAGGTGCTGGTTATTGCTGCCTGCAGTAGAAGGAATGGGTTGGAGAAGCTCTGGAGTAAAAACAGGAAGACCAAGTAGGAGATGCCACTGTAGTTAAGGGAGTGGAAAAGGTAATGTGGATGGGGAAGTATTGGTAGAGATTTCGAGAAGTGGCTGCAGACAGTTGACATTTGGGAGGTAAATAGGATGTGTACATCTATCTGTGTTTGGAAGATGGGAAAAGAAATATAAACCTCATGGTAATTAAGACTATACTGACTGAAAACAAGTCTTTTTCATTCTTTATATTGCCAGGCACAGTGCTGGGCATTGCTTACCTTAACAATGCTTAAGAAATATTTTTAATAAACTGAGTGCTAGACTAGGTAAGATATTATAGTACTCTTGAATGGTTCACAAGTAAAATTCTGAAATATATATAGCACCTTGGTATGGAAAAGAGACATTAAAATATAATTGTGTTTTACCGAAGTCTTGTCTCTTAACACAAATAACAAGCTATCAAGGTAAGGTTTTTTTCTTCATGCTCTTGGGAATGGAAAGGCCCAGAAATAAAATAAAGAGGGATAAAAACAGATCTCTGTGTCTAACATCAATTAATTGATTTTAAGTATTTAGCTCAGATTACAGACCCCCCCCAAGAAATCAATTAACAATCCATCTCTAAACACATGTTGGGTATCACTAAGCCTTCTATGTCCCTCTCATCAAGTTATATAGGCATTAAAAACAAACTACAGGTTTTTTTTTTTAGTCTTACTTTCTGAGGTTGGTTTTCTTATTTTCCAACTCATTATCTGTTATAGGGTAGTGCTCTTCGTCTTCATGGAATTTGACTAGAAGGTGAGGTAACAAAACACATCTGTGTATCTCTTACTGACTGAGAATATCCTCTGGAAACCAGGCAAATCAGGCAAAGGAATGGGTTCAATTATTAACATATTTGTACAATATCAAAAATCTGTACCTTATTGCACTATACACAAACCAGAGCAACCTAATAATAAAAGAGCCAGAGGACTTAAGGGTGTCTCCTGTTAAAAATTCCAGAATTGGGGCACCTGGGATCGAGCCCCGCATCGGGCTCTCTGCTCTGCGGGGAGCCTGCTTCCTCCTCTCTCTCTCTCTGCCTGCCTCTCTGCCTACTTGTGATCTCTGTCTGTCAAATAAATAAATAAAATCTTTAAAAAAATCCAGAATTATCCATGTGATTCCCTAAAACATCAGGAATAGTTGTAAAAAGAAGTGAAAACCAACTCTAGTCATTTTGACTTATTTACAAAATATAACATGGCTGTTAAATGGGTAAATGAAGACACTCCAAACACTCCATGTCTCTTACAAATAAATTTTCAACTAGAAAATGTCCTGTCAAACCCTACAGCATATCCATTATGTCTACTTTAGATTTTTTTCACAGTATCTATAAAATTAAAGGTCTTTATTTTGATTAAAAGATTTTGAATTTCTTCAGGGCAAGGATACTATCTTCATCTTTTGAGCTTCCACCAGGTTAAGCAGTAAAAGTCTAGTGACCAAATTAGTGAGCATAATACGTATGGTAAAAAGAATGATTAAGTCATATCTCTGTATTTTTAAATACCCAGTAGGCTTTAACCAACAAATTAGTGCTGATGACTCTGAAGGGTCTCTATACAGCAGCTGCTCAAAGAAAATTAAAATATTCAACACTCCGTATTTGTGACCATGGAGCAGTGTTCTTACAAAACCAAGGCACTGCTGCCCAAGCTACAATGACGCTTTGTACTAGAGTCTTCAGAGAAAATGAAAAGAAACCAAATAGGACAATGTCTCTACCCTTCCCAGTTTCTAAGTTATACCAGTAACCTCAAAATAATATTACTTTCAACCAATAAGAAGGGCACTGTCTTCAACAGATATGATCTCTGTTCATGAATGATGAATACATGAAAATAAGTTCACTTCTGTTAGTCATCAGAATGACAAAAATGAAGACCATGACAAAATACCACTTTGTATCCCATAAAATGGCACAGTTGAAAAGAACCATTAAGATCAAATGTTGGTGAGAACAGAGAGCAAATGGAGCTCTCCATCATGACTGGTTAGGGTACATAATGACACAACCACTTTAGAAAACTGCTTTTGCAATATCTTACAAAGTTCAACACTTAACCTAGAAGTATTCCACTCCTAAAAGAAATGAAAACACTCACAAAAGGACTTTACCCCCAAACATTCAAAGCTTCTTTATTCCTACTATCTCCAAACTGAAAGTAGCTCAGTTGTCCACCAACAGAAGAGACAAACAAATCATGGTGTATATGTGTGTGTTTTAGGAGGGAAGAGAAGGAGGGAGGGACAGATGCAGAAGGAGAGAAAGCTTCTTAAGCAGGCTCCATGACCAGCACAGAGCCAGATGCTCAATCTCACAACCCTGAGATCATGATCTGAGTTGAAATCAAGAATCAGACGCTTAACCAAGTGAGCCACCCAGGTGCCCGAATCATGGTATATTTTTACAATGAAATATTAACCAGCAATAAGAAGGAATGAACTACTGATAAGTTCACTACATGGATGAACCTCAAAAATATTTTGTGGATTAAAATACTACATACTGCATGATTCCATTTATATGAAATCAATAATAGACAAAAGTAAAGCATGGTGATAGAAATAAAAATAATAGGTGCCTATGAGGGTAGGCATTGACTACAAGATGGCATGAAGTGATGGGAATGTTTTTATTGAAGTACTGGTTTTATGAGTAGAAGAAACTGAAGTTAAATTAAACACATTATCTCAGTTTAGTTTCTCAGTTCTAGGGGCATCCTTCTATATTTCCTTACGTACTTGCTACAGTCACACAGAGCAAGAGAGCATGGAAAATAAATTACAGAGCAAAATCTGACTACTACTCAAAATATCCCGACAGATTGAAATGAACTAAATTTAACAGGTTCAGATTTTTTGTAGGAATCAACTCTTCCTCCCCTCCCAAATAAATCTGTTTCATCTTATATAAATTTTATTTCTATTAAGAAATAAGCACATGCCACTTTCAAGTACTTTCCTCTGCTCAAACACTATTTTAGCCATGTTAACAATGAAAATGTACAAGTTTAAATTCTTTTGCTCTCACTTCACACAGTACCTGTAGATATTGCTTATGCAAGAGAAGAACTAAGACCATCTCATTGGCAAAACTCAGTAATTTGAAAACAGAATTTAAAAAGGTTCAGAAGACTAATCAGGTTATATAGGTTCAATTTGGACAATCTAGAAGATAAATAGAGTGGCATCTGTATTTTACCAAAGTTTGTGTATGTGTGCTGTGGTATGTTTATTAAAGTAAGAAGGGGAAAATAACATAGTGATCCCATGGTCTTAATTTTTAAAAGATAAAATGACTCAAGAGACTTTTGGTGCTTTCAAGAATAAAATTTTGAAAACTTAATAGCAAATGATCCCAATGACTATTTTTTTAAAAGTGGGGTTGTTTAACAAGATGCATGCGACAACACAGGGGATCCTCAAAGGAGCTAAGATTCTGCAAATGTATAAACATGGGATAAAATAACGGACCTAAAACTGAGGGCAAATCTTAAAAACAATACAGAACTGCGTAAATAGTGAGGAAAAGCCAATCCTACAACTGAGACTTGCGATAATGTTAAAAAAAAAAAAAAAAAAAGACACATCTAGGGCCTTTTCACCTCTACTTGGAGAAAGAAGAACCCGAGAGACACAGGTTCAGTGATTGGGGTAGAAGGGGGAAGATTATGGATAGAGATGACATAGAGAGCAAAACTGCTCCTCTCCTCTGCTTGTCTGCTCTGTCAAGGAGAATGTTCATCAGACTGGAAAAGGCATAACTGTATGAGGGAAATGAAGCCCAAAATAGGTGAGGGAATTTTAAAAGAGCACCTTGCTGCTCCAAATGAGAGAAAATCTCTGGCCCCAGACCAATTATATCCCAGGGAAACAAGAGAACCTGCACAATATGGTCCTACCCTGCTGTCAGTGGTCTTTGAGGGACTTGTTAACACTGGAGATGGGCAAATGTCATCCCAATTTTCAAAAGTGGGAAGAAGTCACTTTACTGGCTTCCATCTCTTCCTGCTATAGAGCCTTTCTGGAGGAGGAGCAAAAGAATACCTGTTAACAAAGACAAGTGAGTCAGCTAATTTGTGTTTGTACCATAGCTTGTTCTTAGGGTGGACACATGGGCCTGGCTTGGTGGGTTAATCTCTTTTGCAACTCTATGCAACTTAAAATAATTTTTCAGTTAATAAAACTGTTCCCAGTTCCTAAAATAAAGTAACTATGCAAGGATTTCATTGTATTCTACAGGGAACAGTATAATGTCAAATTGCCTACCACCTGAACAAGTTAGACAGCCTCTGGCTAATGATGAACAGAGACAATGGTTTGAGCACGAACCACTTTGTGTATTTGACATAGCAAACAAACAAACATCCCCCCCCCCAGACAAAACATCTTCTTTGTACAAGAAGAGAATAAAAGGAAATAAGATGCAGAGTTACTGAAGAATCTACATAGGAGGGAGAGTTCTGAAAAAAGATGCATGTGAGAATTAGACTAGATGAATATCCACAAAAGTGTTAAGTGCAATCTGTGGGAAATGAGGTTATTAGTCATTTGTATGTTCTTCCCCATCATTTGAAATGTATTTTTCCAATGAGAAGGTATACTTTTTTTTTAATCAGAAAAAATGCTATTTTTATTTGGAATATAAATTGATATAATCTTAGCTTCCAAAAATATTTTATCTAGATTTATGACTTAAAAGAAAATAGACAATGTAACCTTTCCTGGTGCTGTATTTGAATTATCTAAATGCAGTATTTTTAAGTAAGGTTATCTTGTTTCAGCTACTAAGATAGCAGCCCTGTAAAATATAATTCATCACATCATTTGCTCAAGTAGATACTATTAAAGTTACCAAACATCATAAATAGTAATTCATCACTTCTCAAGTAATACTAAGCTCTTCTACTATCATCACTTCATAGCTTTCTTTAATGGTATTTTTCTACGTATTAGTTTGAATACATCAATGTGTACCATGAAAATGTCAGGGAAGAAAGGTTATTAAAAAATTCTAAATAGGTTCAGTTTACTTGATGCCCTCTGAACATGTTGCTTTTTAGGAGAACAACTTAGAATTACTACAGCAAATATACTTTAGGGAAATAGCTGGAAATTTTGTTTTGCCATCTCTCAAAAAAGGATAATAAAGGTAGGGAGGCATTTTTCTCAAAACTCCCACTCTATACCATCCTTTTTTCCATACTTGTGCTCTTTTTTCTTATCTTTAGCCTTAACATAAAACTTTAGGCTGTATCTTTTTTTTCTATTATTTCATTTTCTAGTTTGAAATTTTGTTACATGCTGTCTCAAATCCTTTGTGAATTAAAGAAGAGTATAAATCAATAAAACCTAAAACTCGATTTGCACCTGTACATAAGCACTTGAGATGTTTTAATCAGTAGAAATGAACAAATACGGTTAGTTTGGTATTCTACATTTAAAGTGAATACCACATTCTCAATGTGAGACAAAGTTATTTTTTAAAAAAGGAAGAATATCAATCTGTGACATTTGCAATACTTTCTAGATTCAGCAACAACATCTCTCATGGTATGAACCTTTGCTCAAACCAGGAAGGCATTTGTCTCAGAGAAAATCTGATTGTGTCCAGCAGGCCAAGGTATTATTAATACTATGCTAAGAGGATTATTAAAATGATCTTATTGTGATCATCTTACGCTTACATACTTTATAAAGTGCCATCAGATGATTATTTCATTTGAGACCCATACATGTGCATGAGATAAGCAAAAATTATGTTACAATCCCCATGTTAAAGATGAGGAGCTGGAGGTGATGAATATGTTTATGGCATACACTGTGGTGATAGTTTCAAGGGTGCATACCTATCTCCAATATCATCAAGTGAATATAAATACATTTAACTTTAAATTTGTCAGTCAGATCTCAGTCAAGTGGTTAAAAATAGAATGAGTAATCGGTACCCTAAATTACTTGAATCCTGCAGATTGAAGATCCCAAGATCAGGCTCCAATAATCATCAAATCACAGTGAGCTTCCCACTACAGAGAGCCACCCCTTTTCTGACTCGTGTTCTTCGTTATTACAGAGTTATGCACACATAGGGAAAGTAGAAAAGACACAAAACTGGGCAAATTGCATACATGCTTAAATTATTATGAAAATAAAAACCCAAGTGTTTCATTATTAGAGCTTCTTTTCTTGGGAGAGAAAACTTATTTCATACTGGTTTTCCTACTAAACAACTATTTTGTCTACTTTGATGGTGTTTGTATATTCAATTAAATGCAATCATTCTTATGAAAAAAAATTTTCATCCCAAAATAATGAAAACTATCAACCCTGAGTATGTCTGAAGCTGATTTAGGGAGGACTGGAGCATTCCTAGATTAGATTACATGTTTTTGTAAAGTCACTATATTATAATGTCATGCTGACATGATTCTTAATAATGTATTTAATGGCTAAAATATGCATAGCAAACATTTGTGTAGAGTTTATTGGATCTAATTTTCTGTTTTCCATTGAAACAGGAAGGTGAGTGATGCAATTGTGGTACTACTGCTGTTCAACTTAATGAAAATTCTGTCCACTATCAATCAAATGGATGTTCTCTTTTTGTTGTCCAAATAAACCTGCTCAAAAGTAATTTATTTTATGGAAAAGTCCTGCATTAACACGTTGAAAAACCACAAACCAGGCTCTAATTTCTTTCACTTGCCCTTGCTGGCAAGGTATACACTGCAGGGTGGAGGAAACTTTATTTTTACATTTGTATTTCTGAGGTTATATGGACAGACCAAGTGTCCAGATGGATAAATTAGCACCTTTCAATAATGAAAACATGCCCATTCCCCTTTTTGTCTGTAAAAATAGAAGACTGAATGAGGCTCACCTGAGATGTTACCTCAACAGTGGCAGCATTGACTGGGCCAACAGTAATGTGGGATGATTTGTGTTCTTGTAGAAGTCAGTCACAATGTGGATCAGCACAAGTCGACAAACCACATGGCATACCATGAAAACCAAGGACATATGAATAATTTCCTTTTCTAAATCTTTAAGAATCTCTCTCTTTTTTTAATTTTGAAGATCACCATAAGAGGAAGAAACAATGTGAAAGAATAGACTTGGTAATAAGTTACTACTGTTTCTTTCAAAAAGAGAAGAGTTTACCAAAGCGGCATTTTTTTACAGAGCACCATACACAAGTACCATACGGTCTGTCTGTAAATATTAAAAATAAGCTTAAATATATGCAGAACTAAAAGTGTAGTATTTTTATGTGTAGGTTTGCGTGGAGAAAAATACTTGGTTAGAAAAAATGTTTGAATCCAGTTAACTGTGATAGAAATGGAGTGTCTATAGGTATGTATGTAAAGGGGAAGAACATGTACCTATATGAGTATCTGTCCATGTGTCATAAGTAGAGGTCATTTAAAATAATATTTGTTATTAAATCACTATCAAAAATCACTATTTAAACACTTATAAGGCTCATCATGATTCGCCAAACAATTAAGACCTTTATTTGTAGTCATGAGTGTTGGAGGAAAAATGCTCAGATCCCTAGTTGGTGATAAGATTTAACTGACCATGGCTCTTCATTCCATTTGCTTATCTTCTCTTGTCATTGGGGAAGAGTGACAAGATCATAACCATACTGAAATCCCAGTCTTTATGCTCAAAAATTTGTTTTGTTTCTTTTGCCTTATGCAAGAACATGATTCTTTTGAATAGAGGTAATGATAGCATTAAAAAAGGTAAGAAACCTGAAAGACAATGTCTTAGCAGTAACTCTCACTGCTTATTTCCTAGAATGCATCGAAATAATTAACTTCTAAAAATAGGCTATTTACGGCCTTGTTTGCGAAAACAGTCCATTATATAGAAAAATCAGACCAAAGGATTAGTTATCTGAATAGAAATTTGTGCTTTATCACAGAATGGTAGGTGATTGATTTGATACAAAGTCCAGAGGAGTAAGATTTAGAAGACAAAACAGCCTATTTATCACTTACAGCACTTTGAACAAATCACTTGATCTTCACTTGATTCATTTGTAAAATTTCAAAAATAATAACACTAGCACCTACCACATAGTGGTGTTGTGAGGATAAAAACGAGTCCTAAGGGGTGAGCACCTGGTTCTTACCTTTTCATTTCTTTTTTTCCCAGTGGCAGTAGACCTTGCTGATAAAAATTATCTTCTAAAAACTGATTTGTATACATGTTCTCGGGAGTTTTTATTTTGTAATATGAGATAGTGGCAGAATTCTCTGGGAGTAGTAAACTGGTCTCAAATGACAAGTGATGACTACCTGTTGTCCTTATTAACTATGGATATGACCCCAAAGCCCTATAGTATGGCATTATACCCATCACCTTATAATCAGTTTATAAGGATTTTTGTTCCAACAAAGAGAATGACAAATGTTGATGCAGCCAGATTTTCTGAGCCTCCTTTTCAAATAAATAATGCTTGGTTTTGATTTTTCAAGTAACACTTCAGACTAAATTGTTCCGTCCCCACTACATGTTCACACTGGATCAGAAATGTTTGTGCACACCCCTAATACCAGTGAATGGGTTTCTGACAAGCATTAGGAATTCTTCTGATTCCCTTTCATCCTCCTGTGTAATAGCAAAATATTTGCACTATTGCATTAAAAGGGGAAACTCAGCCCTGCACCAAGGCAACTGTTTTGTGTCCTTAATAAAGAAAAGTAATGGTAACAACAACTAGGCCAAATGCCGGAGCCTGCTTGTATTGACCCAGCCTCTGCTGTAGCAGATTATATACATTTATCTTGGGCAACATTCAACCCACTGAAAGTGGCTTCCTTATTACAGCGAATTACTGTTATCGTTAGAATAAGTTTCTCATCACAGGCTTTTGACTGTGGAGATTCAAATATCCATCCATCAACCCAACAAACAACAGCTGCCAAAGGACTATTTGGAGTTTATTTAATCATGTCTAGTTCTGAAAAAAATCTATTATGACAGAATAGCACTGGGCCACTCAACTGATCTCTAATGCCCTAAGCAAACGCACTGGGGGCAACTTAGTGACTTTCATGTATAAAGAGCTCTAATGTCCTGCTCATTTTTTTCCTTTCTGTATTCACATAAGATTTCCATATTCAATATGCCCAGGTGCTTTGAGGTATCTTACCAGTACAGGAATGGATTATAACTATGGGGAGGTCTATATGAGCATTTTCGCCTCTAACTTCAGTTGAAAATACAGTATGTCAACAGGGTCCCAATATTGAAGGTGAAAAAGAAAAATATTATTTATTCAGACTGCCAGTGGGCAGGGAAAGCAGATCTTCATGTTAATTTTCCCTTGTCATTAATTTTAAGATGCCTAAAGTTGCCAAGATGTGTGAAGCTTTGGCTCACAGAATGTTACACTGTCTTTGGCTTAGGACGTTTTACAAGAGTAAAATGGCAACAAAGTCTGCATAAGTATAAAAAAAATGACTTGCCAGGAAAAAATGCTATTTAAAAAGAACAACAACACAAGAACAATACCATCTGAAATTTCTATAGTATATTACAGCTTACAAAGCATATTGATTAGTTTGAAAAACTTCCACAGTTTAACCCTATGAAATATCAGAGACACTTTTTCTATCTATTTTGTGACTCTAAAGAGTAACCAGTCATGTTCAGAGAAGTTGTTATAGCGTTCCCCTAAATAAAGAGAATCAACAGAAAGTATATGTATATATAGACATGCACACATATATCTGTGTATACATGTGTGTGCGGCTATGTGTGCATGTGTGTATATGTGCACACGTGTGTGTACACACACACACACACACACATCCACTACCACCTTCACAGGCATACCCAGAATAACATTGTACCAAAAGTCTGGGTACCCTAGAGTCGAATCAGATTGACACACAAAATTATCCATCACAGAAGTTAAGTAATTTGCTTAAGTTAAATTAATAAAGTTGAGATTTTTTATCTTCCAGATTTCTCAGCCTCTAGCCCAATGTGGTTTTTCTTCATACTATATTACATTTCTTACACAACTGGTCTTAGAGAAAATTGGCAAGACTGTAAATTTCCTTAGGCCTATATCCCAGCCTTATTCATGGTATGAAGAAAGTTCAAATGCATGGATCTGACAGGCCTGCAGCAGCTTGGACCTCCACTAACATATCTGCTACAGATACAAGGAAAAGTGCTCTCATAGTTTATATCTGATGATGGCAGTGACCACTGAATGGACAAAAACATGGTAACACAGGGGAAAAACACAGAGAAGAAATATTTGCAACTCAGGAATAATCTTATAAACAATGAAGAAGCTAATGTACTCCAAAAAACAATCTAAAATTTGAGTTTAAAAAAAAAGCTTGAGAGGTATTTGTTACATTGAATATTCACTTCCTAATGAACACTTGCTTTAATTTTAGGGATCCCTTTATGGGAAAAACTGTACGAAGAGGTTCTATACAAGTTCTCAGTGATGCATATTATTTTGACATCATGCTTTCCTTAAAAGACAGGGACAAAAATGGTTTTTGAAGAAACTTCTTGGTGTTGAGTGGCTTCATAATGTATGTGAAAGATATGAAAATATACTGCAAAAAAAACCACTTGCGTAAAAATCTTTGCCATTTTTACTTTTTGGAAAGAAACCCTTCACAGTCCTTTGGGGTGAGAATTTGACATTATTCAAAATGTTCTTTTATTAGATAGTTCATTCAAATAGTTCCTCCTGTAGTCAACCTTAAGGCATCACTTTGAAATAATGTATTTTTCTCCTAAAGTGTGACTGCTATTATCCACACATTATCCTAGAGCAGAAAGAAAGTGTTTGCTTAAGAGAGTACATTTTTCTGTTTGCCATTGCTCATTATCATAGTTCCCATGCTTACTGAGGGACTACCCTAGTCTTACGGTCTCACTTTATATGTGAGGATAGGTGTTATTTTCTTTTCTTGAAGCCTTTTGGCATTTCATAAGAAACAATACATGACAAACATGAAGTTAAATTGTGATTATGGGGAAACCATATAGTAAGTTAAACAGCATATTTTTAAAAAATGAATGCCTCAATTACTCCAATCATTGTGGTACAGTTTTAATAGCACCAATATTTCCTTGGATTAAATAAACAAAGACATTAATACTCAGGTCAGCAAAGTATTTACTGAATTCCCACCATGTACAAGCCTATCCACTAAATCTGAAGTAAAATAAATTTAAGACCAGTTTATTACTCCCTAGAAGCTTAACACTATGGTAGGAAACAAGATATAATCACATTAAAAGTTAAAGTTTTAAATAAAGGTTCAAGGCAACAGAAGAAGTCATTTGGCAGTACCTGATTAATTTCTAAATGGATTGTACAGACAATAATGATTATAGTTCAGAGGAGAGAGTGCGATCTTTTCAAGGATGGATGGCAAACAAAGGTCCACAAGGAGTAATTTGTGAATTTTCTTGAAAACCAAATATATATTGAGAGCTGATGGAACATGTTTCATAACATGTACAAGAACCAGGAAGGGGGAAAACCCAGGTGGATTTATGACAGCACAGTTTTGAAAGCATATTCAAATGGGCCTTGAATACCAGGAACAGGGATTTTTATACTAGAACTTGCAAAGAAAGGGGAACTACTGAGGATGTGAGCAAATGACATGATAAAAGTGATTTTGATGGCTTATCACAGTATTACCAATAGACTGGAAAGAAGAATGCAAAGGCTAAAAGAGCAGGTTAGAGACAGTTATAAAGTAAGATATGATGACTTTTATCTAAGAAAACATGGAAGAAACACAAAAGTCAACTGAGGGGTGGCTTCAGAGAGGAGAGCAGAGATGATTTTGTTGAAGGTATATGGAAATTACAGTACTGTCAGGACACCCAAATGTGAGGCCCTTCAGGAGTTTACAAATACAGGAAAGATAATAGAAATGGAGAGAAAGTTTGGAATAGAGATAAACTGATGAGATAGATAAAACCAAGAGAATGAAATGAAACCAAAGTCCAGGTTAAGGAGAAAAAGTGAAAACACCTTCCTAAAAACCCAGTGAGGACACATATTTAAGATGACGGGGAAGAGAGTTGCTAGGAAAGGACGTAGGGTAGGAAGAATTTATGTTGGAATAAACTAGAGTTTTGAGTATCCACTTTAAAAAAATATAAACAATAAACTGGTATGCCCTCTTAATAAAGAATCAGTAGTGAAAGAAGTTTAAGACATTTAACAGGAACCAAAAAATCCAAGTCATAAAGAGACATACTAAAATGAGGGCAACTCTTCCATGGTCCAGTCATTAAAACTCTTTAAATGTCAAAAATTCTATGAGAATTCTTAGACAATGGTGCTACCTTTCTGAATACATCCTTCTTCATTGCCTCTAAATATGCATTTTGTGTTAAATTTTATTTTATAAGATTCTTAAATATATGTAACAGATAGAACAAAACTGCATAAATATGATCATATGCACTCTGTCTTTGGTCTTACCCTGCTCCTATTCCAGCCACAAACTTGCCCCATTCAGATAACCTAATTATAGGGACACCTGGGTGGCTGAGTCGTTTGAGTGTTCAATTCCTGATTTCAGGTTATGCATGATATCAGGGTCATGGTGTCATGAGATCTAGCCCTGCATTGGCTCCAAGCTCAGTGCAGAGTCAGCTTGACTCTCTCCCTCTGCTTCTTCCCTCCTCTCCTGCTCACTCTCTCACACATAAATAAATAAAATCTTTTAAAAACCCCAAATAACCTCATCATACATTTCTGTAGGTTTTACACTGAATATTGTCCTCCAATTGATAAAATCATACAAAAACATATGCAAACAGGAAGGCATGTACGTCTACAGGATTGTGTTTTTTTTTTTTTTTAATTTTATTTATTTATTTGACACAGAGAGATCACACGTAGGCAGAGAGGCAGGCAGAGAGAGAGGAAGGGAAGCAGGCTCCCATGACCCTGGGATCAAGACCTGAGCCAAAGGCAGAGGCTTTAACCCACTGAGCCACCCAGACACCCCCAGGATTGTGTTTTAAAGAATTGATCATTAATGGTACTTTCATGAATGTCATTTTTGTAATCTATGGTATGCTGTGTCAATGCTTCCTAGTTAATAAGCATGTCTCAAATTCATATATAGTTGCTTAAGAGTCTATGCTGAAATGTTCTAAAATTTAGTCAAGGATTCTCCTATTCCAAGTTATTCTTTGTTTCCCTTTTAATGTTTTCTTATTTTCCACTATGAACAATGCTGCAATAGGTACCCTTGCACATATACCCCTTATGTACTGGTAATTTAATTTTATAGGTAAGGTCATAGGAAGTAGGTTGTATAGTGTACTTTTCCATCTCTATGCTTCCTTTCACTCTTTTTGTATTTCATATTTCATATTTCATATTTCACTCCATTTTTTCATATTCCTAAACTCCAAGGTGGACTTAAAGCTCACCTACTGTGTTTAATAAAAATAAAAACATCTTCCTAGCATCAGAATTGCCAGTGTACTTTATAATGATTATCTGCACATTGTACTCCATGTCATTTTAGACAGCATTTTCTGGAGAGCAGGAAGCATGTCTGATAATTTTTTTTTCTTCATATAAGCTCAGAGAGCCTTTCTCATTTAAGACAGAAACACGCAAACTGACTTCTTAATGCCTATAATATTTTAAAATACTACTTCAGATCAATTTTTAGGAAACAACCACAAGAAATATACTCCTACCTTTAGAAAATTTTTGTTATGTGCATCATAGTTTTCTTGGAAATTCCTTTCATATTTAAGATTCTGGTAGATTTTCATCAGATATTGGTGATTAATAAAAGTACTCCAATAAGCGAATTGGAAAAGGATTCATACTCGAGCACCTAGTCTTCAATGTAGAGCCATAAAAAATTTATAACATTAAGATAGTAGATACGATTAGTAGAATCCTAAGTAGAATCTACTAAGATAGTAGAACGATTATAAGAAATCACTATGCCTTTCCCCCCTCCTTTTCATTGATCTTATACTTTAGTCAGGCAGAGAAGGTGAGTATAAATGCGAATGATACTAGAAATGCAAATGATACTAGAAATAAATTAAAATTCTTTACTGATGTAAAAAGAAATCTTATGAGGCACTGTCCTTCATGTTCACCAGAAGTCTACAATATAAAACCAGCCAATCTCTTGGGAGAATGTAGAAAGTTTAGGGGAATCTAATTATATTTTATTTGCAGAAGGAATCAATATGGCAGTACTTTTCAAGTTCAATTCAATCACAAATGTGGAGAACAGATTTGCATTTACATCTAAGCAGAAGCAGGGAGGATTAAAAAGATTTCAATATAATTTAGCAATCCCTTTGTCAAAATAGGGCTTTCATTGAACATAATGGCACTCAAGGCCATCCTTCCAATAAATTACCCTATAAAAGTTCCATAAAAAATTTAATATGGCACAGGTTGGGGAATATAGGTAATTAAATGTGTTACAGAGGTAGAAAGAAGACCCTGGGAAAAGTAAAAGATTGTAATTAAGATTTGAAAGAATAATTCTGAAATAATTGCATTATTTTAGAAAAGTCTTATCAGTATGTTAATCACTTTAGTTCCCTTATCATGGGGGAGAATCTTAAATAGGTGCTTGGGTCACTGGTAACCAACCCTTTGGCGTTTTCAGATGCTCGCATTTCATAACACACAGGCTCTAAACCTTGATTACTTTTCTATTAAGGACACTGTTGCTTGTCAATCTCCCATCTCTTTAAGACGCTAATGTCAGATGGAAACAAAATCGACTCCTGGATGCCAAGCAAACTGCACTGGGATTGGGTAAGACTAGGAACCATCATCTGCAACAGAGAGATAAGCGAGGCTAAATGCTCTGTGGTCTTTTGAGACTTTATTATGTGAAATGAAGAATTTACAAGCAGAAACAGTAGCTAAAAATCTCATTATTAATGAGTTCTGAGTAGCCATGGTTTCTGGTTTTTCATTTGAGTCTATAAGAGGCTTCACAAAGACAGGCATGTGGGCACAAAAAAATGACAGCCAGTAAACAGAATATGGGACCAAAATAGGAAAACGTAACTGTGTCTCACAAGTGTTTGTGATATTGGCTGAAGAGTGAACTGTACAGGGTTTGTTTAAACAAAAGCTATGTAAATCTTTGCTCAGCTGGTTGTTCGGGAGAATAAATGGAAGCAAACAGAGGAAAACAGACCACAGGCTAGAAGAGTTTGTCAAGAATGATAACAGGCATCAAAGCAACAGGATTTAAAATGATAGCCTGGCCTCTGTAAATAATGCAAAAATCTTCAGGATGCACTAGAGACCCAACTTGAAGGCATAATAATTTTGGCTAAAACCTTGCTATTCCCACCATGAGACCCCATAAACTACAGTAGAAAGCTGAGGAATTTTATACACTTAAAGCGACAACTTTTAGATCCATAGCAAAACTGGCCCCTTTTAATCTCAGATTTTATCCACTTGCCCATGACGTCTCTTGGGAGATTTTGCGGCACTGGATAAGGAAGACAATTAAAGTGCCTCCATTTTTGTCTCACCATAAAAATTCAGTTGACGGCACAAGAAGTAAAATGTCTACCAGGTGAGCTTAAGTTACCAAAGTAAGGTATGTAAAATTCCCATGAATGCTGTTCCTTTTCTCTGAAGTATTTTACTTCTCCATTAAAATCTCCTGACATCAATAAAACAAACTTAAGTTGGTATTACAGTTGAGAAAAATCTTCCAAAGGAGCCAAAACTAATAATAGCATGTATCATCTGGAGAACAGTCTGGTAAGAAACCTTCTCTTCTCATTAACCTTCTGTGGGCTCAGCACCTGACAAGGTATGGGGCTGCTCCCCCAGAGACTGGGATTCCCACCGACACAGACTAACTGGAGAAAAATGGACCAGAAGTCGTTCATAAGTCATTTGCACAACAACACTGGAGCATCATTAGCACTCAGAAAACCGTCGTGTTTTGAGGTACACAGGAGTGGGCACTTGTGTATCTGACCCCACTGCTGCAGATTAATGACACACAGGCAGGGATGCAAATTTCGCTCGGATGATCTCTTTGTTGTCATCCTGTGCCCACAAAATCTCAAGGGCACTGCTCTCCCAGGTTCAAAAGACCAAGTCAGGAAATTTACTTGTACCTGGTTCTCAAAGTGAACTCAAGAGAAGGTAAGGAATTTAAAGGGGTTCTGGGCATTTCTTCCAAACTCCAAAGAGTTCTTTGATGAGGTGAGAAGTTGTGAACAATGTGGGCAATACTATTGGAATCTTTCCTTAAAATGCTTCTCAAGTCATTTGTGACTCTGGGGAGAGGGTGACATTCTTGAAGCTCCATGGTGTATGTGAAAGTTACTAAATTAGTTTTTATTAATTGAAATACTTGTTTATGCACTTGTGGCAGAGGGGCAAGAGTAATAAAGTAAGTCCACAGGGTGAAAAAGGAGTAGGAATGTTTGAAAACTGCCTGTGAATACTGTAATAGCTGGAGAGACACCTTAGTGTAACAATACATTAGAAATAAGAAAGAACTCCACAAAAATGTCAGTAATTTTGTGGGATGATGGCTATTTTTTTTTCCTTTGGTACCTTTTCCCATTTTTTCCAAGTTTTTTGGTAACAAAAAAAATCTAGTTTTCTAATTTAAAAAAATCACATAAAATGCAAACAGAAATTGAAAAGTTATGCATTCTGTGGATAATTTCTAGCACATCTTTGGAGATTTTACATTAAAACCCACCACTGGCTAACCCGAAATTTCTGTATCTATTTTTCCATGTTGAATGGAAGGCAGGAAAAGAGGCAGAGGAGGAGGAGCAAAGGAAGAAAAATAATGCAAATAACCAGCTCCATTTAAGAGCAAAGTAAGTTTCTCTCATGGGTTCTCACTCAGGAAGTGTTAATTGATGGTAATTAAGAAAAATGAGTTTTCTTTTTTTGTGCATCTCACAACACAGTTCACATCAGCTAAAGGTTACAACCAAACTGACATAGTATGACTTCACACTTACGTGTTAACTAACTTTCATAGAAAAAGCAGCATACACAGTGAATCTAAAGACCTCATTTACTTTTAAGTGCACCTATGCAACTCTTTTCTATTTCTCCCCATACCACTAATAGCACCCACAGAAGTACACATGGTATTTGAGTACTATTTCTTCTCTGGTCTACATTTTCCCTGCTGAGAAACTGAAAAACATAGGCAGGAGAAAAAAAAGAGCTTCAAATCAAATTAAAATATTTGCAAACAGTACTGCTGAGCTCCTTAACAAAACTGAATTGACCATGGTTTTATGACTGCCAAAGAACACAGTGACAGTATAAAAAGGACTGGAAAAAGGGAAATAATGTGAAATAGAATCTTGTCAAGAGTGCTCAATGTAATCAACATGGAGTGAGTGTGAATGTTGGAAATACCAGCGCTTCTATAGGTAGGCTCCTGGACATCTTTCTACTCCAGTAATTAAAATCACTATCAGGACAGGGTGCCTGGCTGGCTCAGTCGGTAGAGCATGCAACTCTTGATCACAGGGTCATGAGTTCAAGCCCCACACTGGGTGTGAAGCCTACTTAAAATTAAAAAAAAAAAAAGGAAAGAAAAAAATCTCTATCAGGAAACATCCATAGGGAAAACGACTATAGAGAATGTGGGATACTCTTCTAGAAACAGTGTAGTTCTCAAACATTTCTTATTTAGCGATCATCGCCAAACTTTATGGGAGATTAACGAACTCCAAACACCATTCGAAAGGCAAAACACAGCTTTCCTAAGCTCTAAGTTGTGTACATTTGTATATTGCAAATTAGGAACAAAACCAGCAAGGTCAATGGAAACAGAGTTGCAGAAATTTCTGTAGTTGAATCAAAATTCCTTATTTTCAGCACTTGATTTTAAGCAGTTGCTAACAAAGAAAATAAGTGGGCCTTCAGTTTTGTATCAGCTGCAATGAAAGACAATAATCAGAAGGCTTGCTTCCTTAAACCTTAGGGCTTGTTCGTTGCAGTATCCTTAGTACCAAATACAGTTCTATCATGTAGCAGACCCGAAACCATAAAAGTCTGAATTAGTGAGTCAGTGTATAAATGAATATAGATAATGGGACAGGATAATAAATGAGGAACGGTCTCCCAACCAGCATCAACACCAAGAAACAACAGATCCTAACTATGTCAATAAATTGATGTCATCTATACCAAGGGAAAAGGGAAGAGTAGTACATTTCCATGGATATTCATCATTTGTAACTTATAAACTGTTTATCTTCCATTCTGCAGTGTGGATTCAGTTCTTTTCAACTAATCCTTTTCTGCTCTCATGGTGACCCAATTATAAGAATCTCAGTCAGGAACTGCTGTGAAGAGGTGCCTGTGTTCCATGAACCCTGAAGATCATTCTGTTGCCTGCAGTGGCTGTAATCAACAAGCCATCCTTTATACCAGATCTTGCATCATTTTATCTTCATTCTTGGACTGGTCAGTTTGCCTTCCTGGGTTTTAGAGTTCTCAACTATAAAATCTAGGTATTAGATCAGGTGATTGTTCGTTCCTTTTTGCTCTTGGGTTTAACTTAGGTCAACCTACGCTGCACACTAGACTCACTATAAGAAAACTTAAAAACTTCTGATTCCCAGGCCCTATCCCAACAAATTAAATCAGAATTTCTCCAATGGGTTCTAGGTATACTTTTTTTTAATGCTTCCTAGGTGATTCCTAACATGTAGCATAGTTTGAAAACTACTTGCTATCCATTGAATGAATGAAGTATACTTTGAGAGTCATGAAATAGTTCTCTTTGTACTTTCTTATGCCTAAATTTATACATCTCTGGAATAAAGATATGTGTACCTATTTTAAAAGGCACGTGCTTTTTTAAAAAAAATCACAACCTAATGCAATGATTAATATTCTAAAGTTCCCACCAATTTTTAGTATTGCTTCGTATTTTTGGGCATGGATGTCTCCATAGTTCAAGATTTCTGCCTGTTTAAAAGCAGTTGCCTAAAGCATATTTTAGTCTGTCAGTGGATGTATATTCTTCCTGCTTTTAATAATGAAAATTTCATTTTAAGCGATAATCCCTAAAAAGGATTTCTTGGCAGAATAGTTTATATCATAAGAGCATATGGGAGTTAAGAATAATTATTCAGAGACTATCTTTCTCCAAAGAGCTTAAAGCACTTTATGGAATTCATCTAATTCATGTTCACACTGTATCCATGAGAAGGCAGTGGACAGTGAGAGGATGAGAGTAAGACTAGCACCACAACGCAAACGTGCAGGGTTTGTGTAGTCTACTCAGTCTGTGCCCAAAATTACATTTTTAACACATCAAAACAAAGAGGCAGAAACAAGCTAAATTAGCCATTATTCTCCACCTTCCATCAATTTCAAGTACCCCAGCACTTAAAAACACAGTATCTGTTTCTTGAAAAATTCCAGATCCTCTAGCATTATACAAACACAAATTTTAATTAAAACCTGGTACTTCCTTCATAGAACAAACAATATTTACATTGCTTTTCATTCACAATAAATGGTGAGCATTATCAATATGTGTGGGCATATTTACATAGACTTAACTGTTACCAAAATAAGACTATGTACTTTTATCTCAGACAGCATCACAGATGAAGTTAATTTTAATATCATCATAAGGAAATTAATTAAATGCGTACCTGTAAACACATTTTGATGGCATGTAAAAGATATGAAGACAGTATTGCATGATAGTTAAAAAGAAAAAGGCTGATTTTTTAAAAAAAGCAACTCAGTATCTTTTTCCTATCTTAAATCACACTCTGTACTTGAGCTTTCCCTGCTGGGATCATGTCTTAACCTGACCTGATTTCCTTAACCTGGTCAGATTTCCTCCAGAATAAAATTAATAAGAGAATTCACAGAAGGCTTATAACTTCATTCAAATAGATAAAAAGTTCTGCCTTCATAAAACTTTCACTGGCAAACTCAAAGGCATGAAAGAGCACTTCTAAAGTCTACAATGCATAAACTGTAAAATCTCCTTTTATTTAAAAAAAAAAAAACAAGCATTTAGTAAACAGAATGGTCTTTCCACATAGTCACGCCACACTGACAGAAGAGGCGTATACGGACAAAGGCTCTCCCTCAAAGACATTTTTTGTACATTTTGACATTATGTCTACATTTGAGACATGCTCAATTTATCTCCTTGCTTTGCTCATGGAGGAATTGCTGGTAAACATTTCCTGTCTTAAAACAAAGAGCTGATTCTGATGATTATCAATATATGTTTAAAAAATCAAGTCTATTCTGAGAAGCGCAAGCAAAGAATCAACAGCCCAACCACAAGAAGCTTTAATGTTTATCTTTCCAGGCTGACTCTAGTACTGATCGCTGATTCCATACTTGCTCCTTTAGTTATTCTCAGATTTAGCATTGAATCTTTTGGAATTTACAATGTCATTAAACAAATGGACAATCTCTTAAAATGTATTTGTTTACCTGTATTCAACAAACTGATGAGAAGGGACTTTTCCCTGAGAAATTAATCCTGACTAAAATTAATATCAGTATCACCTAATTTTTTTAAAGATTTTATTTATTTATTTTATTTTTTTTTAAGATTTTATTTATTTGACAGACAGAAATCACAAGTAGGGACAGAGGCAGGCAGAGAGAGGAGGAAGCAGGCTCCCTACTGAGCAGAGAGCCCAATGTAGGGCTAGATCCCAGGACCCTGGGATCATGACCTGAGCCGAAGGCAGAGGCTTTAACCCACTGAGCCACCCAGGCACCCCTAAAGATTTTATTTATTTGAGAGAGTATGTATGAGCATGAGTACTGGGGGAAGGGGGAGGAGGAGGGGCAGCTGGGGCACGGGTAGGGGAGAGAGAGAGAGGCAGACTCCACACTGAGCAAGGAGGCACAGGCGGGGCTCAATTCTAGGGCCCTGAGATCTGGAACTGAGCTGAAGGCAGAGACTTAACTGACTGAGCCACCCAGCTGCCCCAATACCACTTAATGTTTTCATGTAATTTAAGTATAAAATATTGCAAAGAGAAAATAATACCATTTGAATGTGGATTTACCCTTTTGAGTATAGCTACTCATATTCACTGAATGGCCATTAGCTTCAAAATAGAAATGTAAGAGGAAAAGTGTCCAAATTATTGTGTTGTCAATGGTCACTTATAAAAAGTAAGAACACAAAAGAACAATGACCTTACTGTTAGCTCTTTTTTTCTAGAGTAAGTCTAGGGACCAACTACACAATCTTAACACAATCATTTTTGTTATGTCCAGGAAAAGAAGGAATTTGCAGAGGCAAATCTCCACAGCCAGTTACTTCTTGAGCTCCAATAGTGTTTCCATATTATACTGTGAGAATAAATGGGCCAGTAAGTGGAATGGGTTTCTAATGGATAAAAAGTGGCTCTGAAGTATCTTAGGGATCACATGGGGGCAAATTACAATGATGGTTTCAATTGTAACACTGCCTAAACTGGAATTTTACTCAGAACTAAGTTCCTTTTCAATTGGTTCCTTCCTAGAACACTTTCCTATTTGTTGCAAATTCTCACCATGATTATAGTGATAATGGGTATTCAAAATCTGGAACTGTAAAACTTTTCCCCTCAGAAAAAAAACATAATTTTAAGAGAAATACTTGATGGGTTAAAGGTATCTTCATATTATGGGACCTCATAATGATCAGGTGATCAAAACCTCTTTGAACAGATAGCCAGGACACAACTTCCAACTGTGTATCTTCAAAAACCCATGCCCAATTAGAAACAGATTTAAGAATAGCTTTTGTATACATGATTGGTAGACTATGAGAGCCAGAGTTACACCATACTTCACACCCGTTATAAGAGTGAACATTTGTAACACTGTAAGTGCCTTCTATGCCATGAAGGCAAAAATTATTCTGATAACTTAGAGGAATTCTACTTATTCTAGGTCAGAATAGGTTGAGCTATATGAAATGCTAAATCACATAAAACAGCAATCTATAAGTTTCCACCTAAAATTAGACATTTATGTATAAAGTAGGCATGAGAAACTCAAAGGAAATTCTCAGGGATTACTCTTAAAGGCCATTTCTTACATATTTTGAATTTAGCAGTCAGTGTGTATTCCCCTAAGAATGCTTTCTCAGGTCTTTGACTATTTAAAGAAATTTTTTTTTCTATTATAAGGTTACCCTATATAAGGTAACACTAATAACCCCGATGATGTTAAAAATTTAGCCCTTGGCTAAATTCCTGCTTTATAACATCAAATTATCCTACTGGATAAAAACTGTACTTTCCAAGAGATCAGCCACTAGCCACATGTGGCTATATAAATTCAAATTAATTAAAATTAAATAAAGTTAAACATTCAGTTCTTAATTCCCACTAGGCACATTTTGAGTGCTCAACAGCCGCATTAAAGAGCATTTCTAACTTTGCAGAATGTTCTTTCAGAGCTGGTGTGACACTGCCCATTTATCGGTCTCAACCACTAGTTTATCTGTTGAGGGCAGGGGCTATAGGGGCTGCATTATATCCAGACTGGGACATGAACATATTTATAAATAGGGAGCCAATCAAAAGATCTTATTATTATTTTCACTGATAACCATCACACACACATACACTATGCTTTTATATGTTTTTAGCCAGGGGCTAGGTGGAAAGGGACTGATTGTAATAGAGGTATGGGGAGACTTTTTGAAATGATAAAAATATATTCTCTGTCTTGTCTTTGGGTGGCTCAGTTGGTTAAGCATCAGCCTTCTGCTCGGGTTATGATCTCACAGTCCTGGGACTGAGCCCGGCCTTGAGTCCTGCCTCTGCTTCTCCTTCTTCCTTGGCCTCCCCCCCACCCCTTCCCCTGCCCCCCAGTTCATTTGCTCTCTTTTCTCTGTCTCAAATAAATAAAATCTTTAAAAAAATGTTTGTTAGGGGCACCTGGGTGGCTCAGTGGGTTAAAGCCTCTGTCTTCGGCTCAGGACATGATCCCAGGGTCCTGGGATCGAGCCCGGTATCAGGCTCTCTGCTCGGCAGGGAGCCTGCTTCCTCCTCTCTCTCTCTCTCTGCCTGTCTCTCTGCCTACTTGTGATCTCTGTCAAATAAATAAAATCTTTAAAAAAAATGTTTGTTAAAACTTGAAGTATACACTTTTCCTCTCTCTCTCTGCCTGCCTCTCTGCCCACTTGTGATCTCTCTCTGTCAAATAAATAAATAAAATCTTAAAAAAAGGGAGGGGGGTGCCTGGGTGGCTCAGTGGGTTAAAGCCTCTGCCTTCAGCTCAGGTCATGATTCCAGGGTCCTGGGATCGAGCCCTGCATCGGGCTCTCTGCTTCCTCTCTCTCTCTTTCTCTGCCTGCCTCTCTGCCTACTTGTGATCTCTCTTTGTCAAATAAATAAATAAAATCTTAAAACTTGAAGTATACACTTAAAAAGCATAAGTTATATTGCATAGGGGTTATACTTCTATAAAATAAAACAAAATGGAAAAGGGGAAAAAAGTGATTTTATTTGCATTTTCAAGTTTGGTCCTTGAGTTTTGGAGTGAGCAGGCCAGAGAATACTATTGAAAAAACAACAGTCAGATACATTGGAAAATCACAGCACAAAGTATCAGGTGTGTCTCGGGATGTCAAGCCACTTAGGGATCCAGACTTCTAAAATCGTCATGGGTTACCATACTGCTCAGGAAAGACACTAGCAGGTCTCAGGGGGCAGGTGCCATTCTTACCCCCACCCCACTGATTTTTTCTTCAAAAAATGAAATCATTTTTCATTTTGCCATCTGTTCCTTCTGGTGCAACAAAGGTTCAGAAAGAACAGTGTTAATTTTAATAAGCTTGTCTTGGATGTTATTTTTGAAATCATCAGAGGGGAAAAAAACCAATTCTGTTGATGTAATCCACTATTATTAAGTACTTATTTGGGAAGCATAAACACATAGCTATACTAGCCTGGCATCGTTTCACTGTTATATGAATCTGTAACACTGGCTTGATAAATATTATGTGGTTAATTCCCATTTCCACAGTGCACAAAAGTGAAGAGTGTCATGTATCTACTATTCTAAGAAATTCTGAGGGTCAATTAAGAATTGGGATCATGATTTCTTCATCTCATTCCCTGGAAACTAAACCCTGTGAGAGAATGTGGCAAGCAGTTTGACATGTACAAGGAAAGAGATTTCTGCAAGCTGTTCTTTTTTGGTGCCCCAACAACTTGACTGGGGATTTCCACTTGAAAAACCTCCTGCCCACCATGATGTCCAAAGCCTGACCCTGACTGTTAATCTCCAGTGCAGAAGGCAAAGCACATCTGTTTACATTGTCTATTCAAGTTAATAAATGGGGATCACTGTTGTCTCTCTGGTGTCTTTTAATTCAATGTCATTACTTTGTGTTTGTTCTCTACAGTGATGTTTATCACAAAGGGTGCAAAGGGAACAACTTATGCCCTAAAAGGTATGTCTCTGCTCAGTAGAATAAATTATCCTTAGAAGGGTCTGCAAAAACAACCACATCTACGTTTCTTGGTGAGTACTGAGTAAACTCATAAAAGGGCAGTGAGGGATTTGAATCTCCTCCCAAAAGAGTGGAGCTCTTCATGATCACCCACAGATTTTCCCTCATCAAGGTTATAGCAGATAACAACATATCATCTAAGTAGTAGTAAACAGTCTCAAGTTAGTTAAACTTCCCAGTCTTAAAATTAAAAAAAAAAGTTTCAGTTCATTAAATCCATGATGAAAGTGTGTGTCCTTTTCTCCCACATTCCAGTCTACTAGCAGCACAGGTATCTCTGGGGCCTCTGTGATTTCGTTTTTTGTTTTTAGAATGGGGATGATAGTTCTGTCTTCCATGATGTATTGAGCCCTAGTCCCGTAGATATTAACAATCCACATGGTGGATAGAATACATCTAAATTTAGTTTGCCCAGGCACTTGCCTTCCATTCATTGACCTTTCATTGAAGAGGTGATCTGTCCTGTAGGTGATTTAAACTGTCGATGGAATGAGAAAGCAGATATAAAGCACCTAGTCACTATGTCCATAATGAGCTGTTAATAAGTGAAAGCTTCACTATTAGTATTATTCTTACTATTAAGGTTTGCTCTCTTGAAATTGGTTCATTCAGTCAGCCTTCTCCATATGTACAATAAGCCCCTAAGGCAATTTTCATCCTCCTCTACATCCAGCCTTTCTGGCTCTATACCATGTGTTAGACTATTTTTACAGAAATTATTTATTTAGCTTGTTGTGACCCATAGTTTGGGAGTTAAGTCTATTTTTGTAGTTGTTGTTGTTTTTTGTCCCCCCAGGGAAAGCAAATTTTCAATTTAACTTAGCAAATAGGCACTGTTTCTTTTTTAATTTAAATTCAATTAGCCAACATATAATACATCATTAGTTTTCGATGTAGTATTCAAGGATTCACCAGTTGTGTACAACACTGTTTTAAAATCCAAAACAAAGTCACGAATAAACAAAAACTCTAATCCCAAGAGGTACCTGATTTAGCTCTGTGATTGTGTATCTTCAACCAGATAGCTGAATTGAAGACATGAATTGAAGTCGTTGAACTATAGGACACCCAATGTCTCCATCATCTCTCAAGCTACTGTTTGTCATATGACTACATAAAACTGCTGAATCAAAGTTTTTCAACCATTTCAGGACTCCAGGTGGATATGCCCACAGAATCGGATTTTTGCCAAGTACTTTAATGTTATAATGGACAGTGCTGGAAAATAGGGTCTCTTCAAAGCAAAACTTTACTTTTACTATTCTAGACATGGTTTCTGCAGGATCTTCCTAGTTTCTAATCAAGATTTTACTTGAGTGCTTTTCTTTTAATAAGTTGGTAAGTAACTGTTGAATGAACAATGGCGAATCTTAGACTAGAAGAAACAGAATGAGACTATCTTGTTTACCTCAACAATTTTTCATTGATCTAAACCCTTTTGTGAGGATAAAAAAGTGAATTCAGTTGTCCTCACATTTATTTGTATCTTACATGTTTATATTCCTGTATTTAGGTCACTTTAGTTCTTTCTCATTATCTTCAGTTTCTTAGTGGATTCCCCCCTCTCTTTAATATAGTGAATAAGATTCCTATAACCACACCAAATCTTTCAAAATAGAGTATCAAAATCCTTTGCATTTTACCACAGTTTACCCCTCCTTCACATCCAGAAATACTACAAAGAAATATCTATGTTTAAAGTGATTTTGTTGTTATTCCTGAAGAGTATTAACCATACAAATGAGAGATATTCCAATTTGATGATTAGTGATATGAAACTGTGACAAAACCAATAAGATGCAAACTATAATCATTTTAAATTATCTGTATGTTTCTCAGTATATTTAATGATGATGAGTTTACCAGACAATGGGTGAAAAGGAACTTTCAGCCAGAAGAAGGACTCTACTGTTTGATCCATGGATATGTGATTCTCAATTGATCTCATTCATGCATTTTTTTTTCATAAAAAGAGCTATTTAACATCCTGGGACCAAGCTAACTTTAAAGAACAGAACCTTAGGAAAAGAAATCCCTTTGTCAGCTTAAAGATGAATGTGTGTCCATCAGAATTTTTTTTTCCTTTTCATTTTAAACCTGTGTTGGACAGTTGACAAACCATATTTCTGTTTTCTGATCCCAGTTTTATTTCTTGTCACATTCCTTTTGTGCCAAACAAATACAGTAGGGTTCAACAGAGTGTTCCAAATCTTTAATCATTATGGAAAATACCATACCTTGACCTTGTATTTTAAAGTTAAATGGGAAAAAAAAGTTAAATGGAGTGGCATTATAAAAATTAAATTGGTTCTTGCTCATTTCCATAATATCCTCTAAAAAGCCTTGCCTAGCCTAGAGTGGATGTCCTATTTCTTTATCTTTCTTGATGACCTCTCATGCCTGCAAGTCAGCTCGTTTTTCTTTGCTGAAGACTGCACCCCACTGCTGCATGCACTCAAAAAGTTCCATTAAAATCTAGGGCATCATCACTCATTCTTATCTGCAGCAGACTGCTGAGCAGTGCCATACCAGCAACTGCATGCAAACTAGTCTCAAAGGACAATATTAGTTATATACATTGTCATCCCATAAGGAGAAGAATTCCACCTGGATCCTACCTTATCTCACAAGGCACATCTAGCCTTTCAAACATGGCTCCCAGAGTCAGTGCTATGAAAGGGTCTCTTGCAACAGCAAGCATTACTTAAAAAGCAATTTAGCAGCAAGAAATTAGCTTTTTATAGGACACCCTTTATTAAACTCGGTATGAGATGAGCTAGCATCCTCAATTTTGCCTTACACCCACTGAGACCACACAGGCCAAAAGCACTTTCATTTTAAATACTGTACTATACAAAAAAATGTTATGTATTCCCCCTCTGGTCTTGATGAATTCTTTCTTGGGGTAGATGTGTTATTAGGATAATGAGGATTGAGAATTAAACAGGCTAGGATTTAGCACTGCTCTTTTTGTCTGGAATGTGAAGAGACATTGATACTGCTTATTCAAGGAAACAGTCTCTAACTATTGGGGACTGCTCATTGGCTGGTCATGGAGAGGAGTAGGACCGAGGAAAGAACTGGATAAAGTTTAGAGATTAGGAATATTTTCCCCTTTCATTTTTTTTTTACAGTATCAAGCATCATTGCTCTGAAGCAGAAATGGCATTTTTGTAGAACAATATTTGATGTCCAAAATCATTGTCATATTTTGTGACTCATTTCTCCATTTTACTTGGTAATATGGAATATCATCATTAAATGGTCTTAAACATTCATGTACATGGTGCTCCAGTCAATTCCCTAACAACCATGGTATTCTCTATTTTAATGAAGTAGTGAGTGTGCCACACTCACACACATTCTCAAGATTTTGATTACTTAAATCTTCTAATAACCCTTGGCTTTGGGGAAGGAAGCAAAGGTGGTTCAATTTTAGCATAAATATATGAGTCCTGGATAAGCTTTCCAGAGATAGTAAGGCAACTTCTGAAAGATCTTACTTTAAAGTCAGCTTGATACTCTACCATATCTGTATAATAGCATCTCTCCTTCTCTGTCATCTCCTAACAAATATATCTATCCAGAATCCACTCCACAATATTTTGTGAATGGGGTGATTTCTCTAAGAGGGTTTTCTTCCTATGGTTATTTTCTGAAGCCATGGGGATGCTACTGCCAAGATGAATTTTAGTCTAAATGATTTCCCCTCAAATATGTATTAAGTAGCATGGAGATAAAAAAATAAAATAAATACTTGGAAAATGAAGAGATATTTAGCTTCAGTTATGCAACCTATTTTACATAAAATAGTCCTAAGTCTAAAAATAATAATCAACAGAAAAACAAATGTTGGATTTGTAGTTTTAATCAAGCAGACATTTGTTTTATAGGGCCTTCTGTTTAAGCGCATGTGGTAAAACTTTTTAGTATTGCATAAGTGGGAATTCTCCCTACATTAATTTATCAGATGCCTTTATTACTACATTCTTCAGAATTGTCAAGGAGAGTGTAGTGGGTTGAATAATTTTTTTCCAGCATTCACATCTACCTAAAACCTCAGAATATTACCTTATTTGTAAATAGGGTCTTCACAGATATAATTAGTTAAGGTTTTATAGGTGAAATCATCCTGGGTTTAGGGTGCCCTCTACATCCATTGACTGGTGTCCTTATAAGATAGAGGGAGACATACAAGGAAAATACCCACATGAAAGAGGAAGGCAGATATTGGAGTTATATAGCCACAAGCCAAGGAATGCCAGGAGCCACTAGAATATGGAGAAGGCAAAGGAATATTTTTTCCTAGAGACTTCAGAGGGCCTGACGACCTTGATCTTAGACTAATAGCCTCCAGAATTATGAGATAATAAATTTCTGTTAAGGAATCAAGTTTGTGGCAATTTGTTACAGCAGCCCTAGGAAAGGAATACAAGGAGTACAGTTGTTATCCTAAGTTGCAAAGTACTTAAAAAGTCTGTTTTCAGTATCCATTTGTGACCGAAGCATATGTTTAGCCATGGGTGCCAACAAAAGCTAGTGAATATCCAAAGATTGACTAATGGTGAAGATTTCAGGGAGAAAACATGAGAGTACAATAGGTGGGGTGAAAAGAGCTTTCTAAGACGATGATCCATTTCCCAGTGACTGACTGGTTACCCATTATAGATGGCAAGAAGTTTGTTCTTGAAGTTTTAACTGTGTGAACCTCACATTTTAAAAACAACAACTAAATCCTGCAATATTTGTCTAAAAGTCTTTAATCTGCTTGAGTGATAAATATGGAGTCTTTGTTCACTAAAATACTGAGACTATTGAATAATTTTTCTTATATATGTTTTCTCATAGAATGGTGAGATATGGACACAGATGTAAGATAGCATTCACCAGGGGCACCTGGGTGGCTCAGTGGGTTAAATCCTCTGCCTTCGGCTCAGGTCACGATCCCAGGTCCTGAGATCGAGCCCCACATCGGGCTCTCTGCTCAGCTGGAAGCCTGCTTCCTCCTCTCTCTTTCTGCCTGCCTCTCTGCCTACTTGTGATCTGTCAAATAAATAAATAAATAAATCTTAAAAAAATTCTTTAAAAAAAAGATAGCATTCACCAAAAGCAAATACAAAATTATCACTGCATATGACAACTGGAGCTAGGCTGTGACTGTTGCTTATGACATTTGCTCCTGCCCATTTGAGAGCATAGGGACATGGCAGACTCAGATGTAACTGTGAGCAAAGGCACACCTTGAGTAAGCAGGGCAGCTTGTACCTCTGAAAAGTAAACAGAGTTCTCTGCTCAAAGGTATTCCCCTCCAACTAGAGGTGATTGGAAAGGAGAGTGGGTGGCAAGAGTTGAAACAGGAGGCATATTTTACAAAGGATAGAAAGAGCAGTATGAATATACAACTATGGATCTTCAAAGAAAAAGAATAATGACTAGGATTTCCCGAGTATCTACTATGTGCCAAACACAATTAATACTTTTCTTGTGTGCGTCTTTATTTAGTCCAAACACTTCTGTAAGGTAAGTAGTAGTATCTTCTTTTACAGACGAGGCACCGGAGGCCTAGGGGTCAAATAACTTGCTTGAACTTATCCATTATGAGCAAATTTAAACTCTGCTCTTCCCATCTCTTGTCCTCTCTAACATAAAGAACCTGACAATGTAGTTGTAAAACAAGATGAATAGGCTTCAAAGTTTTGGTGTGAACAAGAAATCCAAGTGTAATTTTTTTAACCTGTTGATAAGTCCCAAAAGTGATATGTGAAAAGTAAGGGCTATAGGAGATCAGAGGTGGGGGGGGGGAGGAAAAATCACAAGATTTCATAGAGGGGTGAGACTGATTTGGGAGGATTAAAAGAAAGTCCAGGTATCATGGATTGTGTGGGGAAGAGGCAGGAGGACTTCTGGCATGATGCAGAGTGAAGGAAACCGAACAGTCTCCTAAGGAACTAGAAGTGGCAAAGTTGGAAAATTTGCTTGAACCCAGAATGTAAAAATTGGACTTGGTGGGTGAACTTGAGTCTGTGAGGATTGGAAAACCATTGATATTTTTGAGGTTGGTAACTGATATAATGAACCTGATCTATATCTTAGGAAGGTTAATACAATAGTGTGGTCAGACTGGTAAGGTGGAAATGGGAAGCTAACTAACCCAATAATCAGGAGGATGAATTCCTAAATACAGACAGAAACAGCGGAAGTGGACAATAATGATTGGAAGGAAGAATTATCAACAAGAATGCATGTAGCTGGAAAAACGGAAGGGGTCAAAAGTGTCTTACGGGTAAAAGAAAGACAAATTAGCCAAAAGATTTGGCTACTACTATTGGGGGGCTCCTGGCAAACAAGTAGTTTTCCAGATTTATGGCTTTTTAAGGACTTCCATTATAGTCAGTTTCTTTTTTCAAAGCATATAACTTCATTGTAATTTTCTTTTCTGGGACATAGAGCAAAAAAAGCAATACACATTTTAAAGTCACTGGAATCTATACATATTGTTTAAATGCCAGATTATAAATGTTTTAAAGTTATTTCATGATTAATTATTTTTCTTGACTACATAGTCAGTGAAAAGGAGTTTATTATTCTCAAGAGAAAACTGCAAGAGATATTTTTCTTCAGGAGAAAGCCAGACATGAGTCTATGGGTCTCAAAGTGTTAATATAATTAATGTAACTTTAAACATCTATCTTACTCTCAGAGGATAACTAATTAGCTTGAAGAACTTAGTTTAATACATTTAGAAGCTCCTAGGAGTTCTTGGAAAGAAGTTGCTACAGAGATCCAGGCTATTATAATCATTATTAATTGCAGTATTTTAAAGTTCATACCAGATAAGCTTCTAAGAAAAAAGACCTAAATTTATTTGAAAGGTCACAGAAATTTATTTTACTTATCCAACTTCATGGAGATAAAAATACAGATGCTTTGATAAAAATCCAGCTCCACTGTGTGGGTAGCATGATATAATACAAATGATCTGCTGGATTTAGGACTGGTAGGCTGATTTCTTCTTTTGATTCCTCCATATACTAATAATGTGAGCTTAACCAAGTGATTTAATCTTCAGAAGCCAGCTGTCTCCTGTGAAATGGGCATAAAAATATTTTTTTTAGCCCAGTGAGGAGAAAAGGTTTTTCTATTTATTACCCCATGCTGAACTCCCAAAGACTAGAACCATGCTCAACAGACAATAGGGGCTCAAAATATTTTTCAATGAATGAATGGATGGATGGATAGATGAATGAATGAATGGTCATCACACTGGTAGCTTGAAATTGGCCACGTTACGGAATTTGTGCCACAAAATTTGGCAGAACCTACAATTCAGACCCTTACAGCAAGGACCCAGTTGTTCTACACTGACCAGCATACCACTGTTTTGAATCTTTGTCATTTGGCCTATACTTACTTTGATCTCTTCTGTCTCCTCTACACCTGAAATACTTGGAATCATCCCAACCATTCAGGCTCTCTGGGTCACTGCAGAACCACCACCTAGGCTTGAAATATCTTCCTCCCAGAAATACACCTTGTCCTGCATCTAACTCTAACTCAGATGCTACACCTTTGAAAATGATCTCTAATTCCTCCAAGTCAGACTTGGTGCCTCTTCCTGGTTTTATCATTCAGTGGTTGCCACCATCATATTATTCCAATGTATTATAGTAATTGCTTATTTGTATATCCCCCCACCAAGAGTTCCTGGGAGTACAAGGACTCTCTTATTCATGGTTATAGTTTCCATATCTTGCTCCTACAGGAGGTACTCAGTGAATGACAGTTTTATGAACAACTACATAAACCCAATTTGGTTTTTTACCTGCTGGCAATATCAGAAAATTAACTGGATTTTTAGTCCAAGAAACAGAAGTAGAGCACAACTGCTCTTACACAGCCACTCTTTGCTTGACATAAATTTCTGAATATTAGTGGGGGAATCTATTATCCTAATCTACACAATTAGTTCTGAGGATGCTGGCAATTTTCACAGACATTTACATGGAAGATCATTGGTTTACAACAAATAGTTGATGACTGTGACATATCAAGTCAATATTAATCCCTTTTTGGCAAATTTATTATGACTATATAACAGTGACATTTGAAATTATCTATTTGGTCCAAAAATCTTATTCATAGGACAGAAACCTCCAGGGCCAGTCAGAATGGCTCATTGAGCAAACACTTTTTTTTTCCTTTTGCATCTTTGTGCATGAAGTGTTCTAGGCAAAAACTGTATTATTGCTACTTTTCACTCTTGCCTCGTGCAGCTCAGATGTTGTACCAGTCATTACCTACATCCCTTAAGATCCATTTCATGTCCTCCCACAAACTACGTTTCCCAGACTAATTTGCCAATTAACTTCTGGATGCATCTGGCAAATGTGAAGCGCTAGTGAGGGAATTAAGTGGTGGGAAAAAGGGAAGATTCAGAGTTTTTCTCCCTCTTCCTGCTCTGGAGGGTACTTTCTGGCAGTGGCTTAAACTCTCCTGGTGTTCCAGCTTCTTAGCTTCTTATAGGATACACCTTCCTCCTTTTTGTGCAGCTCCTGCCAGGCAGGGCCCTCCTGATCTTAACTCCCTCCACATGACCTCCATTTGCAAAATCTAGGAACATCACCTGGTGCTTAAATCCTCAGACATGGACATGGACATGGGATGGACCTCCTGCTATTAATCTCTGAGTTGTTTTACTACCTTTTTGGCTTCTAAAGTCTTCCATCACCTATGTAACTCGCTGCCACTATTAAATTATCCCTCTTGGAATTATTTAAAGCAGTTTCTTTTATTATTTTTATTGGTTCAGACCATTTTCTTTCTTTTTTTTAAGATTTTATTTATTTATTTGACAGACAGAGATCACAAGTAGGCAGAGAAGCAGGCAGAGGGAGATAGGAGGAAGCAGACTCTCCGCTGAGCAGAGAGCCCGATGCGGGGCTCGATCCCAGGACCCCGGGATCATGACCTGAGCCGAAGGCAGAGGCTTTAACCCACTGAGCCACCCAGGCGCCCCAGACCATTTTCTTTCTTTGTGGCATGGGTGTTTAATTAGGTGATGAAAATTTACAATTCCAAATCTGTGGCTTTCATCTTACCCCTTAAATTTCATCAGTTGCCAAGGCTCATAGATTCCATTTCTATCATCATCTCTCCTTTCCATTCCCATTCTTCAAACTGAAATACAATTGCCTATTCCCAGAAATACTGCAATATCCTGCCATTGGACCCTCTGGCCTCAGCCTCTTTCCCTTCTCTTTCACCAGGAACATGGACCCCAGAGCTAACTGGCGCTAGCTGGAATGGACAGAAAGAAGGGATTATCTTAAGGTTTCATGTGAAACAGTAAGGGAAATTTAATAAGGGCAGCTGTATAAAGGCTAGGCATCACAGAGACGGGACAGGAAGGTGGTCCTATATTCAGGGCATTAGTAGGAAACCTGCCAGCAATAGTTTAAGCCACTTTCACTGCAGTTCTTTTCCCTTATCATGCCTGTGCTACCCTCTGTGTGTCTGCCTCATTTGGTTCTGCAACTATCTGGCTGCTCCAGCTTACTCACTTCCTGCTCTCCCATAATTGACTTATACATAACTTTCATGGCTCCAACTCTGCCATGTAATTGACACTATGTAGTTTCTGTACCTGTTGTGAGATTCCTGGGTTTCCTATTTCTATAAAGTGATACAGATCTGATTAGACGACTTATCTTTTGATGCCAAGCGCTGGGTCTCATCAGCCAAAAAGTGGACAGAGTTATGTGGAACCTGACTCACCCTTTCACAGGGACCAGACACAGGGCAGTTCCATCAGAAATAGAGTGATCATTAAACTTATCATCCAGCCCAGGGCACTTCTGAGAGTGAAAGAGGGCACAATAAATAATTACACAGGAAAAATTAACATCAACTGTTATTTTTCTGAGCAAGCTGTGGCTTACTTTCACCATATTTATAAAATACTACAAGCAGGCATTGTAAATTGGGTCTATTTCCACTGATTGGTTTTTCTACTGCTCTTTAAATTGCCCCTGAATATCTTTTTCTAATGTGGAAAGCCGTTCACTCCTTCCCAACACTGACCGTATCCTATTGGTACTTTAGGTGTGTACTCAAATTTCTGCTTTGTCATAAAGTCTTCCTTGATTTGTCTAGCAGAAAATTGTCCTTTTTATAAACTTAAATTGCACTTAAGCTGTACATTACAGGACCTATGTTTTCTATCCTACATTCTATTTATTTATGCATGTGCCTTCTCCTATCTAACAGGTGTAAGCTCTTCAAGGCATGAGCTATATTCATACATTTTTTTATATCCCACATTGCCTAAGTAGTATTTTGCTCATAGTTAGTGGCCAATGAATATTCATTAAATGAATGATGGCTAGGTACAGAAAACATCACTCTTGCCATTGCTGTCTCAAGTTTATCCAATTATTCTGGATCCTGATGCCTACAAAATGTAGAAAAGATCAGACATTGATCATGTCTAGATTAGCATAGTGGTAAGGTAAACAGAAATAAGAGGACTGAAGTTACCATCTTTACACGATTTTAAGAACACTTGATGGGAAACAAATCAGACTGAGGACATTTTTGTTTCTGAAGAGTTAGACAAGAAATCACAGATAATTGAAAGAGAAATGAATAAATATATTTTTCAAGTGTATTTGTTCAAACATACACAATTTATTCTGACAGATATCTAAGTTGAGTATCTCTTGGTTTCTATAATGTATTTTATAAAATCATTTACAAGTTCAATTTAATCTATATGGAAATTATAGTGCATAACAGTCTTGCTATTTTTCACAGTGCTTCCTAATGAAAATTCCTGATATTTGAGAGAAGATTTTAATTGTTACAAAAAGAGAAGTTAACGAGTAAACTTTCATTTGTATTTGGAAGCTTTCTAGCCCTCTTCAACACTGGTCATTGGATATAACGTTAGATAATTTCAGCAAATATGAAGTGCCATCTTATTTTTAATTGTACTCTACATAGGATTCTTTTCCCTTTAAAAATACAGTTACTATAATACTTTATGGGATATAGGATATACATAATAGATTTTCATGTGGGGTAGTATTTTTAAAACAAACTATACATATCCAGGAATTCAAGCATTGAAAATAGACCCATTGGTTCTCCTCTAAATCACGGACATAAAGCAAATATGGACCTTTCAGTACAACTATACTGGATTCATTTTAATCCCCTTTAGGTGCCACATATGACCTCAGGCAAGTTGCTTAAGTTACTTAAGCTCTATTCAACAAAATTTTCTCATCTGCTAATCAAGGAGGATCCTTACCCGCCTGCCAGGACCCATGTGATATTAAAAGTCCATTGGAATCTGACACATAGTAAGTATTCAATAAATGGTGGTTATTATGATTATTATTGTAATACATGTAGAATCCTGGATGACCTCAGCAACTTGTACGGTATTTTGGTAGCCAGCTTCCGTTCATATTTTGTAATCAAACCAGTAGCAACCTTTAGTAGTAAACAACTGTGCTAGTCACTACCAAGGCAAAGGAATGTGACAAAGCCTCAGCTCTTAAGGAATTCAGGTTGTGATTACAAAGAAACACAGGGAAACAATTAGCAAACTAAAAAAAAAAAAAGTATACACTTGCTAAATTAGGTGATGCTGCTATTTACTACAGAGATTCAGAGACGGGGTAATCTATAATGGCTAAAGGGAATTAACACATTTCTTGAAGTAGGTATTCATGTTTGAGCTTTCCCTTACAGTAATGGTTTTCATACTGACTGCCTATTTAAATCACCCTGGAGGACTCTTAAAAAGGGCCCACACCTTGGTGTCACCCCAGAACTTTCAGAGATGGGATTCAGACATCACTATTTGTCCAAACTTCCCACAGGAATATGCTGTGTAGTCAAGGCTGACAGCCTCAGCCTTATGGAAGGAAGAGCCTCTCCCTAAATGAAAAGGGGGCAGAGGGCTCACTTCAGGGGAAAGAACTACCTGAAGAAAAGGTTCATAGAGTGATAATGCCCACTTCAAGTGTACAGAAAATAAGCAGCACAAGCGGGGATTAGGAGGCAAGGTAGGAGAGGTAGTAACAAAATGTTTGGCAAAATTTTCCTGGAGCCAGGTAGTAAAGCACGGTGGAGGCCAGGATGAAAATTTTCCATCCATTTCATGGCAAGACCCATCTCAACGTGATAAATTAGTACATAAGACTCAATAATACTACTGTGCATACTCAGAACAGTTCAAATAAGAAGACTGAGGCTGAACTCCATGCACAGGAGCTGGAATATTGGACTTACAGTTTCCTTTTGTGGAGGTGGTTGTACTTCACACTCCTGTGGCTTGGCTAAGCTCTCTAGGTAGTGTCAAACAACCGAATGCCTGTAGTTCTAGATCAGTGTTAACTTTTGAAGTAAAGTAGCTAAGGTGCGTGGGTCCCACGTCCACAGATGCTGATTTAATTGCTCTGGTATGGGACCTGGGCCTGGATTAGTTAAAAGGTCCCAACATTTCACTTGGAATGAGCTTTCAGGTGATACTCATCATGCTGGCCGGTGAGTAGCAGTGGTGTGGCGCATCAGAATCCCCTGGAGGGCTGGTCAAACTGTGAAAGCTGGGCCCCGCCCCCAGAGCTTCCAATTCAAGTAATATGAGAAGGGAGGGTTTCAGGCAGGTCTATTAAGAACCCAGGTGATGCTAATGCAGCTAGTTCAGGGATCTTACTTGGAGAACCACTACTCTAAATATAAAGGAATCACTCTAGAGTTATTTAGATTTTAAGTACTTGCCTTTAATTCACTATTGCATTTCAAGACCTCTTTACCTCCACACACTTTATTATAGCAGTTTGTGCTATGTCCCTGGGATTAGAGAAACAAGTATATAAGGCACAGGACATAAATATTCTGTCTACTTGGATGCACAGCTGCCCTGAACCTAGAAACCATCTGACAACACTTGCCAAATTGATGGATTACATGTTGTCCGTTCTGCTCTTCACCTACGGGTTCTTATATTTAACTAATGACTGAAGTTCTCAGTAGGTGGTGATGGAACGTTAGGATTTTGTTTTTGGAACCTGGCAAAACCTACTTGTGGCAGGACATCAGTTGGTGAGCACCACCCAGGCAGCAGCACCCAACCCTCCAGCCGGCCGAGCAGCAGGAGCTGGGGCTGTTAGTAATGTTGGCAGAAGAAGGCAGTGGTTCTTCTGGCCGTGACAGATCCTCTGCGATGTAATTCATGACTGCCTGAAGTTGGAGATCCATTAAATGATCTCCTGCTAAACAATCCGTAGCACTGAAATTTTAGACAAAGGACAGCACATTCCTTTTAGCCTAATGAGTAGCCATAACTCAAGGATCTGGAGATTCTACAATGTTCTATCTCATCTAAATGTTCTTATACTTGTTCTGAAAGAATCTCCATTTCCTTCCTGCTTCTAGAGCACCCATCCTCATCTATTTGAAGATCCAGATGAAGAAGTCACCCTGGAGTGAAGTCTTCCCTAACGTCCTGCCTCCAGGCACAGTGCCTGCCTCAGTGCTGCCTGGTTCATGCTTTATATTTCTATTATTGTGCTTCTTTCACAGCTGGATGTCATCCAGCTCTCCTCCCCAGATGCCACAAGCACCGAGGCAGCCTCTCACTCATCTTTCTCTCTCTGGCACCTAGAGCTGAGTTTGGCAGAAAGGAGGAACTTAGTTAACATCTCTCATGAGAAATTCTTTGAAGCCCTGATCCTTACTCTTTCTCGTCTTGGGAGTCTTCCCGAGATGCTTCACAATCTCTCTGTATTTTTCCGAGTGTAGAGCTTATGCCTCTTACTTTCAGGGACCTGTCACATGTCTGCGGGCTAGCCCTGATCATGAGTATGATGAGAATCTATTTTGTTCGCAGTTCAACCATCAACATTTTTTTAGAGTGTATGTGGTGCATTCTGGTGATTGGTTAATATCTGCTAGATGAAACAAAAAAGAGTTTCTGTAAAACGGGCTGTTAAACTGGTTTATTAATAGTATTATGCTAATTTTCTGAAGTTCAAATTCCATCTGTGTGGCTGAATAATTTCGCTTACTCTTAAATAGAAAAAAATGAACATGCCAATAGGTGACATTTAATAATATGGCCTGGATATATTTTGCACTATTTGCCTTCTTCAAACCCCTCTTACATTCACTGTGTCATTTTCTTTTTTTATAAGATTTATTTATTTGAGAGAGAGAGGGAGAAAGAGCACATGCTAGTGAGGGAAAGGGCAAAGGGAAAGGGAGAGAGATAATTCTCAAGCAGAGTGCTTGCTGAGTGCTGAGCCCATTGAGGGATATTGATCCCAGGACCCCGAGATCATGACCTGAGCTGAAATCAACAGTCAGAGGCTCAACCGACTGAGCCACCCACGTGCCCCCACTGTGTCATTTTCAAGTATGCTAAAATGTACCTGGAACTTAGTCATCAATGATGCAGGTATGACACAGATAGTATAAAGGGGTCGGGGTCATATTCAGGCGATCTAGATTAAAATTCTCGATCTCACACCATCTTGCTGTGTGGCCTTAGGCTAGTAGATTTAACTCTTTAGTCCTTGGTTTCTTTTCCTTTGAAATGAGAGGATGGACTATATGATTTTACATGTTTTTCTCAAGTTACTTAGAAAAAGTTACTATTGGTCTTCATTCTCCTTACCTGAAGCATAAAAATAATAATAGTAACTGTCATTTATGGTTGTTTTGAGGGTTAAGAGAAAAGACATGTAAAGCATTTGGAGCAGTGCCTGACACACAATAAACACTCATTAAAGCCTCTGTGCTACTACTGTTATTGCTACTGCTGTTATTATTTTTAAATAATTATTTATTTGAGAGAGAGAGAGTGTATGCACATGCAGTTGTGCATGTGCATGAGATGGGGGAGGGGCTGAGGGAGAAACTCAAGTGGACTCTGTGCTCAGTGCAGAGCCCTACGTGAGGCTCTATCTCAAGGCCCTGCAATCACAAACTGTGGAAACCAAGAGTCTGGCACTTAACCTATTGTGCCACCCAGGCACCTTTGTTATTGTTATTGTTAACATTGTTACTCATATGCTTTTTTCCATTTCTGACTTTCTATAGTTCTAAAATAGGCAAATTGCAATTACTGCCTTATGTGGTACAAACACCAAAGGAAGAAACAAATCTACAATGGCAGATGCAAAAGAGCCTTTTACTTGGTATCCATTCATTCAGCAAATATTTATTGAATTCCTAGGAATATTGTGCGGCCTGGTCCCTGCTCTGTTACATTCACAGTAAACAAACAAACAAACAAAAAACCTATAGAGCATCCTGACTTAATTCACCTGGGATGAAAATAATACAGGTTAACAGGATAGACAGTTGAGGATGGGAAGGAGTGAAGGGGAGGGGGAGAGATTATAACCCAGAAATGACACCTGGAAAATATCCTTAGAATCCTGAGATCACATATGTTTTTGTTTTGGGACAGAAAGTGTGAAACCTTTCAGGAAAACCATTCCTAGGAAGTTGTACTGAAAACATTCACAAACTAAAGTGCCCCGCTCAGTGCTGGGATACAATGAGATTGAAGACAACACAGATACAGTGAGGAAGCTCGTAATTTAAACGGTGATGAAAAAGGCTGCTGGTGACCAGTGACTTTTAGTACACAGCCAGCTGTGAAATGTTTTTGGTCCTTTCTAGAATGAGGAGTGGGAAGAGTTGATGAGTAAGACTGAGACAAGAGGACAGTGGAATAAGCAGCTGTGAGACATCTTCCACCTTCAGATCCTCAGGATTGATGGGGGTGGACATGCATCCCTTCATTTATTTTAGGAAAGAAGACTATTGGCAGTAGTGGTGACTGATGTATTAGTCACATGTGAGGCACAAGAAAGCGGATGTTATTTCATTTTCACAGAAGCCTTAAGAGATGAGAGGTATTGTTTTTCTCATTTTATAGATGAGAATTTCAAAAATACAGAGAGGTTAGGAAACTTGGCCTAGATTATCCAGCTGATAAGTGGCAGAGCCAAAGTTTGGATCTAATATGGTGTGACTCTGAAACATGTATTTAGCTCAGTCAAGGAGCTCACAGACTTGTTCTAGTATAAGAACACTTGTCCCAGGCTGGGGGAAGCTGGCTGAGGTGGCAGATCCATTCTTTCTGATCTATCACATGCACCATTTAGTAACCAAGTGGCTAGCGTCCTCAGCCCTGGACTTAGAAGAAAATCAAATGCATTTCAGAGCTTTTCTTTCAATATGGATGAAAAAAAAAAAAAACCAAAAAAACAAAACAAAAAACAACAACAAAACACTCAAGTCTTCAGTAAAATAAATAATAAGGTAAGAGGGATAAATAGCTGTAAATACTAACTTAGAGCCTACTTAGACAAATATCTAAATATTTGTCTACATATTTAGACAAATATGTCAACAGAGTAAGTCACTTGAAGTATTGTTATAAAGGTTGGTGAATGATGAGAATATTTCTGAATTTAGGCACTATTTAGTATCTCCTTTGGAGTCTCCTTGGTTTGAATTCCCATGCCATTTACCTGCTTTCCACAAAGAGTTTCTCCTCAGCTATATCTGATTTCTTCTTCATATTTTTTGCTTGGCTACTGTTTGGGTAAACACCACCAATTAGCAATGATGAGTAATGGGAGATGGAATGATCCATTTTTAAAGGATGTAGAAGCACAGTGGTGTCTGGCTGACTCATTTGGAAGAACATGCACCTCTTGATCTTGGGGTTGTGAGTTCAAGCCCCGCTTTGGGTATGGATATGAGTTAAAGGCAATAAAATCCTTTAAAAAAAGATAAAAAAAATAAAAAATGTTGAAGGATAATAATATGGACAAAAAATATTGCCTTGCCTTCAAAAAGGGATACAAGTAAAGGAGATGGAAAAAGTAAGTAAGAGTTTAAAAGCACTGCTCAAAATGGTATTGACGTTTTATGACATATTTTGGGTCAACAAACAGTGTCACTATTATTACATTTTAGAGAGAAGAATGTAAATGGACAGAGCAGTTTAGAGGCAAATTAAGATTTTAGAGACATCTGTGGGGAGATCAGGGGGACGGGTCAAGAACACTGTTGAAACACCATTTACTTCCCTCTCATCCTTAAAACCTACATTCTGCTAAAATATGTTAACCATAGCAAAATGATTAACTCAATCCCTAATTCTGTGCCTTTCGCCTCTTTAATGAAGCATACCCACATGTGGTGCCAAAAAATAGAAAGGGGACATCATCATGAATTTAAAACACTGTAAAATTAAAAAGGAGTGCACATTTCAGTATTAATTGCCTACCACAGCACAATCTTGACTGTTTGCATCTCTCCAAAACTACCGTCTTCCAGCTAGGTGAGGCCTAACACTGAGTATGTCAGCATTATAATTTTAACTATTTTTGTAACGTGAGAATTCCTGATAGACACATTATGCATGGATCTAATTTCTTAAACAAAATATTTCAGATTAGCACTAAAATGTTCTGTCACTATTTGGATGAGCGTTACAAAGAGGTATCACACAATGACCAAGGGGCAAATGTGAGAAGTGAATGGGACATTGGACTCAGTAGGAACTGGCCCTGAAGTGGTGCCAGTACCATATTTCAAGAGGACAGGCTGAAACCAGGGTAGATTAACTTCCCAGAATAATGTCTTTCAGAAAACCTTCCTCTGTTGTGGCACATATATCTTCTTGATCCCACTCAGCCCATTGTGTTGACAAGGTAGAAACAGGCCCCTTTCAGCATTTCTAGAAAGTGGTTGAATATTTCTTTGGATGGGTGGCTTTTTAAATCTTTGACAATTTCTGCAGCCTCACTATCAAATGGCAGTTTTGCTAACATCATACCATGTTCTTTTTTCCCCTTCCTAACACTGTATGATATTTGATTTTATACAGAAATCATCCATTCAACAAATATTTATTTAGTATCTGTTCTGTGTGTTAAGTACTGAGAATACACCCATGAACATGACAGTCTATTTTCACAGAAGTTATAGTCTAGCAAGAATTACAGCTTCATTTCTCCAGATCTTCCCCAAGGTAGAAATACTTTCCCCTCATTCCTCACTCTCAGGATGCATAATAAAATAAATTTGCAATAAAGTGTACTACAGATCTAATCTTCCTAAAAAAACATCACTTTTTGTCTTTTCAGAAGCATCCAGTGGCTCCTTTTTGTCACTGATTCACACCCAAACTCTTCAGACTAGCAACCTGCCCCACTGCAAATTTGTCCTGATCTTTCCTATCTGTCTTCCTTTATCCATGCCTATGGACTTGCCACTCTCATCATTGTTTGGCCACTAAGTATACCATCTGTAGTCTTGGCATGGGAGCCCAAGTCATTTTGTTTCCTTTTAGGTGAAGGCACTTGGGGGCATGGCCTTACAATTTGTATTTTTAAGGACCTTGAGTGATTCTGATATAACACTACTTTATCTTTAAACTCTGCTCACAGCCCCCTGCCAAATCAGATCCTACTCCTTCTAGAAAGCATTCCTCGGCTATTTCTTCTCAATATGATCTCTTCATTCTTTAAACTACAACAGCACTACTGCACTTTCTGGACCATTTATTTTCACATGGATAGCTCCAGAACTTTGGAATGTTACCTGTTTGGTACATGTAAATCCTGTATCTCCAATGAAAAAAAAAAAAAAACTCTAAAGGAGACGAATCTATTATCCCAGACCTCTTTCAACTTCTCAATCACATCTAGCATTGTTCTGAGGTTATCTTCAGTACACACTGCATATTTATTTATTTTAATGTCACAGCCCTTCCAGGGACTTTGCGAATTTTATTTAACTTTTTCAGTCTCTCTAGCAATAACTTCATAACATATTGCTTCATAGCAATAACTTCACTCTAGCAATAGGTCTGAATGAATGAATGAAAGCTCAGATTAAAGCTTTTTAATCAAAAGGAGCTTGCTTGTTCTTGCAACATCATTTATAATGTACCATCTTGAAAAATATTAGGTAGGTAGGTAAGATAATTATGAAACTGTATTAACATTGTTTCTGAAGACATGATATGGTTTCACTCATATGTGGAACATAAGGAATACTGCGGAGGACCACAGGGGAAGGGAGGGAAAACTGCATGGGAAGAAATCAGTAAGGGAGACAACCCGTGAGAGGATCTGGACTCTGGGAACCAAACTGAGGGTTACAGAAGGGAGGGGGTAGGGGGACGAAGTAAATGGGTGATGGGTATTGAGGAGGGCATGTGTGGTGATGAGCACTGGGTATTATATGCAATGAATGAATCATTGAATACTACGTCAAAAACTGATGATGTAAAATAAAATGTCAAAAATACATAATAAATGATTTATTTCTAGCTTGTGGCATATCTAAAGTGAAGTGCATTTTCTCTTTTATAAAGTGAAAATAAGTACAAAAATTACTATATATACTCTCTCTCCTTTTTTAAAGGTTTTATTTATTTATTTGATAGACAGAGATCTCAAGTAGGCAGAGAGGAGGCAGAGAGAGAGGAAGGGAAGCAGGTTCGCTGCTGAGCAGAGAGTCCGATGCAGGGCTCGATCCCAGGACCCTGAGATCATGACCTGAGCCGAAGGCCGAGGCTTAACCCACTGAACCATCCAGGCGCCCCACTATGTAGACTCTCTTTTGATGAAAAAGTATATTAATAATTTTATTTAAGAATCTTGAACAGGTATTCGATTGCTCCCTTTGACAGAAAGAAACACTAACTGCTTTTTCTCGGCTGGCTAGATTACCTTGTACTATATGACAACGCATGTATTTCTAAAACCAATCATCAGAAAAACTGACTCTCTTGAGCTACATGATCTTTATGTTGGCTTCTTGCATAGCTTTATACTTTTTCAATAGATCTACTTGATATTTGTCGGGATTTACAAGCTGATGTTTTATTTTAAAAGAAAATACATTATCTTTTAAAAGACAAAGTTAAAATTCTAATTCTCAAATGTCAAAATGCTATCCCAAAGCATTATGGTCCAAAATATTCAAAATTATAAATTTGTAACTTAAGTGTTTTCCAAGTTCTAAAAAGCATTTCTTTGTATTTTGGTCAATCATGATTATAATCTTATTCACATTCTTTTTCCATGTTTTCAAATTTATATGATAATAATTTTGTTTATTGTAAAATTTCTTTTCATGAGATGAAGCAATTTGTCTCATCTCAGTGAAATTCTACATACCAGAGTTTTCCTTTTTTTTTTTTAAAGATTTTATTTATTTATTTGACAGACAGAGATCATAGGTAGGCAGAGAGGCAGGCAGAGAGAGAGAGGAGGAGGAAGCATGCTCCCCACTGAGCAGACAGCCCGATGCGGAGCTCGATCCCAGGACCCTGGGATCACGACCTGAGCCGAAGGCAGAAGCTTTAACCCACTGAGCCACCCAGGCACCTTACCAGAGTTTTCCTAATGGATATTTTCAATGTCAATTCCTGAAATTATAATTCTACTTTTTAAAAGAAAACACATTAGTATAGAATATCTCAACTTTTTCTATTTGTCTATATTCAGATAAATTAGAATGTTCATCTGACACAGAGTGCCAATTTGACTTACAACTTAGGCTGTGGAGGTTTGGGGAAATCATAATATCAAGTGCTTGGCACTAATTCTGACACATACTGGCTTTTTTTTTTTTTTTTTTGCAAATGTTGGTTTTTCCTTGACCCACCTCAAATGTGGGCAAAGAAAGGGTTTATAGTTCTAATGGATAAGCCATTGAAATTTTCTAATAGGTCACGATAATGGTGAATTGAGTCTGCTGCCTTACGAACTATTAAAGCCAGTTATTTGTCTTGTTGGCATGTCAACAAAGCCCGGTTTTCTTTTAATTAAGAGTTGCTGTTACAACTTGTTTTCTTTTAAACCTTCTCTCTTAGTGATTCAACCTACTTGTCCCCAAAGAGCATTTGATTGAAAATCATGCTGGGCTAGACCAATTTCACACTTGAGAGAAAATCACCAGCCCCTCCTATATCACTGGTTTATTCCCCCATACAAAAGACATTCTCAGTAAATTGGAATTAATTAATTAACTAATTAAGGGCTATCTTTAGAATACAAACACTGTTGTGTACTGAATTGTGCCCCTCATCTCCTGCAAATTTGTATGTTGAAACCCTAACTGCCAATGACTGTATTTGGAGACACGGCCTTTAAAGAGATAATTAAAGTTAAACGAGGTCACAAAGGTAGGGTCCTAATCCAATATGACTGCGGTTCTTACAAGAGGAAGAGATACTGCGGATGTGTGCACACAGAGGAAACGCCATGTGAGGACACAGCAAGAACATGGTCATTTTTGAGCAAAGGATTTCCCTTTCTCAGGAGAAACCGAAGTTGCCAATACCTAGATCTTGGACTTTCAGCTATTAAAACTGCAAGAAATTAATTACTGTTGTTTAGGGTGCTTGGTTTGTGTTAGTTTTCATGGTGGCCTTAGAAAACTCATATAGACACTCTTTCCTGTTCTGAGGACACTTAATAATGCACCTGGGGAGATACTCTCCAAATAAATACATAAGCAATAGAAATAAATACTGAGGTTGAACAAAATAAAATTAAAACCTGCATGAGGAGTGAACTGTTAAAAGGGGAACATGTCTTTGAGGGGGAGAACGTTGATAGATTTCAGCAAGTAAGCAAGAGCTTCCTTTAAAACAAAGTTGGAAGAGACCCAAAGCTACATGCTTAACTTATTATCTCGTGACATTTCAGAGCCTACTCCAAAGGTCACCTTCTTTTCCAAACCAGGACTTGGCACACATGGCCTGACACATGGATGAACAACAAAACAAAATATATGGTATTAGCATTGTTGTAGAAGTCCCAAAACATGAGCAACTTCACTACTCTATTTCTCTTCACTTTGTTTCATAACCCCTACATGGTATCCTGCTTACCTACCTCTCAAGAGAAATATGGTATGTATGGTATATGAAGTATACCTCAATAAAGCTATTAAGATATATACAAAGTTAATTCCAAAATGTGTCAGTTTCCTTGACTCTCTTAATTCCTCTAGTCTTTATAAACTGAAGCCAATATTAGGAGAAGGGTATGGGAACAAGAAGGGGTTTGGAGACAAAATTCTTTTTCTTTTCTTTTTTACTTTGAAAATGCTCACACCATAGTCTATCAAGTTAAAACTGATCTAATTCTTGTGAATGACTAGTAGCATTTTTTTTGGTATGATTGAGTTGTGAAAGCAAAATCAATATACTGAATATTAATACTTGCTTTTCTTTAGCACTGTGTTATAAATAACCAATAAATAGCTCAATTACTTCTCTTCTTGCCTCTTCTTCAGCTAGACACAGCCATGTTATAATGCCAATATACTCATTAATTTAACACCACTAAGTTTCAAAATCCTACATAATATGATGATTAATACCATAAGTTAAAGCTAATAAGATATAAATAGAAGTATTATATAGAACATGCAGAACTACTCTTTGATTCAGCTAATAAATGCGTCCCTTTGCCTTCCCTCATACATTTTCAGGACATAAACCCTATGACTAGAACTCTGGCAACCATCTGAGAATATAGATAAATTTCAGGAGGGAAGCTATAGGCTAATATGATAGAGTAGAAGGATAAAATAATCCCCATTCTGCCCACCTCTGACCTCTTTCAACTGACGTCTATCTTGTTAAAACCATGGATAGTTTGAATTTTTAATGTATAGACAAAATAATTCTAATTAATAACCATATGTAACAACAAGCTATAGATATATTTTATGTAACAGGAAAAGATTTCTATAAAGTTAACCAACTGAATTGGCTGGGGGAAGCATAAAGAGGCATCTTGTTTGTGCTGTATTTAAACAAATATAAACTCAGCTCACTTTAATTGGCTCCAGTAAACTATTTTTTAATTCAGTCAGTCTTAAATGTGATTTACTTAAAATAACAAATGCCTGTGCTCTACAAATTGCAATAAATCAATCATTTCTATTTCTGTGTATATACCCTATGACCTGGCAATTCTAGCAAGTATATACGTGTATATATATATCTCCTTGAGAAATTCTTACAAATATACCAGAAAACATGTATAAGAACACACATGTAGTGTGACCTGTGAATAAAAAAAAACAAAGCAAAAAACCCAAAAGCCTATCAACATGTGATATACATAAATTGTGTCATATTCATACAATGGGATATAATTGATCAACATAAATATATGAATATATGGTTGAGGGGAAAAATTACAAAGACTAAAAAGAGATTCCATTAATAAAAAGTTCAGATCCATGCAAAACAAAACAATCTATTGTTTAAAGATACAAATATAGGTAGTAAAAATATATAAACAAACAGACATGAAAATAACTTAATCGAAATTCTAAATAAGTTATTACTTTTAGCTGGAGAAAAGGAGGTGATTAGGGAAGAGGGAAACATGGGGCTTCCAAGATACTGATAATGTTCTATTTTTTGAACCTAGGAGGTTGGAACCCAGACATTTACATTTATTTTTTTAAACCTGTGTTGTCTAACATGAACACTAAATTCCAGAGAGTTGATTCACAAAAATGTTAAGCATATAATTAATGATTTTTATATAGAGGGGCACCTGGGTGACACAGTCCATTAAGCATCTGACTCTTAATTCCAGCTCAGATCATGATCTCAGGTTTGTGAGATGGAGCCCCGTCAGGTTCAGAACTCAGTGTGGAGTCTGCTTGAGATTCTTTCTCTCCTCTCCCTTCCCACCTCCCTCAGCTCATGTGAACACTCACTCTTTCTCTCTAAATAAATAAATAAAATCCTAAAAAAATATGTATATAGATTGTGTGTTTAAATGATCATTTTTGAATATACTGGGTTAAATAAAATATATTAAATTAATTTCTCTGGTTCTTTTTACTTTTTCTAATGCAGCTAGGAATGTATACAACCAAAATTATGTGTCTAGTGGACACATGCTTGAGATCTTACCTGTAAATTTTACACACACACACACACACACACACGTATATTTCAATGTCAACATTTTAACTATATAAGTGTTAATTATATAGTAATACCCAGTTTGTCACCACTAAGGACACAAGAACAAGTAGTTTTACTTTTCAAACACAATGTAAAGTAGGTCAAGGTAGCATATTCAATTATGGATCTTCTGACTAAGTCTTTCTTTGGAGGTAGTAGCTATATATTACTTCAAAGTTCCAAAAATAATGCCATGTGATTAAACCAAACACACACACACACACACACACACACACACACACACAACTTTTGTTAATATGCTTTAATTTTTTTTTAATTGCCTGGGTTTTCATAAAACTAAATTTGTGTGATTAGTTGATATATTGAATTACCAAGTAGTTACTGAGAAAGAAAGTGAAAGTCAATAAAATCCTACATGGATTAGTATAAAAAAAGTGACTGCAGGAACTATAAAATTTATAGACTTGTTCTAAATTAATGCAATTATTTGGGAACCTACAGAATGCCAATATTAACTATCTCTCTGTCGTGGAGTTCGATCTGACCATACAATTAGAAATACCATCTAACTTAGTGTTTAATACAAATATGTTGTCTGAATAGATGAGTTTTTGTGACTCTAACAGCTTCTCTATTTTCTAAATTCTACTAGAAGCAGAATGTCATATATAAGACACACAGGATTTTTAAGAGGAAAGTGAAATGAGAAGGTTGTTGGTACAGTGAATTCAAAATTTACTTTAATTAGTTGACACTAGGATAGAAGCCTGCACACACACACACACACACACACACACACACGTGTGTGTGTGTGTGTGTGTGTGTGTGTGAGAGAGAGAGAGAGAGAGTTTTCTCTGCATTTATAGATTACATAGATTCAGTAGAAAGGAAGTTCAGAATCTGACAAGGAATTTTCATCAGTCCACAGAATGGGGGATGCACAAAATGGTTGGTACAGTTAGAAAAACAATGTGCTATATTGCAAAAAAAGAGGTGGGATTGGAGTCAGTGAAACCTGGGTTTGCATCCCTCCATTCACTCTCTAAGCAACTTTCAGGAAATTCCTAATCTATGATCCTTACTTTCCTCAGCTACTATATGCTGCTAATCTTGCTACTTTGAATGAGTCCCAGGAATATTAAATACAGGGTGCCTGGCATATTGCAAGTGCCCGTGAGCTGGGTGGTTTTACCCTCTGACCCTATCACTGAGGAATGTCCAAGAGGAAAAGCAGCATTAGCGCTACTGTCCTGTCCTCCTTGCTGATAATGTTTGATAACCTACATTTGAGTGAATTAATAGAAGACTTTCACCCAGTAGTGATATCAGTATATGCCTATCCCTCTCAGCTTATAAAACTGCACTGATTACAACAGAGAAACAAAAACCATTTATTTACAATGCTAAAGGAAGAGAATGGTGCACCTAAAAATAAAAAGTAGCTAAATTACAGTAAATCTGACATGAACGTCTTCACAAAATACCAATGGACAAATACTCTTTCTCTTTGAATACATCAAAAGGAATATAGAATTTTAATTTTTAGAAACAGAAAAGCATTTAAACTATAGGTTAAGCTCCAGGTGGGCAGTACAATGTATGGTTAGGACCAGGGGGACACTGGAAGCTATGTCCTGGCTATATAACCTTGGGCAGGTAATTGAGTATATGTGCTGCTTAAGCGAGTACAACCTCAGGCAGGTAATTTAACTTAGTTACTTCATTTGCTAGATAAGTGTATTAAGAGAACCTACCTTACAGGATTATTGTGATGATTGCTTAAATTAATGTATAAAAAATATTTAGCCTAGGGTCTGACACAGAAGAAGCATTACTGTAACTCTGAGGCATCAATATCATCATTACCATCATTGTCATCATCAACATCATCATTTGTATTCCTGAAGAGCATATGAACAGAAATTCAGTCTCTAAATTCAGAAAATCCCCACTTATTTAGTGATCCAATGAATGCAATTGCTTTCAATCACCTTTTTTGTTGCAAAATTCCTTTTTATTCTAATAAATGTCACAGGGGACTCATATAGTGAAAGTTGAACCAGACTGAGAGCCTCAAGTCTCCACCTCTGTGTAGTTCCATTTATCCTACTTAATGGTCTCTGTGGTAAGGCAAAGCCAAGTGGAATATGGGCACTTAAAGTGGTGAAAAATAAAACCATAATAAAGCAACAAAGAAAATGTATAAGGACACCTGAAGGCTATCTCTGGATTGAAAATACTAATATTGAATATACTAATAGCAATAGAAATCTTTCATTTAACTTAAATGATATCAAGTAAAAGCATTTTGAAATACATATCCTAAACAGAAAATTAACATTGAAAACATAGGTGAACATTTAAATAAATTGCAATTTTCTATAACTGCACTGCTGAATATGGTAGCCACTAGTCTCATGTGACTCTTGAAATTTAAACATTAATTATTTAATATTAACTAAATTAAAACCTGAATTCCTTAGCCTCTCTGACTATAGAAACATTGCTCAACAGCCACATATGGCTAGTGGCTATTGCATTAGAACAGAGATAGAACACTTCCATTATCATACAAATTTCTACTGGACAGCACTGATTTAGAATATGTTGCTAAGTGGAAAATATACTCCCCATATTAGGTGTATAGAACACTACTACATTACTACAAGCAACAGTAAAATACTATACAGGTTGGGGAATACTTTTCCTTTCATTAACTTCACTACAGTTAATGAAACGATTTAAATTTAATTCTCTGGAGGGTTTTATTTTCTTAAGTCCTTCTCTTAAATTGTCCACAATATGCTTTTTAAAAGAGAGATGCATCAGAGTAGGCAAAAAAATACTGTCTGAGTTAGCACCTGCATGACCTTGAAGAGGTCAGGCAGTATTCTCATGCCCCTCCCAGTAAAAAAGGGGTAATGACGGTTATCTACCTAACTAGTTTGTGAAAATGTGAGTATAAAAGCCCTCTGCAAACTTTGGAACCCCAAACAAATGCTAGTTATCATTATAATCATTTCTACATTTTCACTTGGCTGAATGCGAATGAAGTGTATAATTTCTGTAGAAATAGTTGAGTGAATCTGAAGGAAAATGTCACAGTTAAACCATTTGAAGAAAAAAGTACATTTATGGTCCAAAGACTCCAGGGCTACTGATTAGAGAGAAATGTAGTTCTGGGTAAACACATTTATATGAGAATTATTAGATAATCTGTATTTTCTAGTTTAGAGGCAGAGTATTTTGTTAAATTTGATAAAATGATGCCTCATCTCCATTTTACCAACTGAAAAACAGTGATTTTGACTTTAGCTTTAGAGGTAATAAGCTCAGAGTTGCCACTTAAAAGCATATTAAAACTTCAGGAAGTTTTACAACATGCTAATTTAATGCTTTATTAGCTTACTTCATTTAAGGTTACAAAGAACTGAAATGATCTTTGTGAAGTGTTGATTTAATCTCATTCCACAATGGGACTTAATTTCTGCCTCAAAGGCAAATCACACATTTAAATTTGGAAATTAAAAGAAACGAATAAGCTGGTACATATCAGGGATGTTAAACCTTGAAGACAAATATATAGAATTAAAAATTAATGTAATTCAGCTTCCCAAGATTTTAATATTGTTCTAAAACATACAATATCACTCATTACACACCATTTTAAAATTGAACAGAGAATCCAGCTATCTTCCTCTGATGTTTTTTTTTTCCTCCTCTCTATACTATTAAAGAATGTATATATTTCTCTTTGGAGCACACTGAAATATGTCTGTGGGTTAGTGGGGTTAATACCAATTGTTACAACAAAGAGATCCCACAATTTTAATGGCCTAATAAAGCACACCCTCCAGTGTGGGCATTCCTGTCTGTGCACACGTCTCCTCCACAGACTGATTCAGGGACTCTGGGTCTTTCCGTCTATGCTTTTTCATCTCCCTACGCTCTGGAATCTGGGGGATAGTGGTGCCATTGCCTGAAATAAGAAAGCAAAAGGAGAAATGTGCTTGATGGCAGAGAGGAAATTATGAACTCAAGTTTTGAACATGTACAATTTAAAAGGTATATGAGGGGTACCTGCATGGCTTAGTCAGTTGGGCATCTGACTTTTAATGGCGGCTCAGGTCATGATCTCAGGGCTTAGGGATTGAGGCCTGCATCAGGCTCTATAGTCAGCATTGAATATGCTTGAGATTCTTTCTCTCTCTCTGTCCCTCCTTCTCAAATAAATTAAAAAATAAATTAAAAAATAAGATCTTAAAAAATAAAATAAAAGCTATGTGAAATATTTGAAGAGGAGCATTTGGATACACACAGAAGTCTGGAAGGAAGAAGATTCATACTGGAATGAAAAGTGGTGGTTGAAACCATGGAATGGATAAGAATGGCCAAAAAAGAGTCTGGTATAACGAGTCTGAAATGAACCTGAAGAAACATCAGCATAGGAAGAATATTTACAGGGAGAGATTCTAGCAAATGGGTTCAGGAAGCAGGGATTTCTAAGGCTAAAGTAGTACGAGGATGACAAGGAAAATGTGTTGTCGCCTAAACTACATTCTCTAAAGGAGGGTGTTTTCATCCACAGAATCTACTACAGAATGCTCAAGTATAATGAGGACTTTAAAAAAAAAATGTTTTCCAGGTTTGGCAACGAAGCTGCTACATGACCTCCTTGAACTGAACTGAAGGTAAGAAGGGAACTAAAATTTACTGAACACGAAGGAAGTGTCTGAAGAAGTATCTTATTAATGAGATCCCACAGTTGCATTATAAGCCAGGGATGGTAGTTACAATGCATACCAATGACCTTGCTGTGCAGTGCTGTGATTCTCCATTATCAGAAATAACATGATTTATTTTCTTTCCCCGTACTTGTGTAGATATTTTCCTTTCAGAAAGTCAAAATGGTTTTTAGTTAGTACTCCTCAATGTGTCTTGCCAAAAGGCAAGGAGGTACACATATTATAAATAATATAATGATGCTAAAATTAATGTTCTTTATTGAACACATTAAGGTCAAGGAATTACCATATTTCTCCCCAGACCCTTGCAGTTTTCTCGGAAGAGAAAACCAGAGTTCATGGATTGTAAGTCATATGCCAGATCAAACAGGTGGGAAACTGACTGGTACAGCTTCTATGTAGCTCTGCTGGCTCATTATCCTCATTTAACATCCCATTTCCTGCTTCCTTTAAGCTCAAAAAGTACCAATCTACAGATTTGTATTATTTCCTAATGTCTGATTAAACCTGACTTGTCTCAGACAAAGTTCTCAGAGAATATTGAATAAATCAATTCAAGAAACAGTTTAAAATGTAATTTACTTATGTAAAGGTCAAACTCAACAAAAAAACCTAAAACAAATAATAAACAGCATTGACATTAATGTAGACATCTTCTTGCCTCCGTTTCTGCTGGGGTGGGGGGAACTAGGAAATAAGGATGACATTCGAATCAGAAATGAGGTAGAGAGACAGAAATTAAAAAAAAAAATCTAGAATATACCAGTCAGTTCCTGTAAGGAAGCCTTAATAGGAGCCAACTCAACATATAGTAACCATGCAAAAAAATGGTTTGAATTGAACTCAAGGTAGCATAACAAGAGCTTGGTTAGTGGTGACATCCCTCCCCCCAAAATGAATTCTCTTATTCTAGATAATTCTTACAGTGAATGAATTTAATTTCTTTTGGTTCTGGCATAGCGTGGATAAATGTTCCTTATAACCATCTGCTTGCCTTCCTTCAATTCTACGCTGTCAAACAAACTTCTGTTCTTTAATTTGTTTTGCTAAGTGAAGTAAGTCATGGGGAAAAGGTTCCTCCTTGTGGATGACAGCATACTATTTTTAGATCACCTTTGTCCCATGAAAAATAACTACACTAACATTATTGTCATTGTCCACCAGTTTGGTGGTTGTGGATTAGGTTCAGTTGATGAAATTTGTTTCTGTGTCTACTGGGTGAGCAGCCAGATCCTGGTACCAGAGATATAAATGCCATGAGGAAACTACTTGACTAACAAATACAAGTCTCAGAATTTTTTCCAATGCCTAAGATAAGAGGATAGATGCTAAATTACTAGGGGTTGAAATACATGGCTACAGACTTCATAATACTGGCAGTTTAAGTGCAAAAATATAGAGAAAATAAAAGACCAAGACATAGGGTATTAGGAAGTCAAACACATGCTATTGGACTTTGAGAAACGTTTATGGCAAACACCCACACTCACCTTTTCCCAACAGGCTCTGAGGCAGACTTATCCATCCCTCCCCCACCACCTACACATGACTTTATTACAACATAATCTGCAGGATTTTAAAATAATCTTCTTATGTTTCTGCCTCCTTTACTAGATACAGAGATTGTGAGGGAAATTATTAACTCAAAAAATATTTATTCAACACATTCTATGGACCAGAGACTGTTCTATGTGACAGGGAGATTGCAGTGTTCAGTGAAATATTCCTGCTCATGTGAACCTCTCATTTCAAGGGAGGGGAGATGAAGGAAATCGGAAATTGAAGAGGTTTGGCTTGAAACCAGGCATCAGGATTTCCTAGCTATATGACCTTGGGAAAGCCACTAAGCTAAAACTTTGCCTGTGTCATCCATCGATCGAGGATGATACTACTTTACAACATGGTTATAAGATTTGAATGAAATGACACAGCACAATCTAATAAAAATAGTAGCTAGGTTTTACTGTGCTCTTGTTTTATGGTGGCACTGTTGTACTTTAATTGTCACAACAAATCTGCAAGGTTGTTATCATTATGGAGAGGCTGAATGACTTAAATAGTTACAAAGTTCATAAGTGTAAGAGCCAGAATTCAAACCCAGGTAGTCTAATTGCAGAGCCCGCGCTCTGCGCTCTGCTCTCCTACGTATGTGCTGCTTTTTTCTGCATCACACAGTGCCTGACACAGAGATGGTAGCTGTGATAATGAGCATGCTAGCAGTTTCCCAGTACAGAAAACTGAACTCGAATTAATAGAAAACAAAGGGGATGTGCTGGTTCACTTCACTGAAAAGTGCAGAGGTGGGCTGCAAGTGAGATTCAATCAAGAATCCTGCTCTGTGTCTCTCAGTTCTCTTAGAATCCGTCTTGTGTGTCAACCTTATTTTGTGTTAGCTTCCCTTCGGGTATTAGAATGGCTGCAGAAACTCCAAGTAACACATCTATATACAACATGATCCAAAGCAAGAGAGAAAGAATTTCGCAGAAGCCTTCAAAATACATTTCCTTGAGCCTCACGCTTGATAGGTCACGTGCTCATCCTTGAGCCTATTACTTTGGATTATATTGACTTGTTCAGACCTGGGCTATATGTTTGCTGCTAGAGCAGTCAGAGCTGGTCTCCTTAGGAGAGTTCTCACCAAAACAGTGATCAACAAATTCACCAGAGGAATGTCTGCCTCACAATCAGTGTATTTTATTTAAGTTAATTAATGTCTCTGAAGCACATTAAGCTGTTCTCACATATTTGTCCATAATATTTTCTGACTGAAGTGAAATTACAAAAGAACAAACACATGGTAAAAGAAGAAACACTTTAAACAACTTCAAGTAGTAACACTCACTCCCATAATTGTTCCTGACATATTTCTCTTTGAAATTCAGTCATCTACATGGAAACAGCAGAAGGGGAGCTCAGGACAATATGCCATTAATATTTCATATGCAATCTGTTTAACACTATACAATTCATTTTTATAGGAGTCTTATTCATCTCCCCAAAATCAAATATTGTTTCTGACTTCCTCATTTTTTTTGCCCTTTAAAATTTATTTTTCAACTACCATCAATTTGCCAAAAATATTTATACAACTAATACTTCAAGCATCATTAATACAAAATGATTTTATTACTTGCTAGTAGAAAGAACTGATATATTTGAACATTCTGTCATCAATTTGGCACAGTTCTATTTTTAACCTTAGTATTATCTGTGTTCAACACATAATCTCTTATGAGCCACATCCCCTTTAGGGGGAATATACGTATGTATACACACACACACACACACACACACACACATACACACATATATATTTAATGTTTCTATCTAGTGTTGCAGTAGGTTAAGGTACACTGAGAGATTTTCTACAAGTGAAATGAAAATAAATTAATTAAGGATGTATTTTATTCTTATTTCAAACAATATTTCCTAAGTGCTATGGTTTTTGACCTACACTGCCTCCATTTCACACATATTGGCTTGGAATAAACACTCTCATTTTAAGAGTATATCATTGTTATTCAGTCACCAGATATTTTCAATGTCCTTCATACATTCAATCTGAAATGTACATGCTAACTATTTATTAAATATGTAAAATTAAAGTAGATTAAAAAAATTTGTAACAGACATAGAAAGAAGTCTGTGAAGATACTTAAATATAAACTACTTTAGTGCTATTGCCTCTGGGTTAGCCCAGTTTAGGCCATTAGCACACAAAAGCTCAATGTGGTTGTTTTGGGAAAAGTTTAGACCCTGAGAAGAGAAGGCCCTGCCGTTTGGCCCCATGCTTTAAAGGGCCCAGTTCTGACCACTCTTTAGACATGAGGAGTTTGCAAGACAAAGCCAACATGCCCACCAAGAGCTTACATTTCCATGTTCTGGGCACTCAGGACCCCTGAAATTCCTAGCCAACTGGCTCCAGGTTAGCTCCTAGCTATGGCCGAGGGGGCAAGCCTCTGTATGGATTTAGTGGGCAGAGCTTGAACATTTGGGTGTGGACTGGGATGGCTACATCTGTGTGCCAAGGTTCCTCACGGTGCAGGGTGGAGTGCAGGAGGTGGGTAAGAAACAGCAGTGGGCTCCTGGCAAAATGCTTGGAGTCAGCTCTTCTTAAGATGTCTCATTGCAGCACAGAACTTCAAGGATTCTGAGAATTCTAAATTGAATATAGACTTCCAGGACATCAGGATGATATGTTTGTCAATAAAGAGAGATATTAATGCATTTTATTTAATAGTCTGTTGACTTGTCTTGGACCTTATAAACAGCTGGTATGCAGGTTGCTATTTATACTCTTACCGCAGGTCCCACAAAAGTTATAGGGCAGTTTTGATCTCATGTGACTACTTAGAAGACTCAGTAATAGAGAAAGAATATCAAAAGACATCAGTTCTTTCATTCCTGGATGAAGTTAGTGTGGGAGGTCCTTTAAACAATAAGGCATAGCTTTTACAGTTGGGAGGCTCTCAGAGGCACTAAAATTTTCTTGAGGGAGGGAGACTAGACAAACATGAGCCATAAGCAAAGCCACGAACACATTCAAAAGCATTTCCCTGGTATACATTCCTATTGTGTGAATCTTTTGGGATCCATTTGCTTCTTTATCTGTGGCTCTATAATTAAGACTCTCTGGGCTCAATAATTAAATCGATAGTTCATTAGCATTTTAGAAAGAAAAAAGCTCTAAACAACAGATACAGCTCTTTAAAAGTAGAGGTAGGATTTGTCAATTTGGTCACATTTTCTAAATGAATTATTTTAAATGCAATTGAACAGCTTTAAGTCCTGTAAATATAAATTTGACTGTAGTATCATAAGTCTTTAAACAGGAGTCTCATCATAAATTATCTACTAATTTATGCTTTCTTTTTTTAAAATATTTTATTTATTTATTTGAGAGAGAGACAGTGAGAGAGAGCATGAGAGGGGAGAAGGTCAGAGGGAGCAGACTCTCCATGGAGCCTGATGCGGGACTTGATCCCAGGACTCTGGGATCATGACCTGAGCTGAAGGCAGTCACTTAACCAACTGAGCCACCCAGGTGCCCTAATTTATGCTTTCTGATAAGTCAAAAGTATTTTATTTAAAATTTATAATTTTGGCACCAAAAATATAGACTATATTTTTGTGTTCCTGAGATTGTTTGTCCTATGAAAAATGTATATGCTGAAAGTAGCCATTAAAATAATTATGGCTTTAAATCTGCTAACCATCTTTAACATGCTAAGATCTAACACAGTTTCATGGTGTTGAAAATAGCATATTTCAAAGAAGATTTAAAATGGAAATTTAATACATGGAAATAAACACTGAAATAAACTCAACCATGAATTTCACACTTATTTTTGTTTTTTTTTTTAAACACAAATCCAGAGTCAGTTCTCAAAATATAAATGTTCTGGTAAGGAAAGATATGCATGCTATTTTTCGCAAATTAATTTTCATGGGAAAAAGCCATGTCAACAGGACATAAAAATAAACACATTTTAAAGACTAAAAATTAATTCCCTTCTTAAGGAACTATAACAGAGAAAAATGTGATTTCTTGCTTTATAGGTAAAAATAATAATATTTTCTACCTAGTTTTCAATACTGTTTAACAAATATTTACTGATGTGTGCCTATATGCCAGACACTGTTAGAACTTGGTACACAAATTAATGCTATATTATTGCTACTCATAAGCCACTTGTCTTAGAAAAGTTAGAAGGTACTTCACCTGAAGACCAAAGCTACCATTTTAATCTCATTCAGAATATCTTAATCAAGAATCCAAGATACAGTTCATTTTCCAAAAGATGAAAAAAGTCTCTCTCTAGTCAACTGATTCTGAGTTCTAAGGAACATTTGGTTTAAAAATTAAAAAAACATGACTGGAATAGGGAAAAGGGAAACATAAAGTCATGTGAACATTACTCAATTCAGACATTAATAAGGACATGTGAACACAGTTACTTCTTATTTAATCTTTCTAGTCTGTTAAAACCCTTCGGCGGGGGGGAACACTTGCTATGTGTCAGATGTGGTACTGGGTCCTGGACATTAATGTGTGATGTGACTGACATAGTTCTCTCTCTCTCAGGACTTACATTCTAGTAGGCAATTTTATGATACAGAGGTAAGATCTGTGATGGTAGAAGTACAGGCTTCCAAAGAATACAAAGAAATACACCTAATCAGAGGTGGGGGCTGGGTAGTGGGATGGTAAGGTGAGTAAGATTTCTTGCCAGAAAGAATATTTAACTAAGCCTTGAAGAATATGCACAAACTAAGGAGGGAAAGCATATATGGGAGAGTGGGCAGCCGTAATGGTTAAGTGCATTGTGAATGAGTTCCGGTCCCCATGAAAAAAAAAATGTGGAAAATTAGGATCACTGGCCCTGGGAATTTGTGAATTCTTCCTTTTGTAAACCTCGCTAGTTTTTAGGGCCACCAGAAAAAGTGACAAAAGAGACTGGAGAAGGAATCATTTCAGAGGCTAAAAGGACTTGAGTCTATCTGGGAGGGTAAGGGTAAGGGGTAGAATGGTGGAGATTTTGGTGAAGTGTGATGGGGGACAGGACAATTGAGCAAGTAAGCTGTGGTTACATAAAGAAAGGGCTAATAAACCATATCTTAAGGTTGTTACTTTGCCCATGAAGAACAAAGGATTACTAAAGGATTTTAGGCAGAAAATGAGCATATTCAGATCTTTTTTTTTAGAAAAGTTACTTTAGATTTTGTGTAGTAATAGACTGGAGAACAGCAAAGGTGGAATTCTAGAATCTAGGCTAGAAATGTTTTAAAATCTAAGCCAGGGATCAGGATAATCTGACTTTGGGTATTGGGTTTAGGGATGGAGAAAATAAGACATTCTAGAGAGAATATTAAAAAAAACCCATAATCAATCAAATTGAGTGGCTAAGTGGATTAATAGATGGCATCCAGGCTTCTGCTTTGTTCAACTAAGTAGATGGTGATCATATTAAATGACTTACATATTAAATGACCTCAGTCATTTAGAAGAAGACACAGGATTTACATGGGAAGTAATGAGCTCAGGTTTAAATATTTTAAGCTTAATTATTTGCAAGAAATCCAAATAGAGAAATTCAGTAGACTTCTGTTTATTCTTACAGAGTACTCCGGGAAAGTATCTGAGCTAGAGTTAGCAGCTGAAGGGTCATTAATGTAAGAATGGTAATTATATTCACAGATGAGATTACCCAGAAAAAGAATTTCAAGTAAGAGACAAAGAGGTCCTAGAACAAAATGATGAAAAACATTGCTACTTAAACAAAGGGCAGATGAGGGACTCACAAAGAAGATGACAGCATGAAGTCCTGTATGTGAGGAATAAAGTGTTTTAAGCAGGATAAAATTGAAAGTGGTCCCTAATGGGGTAAAGTAAGATAAAGAAGGCAAAGGACCCACCAAATTTAGCAACAGAAGGACCAACAGTATCCTTGGTGAGAGCACCTCTTGTGAAGCTTCAATGGTAGAAGTCAACACATAGTATGTTAAAGCATGGCTGGGAGCATGAAGTGGAGATAGCCAGTGTAAATACATTTTTTAAGAGGTTTATCTGTAAAGGAGAGTCAAAAGGGAATGAAGTAGAGGAGGACATAGAATTGAAGGGTTGTTTAATGATGGAGAATACTAGAGAATGTGTAAATGCTCATAGAATATGTAATCTCTTTTCAAAATGCCATTACATAGAGGAAATGCATATATGACATCTTTGTGAGCCAGCAATGTGGTGACAGTATATTCCCACAGAACATATTCACTGAAGTGTTAACACAAACTGTTTTACAAATTAATTACCATCTCTAAAAGTACATTTGTAAAACTGGTATGTTTTACTAAATCTCCATAGGAAAGATAAACTGATGGAGATAGAGCATTTATTTGTATAAATGTTGAGAGTTATAAATCAAGGAATAATTATATCTAATGATAGATTCTTGAAGCTCTTATTATCAAAGATATAATGCACTAATGAAAATAATTTTCAGTTAGAGCCCCCTTCCATTGATTCAAACAAATGACACCGACAGTGTTAACAGTGCATAAATAATTCCAAGCTTAGAGGAATATCATTCTCTAGAAATGCTCCATTTTATTGGTACTGTTAGGTTTTTTCCATAGAAAATCTCATTAGACACCTCTCTTTGTAAGTATCCATAATACCCTTAATACTGCCATACACACAGTCAGTATCTAGTAAATTAAGGAGTACCTATACTAGATCTTGTTTTTTAATTCATTTTGCTTCAGTGATGTTATTCTTGAATCTTCATATTTCTAGAAATTCTTTGTTTCTGGTTTATGTTTATATGTGGAATAAACTACTCACCATTTATTTTAAATTATTACAATTTCATAAAAATATAATTCTTCTAATTTTCCTTGTTCTGGCATTTTCTAAATGTGTTTCTTAGGCTACAGTTTTAGTTTGGCAACCACAAATCCAAATCAAAGTAGAACTGAGAGGCACCTGGGTAGCTCTGTTGGTTGAGTGACTGCCTTGGGCTCAGGTCATGATCCTGGAGTCCCAGGACCGAGTCCTGCATCAGGCTCCCGGCTCCACGGGGAGTCTGCTTCTCCCTCTGACCTTCTCCCTTGTCATGCTCTCTTCCACTCTCTCTCTCAAATGAATAAATTTAAAAAAATCTTTAAAAATATTAGAACTGAAAGTAATATGGTGGAACAGATGGTCATTTGTTCAATTACTTGTTCATTCAACAAACATCTTCTCATCAGCTAGGATATATGCCAGGGTCTACACTGGATATGAACTATACAAAGAAGAATAAGTCATAAATAACCATTGCTCTTTAGGGATGTCTAGGAAAGAATTCAGACAGAAATAAGACATATAGTAATGTTAAAAAAAAACTCAACAGTGTCATGAGAGTTGATCTACTCTTTGCCTGGGTTGGCTGGCATAGACTTCCTAAGGCCATGATGTTGGACTAGAGAGATCTAGTCTGGGTTTGTCTGGGATAGTTCTGATTTACATGTACCTGTTTTCCCAGTATCTTTCTTATCCCTTTCATTCTCCAGATAAATTAATCAATAAAGATCCTGTAAAATGGGATAAAATTCTATTAGGAAAGCATAGCAGTTTGGTTGTGGTGGTAATCAAGGACCAAACCAGTTAGAGGAGTGGACAGAGCTCCAAGCATTAGGGCTCTTGTTGGTTAGGCTAAGGCATGTGAACTATTTGAAAAGCAAAGAGGTGTCCTTGGAGGATTCCTGAATTTCAACCTAGACGATACACAACACAGAACAATGGCAATGGAAAAATCAAATTAAATCATTAAATATCTACTTTATCCAGTATTTGGAATATTTACTGCAAGTCAAATTCACTTGTGACCACTGCATAGTCAGGCTGACTAGAGTCAAAACAAAATTTTAGATATTGATAGAAAGTCTCTGACCCTAGAGGGTTTACAATCTTCCTGAAACTGTGTCATCTGGATTGTTTTACCCAGAATATTGTAATCAGAAAAGGAGACAGTACAGAGAACACCTGAATGGAGAAAATAAGATAAATGTGACAGGCACAGGTGTATGTTTATGTGTGTGAGCAGGTGTATTGTGTGTGTATGTTTTGTATAATTTATTGATCCTCTCCAAGTCCCATATCTCTCAGCTGAAAATGAGAGCCACAGAGCCTTCCTAGCAGGGTGACTAAGAGTAATCCAGGAGAAAGGAGAAGGAATATTCATTCCAGGTAAAGTGAACAAGGGAAACAGAAACAGCATATACAGTGTCAGCAAAATATATTATAGACCTTCAAGAAGTGAGAGTTACTAAGGCTATTGTTGCTATAATGCATGTTAAGTCGACCTTCTGCCCTTTTATTTCTCTTGAAAGGAATGCTTCTTTGCTTTTTTGTAGGAAGTTCTGGCATGGGAAACCAGAAACAAGTAGCCCATGAAAATCTGTTATGTGCAAAATATTAAGATATTTTTAAATCAATATCAATAGTGTATGTTAAAGTTGTCAAAATTGTTTCATGATCTTTTCTCATTAGATCCTCACAATAGTCATATGGGAAGTTTAGAAGTGTACACCCTCCCCCATTTTAGAGGTGAAGACACAAAGACACAGAAAAGTCAATTTCTTGCTTCAAATCACACAGATAGTAATTAGCAAAGCTTGAGCTCAAAAATATCCTGATTCCAAGTCTTTCTACTTTCTAAAATGCACACTGTGTTCATGAAATAAGTTAAACCCATTATATTGTCACAAAGATAAACTCAACAATAGATCCCTAGGTCCTAAAATCTCATTCTGTCAACTCATGGATACCCCAAGTAAAGAATCCAGAGCATCCGTCCATAAGAAGGTTATCTTATAATAAGTAGAAAAGTAATGCCATGAATCTAGATATGAGTTAGCAGGATATAAATAAAGATTTAGCAGATCACAACTCATATTCAAATATGTAAGAAAAAGAAATGATTACCTTTTACTTATAGTGAGCATCTCAAAACATTCATGTACCTCATCAGTAAAGATATTTTAAGCATGTACCCTATATAAATACATATATAACAACATATGTAATTTTAAATTATATTGACAAAATTTAGTTACATAGATAAAACTAATGTTGTTTGTATATAATAAAGTACATACTCAAAATAATAATTTTTAAAGAATAAAATAGATAAACATAAATTAAAATACTATAATTTCTTACTCATAACCCAGTTATTTAGCATGCAACTTCCTGGGGCATACATACCCTACTTTTATGGTAACTGAGCTAGAGAATCAACTCCAAGGTTGCTGGAATGACAAAGACTTCCATAACCTGGCCCATGTGTGTGTGTGTATGTGGGGGTGGGGTGCATATATGTTTCCCCTTCCCACCAGATTGTGATTCCATTGGGGAATGGGACAATGTCTTATTTCTCTTTTCTATCTCTCTCCACTCCTTATTCCTTGAGACACTTCTCTAGTGCGATCACAAGACCTTTTGCTCCAAAGGGGTGTTTGCTCTGTGGAAGAAGGAATTAATTTCCTTAAAAATTAGGCCTTTGGTTGTTTACAAAAATTGTTTCAGTTTAACTGAAAGCCAGAGAAATATTTGGGAACAAAAGATTTTAAGAATGAGTTTTCCCCATCACAGTAAAGATAAGAACTCTGTGGGAAAGGCAGGAAAAAAAGAGTAGGAGAGGAAGCAAGAAAATGAGATGCTAGTGGGTTTCTGAGGAGAGGCCCTGATGTGGCAGTATTTCATGGGAAGGGAGAGCAAAGGCAGCCTCACCAAATCTCTTGAGGCCCTGGAGTACAGGAAGACAGTGGCCAGAATTTTCTTGTCCCTGAAAAGAGTGAGGGAGTTGGCAAAGAGAGCTAGGCATGAGCCAGTCAGTGAAAAGGAGCATGAACCATGTGGTCTTAAATTAAACTGGGAAGTGGAGACATCAGCAGATGCCTAAGAGTAAAAACATCCAGAACCAAGGTACAGATAAGGTCGTGCATCCAGAAGATAACAGTGTACATAAACATATTCTCTGAGGACCATACATGCTTCCTGGACACTGGGGAACATGGATGTTGGCACGGGAAGGAGAAGAGGAAGAACAATCCTAAACTGAAACTGATGTAGAAAACCAGGGATGGACATGGTCAAGTTTTCTATACTCAAGTAAAAAGGGGTACAATCCATCTGTTCAAAAGAATGACTAAGAAGAGATTAAGTTTCCTTTCTCTGGAAGCATTTCCCCTAAATTAGAGTGTAAGCCAGTCCTTTAGAGCTTTAAAACTAGCATAATCTTCTCTTCCTTGATGACATATGTTCTATTGAACATCTTTTCTCAAAATAGACCAGTTTCGCCCACGATGAAAATCTGTCAAGGCAGGTCTCTCCCCCTTTCCTAGTGATCTCCACAGTATTGGAAGGGATGCCCTGGCAATCATGGACTTCCCCACTTACTGCCAGGTGGTGCAGATTCAAATCGGCCCAGAGCCCATGAGGCATCTGTGGCTTAAAACCTAAGTGACATCAACCACATGGTTCTCCAAATCCTTGAAGAACAGCTCTCTGCCTTCTCCTGAGTTACTGTTGGGCTATTTGGCATCCTGTACTGTTGTTTCTCTTCTAGCTATATACTCAAAGTTTTGACTTTTTGATCTTTGATTTTTTTGGCATTTTCTTGGTTTTCCTCCTGTCCTGTACATCACCCCTAAGTGCAGCACATCCTCCAGAAACTGATACATTTTGTCTGTCCTTGAGCATCATCTCTATTGTCAAATGATGGATGTCATATACATATACTACATCCATCATTGTCTCATCATTTACATGCTTTAAATATGTATTTCATTATTATGATAGGTCTCTAGTTTCTTAAACTTTCAAATTGCACTGTCTTTACATTAGATACAGTTAAGCTAATAATCTTGATAAAATAATTTATAACTAAGAATGAACATATTGCAGTGCCCAACTGCTAACATCATCTCTGTGGCTGGGGGGTGGTGGTGATAGGAGAATTTCAAAAAGCCTGTGGTTGGAGCCAGTCTTAATTCTACCTAGGGAAACACACACACACACACACACACACACACACAATTAATAATAATAATAATAGTATGGGGCCACTATTTGTTGGGTTTTTGCTACATGTCAAGCAGTGTGCTAAATGCTTATATCCATTATCTTGATTGATCCTTGTGATAATTTTGTGGCAAATATATTAACATTCCCTTTTTGAAAATTAAAAAATAGAGTCATAAAGAACTGAATTGGCAAAATGTCACAATGATGGTAGGTATTGGAACCAGGAATTAGAAACCCAACTCTGTTTCAATGTCTATGATCTTAATTGCTACACACTACTTATTTTGAGTGCTTATTTTAACAATCTAACTTGTTAAATTTAATTGTAAAGACTTAATTATCTTATGGTATAAAAATATTTCCACTAGTGTTTTATTGGTATAGAACACATTGTTTAATTAATAAGAAATTATTTCATTATTTGTAAAGAATTTTATATATCTGTAATATCTAATTTCTAAATAGGTCAATGGTTAATAGAGTGCATGCTAATTATATATAATTATAAAATTGAGTAGAAACTATAATTGTCCTCATAATCAAAAATTATATAATATATAATTAGCATATATTATAAACATTGCATTAAAAAGAGAGAATGAGAATATGTACATTATTTTTGATCATCATTTTTGCCAAAACCAACTATTTAATCTCAATATTAACTGAAATATGTGACATTTAGAAAGTTTAAATATTTTAGAGGTTGCCTATGGCTATACAAGGAAATAAATTGATACAGCACAATCTTTAAAATATAAAATGAAAGGTAGTTGTCTCAGATTACTACATTTTCCCCATAGATGTGTCATAGTACATTCTAGAGGAAAAAAGAAATTTCTCATGAGAAGACTAGAATGGGTATATTTAACACGCAGATACTGTTTGTTGAAATGCCCTTAGAGATGAAAATGACAGGTAATATATTTTTTAGTACATTTATTCATGTGTTTATTTTTGTAAGAGATAGACATAACTGTCAGCCTCTGGATACAGCTCAGTGGATAGTGACTCTTGCTAATGCTTAATGGTTTCCATATGTTCAATAAAAAGTCATTATGAGAAAATTCACTGAACCTTTACACAAACTAACCATGCAATGCCCCACTCTAAAAGGTACCTAGGAGGTGAATGAAATATCTGCATATTTCCCTTTGAAATGAACAAATGTAAAAGCATTTTATTTTAGTTGATTTAACGTGTGATAGTTTCTCTTCTGTAAATTATTCTAATAGAAAAATCATATATAAAGACATTTAGTGGATGTCAGACACTGTGCTAAGTGTGCTATATACACTGAACTAGCTAACCATCAAAATAATTTGGTGATTATCAGGAGGGATTATTATTAGATCCATTTTAGAGGAAAAATAATTGAGGTTTAAATATATTGACTATCCCTAAGTCATACTGATAGTGATATAATAATCCAGGATTTTTACCCAGGTGGTGTGCCTAAAGCCCATGTATTTTTAATCACTATATCAGACTTCTATGTTTACCTACCACTGATATGAATTTTGAAAGAGATTAATTTTTTTTCTAGAAAATGTTGCTTTATATTCTCATTGTTCTAATACAAATGTTAACAACTTAATAACAAAACTCTTAAACAAGTTAGGGGGCAATAATCTGACATTCTCACAGGTAGAAAATTTTAGGAGACTGGATGAGTAGGCTTCCTGTGAAATGCCTACATTAAAGTTCTTGCTAAGTAACATATTAATTCACTTTGTGAATTTGGAGAGAATTCAGGAAACAAATATTAAGAATCTAGAGGAGTGCCTGGGTGGCTCAGTTGATTAAACATCTGATTCTTGATTTTGGCTCAGGACATGACCTCAGGGTGGGGAGATCTAGCCATGGAGCCTGCTTAAGAGTATCTCTCTTCATCCCCCTCTGCCCCTCCTGCTTGTCTTTCTCTCTCTCTCTCTCTCTAAAAGTAAAGAAAAGAAAAGAAAAATCTAAAAATGATCAAAGGGGAAATTAAGCAAAAAATTTTGCTTAATACTGAGTTTTCAAAACCAAAGAAGCACATAAAGGAACATGAGTATAGTTCCAAAGTTACTTAAGGGTCAGGTCAATAAACAGTCAGGTGGCTACTATGCATGGCAAATACAATGAAAAAATGGTGGTCCTGAGAAATTTAAATTAAGCCTTTTCCTTTCAATAAGAGATGGCTGAGGACTAGGGTGTTTAATACTTTGCCTGAAGTCACACAGCAAGTTAGCAGCCTACTTAAAGCAAACTAACAAAAAAACACCCAAAACTAAAAAGCCTTAGACTTCTTTTACTAATATTATTGTTGTTACTTTTATTATTATTATTCCTATTATTTCAATGCTAATCTGCTTTAAAATAGAAATGGTATTCTTTAATCTTTTTGTGTTCATATTTAAAAAACAAAGTATAAATGATATGAAAAATGCAGTGACTTGGACAGGATGTTTGAACGTAGGCATGTTGATATATAATTGGAAATGGGCCTACTCACCCCACCTATTTTTGCTATTTTCATTTTGCCAGCTGTTTTGTTCAAACTGCACCTACTCTGTGTTTTACTTTCATGTTAAAAAAGAGAAATGATCAGGGTGCCTAGGTGGCTCAGTTGGTTAGACTTCTGCTTTTACCTCAGGTCATGATCCCAGGGTCCTGGGATCAAGCCCCACATCAGGCTCCCTGCTCAGCAGGGAGTCTGCTTCTCCCTCTGCCCCTCCCCCTTGCTCATGCTTGCTCTCTCTATCTCTGAAATAAATAAACAAAATCTTTAAAAAACTTGTCTCTGTTCATGCTGCAGAAGAGGCAAGTGAAATAAATGGAAGCTGCCCACCCGCAAACAGTAAATGCTGTATACTCTAGGGTGGATAATGAAAGTCCTGTGGGTCATTTCTCCCACTAATGATGGAATAATTTACCTAAATGAGAATTAAATGAATAGCATCTTTTACTGATAAATAGCAGCATACCTCGGAGAACGTTTACCTACATCTATTCCTTGGAAACCAGCATCAGATACGATGTTAGTTGGCCACTTAGGACTAATATAATGGAATGGGTAGAAAGTGATGACTTTCCTGTCACTTTAAACCTTGACATTGCTGCAAGAGCATGGATTCCATTAACATTCCCACACTTATTACACATCTCACACAGAAGTAAAACATTGACAAGTCTCATTGTGGAGAGTTTTGTTTCATTTTGTTTTGTACATTAAAAGTTCAGTAATTATCGAGTGTATTTATCTGAAAGAAGAAATGGCAGATACAATTGCATTCTGTCTTTTTGGACCTTAAATTTTAAGTCTGTCTTTTGAAAGAACAAATAAAGGAAAAAATAAGTAAAAAAAAAAAAAAAAAGCAGCTACGTTCTTTGAAGAGTTTCCTATTGTTGATATTCCCATTTTAGTTATATTAGTGCAAGAAGCCAAAACAAAATCCCAGTGCTTGGGGTTTGATGCAAGAGGTGAAAAGAAAAGCAGTGTTGATAAAAGAGGCAAGAAAGGTAGATTTAATGGCAGAAGTTATTATTTTAAATAACATTTAGATAAAGAAAAAAAATTATGTTTGTTGTAGTCAGTATCTTTCCATGTGGAAGAAGAACCGTTCTCTTCCTTGGTCTGTTAAGTCATACTCTCTGCCACATTACCTGTGGGAAATTGACTTGAACAGATGTTTTGGTTTCATATTAAATTTACAAATTATTTTGCATAATTCCCTAGTGCCCATCTACTACAATTATCATAATGACTCCAATCTTTGTTTTTACACACTGAGAAAAATGAGCCCGTAAGATAGCGCTTGTTTAATCAATAGCTGGCATACTGAAATGCTTAGGCTTCATATATTTGTAAGACCACACAAATTCCCAAACATTAAGCTCTCTAGTAATAACACTCTTAGTTATCACATTATTAGAGCTGAGAATTTTAGGCTTCATATGCCAAAAAAAAAAAAGAGAGAGAAATAACTGATCTTATACTTCAGGAAATTTTTCTTCCTAAATATTCTTTCTTTCTAATAGTGTTAATTTTTCTACTACTAACATTTACTATGATTTGGTGAATGGTAATCTACATAGATAGATGGGTTGATACATGGGTGCAGGCATATAGATAGATGATAGGTAGATGAAATAGATAGATAGATAGATAGATAGATAGATTTTTACCTTGATTGCAATACATTCTTTCTCTTACCTTAAGAAACACTTTGCAAGATAGATTTATATCTTATTATTAGAGCTAAGAAGATTTAGGCTTAGAAATGATGTGTGATTGAATTTAAAATATATAGGTATGTAAGTATTGAGACATTCCTAAAATCTTTACAGATACTGGAAATATTCTAGTAAACATTATCTGGAAAAAAAAATACATTTCATTTGGAATGTGCTTTAGTTTTGTGATACTTTGTGGGCCATTCTGTTCTTTGTCCCTTGTATGTGGTTAGTGAATACAGATTTAATCAACTGGTACTTTATAATCCACTATCTCTGGAGGACAGACAGGAGGTAGTCACTAAGAACCTACATAAGGCAGTTCTGCGGACCTTTAAAATGGAATTTTAGATTATGCATTTCCATGGAATATGACAATAAGAAATTGGAAGGCCAAGGGCTAATTTTATAAATAATTTTACATATCTGTGGTGAAGACCGAGTATGCAATTTGCTCATTTACATTGTGGTATTTTATCAGTTTATAGAAACATGTAAAATGGAAGAAAGTATTGAAATTTAATTACTGGTATCCTCACACATTTGGTGATTGTATCAAAACAAATACATTGAATTGAATGGGCCCAGCTTCTAAGAACATCTTCAGTTTCTGCTTCATTTATCTTATGAACATGTCTATACATGTAAATAATAATAAAATAATAATGATTAGTTGACACAACTATCATTTATTAAGTGTATGATCGAATGCCAGATATCTCATATGTATTCCTCACAATAAATCAATGAGATAGATGTCATTATGCTCATTTTCCAAATGAGGCAGATGAAGTTTAGCAAAATCTAACATGTTGGCCAAGATCACACAGCAAACTAAATACAAGAACAAATGTTTGAACTGTGTCTTTTCATACTGAGGCTTCTGCTGTCATGTATGCTTTTCCCCTCCTCAGGACAGATTTTATTTGTTATCATAAGGTTCCTTTTCATTTATCATATCATACCAACCAATGCTCAAGTTAGGGCAGGGAGCATGGTCTCCTTGCTATTCTTGGAAGAGCATGTTCCCATCTCAAGGCCTTGGCACTTACAGGTTCCATCTTCCCAGTTTGCTTTCTCTAGTTACTAGCCTATTTCTTTACTTAGTTATATCTCTGTTTCATGTCACACTCTCAGCGTCCTTCCCTAACCACTCTGTCTAAATACCACTTCAATTCTCCTCTACCCCAATGATTTCTTAAAGCATTGTTATCTTATATTTCATCATGTATTTGTTTGCTTATTTTTTGCCTCCCCTGCTAAAATGTAAATTCCACAAGAAAGGGACATTGTTTTGGCCATGGCTGGATACCCAATATGTACAAAACATGGCACAGAGCTACTCAACAAATATTGGTAGAATGAGAACAAAACTGAATGACCATTGAGATTTATCTTCAAGATTTGAAGTCTACAGTCCTTGAATGTAGGGAAACCATGTGGACAGAGGCTGATGGAGGTCTCAGGCAGTATTGTACAAAAAATTTTTTGGGGTGAAATGTAGACATTTTAGAAAAAAAAAAAACCACACACACAAGAAACTACCTAAGCAGGATTTTGGAGCTCTGGAGTGATCAAGAAAAGAAAGAGTGATCCATGAGCTACCTGGGTGCAAGAATAACAAGGAAGGGAGTAAAAGGCACTGGCATTGTTTGGACTACAGAGGTGTTAGAATGAGTTAACCACAGCAGGAGGAAAGCTCAAATTAGGGTGAGGGAAGCAGATGACTGGTGGTGAAGGGATATCAAAATCGGATTTAACTGGGACTTGAGACAAACAGCAAACACTCACTTTGAATTTTCACAATGGGAAATACTTCCACTGACTCTTGTCCATATTTTTAAAATTCTTACCCTTACTGGAAATAAATATAGAAAGCTTTCAGAATTGTTTTTTTTTTCTTTTGCCTATTGTAGACAAAAGATGAGATAAATCAGTATGCATGCCCAACCATAACTCCAAGGAAACAGGCTTAAAGAAGCATGTAGGGATATACGCTAGTATATATATATTATTTCCAAATAGAAATGGTTTGACTGGCTTGACAGGACAAAGCTTTCTGATTCCCAGTTAAAACAAAAGACTGGAAGCGATACATTAATTCCTTATCCCTTCGGATTCTTCATTTTCTTTTCTATAAGTGACCCTCCCTCCCCCCACAAACATACATTTCAGACATATACAATCCACCAGAGCAGTGGGAATATATACAAGATTCAGAGGTAGGAGTGAAGGGTCAAAGTGATCCACAGTTCACATCAGATACCTCTAAGAGTTTTCACAGCTCTTTACATCTTCTGGCCTAAAGATCCCAAAATGCTGCTTGAATGAGCTGTAAAATGGAAGGTGTTGAGCTTTGGTAATCACTGGAATTAATTGGGTGAGATTCTGTACTTGGACAACACTCACATTTTTGGGAAGCAAACATCCTTTACAGAAATGCTTGTATTCTTAGTAAGGGATTCCTTACAATATAACCCACCACTAACAAAATGCTGTTCACTCATTCTGAGCTATACTCGGTACCTTGACATGAATTGGCAATATACCACATTTCTCTATAAATTATAATCTCCTTCCAATGGTTAACTACTTTTCTAGTTAAGTGTATTTACCCAAATCAGATTCTGCTTGTTTCTTAATAAAAGAAAAGCATTTCTATTTTCAATTAAAATCATTACAGTATGAAGAAAAAGAAACACATCAAATAGGTGATGGTGATTAAGGAGTGCACTTGTCATGATGAGCACAGGGTGATGTATGAAGTGCTGAATTACTATACTGTACATCTGAAATTAATACAACACTCTAAGTTAACTAAATGGAATGAAAATAAAAACTTAAAAAATTAAAAAAACATGTAAAAAAGGAATATATCACAGAAAATTATACATTTTAATAAAGCAAATGCGTGGGTCCAAAAATATCTTTACAATCTTGATTATGTTTATATTCAGTATACCAGAAGTGACTAGTCATTTTCAAACTTGAATATGACATATGCATTTTTTCCTGCTTAAACCAAATATCCTATGAGCGTAAAACAGGCTTCTAAGGAGTTACTTTGTCTACAGAAAATTCTATTTTCTCTTTATGCCAAGTGAGTAAAAATCTATTATAACAAGCGAATACAAATTTTACAAACCATAGTGCCTAAGTTCCAGAATTACTACACAATTGAAAATAAGAGCTAACTACCACATATGCCATTTATCTAAATCAATGTTACCTGTGCTTAATTTAAAATAATTCTAATACTGTTAATAAATTAGAGCTTTGAATTGGCTGCTGTATTAAAATGTACAATTAACCCTATTAAATGTGCAATTGTATTACTCATATGAGAATGGGTTATTATTACTATAAGGGCAAATCTTATATTCTACAAGGAACGATTTTCTAAAAGAGAGAATCTGTTAGAATCAATAGTATCAAAAAACGTTAAAGATAATTAGATGTTTTTGAGCCTACTAAAAATGCTTCACCACCTGGGCTTTTTCCAACTACTTTTTAAAACCTTTGTGTCCACTAGAAGCAGTACAGATTAGGTAAATTTCTCTAAATTAGCTCGAATAAAAACACACTGAGTTTTTTAACATCCTGATAAAATAGTGTAATAAAACATAACCACAATGTTCCCTAACACATCTTCATGTGAATAATATGAATTGTGTGTACAGCTTTTGTCCATATTGCCTTACGCTGCCTTGATCATACAATGGGTGATAATTCTTTTCAAATGCAGAAATATTTTTAAAAGTGTAGGTTTGACACATTAACACATAATGAAATTTCTTAAAGTGGTCATTTACATTTCTTTCTATGTTTATTATCCATCCCTATTATCATGAAGAGACAGAAACTGGATAATATGAAAGCTGATGAAGAAATAACCCTATAATTTATGGATGTGCATTCCTATAGCAAAAATGCCTCTTGGGAACTTAGATGTAATTTTTATTTCAGTTATATATTTCACATAAGGGAAAAAATTAACAAAATCGACCTCCTGCCACAGGATTAGAATATAAGCATAATGATATAATTTTATTTTAATGTAGGTTAATTTTTAAATGAATAATTTTGAAAACCAAAAGAAATGACCGACCTATTTTGTATGATGTCAAGTACATGAGCATGAATTTCAAGAATAATTTTTTTCCTGGCAGCATAGCAAATACCCAGAATGGTTGGAATGAATGAACATATACAAGATCAGTTCCTTCCAAACTCTTCAATATTGATATTTAGGATCTATTGACATTTAAATCTTAGGGTTTTTTTTTCCTTTTTTTTTTGTTTTTGTTTTTTTAACTTTTATTTTTTTCAGTGTTCCAAGATTTATTGTTTATGAAACACACCCAATGCTCCATGAATTAATCCTAGTTTTTAAGTCAGCTAGGATAATTGAAATCTATCTAAAACATATTCACATGCTTATTTGCATAATTGAGGGATAGGAACTAGGAGTCTCAAGCATCCCTGGAGAAGTTAAGACAGGCAAGTATAAGTAAGAATTTTATTGATACCTGACATTTGGAGCAGTAGACTAATCTTCCCAAGTAAAGCAGTTCTCCCTCTGCCACAAAGGAACCCTAGCTGGAAAGTGTGAGCACCGTTAACTCCTTAAACTGAAGGTCTTTGTAGTCACAGAACAAAATCCAATGTGGCTATATGCTCATTGTAATGATACTTATGAAATAACTGAAGTAGACTCTTTGAAATGGTTTGGGAAAATAGAGAAAAACTGTTCCTGGGACTTTCAGCCACAGGAAGCAGTAGTTCCTTTTCGGCAAGTGTAGCACGAAAGTATCAAACACAGGATGGGGGACTGCAAAATAAGCTTTCTTACTTAGGTAGCCATCCAGGCATCTATCTTGAGCAGGTAAATTCCCACAATAACTAATCCTTAGATATACTTCACCATGAAAGGTAAACCACAGAAGGATATACTCTTTCTCCTATAACTCTTAGGCAGATAAACCAAGACCCATATTTTTTTCTTTCTTTTTTTATTGAGGTAAAGTATATATGCTATATCAGTTCCAGGTGTATGACATAATGATTCAGCCCATGTATACACTGTGAAATGATCACCAAAATAAGTGTAGTTACTGTCACCATACGAAGTTCACAACACCAAGGACCATAGTTACCATGTGGCACACCATATCCCTATGACCTCCTCATTTCACAGCCGGAAGTCTGTGTTTCCTGACCCCCATCACCTATTTCACCCATCCCCTCTAACCCCCTCCCTCTGCAACCACCACTGCATTCTCCATATCTGTCAGTTTTGTTTTTGTTTGCTTTGTTCATTTGTCTTGTTTTCTAGATTCCACATATTAAGTGAGATCATACATTATTTGTCTTTCTCTGTCTGACTTATTTCACTTAGCATAACTTTCTTATTCTTAAATAGGATCCCTAACCCGAGAGGGATGAAATTTAGGTTTTTGATCCTAATTCAATCCCAATAAATGGATAGAATACTTTAAAAACTATAGTTTCTTCCTCGTATCAGCAATCACCTGCCCAAATCACCTTATTACTCTTGAATACAAAATTTACTGGTGTCTCTGATCCAGACCCGAAGCTGTCACTTTTGGGGGGCCAAAGCTCCTTCTATTTTTCAGCTTATTCCATTGGCCTTATTTAGGTATTCAGGATCAAAGAAAAGGACCCAAAGAAGAATGTCTGTTGTGCTATTAAATGAAAATTGTGGCATCAATATGACTTGACTAACATAAAAAAAAATCTGCAGCATTATACTACACTCTAAAGATATTTTTATTTAGCTTTTCATTGGTTTTACCAGGTCATCAAGAAGCCTGCTTAAAATTAAGTGGGAAGGTGGGATCAACAACAATCAAGTTTTATAACAGAGCATATTGAAATAAATCTAAGGCAGACATTAATTGGGAATGGATGGCAGCAGTAGACCCAAGTATCTGTGGTATCTTGAGCAGCAGTGGATAAACTGTAATTGAAATGGGTTCTTTAATTATGCACAGAAGCATGTCTCCACCAACATATTATTGCTGCAGAATAAAAGCAAACCCCATAAGGAGGGTTAAACTGTCTCTTTCTAGATGAAACATTTCAGGAAGCCTTAGGCAATGAGCCTTAAATTGTGAGCTTAGCTTCCTGGAGTCTTTCCCTCTTCTCTCTTACCTATCTCCATACCACTGCCAAAGGCCCCTTTATAAACCATTTTAGGAATAAGCCTAATTGGAAAAAAGAAGAGGAGAATCCAACTGCAAGAAGGTATAATAGTACACTGATTCTTGTATCTTAGAGTAGAATGGAACAAAGTGGCTAATGAATCTAACTAGCTATCAAATGTAGAATTTCCATCTCGGCAACCTTAACAGATGGTGAGTCAATTTTGGCTAGGAGGGTTTCAACTCACTGCTTTGTTATGCTCGAACTACTAAGGAGAATAACTATGAGGAAGTTGTTCCATAAAGTGTGCTGAAACATGACTGCCTATAAATTTTATCATTTGGTCTTATTGTAATTTATTAGATTAATATTGAATAAATTTCTTTCTCAAAAGGTATGTGAATAAGATAAAGAGATATATAAGAAAAGGTACATTTTTCCCTCCTTTGGTTCCTTTCACTACTTAGCATGGCTGCGAAAGCTCTCAGCAGAATACTCCAATCTACTGTCCCATTACAAAGGCATTGCTGTTCCTACCCTCTAACAAAACCACAGAAAGCACATTCCATTCCTGAAAATGACCTTGACTTTCATCACTGTGACTCTGTTCCTTCTGCCAAAGGTTCTCTGTGTTCTAAACTTTGTTAAATCCTTCTCATCTTTTAAGGCTGGGTTCTAATCGCATCTCCTCAGTGAAATCCTCCTGAATTTCATCTTCTGTGGCATCTACATGTATGTATATGCTTTTCTCATAAGTTGCATTTTATGTTACCTAAAATGGTTAGTTGTGTATATCTTTGAGCATGCCCATCTCCCCAGTTCAGTCACTACTCTGAAGGCAGGATCTGTACCTTATTCTCCCTTTATCATTTTCTGCCTTTTTAAAAAAATGTTACACACCCAAGTCAAAGGGAGGGATTAAATGAACAAAGGGAATCATATATTTTTTGTATCAGACTCCTAAAGCCATGCATAACAAGCTATCATTATTCACACATATCCATAATGAAGTCATGTGTGTGTGTGTGTGTGTGTGTGTATGTGAGAGAGAGAGAGAGAGAGAGAGAGAGAGAAAGAATGAATGGGGGGGTGAAGACATGAAAGGAAAGATAAACAGACACTACAGAGGGACAAAGAAAATGAGCCAGAGCTATGAGGAGACATTTCCTTTTCCTGCTTAAAACATCTAGTTGCCTGGGCACATTTTTTTTCCACTTTGGGGAAGTGGTTTTTCCACAAAGAATTAATGAAAAGTGTTTGCTAAAGCTAGAATGAGCTGACTACTCTTGGATTTGCTTACACATCCCTGAGGCCCCATATAGGACATTGCTGAGACTATGGAAATGGCCTATGGAAGGTTTGACATTTGGAGAGGAACATTTTTTACTTTGCCCATTTCTTTCTCTATGTAAAGGGAATGCGACAGCATAATGTATGCTCTAATAGACTACCCTCTCCAAAGTGCCATTAAGAGAGAGAAAGGGACAGAGATAGAGATACAAAGAGAGACAGAGATAGAGAAGAAAGGGACCAAGGGACAAAGAAAATGAGCCAGACACAAAGACATATTTCCTTTTCCTACTTCTAAAATCAAGTTGCCCTGTGCAAAAAAATGAGGAAGAATGGTGGGAGAACATGAAGTATGGTGAAAATGCTGCTATTTTAAAACCACACTAAAGGCAACATTGCAGAGTAGAAAAAATACTGGCCTGGGAGCCCAACTGTCTGTGTTTCAGTCTCAGAGCTAATGTTAACAAGCTGCTCACAGGAAAGAATCACTTAACTTATATCAGACTCAATTCTCTATCTGTAAAATGAGAAGTTGGGACTAGATGATCACTAAAGTTCCTTCTAACTCAAAAAAGACTAGGGTTCCCCATTCTAGCAAATGAACCAAAATAATTTCTTATTTATATTTTACGGTACAACCACAGGTGTGTGATTGTGACTGTTCAGCAAAAATCAAGGATATTTTCAAGACAATGATGACATTCAGTTTCATGCACTGAAAAATTGTATTCAAAAGGTAAATTCTGTAAAAACAGTCCACCTCAAAACAAGCTATCATGAAATCTTCCCAGTCAACTTTGGAACATCAAATTTCACTACTGAGACAGAGGCAGAATTTAAAATTTTATATGATTTCTTCGCCAGATTCTGGAGGACCCACTACTTTTCTGAAAAATACAATAATCACAGGCATCACGATTCTTTGGAATCTAGATAGCTGCCATACTGGGTCTCAGTTTTGTTAATAACTCTCAAGGAAGTCTTTCCTGGTCTCTGGGCTTCAGTTTTCCCATCTTAACAAAAATAGAACATTGGGGGGTGTCTGGGTGGCTCAGTGGGTTAGGCCACTGCCTTCGGCTCGGGTCGTGATCTCAGGGTCCTGGGATTGAGCCCCGCATCGGGCTCCCTGCTCAGCAGGGAGCTTGCTTCCTCCTCTCTCTCTGCCTGCCTCTCTGCCTGCTTGTGATTTCTCTCTGTCAAATAAATAAATAAAATCTTTAAAAAAAAATAGAACATTGGTTATAATAATTGGGTGAGTTCTATTAGCCCTTATTTCTCTTCCTTTGTGGCCCTTGTAAGAGTGTCTTCTCTTTGACCCGAGACTGTTCAGTGACTTGCTAAATCAAATAAGAAATTCACATTACTTTGAAGAGCGTTTTTGTATTTTATTGTCTTCATGTATCACAATGATAAAAAATAATTAATTTTTGATTATTTACAACTAACTTTTATTTACAACTTACAACAACTAACTTATTATTTACAACAAATATTTGATTATTTACAACTAACAACTAATAGTTGCCTTTGCAACTATTAAACAGAATAATATACCGGCCATTTTCTGCGTTTTTAAAAAATTTATTTTTTTTGAAAGAGAGAGGGAGTGTGAGTGCACAAGCAGGATGGGAAGAAGGAAGGGGAGAGAGAATCTCCAGCAGACTCTGAGCTGAGTGTGGATCCCAAACTCATGTCCCTGAGATCAAGACCTGAGCTGAATCCAAGAGTTGGATGCTTAACCAACTGTGCCACCCAGGTATCCCAATTTAATGGGTTCTTGTGAAGCTGAATTTGAGCAAGGGGCAGAGAGGATCTGAGAAGGAAGTGGAATTTGCTTACAAAAATGACAATGTTTATTTCTAGAAAGAGGAAGAAACAGAGGCATAATTATAAGTGGAATGAGAGAAAGCAAAGTAAAAGTCTAGGTAAGATCTTTGGATGTGTATGTCTCCGTGTGTGCAGGGGGGAGCATGTGTATATTTTTTTAAGGCCCAAACGATTTCTTTTCCATTTCACTACATTGGTCTATCATAAATATGAGCTCAGAGAATGTATTACTTTAAGGGACGTGAGAGTCAAAAAGTCGCACAGGAAAGAAACTGTGGAAGAGGTGGTTATTAGTGTGTGTACGATGTTATGATGTCCTTAAGTCTGATTTTTCCTCCAAATTAAAGGTTCCATCACCTATTGGATCCATCTTTTAATCTGTGAGATTATAACCTGTTCTTTATTTGGTAACCTATTCTTTATTTCCCACACCTCTTTAAAGTTCTGGGATTCACAACTAAATAGCACATTTCCTGATTTCTGAAATGCACCAAGTAAATTAGTCATATTCTACATAGAGCTCACTTGATGTCCCTTAAAGAATTTGAAATAATTTTGTTTTTAATGGATTGTGTTTTTCTTTTATAGTTCTCAACTTTACATTAATGGTATTGATATAGTTTTGCCAGTTTTCTCTTGTATTATTATTGACAGTGAATAGTTTCATTACTGCGATAATCATTCTGTCTGATTTAACTGTCATCAGATCTTTGGTGAGTAGTCTAATCTTTATTTCACATTGAAAGGTAAGACCCACAAGGAAAAAGAAAAAGACACATTTATGGAAATTCCACAATCTGGTGATTTAGCAAGTATTTCCAAAGACAACTATGTTATATATAAACTTGATTTAGTATAAGAAGATATATCTTAATTTTAAAGGAGGATTCTAAAACTGGATTTTGAATATTAAGAGTATCTAATTATTCTTCTAAAGTTAATTTAGTCCCTGTCTAAATGACATCCTGTCTAAACCTTATCTACTGCTCCCTTCCTAGCATCCTTTGTTATTTGGATGTCTGCCTGCCTTCCTTACCTTCCTTCCCTCTTTCCTGCCACCCTCCCTCCCTCCCTTCCTTCTTCCCTTCTTTCTCATGTTAAACACAGTGTTTTATTCTGAAGATAAATTAGTAAGCAAAACAAAACACAGTTTCTGCCTTTTATAAAACTTACAGTCAAGCAGTGGAAATAATAATAATAATAACGATAATAATAATAAGTGCTGGTAGCAGCAGTTGTAGGAGAATTTACAAGCTGTGATGAGTGCTATAAAGGAAACATGATAGAAGAGAAAAGCTGCAAGGAATGGAAGGTACTTAGCAATTAAACAAAGATCCTCTAATGATTAGAATTGATTTGTTGGATAGAGAAACAGCAATACTGTATACAAGTACATGAAAAGGTGTTCAACATCATGAAACATCACTAGAATATTGCAGCCTGTCTCTGGGATTAAGATAATATATGCTGGGTTTAAATATCAAGAGATGTGAAGAGAAAGAGGGGAACAGAGAGCCCATTCAGTCAATATTTCAGTAAAAGTAAAACCAAAGGCAAGACAGAACCCAGCCTGTGTAGACACAGATAGGAGGAGACCAGAGTTAAGGCTTCACTCAAGGGAAGGGTGGGTGTTAACAGTGGATGTGGGAAGTTGGTATAGGATGCTAAGATATTTAACTACAAATTTGGTGTTTAATTTTTCAAAGAGTACCCATAAAATGATTTCTAAATAGTCACAGAGATTCAAAAAGGAACTTAAACAATTATACTCCAAAGTACGAAAACAAAGAACTCTTAATTGATTACATTACGACTTTATACATACTCTATAAGGGTGGTGCTGGGGGAGGGGGTAACTAGTCATCAAATGATGTTATTTTCTTTTGTTTGAAAGAGTTCACCTGGCTGCTCAAAAATCATATACACCAGATCCAGCGATCACTTGAATGCTGATGTAATTTGCAAGTCAACTGTAATCATAGGCTAATTTCTTTTCATTGGGTTCACTGATGTCCCTAGAAAATTCAAATGGAGACACAGGAATGTAAATGCTTTCTCAAGTGATAAAGTTCCTTTGAGAAACTGAAATGCCTAAGTGAAAATCATAATTTATTCAACTTCAGGTGGTTACTCCATGCTTTTCAAGCCATCACTTTCTGGTCAGAGCTCTAGAAAAACTGCTAAATGAATCCTCAACCTGGTGATTGTATTGGAGAACCAGTACTTTCTAAGGCTATTGAAAATGTAGTGACCCATCTACAGAAAACTTCATCAACACCATGTCTCCCCCAATGTTTCCATAGCCATTCTTTATTCTCATTTGAAGCACAGGAGAGTAAAAGATGAAGTATGAGAGGGATCCTGGTTTGTTACTTCCTTCAGTGTTTATTTTCAATCTCTGAGATATACTATAAAGTCTCAATTAACCTGCAAGGAAGAACCCCCCTCCAGAGTCACACGGTAATCAATGGCAAAGTTAATTGGAATTTAGCTCTTTTAACAATTTTGTCTCAGCAGTTCTGCAGCATTCAGAATGAAAGACGACTGTAATCAAAGCTTGGAGGATTTGAGACAGAGACAAAGAAAAGGAAGAGAATTTGTAAGCGACCTAAACCGAGTGGTTCCATCCTGAATTTCCTTTCCTACAAAGCCGCAGTTTCAGAGCTGGACATGTTTTGAGTAGAAAAGAAACAAGATCTGGTGGAGGTTAAAGGAAGTTGGTCTGGGCACAAATTTTGAGCACACCACGTATTAGCTGAGAAAACCTACACACAGTATTTAGTGCTCACATTTCTTCACAAATAAAATGGGAATAAGAATACAACCCAGCTTAGCACTGGGCCGGACATATAGGAAGCCCTCAATAAAAACCCACTATTTAAAGCCTCTGCCTTCGGCTCAGGTCATGATCCCAGGGTCCTGGGATCGAGCCCTGCATCACGCTCTTTGCTCAGCGGGGAGCCTGCTTCCTCTTCTCTCTCTGCCTGCCTCTCTGCCTACTTGGGATCTCTGTCTGTCAAATAAATAAAATCTTTAAAAAAAAAATTTTAAAAACCCCACTATTATCCATAGGAAGAGAGTCAAAGTATTCTTTTTCATATACTTTTCTACATTTTCGCAAAAAGTTCTGGAGCTAATAGCAAACCATAACTTCAGGCCAGAGGCAGAATAAGGCAAGATATATAACATAATTCTCCACATCTGTTTGGCTGTTTTCAGACATCCTGATGTGGGTATTACATTATCAATATATCTAAAAGGTGTGAGTCAGGCAAATCAGGCTATCACCTGTTTACTTGTTTATTTCCTACACTGCAAGTATTTTGACTAATGTTATCCTGACTCTTTGGGGTTTTTTAAGGCTTAAAGAGGTATAATTTACATAGAAAAATTGCACATATTGAATTTATATATTTTGGTCAGTTTAGACACAGGCAAACACCCATGATACCATCACCACAATCAAGGTACCAAAGATATTCATCACCTCCAGAATTTTTCTTATGTTCTTTTTTGTTTCCTTTTTTGTGTATGTATTAAAAGCACTTTAACATGAGATGTATCCTCTTAATATTTTAATGCTCAATACCGTATTTTAGTTTTCAATAACATATGGTTAACCATAAGCACTATGTTATACAGCAGATCTCTAGAATTTATTCCAAATTTTAATGATTCCCATTTACCAATTTGACCAGCATGCTGGGCTCCTACTCCTTATCTCAGCTGTTAAAAAAAAATTCAAGTGTTCAGTACAATGACAAGAAACTACTGAACAGGCCAACTCATAATTCTGAAAATGGTGTGAAACAGCCATTATCATGCCTCTATAAATTAAATGTTATTTTCTTTCTATAGTTGCACTCTAGCAATAAGCATATCAGCCATAGCTACTGGGGTCTGATTCATGATTTCAGTGGTGGTAGATAATTCTCAGTACAGGCATTTGAAATATGACAGTTCAGCACATGGAATTGAGAACAGTCTGAACCACGGTTTACAACCTTGGAATGAGGGAACTAGAGGTGTCATTGTTCCCTGGGACCATCTCAGTCATTCCTAGTGGGTCTTCTGTCTTTGTCAGGACTGATGTATCTGTCACACTTGGTGGAACAAATTATAGAATCTGAAATGATTCTAGAGCCACAGTACCACAAAAGAGTATTTTGTTCATAAAATGATGAGCTGGAAAGGAAGGATACCCATGAGGGAAACTTGGTTGCCTCCCATACTTCAGAAGCCAAATCAATGTGTGCAGGCCAAGAAGATAGCTCAGATCCTTCAGAAGTATATTATTAGATTTGTAGCCTAATGAAATACAGAGTCTACATGAGGGGACTGCCTTATGACTATTTAGTAAAATTATTCCACTAAATGATATATACCAGTGTTTCTCATGGGTTTACAAATTTGAAATTTTGATTTTAAAATCTTCTAGAAAAATATGTACACATATTCTGGGTGACTCAGCTCAGCTGAAACAGATAGATAGTGTTGTTTCCCTTGCTTTGTTTATAAGGACTGGCTTATTATCAAAGAATTATTTGAAGTGTGGAGAGCTGATGTGAATGAACATTATACATTCTCAAAGAAAGAACACCAAATGACAACCAATAGTATTGTATGAAGAAATGTTAAACACAAGTTAGAACAGAGAAAAGAGATGCATGAAGAGTCATTACATGATACACAGTGTGTAGGTTTTAACCTAGGGATATATCCTAAAATCACTGTTCAGTGACAAAACGCAGATGTAGAGCAAATATACAGTATAATCTCATTTCCATTTATAAAAGGAAAGAATACAGATGTATACAACTAAGCATATGTGAGACATATATATACTTATATAAAATATATATTCATACACAATGTGTATATTCATATTCATATACATGTTCATATGAGTACAGATAATATTGGTATGAATGGGTGATTCCTACCAACATTTAACAGCATTAGAGGAAGGTGAAGCAGAAACTTATTAGCTCTTTATACAAATTTGTATATTTTTAATTTGTTGTAATAACTATGTGTTACTTATCCAACTTAGAAATATAAGATCCTTAAAAAGTATGAATAAGAAGAATTTTATAAGAAATGGATCTTTTTAAACAAGCAGCTTGTCACATGAATTCATACTAACCCTTTTGGGTAGATATTTTAAATAGGTTAAAACATTCAGTAAAGTTTAACCTGCACACTAATGGCTTTACATTATAAAAATAGGCACTAAGTGGGAAACCAAACAAGAGCAGTCAAAAAAAGGAAAAGAGAAAGTGAATGTAGAGCTGCACTTGATATTCAGTTCCAGATTCAAAACTGATTAGTTAAGGGAAAAACTCAGTAAAATTAGATATGTTGTTTTAGTAAATCCAATGATAACATGAGTTTTTAAAAAATTCTGACAAAGTTTGAGATGGTTGTTTCAGTAGTGAGTCTCTACTAACTATGCAGCATTCAACATTCAATTAGGCCTATTCAATTTTGATCTTTCAACCAGGTAAATGCCCAACCTGTGTAGACACAGCATGTTATACCTCTCCATTTAACTTGTGTGTGGGATTTTCTAGTCAAATTATGCTTTAATTGTATCTAATATAATTCACACACACAGTTACTTATCTCTCTCCTTGACAAAATCCAAATGTGACTTCATTATAATTTTTTTCATTGAGTTTAACAAAGACATCATCTATCCTTTGGAATGACAAACACCCGGGAGTTTTATGTTCCCTCAGCTGCTGCATGGTCAATAAATTGGACCTCCGAGGGCCACCTGGGTGTCTCAGTCCTTTGGTTAAGTGGCTGACTATTGATTTCAGTTCAGGTCATGATCTCAGGTTTAGTCCCACCCTCAGTAGGGAGTCTGCTGGAGATTCTCTCCCTCTCCTTCTGCCCCTCTGCCCACTTGCACACACTCTCTTTCTAAAATAAACATAGAAGTAATGTCCATAATAGCCAACCTGTGGAAATAACTGAGATGCCATTCAACAGATAAGTGGATAAAGAAGATGTGGTCTGTATATACAATGCAATGTTACTCAGCCAAAAAAAGTTGGGATGAATACCTACCTTTTTTATCAACATGGATGTGACTGGAGGAGATTATGTTGAGTAAAATAAGTCAAGGAGAAAAAGTCAATTATCATATGGATTCACTTACTTGTGGAACATAAGGAATAATGTGGAGGACATTAGGAGAAGGAAAGGAAAAGTAAAGGGGGGAAATTGGAGGGGGAGATGAACCATGACAGACTATGAACTCTGAGAAACAAATTGAGTGCTTTAGAGGGGAGGGGAGGTGGGGAGATGGGTGAGCCTGGTGACGGGTATTAAGGAGGGCATGTATTGCATGGAGCACTGGGTGTTATACATAAACAATGAATCTTGGAACACTACATCAAAAACTAATGATGTATTGTATGGTGACTAACATAACACAATAAAAATTTTAAAAATAAATAAATATTTAAAAAATAAACAAATAAACATATAAACCAGACCTGTGAAGTTCTGTTGGAAGGTAGAGTTGAGCTCCTTCTACAGTGAACTTGTTGCCAAGACTTTAGGCCCAGTCGCTGAGACAAACTGAAAATGTTATCTATGCTTTAGGTAATAAAACATGCTAAAGATAAGATTGGGGTCTTAATTATTTCTATGTCATTTATTCCCTTCCTCTAAAAAGTCTAGACTCTCAAAGCAGAAACTCGGGATTTCAAGGTTGAAATGGTGCAACCACAAATTATTACTACTCTCGTATTTTCCTGATGTTCATGAATATTTGATTACTGACAGCTAGTTTGGGATATATTTTGATGTACTTTCTTACTTAAAGTCCACTCAATAAGTATACAAAGATTTTGGCTATTAAATTGAAAGAAATATGACCTGGAAGTTAAAATGTTTGATATTAAGACTTACTAAATACCAAGTTGGTAAAATTTTACAAACCGTAGTATTTAAATGCTTTTCATATGAAGGATATTTCTGACTGGGTGATAAAGAAATTAAATTACTTAAGTTTACATTCTAAATTTATGAGTGGTTTGGCCTAAATCAAGATATAAATAGAAATAATTATGGAAATTTCATAAAGAATTTGAAACCAGCTACAAGTAGTTCAAAATGTGAAATAGATTTTAAGAGTTTTGGTCCACCAAATTTATCACTATTAACAAATGAATCAGGGAGCCTGGGTGGCCCAATTGTTAAGCATCTGCCTTTGGCTCAGGTCATGATCCCAGGACCCTGGGATCGAGTCCCACATTGGGCTCCCTGCTCTGCTGGCAAGCCTGCTTCTCCCTCTCCCACTCACCCTGCTTGGGCTCCCTCTCTCGCTGTCTCTCTCTCTATCAAATAAATAAATAAAATCTTTTTAACAAAAACAACAAATGAATCATCTAACACTTTTATGTGTAGGAGATAAACATATACCTTTATATCAGAATGACATCAGTTCATTGTTTGATGTAAAGTATGAATTATTTTTAAGTTATAGAAACGCTGAGATTAGAAAAAGCCAATTTATTTAGTTCTTAAAGACTAAGCATAAAATACATTTTTAGATAAGTTATGTATACATTTGCTACATCTTAAGATGTATTATAGAAAAATATGTGTGCATATGTGAAGTCATTCCTTTCCTTATCCACCTGACTATCATTTCTCTCTTCTCTGAGTATAAAGTGCACACAACACCCGGATTCTTACATGCCATAAGATTCTGGGTTTTCTAGATTCAGAATACTACTAAAAAATCTCCAAATAATTCTACATTGTTAGGTCATTAATTCTGGTCATAAAATATTTACATCATTTATATAACTGAAGGCTTTGTAAGCATTAAACCAGTAAATCAGGTAAGCATAGGCCATCAAGTCTTGCCCTTCTTCCATTTCACCTGGTATCTTAAAGGATTTTGCTTATATTGTTATTCTTCAAATAAACTTCTTCAGACTGTCTCAAATTCCCTTATGATTGTGTGTATATGTCTGTCTGTGTCTGTGTATGCGTGTGTGTGTGTGTGTGTGTGTGTGTGCCTGGTGTGCTAAAGAGGAAGAGTCAACATTAGGGAACTATGAGTTTTCTACTAAATTCTCCCACAGTTCAGTCAACCTGTTCATAAAATGTCACTTAGGCATTCATCTTCTTTTTCAGGCTAAAGGGGGAAAAGCTTATGCTTTTTATTTGCTACTTGTAGATAATTACAATTTTATTATTCACACTAGCATGCTATTGATGCTTTGGTTGATCCTTTAAACATCTGGCTTACTGCTTAAAATGCAGAGAGTGCACGATGTTAACCCATGCTGATAATCAGAGGACCTTCAATTAAGTACCTACAAAGCAACTGATGATAAACGAGAGAAAAGATGGTACAAGTTTGCCAAAGAATTCTTTCATAGTCTGGTTCTCAAAAGCAATTAGAATCACTTCTTTTGGCCTTGGAATTAATGAATTTTCATTAAAATTTAAATTTCAAATGATTCCAAAGATATCAAACTTGAGAAGTTGAGCTGATTGTCTACATAATAAATCACACCACAGGAACATGTCAAAAAGACTAATGCAAGTTCTTTGCGATCCAAAGTTGTGTTTCTCCTTGTCAGTGCTATGTGAACACATATAATTGCTTTCTTTTTCTTGAAGAAGATATGGCCCAAGACACAGTGTTATTAGTCTCTCGATTTTTCTCTGTTTAGAATTCGTCAAGTTATAATTCTAAGGCTGTGACTGAAACTAATAATAGCCTATAAGAAGGTTTGTTTGAATAATATATGATATAAATTTGAAAAAAGAAAGTAACACTAAACAATTGTGTGCATGTGTGCTTGTGTGTGTGCACGCATGCATGTGTGTGTGTGTATAAAGCAAATATTATGGAATATCTAAAAGTATGAGAATTCTAAGAACTAAAATTCCTTGGGCATAGAAATCAACATAGTTGTTTTTAAAATGGTAACAAAGTTGAGCAATAAAGTAAGTGGAAATAATACTCATATAAAAATGCTGAATATTTTAGCCTTGAATTAAAACAGTGAAACAGAATACATGACAAATTCTAAGCTGTTTTTTGTTTGTAGTCTTCTAATGATCCTCACAAAAATTATTTTCTATAACAATTGTCATGGTATCTTTTTCTTTCCATAACAGAGTGAATCTTCTTTGTTTAAAAAAACAAAAATCTACAGACCCTAAATAAAAACTCTCCCAAATATGGCATATACATATCAAGCATCCATGAAGGAATATCTTTAATTCACACTTTAATATTTTTCTTGCTAAGTTCTCTTCATATCAGTGGTTTGAAACAGACTCATAGAAATATCATCAATGGTTTATTTTCTTTGTTCATTACCTGTTTCATGTGTTGATATTTTATACAGGATTTGGACCCAAGGCAATAGCACTGTATAAACTTTCTCCCCAAAATCCATCTTTTCCAAACCACCTTCAATAGAACTTCCATCATGGGGGCACTAGCTTATAAATAAATACATAACAATAACTAAAAATATAGAATTGTGGCTTCAAATATATTCAGGGACTGGAAGGAGGATCACATGTCTAGAGCTGGCGGTCAAACTCTTCTAATGGCTGCATTATTTGCTCCACACAATATTTAAGTATTTCTATACCTGGACAGCTTAGTTCCCATTGCTTAGGTCTGTATGACTTTAAGCTTTTCTGTTACTTGCTTTGCTCATGTACATATTGCCGGTGGCAATACCTGCATTACATGCCGATACACCGACACTTTACTGTTATACTGATACAGCTTAACTATCTCATGTCATCCATACTTGCATATCTGAGATCTGGAGCTCAGCTGCAGAAATATCGTAACTTCTGTAGCTGTGAGCAGGCTATTTTATCTTCCGCTTCCTTTGTACATATCACTAAGAGTCGCCCATATATCTGGGTGCATAATGGACACCCAATAGTCATAAATGATAACAAAGAATGAATAATTAAGCTGATGACATGGTAACAGAAATTACATTTGTGTACATCTTTTTTTGATCTATAATATAGATAATGCTACATCTTTTTTTGATCTATAATATAGCCATACAAATGGTGGATGATACGGTTGGTGGATGGTTAGCAACATAATCTTAAGACAGCTCAAGCTTAAAAACAAAAATGGATGAGAGAAGGAAATTTCCTGAATTGAGACAAGTTGTCTGTGGTAGAAAATGGAACATGCAGTTTTAAAATAAGTTATGTTTCATATTTAATAAGATAATTAAATACAACCCATAGGTGAGGATAATTTTTTAGTGTCCAAAACTTATATATATCAGCATTATCATGCTTTTCTCACTGAAAAAAATGTAGAAACAACAGATGAAAAGCTTTAGACAGATGAAGATTTCAGCAGGAATGTTTTCATCTTTATGAAATATTATCAGAATATATAATTATTAGTTCAATAAATACAGAAGTCACTTAAACAAATTTTTTAATTCAGGTCACAAAAATGAAAAAGAATTCATATTGTGATACAACAGGATATGATGTCTGCCATGACGTGTAACAAACAGAACTCTTCTCACTCACTGAATTTTTATTTTTGCCTGAGTTACGTTTATACATTTAGTAAATGTTAAGTATTCACATGCCATCTTGATAAGATTCTAAGCCCATTCAATGCCCTAATGAAAGAGAAGTTTTGAAGGGGCGGGGGTGTGGGAGGTTGGGGGAATCCAGGTGGTGGGTATTGGAGAGGGCACGGATTGCATGGAGCACTGGGTGTGGTGCAAAAACAATGAATACTCTTATGCTGAAAATAAATTAAAAAAAAGAGATTTGAAAAATTTACTAAATCTTTTTTTTTATAAATTTTATTTTTTTAAACATATAATATATTTTTATCCCCAGGGGTACAAGTCTGTGAATCTCCAGGTTTACACACTTCACAGCACTCACCATAGCACATACCCTCCCCAATGTCCATAAACCCAACCCCCTCTCCCAACACCCCTCCCCCAGCAACCCTCAGTTTGATTTGTGAGATTAAGAGTCACTTATGGTTTGTCTCCCTCCCAATCCCATCTTGTTTCATTTACTCTTCTCCTACCCCCTTAACTCCCCATGCTGCATCTCCTCTCCCTCATATCAGGGAGATCATATGATAATTGTCTTTCTCCGATTGATTTACTTCGCTAAGCATGATACCCTCTAGTTCCATCCACGTTGTCGCAAATGGCAAGATTTTATTTCTTTTGATGGCTGCATAGTATTCCATTGTGTATATATACCACATCTTCTTTATCCATTCATCTGTTGATGGACATCTAGGTTCTTTCCATACTTTGGCTATTGTAGACACTGCTGCTATAAACATTCGGGGGCATGTGCCCCTTCGGATCACTATGTTTGTATCTTTAGGGTAAATACCCAGTAGTGCAATTGCTGGGTCATAGGGTAGTTCGATTTTCAACATTTTGAGGAACCTCCATGCTGTTTTCCAGAGTGGTTGCACCAGCTTGCATTCCCACCAACAGTTTAGGAGGGTTCCTCTTTCTCTGCATCCTCGCCAGCATCTGTCATTTCCGGACTTGTTAATTTTAGCCATTCTGACTGGTGTGAGGTGGTAGCTCATTGTGGTTTTGATTTGTATTTCCCTGATGCCGAGTGATATGGAGTACTTTTTCATGTGTCTGTTGGCCATCTGGATGTCTTCTTTGCAGAAATGTCTGTTCATGTCTTCTGCCCATTTCTTGATTGGATTATTTGTTCTTTGGGTGTTGAGTTTGCTAAGTTCTTTATAGATTCTGGACACTAGCCCTTTATCTAATATGTCGTTTGCAAATATCTTCTCCCATTCTGTCAGTTGTCTTTTGGTTTTGTTAACTGTTTCCTTTGCTGTGCAAAAGCTTTTGATCTTGATAAAATCCCAATAGTTCATTTTTGCCCTTACTTCCCTTGCCTTTGGTGATGTTCCTAGGAAGATGTTGCTGCAGCTGAGGTTCAAGAGGTTGCTGTCTGTGTTCTCCTGAAGGATTTTGATGGATTCCTTTCTCACATTGAGGTCCTTCATCCATTTTGAGTCTATTTTCGTGTGTGGTGTAAGGAAATGATCCAATTTCATTTTTCTGCATGTGGCTGTCCAATTTTCCCAACACCATTTATTGAAGAGGCTGTCTTTTTTCCATTGGACATTCTTTCCTGCTTAGTCGGAGATTAGTTGACCATACAGTTGAGGGTCTATCTCTGGGTTCTCTATTCTGTTCCATTGATCTATGTGTCTGTTTTTGTGCCAGTACCATGCTGTCTTGATGATGACAGCTTTGTAATAGAGCTTGAAGTCCGGTATTGTGATGCCACCAACATTGGCTTTCTTTTTCAATATTCCTTTGGCTATTTGAGGTCTTTTCTGGTTCCATATAAATTTTAGGATTATTTGTTCCATTTCTTTGAAAAAAATGGGTGGTACTTTGATAGGAATTGCATTAAAGGTGTAGATTGGTTTAGGTAGCATAGACATTTTCACAATATTTATTCTTCCAATCCAGGAGCATGGAACATTTTTCCATTTCTTTGTGTCTTCCTCAATTTCTTTCATGAGTACTTTATAGTTTTCTGAGTATAGATTCTTAGCCTCTTTGGTTAGGTTTATTCCTAGGTATCTTATAGTTTTGGGTGCAATTGTAAATGGGATTGACTCCTTCATTTCTCTTTCTTCTGTCTTGTTGTTGGTGTAGAGAAATGCAACTGATTTCTGTGCATTGATTTTATATCCTGACACTTTACTGAATTCCTGTACAAGTTCTAGCAGTTTTGGAGTGGAGTCTTTTGGGTTTTCCACATATAGTATCATATCATCCGCGAAGAGTGATAGTTTGACTTCTTCTTTGCCGATTTGGATGCCTTTAATTTCCTTTTGTTGTCTGATTGCTGAGGCTAGGACTTCTAGTACTATGTTGAATAGCAGTGGTGATAATGGACATCCCTGGTGCATTCCTGACCTTAGTGGAAAAGCTTTCAGTTTTTCTCCATTGAGAATGATATTTGTGGTGGGTTTTTCATAGATGGCTTTGATAATATTGAGGTATGTGCCCTCTATCCCTACACTTTGAAGAGTTTTGATCAGGAAGGGATGCTGTACTTTGTCAAATGCTTTTTCAGCATCTATGGAGAGTATCATACGGTTCCTGTTCTTTTTTTTTATTAATGTGTTTTATCACATTGATTGATTTGCAGATGTTGAACCAACCTTGCAGCCCTGGAATAAATCCCACTTGGTCGTGGTGAATAATCCTTTTAATGTACTGTTGAATCCTATTGGCTAGTATTTTGGTGAGAATTTTTCCATCTGTGTTCATCAAGGATATTGGTCTGTAGTTCTCTTTTTTGATGGGATCCTTGTCTGGTTTTGGGATCAAGGTGATGCTGGCCTCATAAAATGAGTTTGGAAGTTTTCCTTCCATTTCTATTTTTTGGAACAGTTTCAGGAGAATAGGAATTAGTTCTTCTTTAAACGTTTGGTAGAATTCCCCCGGGAAGCCATCTGGCCCTGGGCTTTTGTTTGTTTGGAGATTTTTGATGACTGTTTCAATCTCCTTACTGGTTATGGGTCTGTTCAGGCTTTCTATTTCTTCCTGGTTCAGTTGTGGTAGTTTATATGTCTCTAGGAATGCATCCATTTCTTCCAGATTGTCAAATTTGTTGGCGTAGAGTTGCTCATAGTATGTTCTTATAATTGTCTGTATTTCTTTGGTGTTAGTTGTGATCTCTCCTCTTTCATTCATGATTTTATTTATTTGGGTCCTTTCTCTTTTCTTTTTGTTAAGTCTGGCCAGGGGGTTATCAATCTTATTAATTCTTTCAAAGAACCAGCTCCTAGTTTTGTTGATTTGTTCTATTGTTTTTTTGGTTTCTATTTCATTGATTTCTGCTCTGATCTTTAGGATTTCTCTTCTCCTGCTGGGTTTAGGGTTTCTTTCTTGATCTTTCTCCAGCTCCTTTAGGTGTAGGGTTAGGTTGTGTACCTGAGACCTTTCTTGTTTCTTGAGAAAGGCTTGCACCGCTATATATTTTCCTCTCAGGACTGCCTTTGTTGTGTCCCACAGATTTTGAACCGTTGTGTTTTCATTATCATTTGTTTCCATGAATTTTTTCAATTTTTCTTTAATTTACTGGTTGACCCCTTCATTCTTTAGAAGGATGCTGTTTAGTCTCCATGTATTTGGGTTCTTTCCAAATTTCCTCTTGTGATTGAGTTCTAGCTTCAGAGCATTGTGGTCTGAAAATATGCAGGGAATGATCCCAATCGTTTGATACCGGTTGAGACCTGATTTAGGACCGAGGATGTGATCTATTCTGGAGAATGTTCCATGTGCACTAGAGAAGAATGTGTATTCTGTTGCTTTGGGATGAAATGTTTTGAATATATCTGCGATGTCCATCTGGTCCAGTATGTCATTTAAGGCCTTGATTTCCTTGTTGATCTTTTGCTTGGATGATCTGTCCATTTCAGTGAGGGGAGTGTTAAAGTCCCCTACTATTATTGTATTATTGCTGATGTGTTTCCTTGATTTTGTTATTAATTGGTTTATATAGTTGGCTGCTCCCACGTTAGGGGCATAGATATTTAAAATTGTTAGATCTTCTTGTTGGACAGATCCTTTGAGTATGATATAGTGTCCTTCCTCATCTCTTATTATAGTCTTTGGCTTAAAATTGAATTGATCTGATATAAGAATTGCCACTCCTGCTTTCTTCTGATGTCCATTAGCATGGTAAATTCTTTTCCACCCCCTTACTTTAAATCTGGAGGTGTCTTCGGGTTTAAAATGAGTTTCTTGTAGGCAACATATAGATGCGTTTTGTTTTTTTATCCATTCTGATACCCTGTGTCTTTTGATTGGGGCATTTATCCCATTAACATTCAGGGTAAGTATTGAGAGATATGAATTTAGTGCCATTTTATTGCCTGTAAAGTGACTATTATTGTATATTGTCTCTGTTCCTTTCTGATCTACTACTTTTAGGGTCTCTCTTTGCTTAGAGGACCCCTTTCAATATTTCCTGTAGAGCTGGTTTGGTGTTTGCAAATTCTTTCAGTTTTTGCTTGTCCTGGAAGCTTTTTATCTCTCCTTCTATTTTCAATGATAGCCTAGCTGGATATAGTATTCTTGGCTGCATGTTTTTCTCGTTTAGTGCTCTGAATATATCATGCCAGCTCTTTCTGGCCTGCCAGATCTCTGTGGATAAGTCTGCTGCCAATCTAATATGTTTACCATTGTATGTTACAGACTTCTTTTCCCGGGCTGCTTTCAGGATTTTCTCTTTGTCACTAAGACTTGTAAATTTTACTATTAGGTGACGGGGTGTGGACCTATTCTTATTGATTTTGAGGGGGGGGTTCTCTGAACTTCCTGGATTTTGATGCCTGTTCCATTTGCCATATTGGGGAAATTCTCTCCAATAATTCTCTCCAATATACCTTCTGCTCCCCTCTCTCTTTCTTCTTTTTCTGGAATCCCAATTATTCTAATGTTCTTTTGTCTTATGGTGTCACTTATCTCTCGAATTTCCCCTCATGGTCCAGTAGCTGTTTGTCCCTCTTTTGCTCAGCTTCTTTATTCTCTGTCATTTGGTCTTCTATATCGTTAATTCTTTCTTCTGCCTCATTTATCCTAGCAGTGAGAGACTCCATTTTTGATTGCACCTCATTAATAGCTTTTTTAATTTCAACTTGATTAGATTTTAGTTCTTTTATTTCTCCAGAAAAGGCTTTTATATCTCCCGAGAGGGTTTCTCTAATATCTTCCATGCCTTTTTCGAGCCCGGCTAGAACCTTGAGAATTGTCATTCTGAACTCTAGATCTGACATATTACCAATGTCTGTATTGATTAGGTCCCTAGCCTTTGGTACTGCCTCTTGTTCTTTTTTTTTTTTTTGTGGTGAATTTTTCCACCTTGTCATTTTGTCCAGATAAGAGTATATGAAGGAGCAAGTAAAATACTAAAAGTGTGGCAGCAACCCCAGGAAAATATGCTTTAGCCAAATTAGAAGAGATCCCAAATCGTGAGGGGGGAGAAAGGGGATAAAAAGAGGTTCAGAAAGAAAAAAAAAATGAAACAATTAAAAGAAGAAAATGAATAAAGAAAAAATATAAAAAGGAAAAAATATATATATATTAGATAAACTAGTTGAAAAACGTTAGAAAAGAAAAGGGTAAAAGTTAAAAAAATTTAGCAGAAGAAGAGAAAAAAAATTGAAAAAGAAAAAAAAAATTAAATTAACTGCAAGGCTAAAGAATCATGGGGAGAAAGCCATGAGCTCCGTGCTTTGCTTTCTCCTCCTCCGGAATTCTGCTGCTCTCCTTGGTATTGAAACTGCACTCCTTGGTAGGTGAACTTGGTCCTCGCTGGATTTCTTGTTGATCTCCTGGGGGAGGGGCCTGTTGTAGTGATTCTCAAGTGTCTTTGCCCCAGGCGGAGTTGCACCGCCCTTACCAGGGGCCGGGCTTAGTAATCTGCTCAGGTTTGCTTTCGGGAGCTTTTGTTCCTTGAGCGCTTTCCGTAGAGTCCCGAGGACAGCAATGAAGATGGCAGCCTCCCAGTCTCCGGCCCGGAGGAGCCAAGAGCTCGGGGCCACACTCCTCAGTGCGCCCTCAGAGAACAGTGCCCAATTACTCCCGTCACCCTGGCCTCAGGCTCTGCGACACTCAGACACCCCCGATCCTTCTGTGACCCTGCGGGACCTGAGGCCACGCTGACCCCGCGTGGGCTTCAACCCAGGTAAGCCTCTGGAGCGATGTCCCTCAGCAGAATAGACTTTTAAAAGTCCTGATTTTGTGCTCTGTTGATCGCCGCTTGCCGGGAGCCGGCCCCTCCCCCCGCGGTCTATCTTCCCATCGCTTTGGATTCACTTCTCCGCCAGTCCTACCTTTCAGAAAGTGGTTGATTTTCTGTTTCTAGAATTGCTGTTCTTCTTCTCTTCGATCTCCTGTTGGATTTGTAGGTGTTTGCAATCTTTAGATAAGCTATCTAGGTGATCTCCCACTACCTGAAGTAGTCTCAGCCTGCTACTTCTCTGCCATCTTGACTCCAAAAATTTACTAAATCTTAAATTGAAAACTTTCTACTGAATTCTATGATTAGCAGGGTAACCACAGCATAAACTTGAAAAGCTAGGCTAAACTCCTTATCTAAATGAAAAGGAACCATTAGCTTAAATATTATTTGACAGTAGCCATCATAATATGCAAGTAAATTAGATGAGACTGGGTGGGATAGTGTTGAGAGTCACAATTTTATAAACCACAAGTAGGGATACATTGACCTGACAATCAGACAGAGTATTTACAATCGGTACTTCCTGAGAGATTTCAGTCATTTGGCCTCTCCATTACAGAGGAAGGGTCCAATCCTTACCATGAAATAAATGGGACAGAGTATCTGCAATGTTACAAGTTTGGTGGCTGTTATTGTGCTTTGTGGTGACATACGATCTAAGTACCTAAAATCATGACTGCCCTTATAATTTGAAATTGAATTTACTTCATTTTGATATGATGGATTTTTTTTAAGTTAATGATCATTTTATATTTGAAGGCCTTTTTCTCACATACTTGGTACTGGTAGAGTTGAGCATTGAATGGATACAAAAACAAAAAACATATTCTAATAGCAATATAGTTGTGGGCAACATCCTTTCTAAAAGCATCAGAGAAAGTTCTACAATTCTTCACCAAAGTTTTATCTATGGTATACATGGGTTTTGAATAATTTTCTCTGTATTTTTGTGTCTCCTCTTTTCATTTGAAACAGTAAAAATGGTAAAAACAATTTCAATGAAGCATTTTAAGTAGCAGTGTGGTGCATTAATGACTGCATACAATTCCACTCATTTAATTTTTTTCATCAAATTGCCTCCAAATCCTACAGACCATCTGTCAAAATGCGGTTGACTTGTAAGTGTACATTTTGCCTGTATTCAAGGGAGCTATGAATTTTTTACTCCAACTTAAATTTAGGACCTCTAAGCACTATTCCTTTGAATTTGACATCTGATGGTATGTCTTTAATAAGCAAAAACACATTAATTACCTGGATTTCATATATTAAACGATCAGAAAAATGTTGCTACATTTTCACCCTTAATTGCTAAGGAGGGCAATATGCCAAGCTGGGAAAAAAATATGTAAGTGTACTAAACAAGAGCTATTTGTTCAGTGTATCAGTCACCAGGAGGATAGTAGGTAACCACAGGGGGTACAGACACAGAAGGAAAAAGGGAAACTAGATATCAGACCCAAAGACAAACCTAGGACTGGCAATCTGATGGGTATGATCTGGAACAGAATTTGTTTTATGAATGCAATTGTAATTATCTAGGTCAATACTGGCTGTCTAGGAACCAGTCTGACCCCTAAACCACAGAATTATGTGAGCCATGTAATTTATCGGAGGATTTTTGAAGTGGGGTCAACAAGTTAGTATATCATACAGGCATCTTGGACCCACAAAACCAAATAGATTTTGGGTATCAAAATTAATATTGTAGCCTCTAAAGGAGCTCTTAGTAGAAATGGCAAATTCTAAGCTACATACAGGATTTCTTAAGCATGTATCCCTAAGCTGGTAAAGACTTGGGCTGCCTAGAGCTCATTAAGATAACAAATAAATGGGTGCAGTCTAAAAAGTAAATCTCTGTTATTTATATCATGCTTCCCAAAAATATTGCTTGCTAGGAAGAAGAATAAAACTTAACCTTGAAGGCTATAAAAATACTGTATGAGAAAACAAATATATGACCTAATCTTTTTATTTTCTATCTTTAATTTTTCTTCAGTGATAAGTATGGAGAGAAATATTTAAAGTTAGAAAAGTAATCCAAAACTTGTTAGGGGTTGCTCTGAAATTGATTTCTCCATCCTCTTGGCATTTACTAGCATTATTTAAATTTCACAGCACAATCTGAAAACTCTATGAGATAAATCACATTGTAAATGAATTATATGACCATGGGCTTGCCCATTATTTGTGCACGTGGCTCTATCTGCCTTGCTTGCTATATTAAATATAGTTTACGGACAACTTGGCATTATATTTTCCCTCCACTTAATTTTTATAAATTACTCTGCATCTTGAAAGGTTGAGTCCTGATATATGTGACAAATGTAATTTTAAAAACGCTTTACCCTCCAATGACATATTTTTCTTATTTTAAATTCAATTGGTTCACATATTTCCAAAATACTTTAAAATTCTGCTCTTCTACTTGAGACTTTAAAATTGGTATTCTATACAGCAGTATTTCACATAGATTAATTTCGCCTTTAGGAGGAAATGATATAGTGAATAAGATTTTTTTTACTCCTTAATGATGCCTTCTATCTAGAAATTTTTTTTTTTTTGAGAGAGAGAGAGAGAGAGAGCGCAAGAGAGAGAGCAAGGGTCATGTACACATGCACACATGAGCAGGGTGTGGGGAGGGGAGGGGAGGGGCAGATGATGCGGAAGAGAGAATCTTAAGCAGGCTCCATGTGGAGTCTGACGCTGGGCTCTATCTTATCCCCCTGAGATCATGACCTGAGCCCAAGCACTGGATGCTTAACCAACTGAGCCACCAAGGTGCCCCAGAAAAGAATACCTTTTAGAAAAGAATTTCCAGAATCTAGAGATTCACAGTGATTTTGACAAATAATTTCCTTGACTGTTATTTCAAGTAATGTTCTAAGGAATTCTGAATTTCCTACCCATTTTTTTAAGTTAGTGCTTCAAATATATCTTAATCACTGTAAAATAACCTGGGATGTGGTCACTTATTATCATGATACCTGATAATTAGTGCTCAAGACAGGCTATCCTCTGATAAAGTTTCCCTGGGCATTTGATACCCTAGTGATTTGCTTATTAGAAATGTAAGAGCAGTTGGCCTTTTTTTTGAAAATTGTATAATTGTATGTAGCTTGCAGAAAGAATCTCTCCAGAGTTAAACTTCTGTTCATAGTTATACCCTTTCCTTTAACATGTGGATTTATTGTCTTATAATTTTGTCATTTCCTACTTTTTAGTATTTTATATTCTTGTTAATTTTTTTAGTGTTTCATAGTTTACAAAGTACCAACATGACAGCTATTAAAGTTGGCAGGATTGTTATAATTGATGTTGATTGCCAAAAAATGGTTCAGAATCAGCCTGAGATTAACCAACAAATAAACGACATGATAAAAACTAAATTCAATGGTTATGACGGTATACGATTACAAGGCCAGTCTACTAAATGTATATATTATAAAGGTGTACTCATGACTTCACTTAGCATTTCTTAAACAAGGATTTGAGACAGATAGGAATTTTTTAAGGAAAGATTAAAAAAAATAACCATCTTAGCTCCCTTGTCCAGTACTCTTGACTCTGAGATGTAGATCGTTTTCTTTTTTTTTTTTTTTAAGATTTTATTTATTTATCTGAAAGAGAGAGAGAGATATCATAGGTAGGCAGACAGGCAGGCAGAGAGAGAGAGGGAAGCAGGCTCCCTGCTGAGCAGAGAGCCTGATGCAGGGCTCAATCCTAGGACCCTGAGATCATGACCTGGGCTGAAGGCAGAGGCTTAACCCACTGAGCCACACAGGCGCCCCATTTTCTTTCTTAATTGGCAAAACACTGCAGACTTTTTCAGCTCCTCATAGAGGCATTAATTCTTTCAGTTCACTAGGACATCACATGGCAAATTATCATGTGTGAGCAATAAGTCACAGAGTTGGGAGATACCCTGAGAAATTCTCCAGGTTTATTCTTTTGCCTTCTGGTAAATTAGAAACTTACTACATTCAATAACAAGTGTATGGATATTTTTATATTATAAACATTATGAGTACAAAATAAAAAATGAACATTAGTATTTCACAGCCCCATATTTTTGAAAGTTTGCCTAAGCATATATGGTATTTATTTATATTTCAAATTGTGGCTAAAATTCCTGGAGAACTACAAAGGAAACTCAACTTTTCCATTTATAAACAGATCTGATTAGTTGTTCTTACTCAAAATTGTTTAAAATTCTCAAATAATGATAATCAAAAGTGTTAAAAATATACAACAAAGATATTTTATTTTGTAACTTATAGGATAATAGAATGGAATTAGTTGTGAACATTTATGCTGAGATGACAAACTAGTATTATATTGAGTTGGTACATACACAAAATTCTGAGACATATTTTCATATCTCCAAAGAAAGAGTATAACATTAACTAAAAATTTAAAAAGACAAAATAAAATCCATTTCAACTCTAAATTGGCATAATTATTTTTTTAATTTTTTTTTTTTTTTTTTGAGATGGAGAGCAGTGAGTAGAAGGAGAGGGAGAGAGAAAATCTCAGCGGGCTCTATGCTGGGTATGGAGCTCGATGCCGGGCTTGATCCCACGAAGCTGAGATCATGACCTGAGCTGATGCTTAACCAATTGAGCCACTTAGGTGCCCAGGCATAATTATTATCTTATCCTATAATACAAAGTTACTAAATATGAGAATATTTTTATAACAATTTTTAGCACTTACATAAAATAATAGCTCATATTCCATAAAGAAAGACAAACGACATTTTAAGGTAAAAGCCCATATAGTAACTGTTTTTCTCCAAATAAGGGAATAAATAAGCACATAAAAATTCTCAAAATTTACTTATTTATAAATCAAGAAAATGTTATTTAACCCATTTTCTAAAAACAGCCATTTAAAGAGCTGTAGCTCTGAACAGTCATAATAGTGCAATGTCATTTTATAATGCTGTTTATCTGTTCATATACACATCCTGCCTCCCTGATGCAACTTTAGGACCAATGAAAAGCAGGTCTAAGTGCTCTGCATTCCCCAGCATCTAGTAGATTGGAACAACATATAATACATTTTTTAAAAGTGTGGGCTAATGAAGACATTGCATTCACTACCTAAGGGATGAATAAAAAGGAATATTGCAGGGTGCCTGGGTGGTTCAGTCAGTTAAGCATCCAACTCGTGATTTAGGGCCATGTCATGATCTTATGGGTCATGAGATCAAGCCACGTGTCCAGTTCTGTACTCAGTGGGGAGTCTGCCTGGAATTCTCTTCCTCTCCCTCTCCCTCTGCCCCTTCCCCATGCTCTCTTGCTCTCTTTCTCTCTCAAAGAAATAAAATCTTTTAAAAAAAGAATATCAGTGGATATTTTATAAAGAGAATGATTATTTGCTTCAAGACACAGAGTCAGAAAACAACAGCATGTGCGGCAGCTCCCACCTGCCACCTCTGTTTATATGGTACACAAGCTAAGAAGGGCTTTAATGTTGTAAATGGTTGGGGGAGGGGGAATGAAAAGAACAATAATACCTTATGGCATGTGAAAATTATATGAAATTCAAATGTCATACACCATAAATAAGGTTTGATGGAAACAAAACTCATGAATAGTCTGTGATTACTTTCACACTACAACAGCACATCTGCATAGTTGCAGCAGAGACTGGATAACCTACAAAGTTGAAATATTTACTATCTGGTCCTTTATAGGAAATTTCTGTTGACTCTTGCTTTAGGAGAAAACATATACAAGAAGGCAATAAAAAAAAGACAATAGATTCTGGTTGGACCCCAAGAGTTCAATTATGGAAAGCAAAGGGAAAAAAAATCTGAAGAAGGAAGGAGAGCTAAGGGGAAAGGCCTTGGAAATTTAGTCAGAGGATTCCTTTCTATAACCTCATGTATCCACGAAATCATGGGAAAGGGACATTTTTGCCCTCAGAGGACTTTTGACCAAACTGTAGAGGGGAAAAGCAATGAAGAGAGGGAGGAGACCAGGGGAATAAAACTGCTCAGAGAAAGCTCTAATAGTGGAAATGTAGTTGGAGAAGAGAAGTTAATGTCACTTCATTTTTTCTTCCGTATTTCTTTTAAACTCTAAGCATGAGTAAGTTTTAATGGTAAGTCAACAGTTACTTTCTCTCATTCTTAAAAAAAAAGACAAAAAGAGACTACCTATAAAGTTAAACATGAACTTTAAGAATAACTCTTCCATGTGTGAAAACCTGGAGATTCACAGACCTGTACCCCTGGGGCTAATAAAACATTATATGTTTATTAAAAAATTTTAAAAAAAGAATAACTTTTCTATTTATGGAATTTTTCAAAGGAAGAAACCACCCAAGCAAGAAGGGAACTTGCAGAAGTTCTACAATAACAATGGAATAAAAACAGTCATAATGAACACAGACACTTTCATGCTTTCACTAAAATCATTCCTATAAACAAATCAAATAAAATTGGGCCATTGGTGGGCAAACAAAACCTGCAAGTACTTACTTTGTAGCAAAAGCTTATTTATTGTAAGGTATTACAATGTCTGAAAAAAATGAAATTGTAACAAGGTCTTTCTTGACGAACTGTTGTTTATCTTCCACCTTCCTATAGATTTTTAATTTTACACCCATAATTTTTCTGTCCTTCTAGCCACCATTATGTTTCTACAAAAAAAGTGGGTCTTTTGGGATTTCACATTTAATCTCTAGTTATTTTGAGGAAATAATATCTTCCTAGTACTTATGGATTCCATTCAACAAATAGTTATTTAGTACTTTCTATATGCGAGGCATCATGCTGGCTGCTATGGGGGATACAAAGGAATGCAAAGTGATGACGCTCCAGGGGATCATAACCTAGGTAGGAAGACAGACAGGTGTGCAAGTAACTATGATACAAGGCAGATGGAGATAAATCCTATAATACAGCTAGACAGGGGAGAGAGAGAGATTACCACTGATGGAAAATTTCAGACGGTTTTCATGAAATTTTGGGCTCAGTCTCTAAAGAGAACATAAGACTTCCTTAAGAAGAGGTCCATCAAAGAGCATTCTGGGAAGACATTTTGTCATTACAGAGGCATAAAGAGTAGGGTATTATCTACCTTACCTTTGGACTCAAAAACCATGATAGGGGTTTAGGGATGTGCATTGTTATCAAGCTCCCTAGGTAATTCTGTTACAGGAGTCCTGCAAACTGCACTTTAAGACTAATTTAGAGCATTTGTCAAAAACAGAATAGGGAAGAATAGGAATAAAGTATAGTGTTAAAACCACAGGTTTTATGACAATGAAGTGAGGAAGCAAGTCTAAGGTCATGTAATGAGGAGGGAGGCAGAGGCTGTGTAACTGTCAAAGTATGACAATAAGTGCCTTACCATGTCAATTCTAGATATTTAAATTCAAGTTAAATAGATTCCACTTACATAAAGTTCAAAAACTGGCAAGATTAATCTATGCTGTTAGAAGTCATGATCACGCTTTTCCATGAAAGTAGCAATGAATGACTGGAAGGGGGTGTGAGGAAGTCTCTGGGATGTTGTTAAGGTTTTGTTTTTAAGCTAAATGTTAATTACAAAATTATGCTCAGTTTGGGAAAACTGATCAAGCTGCACTTTTATATTATGTATGCTTTTCTACTGACATATATTATAGTTCAATAAGAAGTTCTAGAAATTTGGCTGAGTGGGTATATTTCAACTAAAGGAAAACATCATCTAATTAGTATCTTATATAATTTTAACAACTCAATTATCTCTTTCATTCTCTGGAAGTTATATAAATTGATACAATGGAACATAAGATAGAAATGCTCAAAAATATTTTCAGATCATTTTAGCAGGGAAAAATAAGTTATTGAAATTCGCTTGCTAACACTTAAAACTCATCTGATTGAGATTCATCACTCTTAACTCTATTATTTATCATTGTCTCATCCTGGTTTGCCTCTTAGAGTGAAACTTGAGAGTTGCCTATAATCTTTGTGTGTATGTTCCCATCAAATGTTATCTACTCAAACCATTCTCTGGGACCTCCAATCTCAACATTTCACTGAGGCTACTCTTTTCTAGATCATAAAAACTATATGCTGTCAAATCCAATGGCTACTTCTCTTTTTATTGCATGAAGCTCCTCATAACAGGTGATCCTGTTAGTCTCCCTCTTCTCTCCTTACACTTTCTTCTTGTGTCTGCCATGTTACTACACTCCTGAATCTCCTGATTCTCAGTATTCTATGTTGAAAGTCCTTCTTTTGTTCCACTTCTAAATATATGAGTGCCTCAGGGCTTGATTTTGAGATCATTTGTGTTCTTCACCTATATACTTACTCTTGGTGATCTTTAGTGCCATGGCTTTATAGAGCTCCTTAATATATATCTCTAGCCCCAAACTCTGCCCTCAAGACCAAATTCATATTCAGTTGCCTATTCAACATCCACTCTATGGTGTCTAATAGATATTCCAAAATTAACTTGTCCAAATGAAAAAGCTTGATCCCCCCCCGCACCCCACAAACGTCCTCTTCCTCAAATATTCCCCACTCAGGAAATGGCATTGCCATCTTTATGATTTTTGAAGTAAAACATCTGAGAGTTATCATCAGCTTCTCCCTTCCTATTACCAACAAAACATTGGCACCTTAAATCTGAAATCTGTCTCTTCAGCCTCTTGACTATGACCACCCTTGTCCATGCCACTCTTACCTCACATAGACTACTCAACTTAACAACTATCATTTTATTCCACTCTCAGCTCCTACATCCCATTTTCTATAAACCAGTCAAAATGATATCAATACTATTCTCCAATTGCTTGCTGTCACCATTACAATAAAATCTAAACAATTTACCATGACTAACAAGGCTCTATATGAATTGGCCACTGCCTACTTCTCTGACCCACTCACCCACTATTCTTTAACTATCCTGGCCTTTTGTTGTTGCTATTGTTCCATGAATATGACAACTCATCTTCAACCAACATGCTATGCATTTTGTACTCCCAATACTTAGCATGCTGCTCCTTTTGATTGTCACATAGCTGGCCCCTTCTTGTCAGTCACTTATCAGTTTAAATGATGATGTTTAGGAAATATTTCCTTGACAGTCCAAATCAAAGTAATCACCCAGTCAGCACCTATTATGTTAGCCTATTTTAAAGTCTCTTTGTATCCTTCTAGTTAATTTTTTGGTGTTCTATCTTCCAAAGGAGAATATAATCTTCACTCCAGTACAAACATTATCTTGATAGTTAATTGCTATATGCCCAGTGCCCCCAAACAGTGATGGTCCTGCAATAGGTGTTTGATAAACTATTGTTGAATGCTGAAATCCAGTCCCTTCAAGGAACCTGACATGATAAATGAAAAATTGCTGAGTGGAAGGACAAAGAATATTTCCATTCAGGACTGTTCATTCTAATTTACAATGACCAGGACTTGCTAGTGGCTATAAAAGCCACTACAAATTGGAGAACTATTCCTGTTAGTCTCATAACATAAGAATGTATATTATTAACTGGCTACCACTCTGATTTTTAAAATTGTGACTCAAACCTAGCAAGGAGATGAGTAATGCCTGATGCCAAATTTAACTTCTGTTCAGCTAATAATGGACTTTTTTTTTCTGTAGAAGCATATGGAATTATAGAGTTGCAGACAAAAAGGAGAGGTATCTCCTTCTGTAATCATAGTGTTGCTATAATTACAGATAAAGGTTTGTCAGCATTTCCATTAAAAGAACTTAACTCAGCTATTAAATGTCCATTAGCCTAATATGTGGCTTATAATATCTTAGCTTAACTGCCTATTAAAAATAGCTAATTAAAAATGGATTGATATATTTTTTAAAGATTTATTTATGTATTTGACAGACAGAGATTACAAGTAGGCAGAGAGGCAGGCAGAGAGAGAGAGAGGAGGAAGCAGGTTCCCCGCTGAGCAGAGAGCCCAATGCGGGGCTCGATCCCAGGACCCTGGGATCATGACCCGAGCCGAAAGCAGAGGCCTTAACCCACTGAGCCACCCAAGTGCCCCTGGATAGATATTTTTTATAAAATTATGTAAATACCCAGAAGAAAGTAGCCCTTCCAGTGTGTGCATTTCTGTAAAAACTAGAGTGCAAGTTTCCTCTTAACACTTGAAATTTCTATTAATACACATAATTTTTAAAACTTTACCTAAAAAGTTCTGAAAAATGATTGCTTAGCAATAAGCACAATGTTGTCAAAAGGACAAATAATCGCTTAACTCCTGTAGTGGACACTGATGAACTATTTTGATTCTCCTTCAATTAAGAACTTGTTGCCTCAGCAGCTGGGAGCATTGTTGGCAGACTGCCTTCTGCTAGCAGTCCCTTCAGGGGTTGCCTCAGCTGCAGAGTTACTTTGCCCAAGGTCGTAAACCTTTCTGAGGAGGACTGATGAATGTAAGAGTATAAAGCCCCAGGAATCTCAGCCCACTCAGGACCACTGTGAAGGGTTATTCTAGCTCCAGAGTATTCCGTGTGGTTGGCCAAGTGCTGGGAAACAGCTCCACAGATGTGCCCAATGACATTGCAAGTATCTACAGAGGCCACAGAGATGAACTCAGTTTTAGAAGTCTTAGTGAATGCTCTGTGATCTTCTCAGAACGTAGGAAGATATGCAGTCTTAAAAGAAGTCTACTTTTCTTGAGGGAGACTGCCATAGGGCAATTTCTCATCTGCCTGTCTGGTTCCTAGAAGACATGAGCATTCCCCCTCATCTCCCTTCAAAGGACAGCCACAGGCTGAGAAACTGCTTAGCTGTCACATGAAAGTGACTTCTCAACCACAGAGTGCCCCACCACTTGCGTTGCCTTTCATCTGGTCCCTTTCAGTGAGTTGCCATCCTGTGGGACAAATGACACAGGAAGCTGACATCATGCTGATTATGCTTTTGCTGCCTATTCAACTACTTGGGTTTACTGTCTTCAAACTGGTTGAAAATGACAGCCTACTTGGTACCTAGGCTCTTGCTGGGACTGCACTGCAGCTCAACCTCTCTCTGTGTCCACTCCTGCTTTCTGCCCATCCCTTCCATACATGTTGGTCCAAAGGGCACTTCCTACTAAGTATCCTGCACACTGAACTCCATCATGGAGTCTGCTTTGCTGAGAACCAAACCTGTCCCACCTACCCAGTGTTTCAAAGAAAGCAAGGAGGGCAATATTATGTCATATCTTTTCTTTTTTTGTTTGGCTGCTAGGAGAAGGTGTGTTTATTACTCTAACTGAAGAGTCCATGGAGTTCTTTGATGTGCATTTTCTCCCTGTGAAACTGTGCATGTTTTTAGGTGCTTTAGTAGATGATCATTGAGCAGACACCTAAGCCATCTCCATCAAATCACTCACCCTCTTCCAGAACCACGTTAGCAGTCTACAAGTGGAGAAGTATTCTATTTGGTGAAATCTAAGAAATAACGTCCCTATATAACTTTCATCTACTTACTACACTTGTCTTTTTCTGAGCAAAAATTATGTTTTAATCTATTTTCTGTAAAATAGCCCTCAAGGCTAACATGAATCTCTTTCTCCTCACTCTTCCCCCAATTTGTTCTTTCTACCTCAGTTCCTATTTTCAATTACAGCTCATCATGTATCATCTGTTCTCAGGCTACTTTACTTTTCAAAAGCCCCATAGCTCTTGAAGGCGCAAAAAAAGAAAAGATCCCTCTGAACCATATCTCTCCAACATGTGTGACGAAAGCTTCAAGTTTGCTACATGGTCCCTTAAATGGTGATTTTAATTTACACCAGCTTTCTATAGGAGGGGAAATAAAGGAACACCCCAGAAGGACGTAGGCATGGGAACCAATATGAGATCCAAAGCAAGGGCCATTTTATTCATACATTCCTAGGGGTTTTCTCATTTAGTCAGTCGCATATTTACTAAGCACCTCTTGATGTATAAGCTATCACCCTGGATGAAATGTACAGAAACTACCATGTTTGTCTGATATCAAAAAATAATAGAAGTTCTCTCCTGGTTTTTATAATATTTTTAGAAGTTCCAGTCTATAGCAGCTTCTAACAAGCAACGCTTGAATTTAAAAGAAATTTCCTATTTAATGAATCTGATGATTAGCTGAATCAAAAAGCTCTTATACAGAGGGGTGCCTGGGTGGCTCAGTCACTTAAGTGTCCAACTCTTGGTTGTGGCTCAGGTTATGATCTCAGGGTATTGTGATCTCGGGGTCCTGGGGTTGAGTCCTGCCTCAGGCCTCCCTGCTCAACATGGAGCCTGCTTGTCTCTCTGCTTCCCCCTTGGTTCCTCCCCATGTTCAATCTCTCTCTCTCTTAAATAAATGACATCTTTTTTTTAAAGAAAAGGTTTTATGTAGATATGGGCAAATAGTATTATAGAAGGGGCCGTAGAGCTGTCTCATGGATTGATGTAGCTTGCAAACAAAATAGTAGGTACATTACAGAAAACAATTAAATATGGGACTATATTCTTTCAACCAAATCCTTGCAGACTACTCAAATATCCAACATACAGGAGATGAGCCATTTCAGCCATCATTTCATTTAGAACTTCTATCTACTCCTTCTTTTGTAGTAGTCTTCATGACAACCACATGTAAGTTTACATTACGGACTGCTTAGCAACCTTTGCATATGGAATATATGCATAATTATTTGGTTATACTTCCTACCAGACTTACAAAACTTTGTTTTTTTTTCTCCTTCCAAAAATCTCCTACTCTTTCACAAATAGGGCTACAATTTCCATCTTAAGTCTTACATATTCTGAATTTTCTTTTTGTCAATAATTGTATTTTGTCAAGATACTTTTTTCTAATATTTAAACCAAACTATGAATGTCTCTGAATTTAAATACTAGAACCCCAAATATTTTGCAGGTCATCTTAGGTTAATAAAAAGGCCTTGGAGCTTGATTTAATTAAAATAAGAAAGATAGAATCAAGAAAGGAACAAGTATTAAGTGAATGATTAAGTGAGTGAGTGGGTATGTGTGTGTGTCATATGAGTAGAGATGCCACATATGTTGAGCTTTTAGTATACTGCATAAAGATACCCAGCCCAAAGCAGGGTGAGAGATGTGAAAGCCAATACATACTTCCCTCTCTATGTCATGTGCCTTGTTTCAGGGCTGCAGCCTACCACCCCTATGCCCCAGGGTGGGACACCTTTTTCAAATGTGTTTTCCCAAAGAGGGAACGTATTTTTATTAAATCATCAAACCAAAAGGGGTGATGTTTCTAATTCACACAAAGATTCTAGATATGCCACAAGGAGACCTGCAGATAGGTAAGACTTATTTTCAAAGATATCTCATTAGTAATAATAAGTATCTATATACTATATACTATCTATATACTATACTATATCTATAATAGGTATAATAAGATACTAATTTGAGATTAAATTTAATAGGCACAAACAGTATCTTCCTTATAAATAGGGTATGGTCTTGACTGAATCTGAATTTCAGATGTTTGCAATAGAATAAATACCACAGAATAGAGCAGGTCAGTTTCCAGTTCAACCACTGAATCTAACTTAAGCTATTTTAACAAGTGAAGTTGAATTCGGGGAGCATTAATTGCACTCTTAGAACAACAGTAATCCCCTGCAATGGGGTCTTTGAAGTAGGGGGAGTAATAACAGGGCCACCCAGGCACCCTGCTGACAGGGGTAAAGAAACTGAAATATTCAAGTGAAACCTGGCCCAGGCATCTGTCCATGAAGAGGAAGGGGCACTATTTTCTACTTCTCAAAGGACCCATAGGGGTTTACAGTCATCCTGTATGTTTGGGTTATCGTATTGACCACATACACCAGAAAGGCAAGCCAGATTATTCTAAGACACGGAGTACTTGTCACAAGTCTGGACGGACAAGTCGTCTGTAAACTGAGCATTAATTATAGAATACTTGTTTATTTTAAGTGAAAAATGTACACTTAAAATATGCATAATTATTTGTTTACATTTACAATTACATATTTAAACAAAAGTATATGGAGACAGATACATATATACAACAACACCTATAATTGTGACTTTTCTCTAGCAAAAGTACAGATTACTAAACTTACCAACTGTATACTTAAGATGCCTGGCAATATCCACTAAAATCAAATGGGTATAATGTAACCTAAGACCTGGCAAACTCACATCTAGGTATATCCTCATCAAAAGTATGTGCATCTGTGTACCAAAATACATATTAGAATGTCCATAGCAACACTATTTATAATAGCTAAATAAACAATACAACTATTATATTCAACCAATGGAATATTATACAGCCCTGAAAATGCATGTTCAACAATGACCCACAAGAGAATGGATGAATTACACAAATACAATGAACTAAATACCAGGCATAAAGTATCACATATGATCTGATTCAGCAAAACAAATACAAAGGTAAAACCACTCTATGCTTTTACAAATCAGATTAGTGTTTACTATTGGGGGTTAATGACAAAAAGGGGGAGCTGCCAGGCTTCTGGAATGCTTTATTTGTTTTGTTTTTTAAAGGTGGTGTTGATTAGATATCTGTGTCCTATTTGTGAAAATACATTGAGTTATATGCTTATAATATATGCACTTTTCTATATGTATGTATACATGGATAATTTTTTTTAAAGTTTAGGTCTCTAAAATGCTAGAACATCATGGTTTCCATTCTTTTAGTGTTTCTTTGAAACACATCCTAATTCAGCTGTCTCATATATATTATTTGTAATCCACATAACAGGCCTGTCTTGTCAACATGATTATCTCCATCATACAGGTGAGTCACATTTTTACATGAAAATTTTATGCATTTTTTGACATCCATACTTTGTGGGGGGGAATGTGGATTATCATCGATGTGAATGTATTAATATAAAAAGTCACCCCAGTTTCCTTGATTCTTTAAGAATATAGAAGATACGTTCCTATTTGAGGCTCATCTTTCTAAAAGCAGTCTAGAGAGGCATGTAAATAGTGACAGTTTATTTTAATTTATGTGCTTATTTGTGTCGACAATATAATTAACATTTTTTCTGCATATTGGATTGGTCTAATTCTAATTATTTATAGTGCGAAAAAAGAGAAGCTTTAGGTAAATAGAATTAAAAAAATAGCTTCAGAAAAACAAAACAAAACACAAAAGAACAAACAAACAAAACCCTTAGGTAGCCTGTAACTCCAATCACAGTAGGTTGGCGAGGAATACTTTGCACATGTAATAGACATTACCCCAAATTTTCCAACACTCATCACAATTCTCTTGGTTCCCTGGATATTTTATTTCATACCCCATTCACTTTAAAAATTTTTGATTTTTAAGAATTGATAAGAGGATAGTATCATTTTAAAGCATTCTTGCCTATAATGGCCACCATTTCCTTCCTAATGAACAGGAAAGAATATAACATAAAATGAAAGGATGATTTGCAATTTCTGATCATAAAAGAATTAACATTATAGAATTTTCCCTTTAATTTATCCACTCATATAGGAATTTTTAATCCAGGAATTTTTTTTATTTGAGAAAAATAATAAAATGAATGTTGAGAATATATTCCAGAAGAACTTAAAAATCAAATATTATTCTCAGGTGTGTGTGTGTGTGTGTGTGTGTGTGTGTGTGTGATATTCCATTATATATGGAAGACAGTATGGAGTTTGAGTTCCTCAAAAAACCAAAAATAGAATTATCATATGATCCAGTAATTTCATTACTGGGTATTTACACAAAGAAAATGAAAACACTATTTTAAAAACACTGAAAATAAAATGGGAAAAAAATAAAAACATATATGCACCCCGATGTTTACTGCAGTATTATTTACAATAGCCAGGATATGGAAGCAACCCAAATGTCCATCCATAGATGAATGGATAAAGAAGATGTAGTATTTATATATACAATGGAATACTCCTCAACCTTCCCTCAATTTTGCTGTGAGCATAAAACTGTTCTAATAATTTCTTTAGAAAAATAAAGTTGAGGTTCTCCTTACTAATATACTGTGCTGCATATTGCAGTTTTTGCCCCAACATTCACCCACCATAGTCTAAGTCAATCAGAACTGGAACTCTCCTGGTGACCGGTTCTAGAATAAGATGGGTATCATGTCCTAAACTTGTTCACACGGATTGAAGAGACTTAATATTCTAAAAATGAGGGGATAGGTTTTCTCTCTCTTTTCAGCTTGTAGTCTGAAAGACAATGTGTGACTTAATTAATTAATTAACTAATTAATTAAAAGTCAGTGTGTGACCATCAGGGAAACAGACATTAGGAGTTCATGAAAATAAAGACTAAGGCCAGTAATCAGACCCTCCTTACCTTTTAGAAAACTGGCCACTCTGATCCTTGTCTTTTGAGGATTCTTTTATATCTAGACAATGGCTTAGGGGTATTTCTGGATATGTTAGGCATGATCAGGAATACATAGGTGAATCAGATAGACAGAATTCTGTGGTGAGCCTCTCTGGAGAATGGTTAAGTTTGGTAAGAGGTAATAAGAGTAGGGGAACACACTATATTTTTTTGGATAAAACCTCTAGGATATGACTGGCCAATACTAGTTCTACAGTCTTATGGCAAATCATTTAACATTAAAGTCTTTCCTTTAAGTGTTAAATTAAGCTACTAAGATATATAATGTAAGGACATATAAACATATGGATTTCTTGAAAAAATGCAATACTAGTTGTTATTCCTAGGGGGTTTCCTGTGTACCACACATTGTGCTAAGCACTGAATAAGGAATTTATCACTTAATCTTCATGTAACCCCTATGGGCTAGATAAAGTTATTCCCTTTTCTTACAACTGAGGGAATAGACTTAGATATTTTAGCTCCTGGTTCAAGGTCAGACAGGTACAAGGTGGTAAAGTCTAAAAAGCAATCTCAGAAAGCTGCTCAAATTCAATCTCTCAGTCAGAAGCTCTTAATATCTCCAAAATATATCAATATGTGTTATAAACAGAGGGAAAGGCTGTTTAATGAAGCGATGACTAAAGAAAGATAGAAATTACTTGTATTAACTCTCAAAGAGATAAAAAAAAAAAGAAGAAGGTTACCCTAGGTAGAGTAAGAGAAAAGACCTGATGAACAATAGGAAAGAATTGGTTTTGAGGCAGAGGGCCTTACGAGAGTACAGTAGGTCATAAAATGAAAAGGCCTGTGAAATCAATCAATCAACCAATCAACAAATTGATCAATCTTGGTAAAAAACAGACTTTCCATAGTTAAGCATTCTCTATGTGTCAAATACTTCTAGGCACTAGCAGTACAGAAGTGAATGGTCCCCACCCCTTTTTTTTACTACATAGAAATAAAGAATTCTAGTCTGCTATGGCAAGCCCTAAGATTGAGGTTTGTCTAATGTGCAACCAGAAGTCCAAAGGGAAATCGCTGAGTGCCACCTGCATGTGAAGGCAAGCAAGAAAAGGTTTTCTGGATGACATGAAGCCTAGGCTGAAACATAAAGTGAAAAGAGTTTTTTTTTTTTTTCTTATAGAGACCCATTCAATAAGCAATACTTGGGTGTCTTTTCTTAAAAAATGTATATGTGTTTTAAATTTACAGGTAGTTTAATATTAAACTGTATGTTAACTAACTGGAATTTAAATAAAAACTTGAAACTACAAAAATCATGCTAAAACAATAAATTAGTCAATGGTTGCTAAAGTCATCAACCATCAACATATGTTGGAATTACAAAGAAAAACCATAAAAAGGACTTTTAAAGAATATTTATTTTTAATATATTCCTCACATTATTAAAACATTTAAGTTTGAGAGTGATTTTTCTTTAATCTTATTTAGCTAAAATTCTCTCACTTTTTCTTTAGCTTTGAGCACAGATTCTTTTCTCATACTGAATTTTCCTCAAGTTTCTACTTATTTCAGGATTTTTAAATTAAAATAATTGTTCAGTGGTTCTGCCTGTATCATGCTCCTATTGAGGCATCCACCTATTTTCCACAAACATGGAGTCTGGTTGCTTTTTTTTTTTTTTCTTTTAATTCTACTTCTATCCTTTGCCAACTTCTTAATTACTAACAAAGTGTCTATCTCTGTTGGATGTAGTGTTGTCTGTATTTTGTTGCATGGATGTTAACATAACTTTTTCTTAGTATTGCTAAGGATAATGATGTGCGGTTTTGTTCCATTTGGCTTTCCATTTAAAGATTTAGTTTATCTCCTATGAAATTTTTAAGGCCTTTACTTAGCTCAATCTTTGTGAATTAAAAAAAAATTTAAAAAACTTTCTTTTGTTTGAATCAATGACATTTTTATTTAGAAAGGAGACTGTGTATAGGACAAAAGCAAGCTTTCTCTCTTACAATCCATTCATTCTATCTCATTGTCAAATAAAACTGTAATTATTACCTTTTTAAAAAATAAATAAATTTACAGATAGTAAAATCCACTTCTTTTGGTATGAAGTTCTAAGTTTTGACAAGTGCACAGTCATGTAACCATCACCACAACCAAGATATAGAACAGTTTTGTCACCTCTTAAAATTCTCTTGTCAACCACTCCCCCAATCCCAAATGATCACAGCCTATCTCTTTTATACTCTACTGTTCATTGTGCTATAAGAAAGAGATGTTAAATCCCTACCCTTCAGAGAAGTTATCATTTAAACAGAAAAGAACTGCACACAGAACACTAAGTGAAAGATTCAAAAAACAATTGGCATTTTATAGCTACTACTAGAAATAACAATATTTGGTGCTATAGAGTTAAGAAAGATTTTTTATCTACATCATCATGTTTAATGAATCCATGCCAAGAAATCACTAGTTAAATAAAGTCAAAATACAAAATACAAAAAAATGACAGTAACATCTTTAAGAATTTGAATCAAGGATTACTCCCATAGCATACCTGGAAAAGTTAACAGCAACTCCATAGATTTAGAAAGTTCAAGAAGTTCTTTTGGAGGGAGGTCAGATTACTTTCAGAGACAAAACAGGAAGAGCATGTAGATATTCAGGGGAAAAGTGTGAAAAGTACATTCAATGCTCTGACAATAATAAAACTGAAGGAAGAGTGTCTTCAGATTAGAGAGGGTTTCTGTCAACATGAGAGCCTGGGAAATGAGCAGGCAATGAGCACAAGTTTATCTCTTTTAAGAAGGAAACCTTCTACTTTATGACCACTAGAGTGGTAAGCTCATTTCTCAGGTGGTGATAATTTTTCAGGCTTTTCAACAACCGCAGGGAAATGCTCCTCAAAACCATCCCGTACCACTGTTCTAATGCTTTAACTTCTGATTGTGAAATCAGTTCCTCAGTTACTCTGGAAGACTCAAGTATGCAGTCTTTGAAAAGGTAGAACAATAGTATAAATGAAAGGGTACTCTTCTCTGGGTATAACTTTTATTTTCAACTTTTCTCTGATAGGATAATGTGAGCTGAGCCAAAGCTGAGGACACACAGTGGTCAAATGGAGATGCTTTGATGCAGGCCATCCCATGAGGTACTGCCTGAAAGGCCAGTCAGTTGCCCTCTGTGATAATGTTTAATATCTAATACGTGTTTAATATCTAGCAGCAGACATTAGAGGAAGGAAGCATTCTCTGTCATTTGCCCATGATGAGGCAAGCAGTAAGTAGCCTAATTTTGGCTTAAATGCAGGTCTTCTCCAATTCCTGAGGCCATATATCTTCACAGGCACTGGGAACACACCAGTGGCCTAACACTGGAAGATGATTTTTCAGAGAAAGAAGAGAAGGCATCTTTGGAAAAACAGTGCTGACTACCTGTTAACTGATGGTTTTGACAGACTATTAAGAAAAGCTGATTTTCTTAGTTTTTCTTTGCAACATCTCTGTTATTCTTGAATTGAATTCATATTCCACACATCAAAAAATGCATCAAAGAAACACCAAGAATTCTTTCAGGGTCATGGAAACATATTTTTCAATGATAAGCAATTTCATTATGAAAGGTATAAAAATATGACTGATAAAAAACTCAGCTTAAACGTTGAATAAATATTGTACCTAAATCCTGAAAGCTCAACATCAAGAAATAATGGAGCTTTAGAAACCAATGCTCTGGAAAATGTCCCTATTTTAGAATACTCAAAGGGGTGCTTAAGCAATTTTTTGGCAGTTCTAATCTCCACAGGTGTTCTATAGCCTGAGTTAAACCTAAACCCATCAGATTTCCTGAGTTCAAAACATTTCAAAATGGTCCTATTCACAGGTTTTAAAAGTGACAGTTAATAGTGTGATTAAAAATGACATAAAAATGTTATCCATGTATTTACAATATTAATTGATTGAAGAAACAAAAGAAAATGACTGTAAGAATTGGTCAAGAATTTCTCATAGCTAGTAGTGAATGTATTGATGAGTACAAGGGCTTAAGTTTAATAATACTTCTGAATAGTAATGGTCTTAAAATTTTTAATTTTATAATGATAAAATTATATGTAATAATATATAATTATATATAATAATATAAAATAATATATAATTATATAATTTCAATTATCTGAGAAAATACTAATATCATCATATATAAAATGGCTAGTTTTCCTGTGATGCACTGATTTCATAAAAATATTATTCATTCTTTCAACATGCAGGGTCAGCGCAGGGAGTAGCAGTATCCTTGAAAGACTGGCTCATGCTATGATTTGGTGTCAGGATGAAAAGCCTGGCTTTCCAGTGGTTTAAAAGATTTCTTAGGATTTGATTATGCATGATAATGTTCCTCAATCTAGATGAGACATGGAAAACTCCCAGCAAGCAGGGCTTCTCAATCCATTGTTTTTTTCTGCCATTTTGAAACTCCTACTGCATCCTCCTACCTTTTATTCAAGCAGCAACAGCATGAATGAGGGAATCTTCATATAAAGTCCCTTCTAGGTCTCTTTTCCTTTCAGTCCCACATTAAAAAAAAAAAAAGATACAATAGCAGCAAAAGCAATAGATGGCATTTATGTTTGCACCACTACTAAATCACTTTCTGATAGAAATTAAGCTTCCTTTGGCATTTCTGTTTTAAACAGTTGTAGGGGCTGGGCTGTGAGCTTTGCATATATTACCACATTTATTTAATTAATCATTTATTTATGTTTAATGTAGAGTAATGATGTAACATTAGATACCTGTATTGATTCCAAAGGCCATAAATATATTATGCTAGGTTTTATCAGCAAAATTGTTGCAAAACCATCTGTGTGATTTTTTTCCCCAATGTACTATTTTGGCTCTTATATTTTCTCAAAATGTTCATCATTTACTTTTCTTTCTTTCTTTCTTTCTTTCTTTCTTTCAAGGAGGATGAAACTGACTTTATAAATTATTCAGTGATAGAGCTCCTTTGATCTTTAGAGAAGCCTTCCTGGCTAATTCTCTTTGCAAATGAAAAATTAAGGCCTAATTATATAAGATAACTAAGTAACAATGACAACAACAAAACCACTAGTTTTACTATATTTTGGTTTTTCTTTTACTAAGCCACCTTGCACTCATTCACTGTGTTTTGACTGCTCACTGTTTTTGTTCGTTTTTAGAGAGATCTTTTTCTTTTCTTTCAAAGATTTATTTATTTATTTGAGAGAGTGAGATAGAGAGAGAGAGCTCATATGTGCAAGCCAGGGGAGGGACAGAGAAAGTGGGAGAGAAAGAATCCCAAGCAGACTCTCCACTGAGTGTGGAGCCTGATGCGGGCCTTGATCCCAGGATCCTGAGATCATGACCTGAGCAGAAACCAAGAGTCAGGCTCTCAACCAGCTAAGCCACCCAGGTGCCCCTAGAGAGACCTTTCTCTTTATATGTTATGCCATGACCACTAATGTTTTAGCTTTTGCATTCAATAGACTTACTCATTGTTGCGTTAGCCTTCACAACAGAATTATTTAATTCTATGACTCAATAGTTAACAGCTGAGAATAACTTGAGTGCATTTACTATAAATTAAAATACCAATTTCCTTTTTATTAAGAAAGCATTTACCATGTAAATGCTCAGGAACATCAAACTAGCTCTATACAATGCCATTAGAAGTCTATCAGAGGGTTATAAGCAATTTGTAAATTATTTTATCAAAAATTAAAAAAGCAAAACAGTCTAAAAAATACCAAACAAGAAATGACTATTAAAAATTTAAGTTGCAGGGCATATGGGTGGCTTAGCTGATTAAGCATCTGCCTTTAGCTCAAGTCGTGATCCTGGGGTCCCGGGATGGGGTCCTACATTGGGCTCCCTGCTTCTTCCTCTGTCTCTCTCTCTCTGTGTCTCATGAATAAATAAATAAAATCTTCTTAAAAATAATAAATATTAAAGTTGTAAAACACGCTGAAATCTTTGGGATGTAATTTAATACATGGGATTTATTACTTATTGACAGACATATTACATAAAGTATACCACTTTTGTATTTTGAGCAAGGTACATAGTTTTCTTCCTCTTTTTAAGTAGTATTAAAACAGTTTTGCCATTAGAATTAAAATTAAGACAATGGCCAACAGTATTAGGAGTATATTGAAAGAAATTATCTCTATATTTCACAGAAAATAACACATGAAAATTTTTACAGATAATTTGCAAAACAACAGCTGGTTTGAAATGTCATTTTTAATCCTCATTTTAAAAACAAAATTTATCTAAATGTATTGCAGATATCACCGAGGTGATGAAGAGCTTATTTTAAGAAATGTGAAAAAGAACCACAATGGTTTTGTCCTCGTTAACATAATGGTGCATAATTTCAACTGATGAGCATAATCATGCCTTACACGTTGTAATATTTACTTTCTTAGAAAATAACTCAAGAGTCCCACTGATTGTTAGCAGGTGAAAAAACTCAATGTTTGTTAACAGATTAAAGAGTCTTCACACACTTTGCATTTACTGAAGTGGTTAGCAGTGACTATAGTCAGCCATACTTTCAATAATTTTCAGAACAACTTATAAATAGTTTTTGAAATAGCACATGAATTACTGGCAAGATTGAATAAAATACTTGTGAATACACTATGAGCTGTATATATAACAGAGTTTCATCAATATTACATAATTGAAGAACGTGCTGAGATAATAACTGGTATATATATATATTTTTCCTTATTTATAGTATTCATACTGAATATATAATATTGTTAACCACAAAAATGTTTAATTATTTTTGGTTAGATATCCCAATATACAAATAAAAGATAAGAGAAATAGGGAGAAGTATTTATTAAGGGCAGTTTGTTTTAAATACATGGATCTTCTTTCAACAGCATTAAGAAATACACAATATTCTTTAATGTGAGGCCTCCTCATAGAAAAACACTATCACTATGTAGAGTGTTATCCTGAAATGCAGGGAAGAATGAAGAAATAAAACAAAAAGAAGTAGTTACTGGGTTCCTATTATAATGGAAAGTTCAGTCCTAGAGCTTACAGAAAACAACCATAAAAAAGGTTTATCTTTAAAGGTTTCATTTTCAAAGATCTTTACTCAAGATAAGGCTCTCAGTCATACATTCATAAAAGGATGTTTAGTGGCTTATTTTAGTAGTACATAATAAATACCAGATGAGGTTCACAGGATTTGGAGAAAGAGGTGGCTTTTGGGAATAGGTAAGGCAAGTCTTTACAGAGACAGTGGTTGTGAACAGAGACGTCTTGCCATGATTTGCACACTGCATGGGGGTAAACGGCAAGCAAGAGGACCAGGGATGGGTAGAAAAGCATGAGAAAAATTTGGAAAGAGTGAACTGCATATAGCTGTCCAGTTTTCCCAGCACCATTTATTGAAGAGACTTTTTTCCACTGTATATTTTTTCCTGTTTTGTCGAAGATTATTTGACCATCGAGTTGAAGGTCCATATCTGGGCTCTCTACTCTGTTCCACTGGTCTGTGTGTCTGTTTTTATGCCAGTACCATGCTGTCTTGGTGATCACAGCTTTGTAGTAAAGCTTGAAATCTGGACGGCTATATGTAGAAGAATGAAACTCGACCATTCTCTTGCACCGTACACAAAAATAAACTCAAAATGGATAAAAGACCTCAATGTGAGACAGGAATCCATCAGAATCCTAGAGGAGAATATAGGCAGTAACCTCTTCAGTATCAGCCACAGCAACTTCTTTCAAGATATGTCTCCAGAGGCAAAGGAAACAAAAGCAAAAATGAACTTTTGGGACTTCATCAAAATCAAAAGCTTCTGCACAGCAAAGGAAACAGTCAACAAAACAAAGAGGCAACCCACGGAATGGGAGAAGATATTTGCAAATGACAGTACAGACAAAAGGTTGATATCCAGGATCTATAAAGAACTCCTCAAACTCAACACACACAAAACAGACAATCATATAAAAAATGGGCAGAAGATATGAACAGACACTTCTCCAATGAAGACCTACAAATGGCTATCGGACACATGAAAAAATGTTCATCATCACTAGCCATCAGGGAGATTCAAATTAAAACCACATTGAGATATCACCTTACACCACTTAGAATGGCCAAAATTAGCAAGACAGGAAACAACATGTGTTGGAGGGGATGTGGAGAAAGGGGAACCCTCTTACACTGTTGGTGGGAATGCAAGTTGGTGCAGCCACTTTGGAGATCAGTGTGGAGATTCCTCAAGAAATTAAAAATAGAGCTTCCCTACAACCCTGCAATTGCACTCTGGGTATTTACCCCAAAGATACAGATGTAGTGAAAAGAAGGGCCATCTGTACCCCAATGTTTATAGCAGCAATGGCCACAGTCGCCAAACTGTGGAAAGAACCAAGATGCCCTTCAACGGACGAATGGACAAGGAAGATGTGGTCCATATACACTATGGAGTATTATGCCTCCATCAGAAAGCATGAATACCCAACTTTTGTAGCAACATGGATGGGACTGGAAGAGATTATGCTGAGTGAAATAAGTCAAACAGAGAGAGTCAATTATCATATGGTTTCACTTATTTGTGGAGCATAACAAATAGCATGGAGGACAAGGGGAGTTAGAGAGGAGAAGGGAGTTGAGGGAAACTGGAAGGAGAGGTGAACCATGAGAGACTATGGACTCTGAAAAACAATCTGAGGGTTTTGAAGGGGCGGGGGGTGGGAGGTGGGAGGAACCAGGTGGTGGGTATTGGAGAGGGCACAGATTGCATGGAGCACTGGGTGTGGTGCAAAAACAATGAATACTGTTACACTGAAAATAAATTTAAAAAATTTAAAATAAAAGTGAACTGCAAGTTTTGGATGATGTGGCCAGAGATGTATAATCAAAGGAGTTCAAAACGACTTAAAGATCATCCCTCTTTCAGAGGTAAACAAACAGGCTCAGACAAAGTTCATGACTTCAGCAAAGAGCAGAGTCCTTCTGATCATGGTCCATTGCCTTGAACTACTTCCACTTCCCTCTATTCTTTTGCTTGGTGAAAAACAATTATTTCATTTTGTGAAAATAATAATGTTAGTGAGTGTAATGTAAATTGTGTCCATTTGGAGGAGGGGGCTCTGTTTCAAGTTGTGATGGTGGTAGTGTGATGCGCCAATGAACTAAAGATGGTGATGACAGAGACATGATCAAAGATCTGGTAAGTGGTTATATGTGGGGAGAAAGCAAAAGGGAGTTTAAGATTGGCTCTGTGTTGTCAAGCCCAGATTTCAAAACTATATTTAACAGACAAGCAGAATTATGCAAGTCAGAATGGCAGCTTCACTTAATAAAACAAGTCTTCATCAATAAAATTATTTGAGGAAATTACTTATTCCTTAGCTGTTGAAAGCATTTTATTTTCCCTCTCCAAGAAAATCCTATATTCCTTGAAAGCAGGTCTATATAAGAATAATGAATCATCTGACATCCTCCCGGCTGACTAGAGGCTTTAGCAAAATATAAGTGTTTAGTAAATTATGAATAAAAGTTGAACAGCAATGACAGTGATTATTTACATCACAGTGTATTTTATTTCTCTACACCATATGAAATACAAAACATTTTCCTATAAACGTCATAAATATACAAGAAAAGACAATTAATTTAGATAATAAGTGTCAATCTTTCACTTTAATTCTCGCTTCTTTCACATTATTTTTATAAAAACTTGTTTCTGAATTGATTTTCTATGGATCAAAACTTCTATGCAGTTGTAAGCTCATGATAATAATAACAATAAAATATATAATAATGGTAGTAGCTTCTCATATGTATTAAGTACTTACTACGTACATAAACATAATACACACACATACATGCACGCATGCACATACACACGCACACACACCCTGGCAAAATGACATGCAGTTTATATGCCTATATGTTACAATAGAGTGTAACTTTCTTAAGGTCAGAGGTCATATATTATCCATCTTTGTCTCCCAAGTGTATAATCCCTGACATGTATCATGTGTATTTAAAATTTAAAAATAAGTCCTCTAACTTTACATAATGTTTCATGTGCAGTATCTGATTTAATCACTCCAACAACCTCATTTTACAGATGGAAAATCCAAAGCTTCAAAAATAAAACATGCCCAATAGCACGCAATTAGAGGTTGGTGGATTCAGGATTCAAACTCAGGTCTCTGACTTCAGAGCTCCTACAATAAAATATGAGGCTGTGCTGCTTTGGCAGAGCTTTTAAATTGAAACACCACTTAATTATGCCTAATGGTTTCCACAACAGTTTCCAAGATTATAATCACAAGAAAAATATTTGTTATTAATTTGGATAATCCAAGGATTATTACTACCAAAAAATAAATAAATAAAGGAGGCCATGGTTAGGAGACAGTGATAACAGTAGAAAGCTCTCATAAATAATAAAGAAAATTCCAAGAACTCTATTCGAAGTATATACTGAATCATCCAAAGCAAATATTTTATTAATAGGGAATGGGCTGAACATAATATAGACTAAAGACTGTTACTATGTTAGAAAAGAAAGTTACATGTTTCCTCAGGGAGGTCAAGTTCAAGTTAGTTTAGATCCCAGTTACATTTACCAGAATGGTTATGAGTAACTTCATTCAATCATTTCAAGCAACACTGAATATCCATAGAATGAGCCAGTCAACCACTGTTAAGATAACCAGACCTTTCCAAGACTTTCAGTGTGATCAGATAACTCACCCTCCCCTGGTCTACAGATACCACATAAGATACATATTTGCATATTTCTGAGACATTCAAGTATTACTGTTTAAAATCTGTTAGAATACCTAATGGAATTCAGTTTGGATGGCTTTGACAGCGAAACAAAATTCTCAAAAACACACAAAAGTATTCAAGTGTAGTCTATTTAGAAATAATCATTTAACCTATATTAATGAGTATTTAAAAAATAAAATGTTCATAACTTAAGGACAACTAGAAACCTTTATAATGGGGCCAGAAATATAAAATGACTTATTTAAACCAAGAACGAACTCTAAACTTTAAAATTAAGGAGGATCTTACATATAATTTATATGGAAATATTGTAACAACCAAACGCCCATGGTTGACCTAGCACTTGACAGTATATGAATTTTTCTCTATATCACATCACTTAATCTTGTTAACAAAGCCTGGGAGGTAAGCATTTCATGAATTTCTCAGTTCAGAAAATACATTTTTTCCAAATACATCTCAACTAGGAAGTACTGCAGCTGGGGTTTGAACATTGATCTCATACCCATTTTCAACATGGACCATGTCATATTTTCACTCTCGTATCATTAACCAATGATATATAAGTTACCCTGGATTAAGGCTTTCTACTTCTTCCTTACACAGCTGGCAACTGGTTTCATGGCAGCCAGAGCAGAAACACCAAAATACTCAAAGAACATTATAAATAAAAAATACACACAATGAAATAATATACTCTTTAAGAAAAAAAAAAAGAAGAAGAATCTACAAGGAGTCTTGAATGGTGTGTGTGTATGTGTGTGTGTGTGTGTGTGTGTGTGTCCTAGGAAAACAATAAAGCTTAACTACTAAAGAAAAATCCCAGTGAGCTATACTTCAAATTACACAGAAAAATTATTCATTTGTTCTCCTTAGATTTTTACTAATTTTACAAATAACACACAAATGATCAAAATTGCCAGTTTCCTGTCAGGGACCAAGTTGATGGCATGGTCATTCTGCTTCACTAATTATCCAGTCTTCATAAACGACCTTGTTTGATTCACTATTTTCATGTGAAATCAGGACTCTACATTGAAAACATGCAGTTTTCCAATTCATTCTACATCTACTCATGTTCTTTTTCAACACACAGAAAATATTCACCACATAATGTTAGCATCCTTGGCCCCTGGCACAATGTTTGGCACACACACACCAAACAATATAATCCTCTTAGTAAATTCAATGCCATACCCATACTCCCCCTTCTGTTCTCCCTGGGATAAATATAATCACTCCAATCAAAAGAGTGATAAAACAGAATCATCTGATTAATTTAACTTATGTTTTTTATGAAGTTTAAATCAAAATTATTTTTGTTTCAACTCTGCATTTTAAAACCCCTTTAAAATAGATTAGTCCACTTTATTGCCTTGGTAAATATAGAATGTTGAATATAATTTTAATCTTTGCTAATGATTGAGGCCATTAAAAAGTTCCAGAATCATCATCTTTACAATTATTCTCTGAGTTTATTGCTGTGCATGTAGAAGGTTTAGGCCTTTGAATTTGTGAGGCACGACTATGGCCTGCAGTGTGCCCTATGAAAATGGCTTTTAGGAATAAATTTATGTGAAGAATGCATCCTACAGTGATGTGCCTTTTTCCTAGGATTTGCATAAAAGAAGCCAAGCTGGCTAATAAATGATTTCAGTTTATCCTCATTTTATCCTCTGACCTCATGCATAACTAAATATGATCTAATTTTATGTTACTTCTGAATTCAGTGCATGTACATACTTCTCTCCAGGATCTATCTATTCCTAATCAAATTTGTGAATTAATTCTATACCGAAAATGAGAAGTAAGAAAGGAACAAAACATAACCTCTTTAAAATACTCCCCCTAGGAGAAATTGCTATTAAAGCCCAGCATGGAAACCTGTACAAGGGAAATACACTACCTGGGACATACAATTGCTTATAAGATTACCTAACTTTCTTTCTCATTCCATTTAAAAGCTTTCATCAGATAGATAGCCTACCTTTTTTTAACCAAGTATATGAAAAACAGAAAATCATTGTCTATTATTTTCCCAGAAATCCTTCCTTGGCTACTAAAGAAAATGTATATGTATTTATCTCACAAGGAGTCTTGAAACTTTGGGAACATCTTTCTGGTATTAACACAATGCCATCACTATTTCCTCTACAATTGCTTTTTAGAATTATGCTTTTTTAAAGCATAAATCACCCCAGTTTCTTTTGTTGCAATGAGGAAACATCATGGTATATATCTTTTGATATCTGTCAATTCACTTATTAAAGTGTTTTTCATCTTTTCTTTGTAGGGTTTTTCTTGGCTTCTTCTTTTCTGACTGAAGTTTGTTATTGTTGTTGTTTGTTTCTTTGTCTCTTTTGCATCCTTCAAAGGCTTTAGCCCTTCTGTATTGTTTAACTCCCGCCTATTGGGAGCTTGGACTGGTCTTTGCTTCCCTCCTGCTATTATCTGTTCCTAAGAGCTCTGTTTTTCAGTTTATGTCTCCCTTCACTGTGCTCCTTTTGCCTAGAACAATATAACCCAGCAGCCATGGCGTCAATTGTTCAGCAGGACTCGACATAGAAAAAATTCCATGTTCCAATTCATCTATTCACCTTTATTTTTGAAGTTTCTTGAGGTAAATATTAAGTTTTCTGTAACTCCCCTGTCAGTCGATGCTTGGTTGCCAGAGTTATCAAACACACACACAAGATACATGACTAGAGATAATGTAAAGAACACATTTTCTCCAGGTACCATGTAAAATGCTTGTATCAGACTCTTTTCTGTAGCAAAGATATAGAGATAGCATATCTACGAATTTATATACTTTAATATTTTGTCATATTCTGTTATAGAACATTGTCTTTGGTTTTTTCCTCCTTCTCTTCATTTAGATTTTGAATTTTATATTGCAGAGGCAGTACTGACTAACAGACCAGATTGATGTTAGGCCAGCTGCCATGCAAATTTAAGTTTAAATACTCAGTGGCTATGTGACACTGGGAAAATGACTTAACCTTTCTAAATTTTAGGTTGAAAAGATTTCTCTGAGGATTCTTGAAAACCTCCTAAATGGGAAAGGCATGCAACAAGCTTAGCACAGGGCAGGACCAAAATATACCCTTAATCCCTGTTCCCTGTTATTCTTGTTCTCCTCTTCATCATTGCTATTGTTACAGCTTTCTCCCCTTGCAATTGGTTCCCAGAACTTTTCATGAATTGTGAAACTTAATATTTATTGGATTACTTTTTTCTGCACATTTCCAATTTTCCTCTTGTTAAAAATATTTATTACAAGATTATATCCATACTGAATTATAAATTCAAAGTTCTTTTTAATAAGCTGAACTTTCTTCCCTAGTTTTACAGGAATTCATACTTTTCCAGATATAATAATCACTGAAAATATTGCTTTCATACAATATTGATATTTTTAGTGTAATATTTCAAATGATAACATGTTATTGGCACATAGTGAGTAGAATAATGGGATGATTTTGTTTCTGTTTATCAAAGTTAAATTTATACTAATTTCATATACTCTTCCTACTGCATTCAAAAACCAGACGGATGGAGGGCATACAAGAAAAATTTAAATGTACTCACTGTTAAAATCCATACATGCAAATGTATAAATACTTTTTAATCAAATATTTACTTATTTATTTTAGAGAGAGAGTACACGCGAGTGGTTGTGGGGGAGGGCAGAGGGAAAAGGAGAGAATCTTCAAGCAGACTCCCCACTGAGTGCAAAGCCTGACTTGGGGCTCCATCCCACAACCTGTGAGATCATGACCCCAGCTGAAACCAAGAGTTGGATGCTCAACTGACTGAGTCACCCTGGTGCCCTGAAATGTACGTGAATGTTTAAAAAAAAACAACTTGGGGGAGGAGTCAAGATGGCAGAGAAGTAGAAGGCTGAGACAACATCGGGTAGCAGGAGATCAGCTACATAGTTATCAAACTATTGCGAACACCTACAAATCCAACAGGAGATCAAAGAGAAGAAGAGCAGCAATTCTAGAAACAAAATTGACCACTTTCTGAAAGGTAGGACCAGCAGAGAAGTGAATCCAAAGCCACGGGAAGATAGACCACGGGGGCGGGGTGGGGGTGGGGCTGACTCCTGGCAAGCGGCGGAGCAACGGAGCACAAAATCAGAACTTTGAAAAGTCTGCTCCACTGAGAGTCATCACTTCAGAGGCTAAGCCGGGGTGAAGCCCACATGGGGACAGTGTGGCCTCAGGTCCCGTGGAGTCATAGAAGGATTGGAGGTGTCTGAGTGTTGCAGAGCTCACAGGTACTAGACCAGGGAAGCTAGCTACAGAGACAGATCTGAGGAGTGAGCTTTCAGCTTGGGGTTACCTTAAATTGTGATCTGTGGCATAGGCCACTGCTCTGTGAGCAGGGACCCTACAAGATCCGGGGAGGCCCCCCTGGAAGAGAACAGGGACCTGCGGGGTTTGGAGACTTCAGGCAGAGCTGTGTGCCAGAGACAGAGACGCTTGGTCGCAGGCTGGGGAACTCGGAGCACAGCCGGAGGCCAGGGAGAGAGGAGTGATTGAACGCTTTTCTCCGAGGGAGCACTGAGGAGTGGGGCCCTGAGCTCTCAGCTCCTCTGGGCCAGAGATTGGGAGGCCGCCATCTTCATTCCCGTCCTCCGAACTCTATGGAAAGCGTTCAGTGAACAAAAGCTCCTGAAAGCGAACCTGAGAGGATTCTTAGCCTGGCCCCTGGTAAGGGCGGTGCAATTCTGCCTCAGGCAAAGACACTTGAGAATCACTACAACAGGCCCCTCCACCAGAAGATCAACAAGAAATCCAGCCAAGACCAAGTTCACTTACCAAGGAGAACAGCGGAATTCTAGAGGAGGAGAAAGCAAAGCATGAAATTCATGGCTTTCTCCCCATGATTCTTTAGTCTTGCAAATTATTTTTTTTTATTTTATTTTTTTCTTCTGCTAATTTTTTTTAACTTTTACCCTTTCCTCTTTTAACGTTTTTTAAACTATTTTATCTTAACAATAATTTTCATTAAAAAATCTTTTTTGAACCTTCATTATTATAGTCATATTTTATCCTTCATTGTATCTAACTTTATTTTTTGTATACACATAGGGTTTTTTCTTCTAAAATATTTTGGGATAAAAACTCTAATAGATCAAAATTCTCCCTAAATCTAGCAAAGGGCTTTATTCTAGTCTCCAGCCTGAGCAAATTCTCTCCACTGTCTTTTTCTTTATTCTCCCAACCAACTTATCAACTCCTTTTTTAGAAATTAAAAAACAAATTCATCTTTATAGTCATATTCCATCCCCTCCTTGTGTTTACATGTTTTTCATTCTTTAAAATTTTGGGAGGTAGTTTCTTCTAAGAGATCAAAATACTCCCAAAACTAAGTGTCTGACCCTGTTCTATTCACCAGTCTATATGTATATGTATATGTATGTATATGTATGTTAATATATGTATATTTTCTTTTTTTATATTTTTTTCTTATTTTTTCCTTTTTTAAATTTTTTTTTCTGAACTTCTTTTTACCCCTTTTTTTCCCCCCATGATTTGCGGTCTCTTCTGATTTGGTTAAAGCACATTTTCCTACGGTCTTTGCCACCCTTTTAGTATTTTATTTGCTCCTTCATATATTCTTATCTGGATAAAACGACAAGGCAGAAAAACTCACTACAAAAAAAAAAAAAAAAAAAAAAAAAAAGAACAAGAGGCAGTACCAAAGGCTAGGGATCTAATCAATACGGACATTGGTAATATGTCAGACCTAGAGTTCAGAATGACAATTCTCTAGCGAGGCTCAAAAAAGGCATGGGAGATATTAAAGAAACCCTGTCTGGAGAAATACAAGCCCTTTCTAGAGAAATAAAAGAACTAAAATCTAACCAAGTTGAAATTTAAAAGAGCTATTAATGAAGTGCAACCAAATTGGAGGCTCTTACTGCTAGGATAAATGAGGCAGAAGAGAGAATTAGTGATATAGAAGACCAAATGACAGAATAAAGAAGCTGAGCAAAGGAGAGACAAACAAATACTGGACAACAAGGAGAGAATTCAAGGGAAGTGATACCATTAAGACAAAACATTAGAATAATTGGGATTCCAGAAGAAGAAGAAAGAGAGAGGGGAGCAGAATGTATATAGGAGAGAATTATTATAGAGAATTTACCTAATATGGCAAAAGGAATAAGCATCAAAATCCAGGAGGTGCAGAGAATCCCCCTCAAAATCAATAAGAATAGGTCCACACCCTATCATCTAATAGTAAAATTTGCAAGTCTTAGCGACAAAGGAAAATCCTAAAAGCAGCCCTGGACAAGAAGTCTGTAACATACAATGGTAAACATATTAGATTGGCAGCAGACTTATCTGCAGAGACCTGGCAGGACAGAAAGAACTGGCACAATATATTCAGAGCACTAAACAAGAAAACTATGCAGCTAAGAATACTGTATCCAGCTAGGCTATCACTGAAAATAGAAGGAGAGATAAAAAGCTTCCAGGACAAACAAAAACTAAAAGAATTTGTAAACACCAAACCAGCTCTACAGGAAATATTGAAAGGGGTCCTCCTAGCAAAGAAAGAGCCTACAAATAGTAGATCAGAAAGGAACAGAGAAAATATACAGTAACAGTCACCTTACAGGCAATACAATGGCACTAAATTCATATCTCTCAATAGTTACCCTGAATGTAAATGGGCTAAATGCCCCAATCAAAAGACACAGGTATCAGAATGGATAAAAAAACAAAACCCATCAATATGCTGTCTACGAGAAACTCATTTTAGACCCAAAGACAACTCCAGATTTAAAGTGAGGGGGTGGAAAACAATTTACCATGCTAATGGACATCTGAAGAAAGCTGGGGTGGCAATCCTTATATCAGATCAATTAGATTTTAAGCCACAGACTATAATAAGAGATGAGGAAGGACACTATATTATACTCAAAGTGTTTGTCCAACAAGAAGATCTAACAATTTTAAATATCTATGCCCCTAACATGGGAGCAGCCAACTATATAAACTAATTGACAACAAAATCAAAGAAACACATTGACAATAATACAATAATAGTAGGGTACTTTAACACTCCCCTCACTGAAATGGACAGATCATCCAAGCAAAAGATCAACAAGGAAATAAAGGCCTTAAATGACACACTGGACCAGAGGGACATCACAGATATATTTAGAACATTCCATCCCAAAGCAACAGAATACACTTTCTTCTCTAGTGCACATGGAACATTCTCCAGAATAGCTCACATCCTGGGTCATAAATCAGGTCTCAACCAGTATCAAAAGATTGGGATCATTCCCTGCATATTTTCAGACCACAGTGCTCTGAAGCTAGAACTCAGTCACAAGAGGAAATTTCGAGAGAACCCAAATGCGTGGAGACTAAAGAGCATCATTCTAAAGAATGAATGGGTCAACCAGGAAATTAAAGAAGAATTGAAAAAAATCATGGAAACAAATGATAATGAAAACACAACGGTTAAAAATCTGTGGGACACAGCAAAGGCAGTCTTGAGAGGAAAATACATAGCGATACAAGCCTTTCTCAAGAAACAAGAAAGGTCTCAAATACACAACCTAACCCTACACCTAAAGGAGCTGGAGAAAGAACAACAAAGAAAACCTAAAAAAAAAAAAAAAACCCACAATAGAACAAATCAACAAAACTAGGAGTTGGTTCTCTGAAAGAATTAATAAGATTGATAAACCCCTGGCCAGACTTATCAAAAAGAAAAGAGAAAGGACCCAAATTAAGAAAATCATGAATGAAAGAGGAGAGATCACAAGTAACACCAAAGAAATACAAACAATTATCAGAACATACTATGAGCAACTCTACGCCAGCAAATTTGACAATCTGGGAGAAACGGATGCATTCCTAGAGACATAGAAACTACCACAACTGAACCAGGAAGAAATAGAAAACCTGAACAGACCCACAACCAGTAAGGGGATTGAAACAGTCATCAAAAATCTCCAAACAGACAAGAGCCAAGGGCCAGATGGCTTCCCAGGGGAATTCCACCAAACATTTAAAGAATTAATTCCTATTCTCCTGAAACTGTTCCAAAAAATAGAAATGGAAGGAAAACTTCCAAACTCATTTTATGAGGCCAGCATTACCTTGATCCCAAAACAAGACAAGGATTCCATCACAAAAGAGAATTACAGACCAATATCTTTGATGAACACAGATGTGAAAAATCTCACCAAAATACTAGCCAATAGGATCCAACAGAATATTAAAAGGATTAATCACCACGACCAAGTAGGATTTATTCCAGGGCTGCAAGGTTGGTTCAACATCTGCAAATCAATCAATGTGATATAATACATTAATAAAAGAAATAACAAGAACCATATGATACTCTCAAGAGACACTGGGAAAGCATTTGACAAAGTACACCATACTTTCCTGATCAAAACTCTTCAAAGTGTAGCAACAGAGGGCACATGCCTCAATATCATCAAAGCCATCTATGAAAAACCCACCACAAATATCATTCTCAATGGAGAAAAACTGAAAGCTTTTCCACTAAGGTCAGGAATGCACCAGGGATGTCCATTATCTCCACTGATATTCAACATAGTAATAGAAGTCCTAACCTCAGTGATCAGACAACAAAAAGAAATTAACGGCTCCAAATTGGCAAAGAAGAAGTCAAACGATCACTCTTTGCAGATGATATGATACTATATGTGGAAAACCGCAAAGACTCCACTCCAAAACTGCTAGAACTTGTATAGGAATTCAGTAAAGTGTCAGGATATAAAATCAATGCACAGAAATCACTTGCATTTCTGTACACCAACAAGAAGACAGAAGAAAGAGAAATTAAGGAGTTAATCCAATTTACAATTACACCCAAAACCATAATATACCTAGTGATAAACCTAACCAAAGAGGCAAGAAATCTATACTCAGAAAACTATAAAGTACTCATGAAAGAAATTGAGGAAGACACAAAGTGATGGAAAAATGTTCCATGCTCCTGGATTGGAAGAACAAATATTGTGAAAATGCCTACGCTACTTAAAGCAATCTACACATTTAATGCAATCCCTCTCAAAACAAAATCATTTTTTTCAAAGAAATGGAACAAATAATCCTAAAATTTATATGGAACCAGAAAAGACCTCGAATAGCCAAAGGAATATTGAAAAAGAAAGCCAAAGTTGATGGCATCACAATTCCAGACTTCAAGCTCTATTACAAAGCTTTCATCATCAAGACAGTATGGAACTGGCACAAAAACAGACACGTAGATTAATGGAACAGAATAGAGAGCCCAGAAATAGACCCTCAAGTCTACTGTCAACTAATCTTTGACCAAGCAGGAAAGAATGTCCAATGGAAAAAAGACAGCCTCTTCAACAAATGGTGTTGGGAAAATCAGACAGTCACATGCAGAAAAATGAAATTGGACCATTTGTTTACACCACACACAAAGATAGACTCAAAATGGATGAAAGACCTCAATGTGAGAAAGGAATTCATCAAAATCCTTGAGGAGAACACAGGCAGCAACCTCTTAGACCTCAGCCACAGCAACTTTTTCTTAGACACATCACCAAAGGCAAGGGAAGCAAGGGCAAAAATGAACTATTGGGACTTCATCAAGATCAAAAGCTTTTGCACAGCAAAAGGAAACAGTTAATAAAACCAAAAGACAACTGAGAATGGGAGAAGATATTTGCAAACAACATTATCAGATAAAGGGCTAGTATCTGAAATCTATAAAGAGCTTATCAAACTCAACACCCAAAGAACAAATAATCCAATCAAGAAATGGGCAGAGGACATGAACAGCCATTTCTGCAAAGAAGACATCCAGATGGCCAACAGACACATGAAAAAGTGCTCCATATCACTCGGCATCAGGGAAATACAAATCAAAACCACAATGAGATATCACCTCACACCAGTCAGAATGGCTAAAAGTAACAAGTCAGGAAATGACAGATGCTGGCGAGGATGCAGAGAAAGGGGAACCCTCCTACACTGTTCATGGGACTGCAAGCTGGTGCAACCACTCTGGAAAACAGCATGGAGGTTCCTCAAAAAGTTGAAAATAGAGCTACCCTATGACCCAGCAATTGCACTCCTGGCTATTTACCCTAAAGATACAAATGTAGTGATCTGAAGAGGCAAGTGCACCCGAATGTTTATAGCAACATTGTTCACAATAGCCAAACTATGGAAAGAACCTAGATGTCCATCAACAGATGAATGGTTAACAAAGAAGTGGTGTATATATATACAATGGAATACTATGCAGCCATCAAAAGAAATGAGATCTTGCCATTTGCGACAACATGGATGGTACTAGAGGGTATTATGCTTAGTGAAATAAGTCAATCAGAGAAAGCCAACTATCATATCCCTGATATGAGGAAGTTGAGAGGCAACGTGGGGGGATTGGGAGGTAGGAGAAGAATAAATGAAACAAGATGGGATCGGGAGGGAGACAAACCATAAGAGACTCTTAATCTCACAAAACAAACTGAGGGTTGATGGGGGGAGGGGGATTGGGAGAGGGGGGTGGGGTTATGGACATTGGGGAGGGTATGTGCTATGGTGAGTGCTCTGAAGTGTGTAAACCTGGCAATTCACAGTCCTGTACCCCTGGGGCCAATAATACCTTATATGTTAATAAAAAATTAAAAAGGATTATTTTAAAAAACTTGTATTTATTTATTTTTTAAGTTTTTATTTAAATTCCAGTTGACTAACATACAGTGTAATATTAGTTTGAGGTGTAGAATATAGTGATTCAATACTTCCCTGCTACACCCTGTGGTCATCACAAATGATCCCCATCACCTGTTTCACATCCTCCCACCCACCTCCCCTCTGACAACCATCAGTTTGTTCTCTATACTTAAGGGTCTGTTTCTTGGTTTCTTCTTCTCTCTCTCTTTCTTTTTTCCCCCTTTGCTTTTGTTTGTTTGTTTCTTAAGTTTCACATATGAGTGAAATCATATGGTATTTGTCTTTCTCTGACTGCCTTATTTCACTTAACATAATACTCTCTAGCTCTATGCATGTTCTTGCAAATGGCAAGATTTCATTTGTTTTATGGCTGAGTAATATTCTGTTTTATTCCATTTGTATATATACACACACATACCATATCCTTTTTATCCACTCATTAGTCAACGGACACTTGGTCTTTTTCCATGATTTGGATATTTAAATTCTATTGTATAACATGGTTTAGTTTATGTTGGAATAAATAAATATCTTTAATATTTTTTTAAATCAAAGATTCTTTCCTTTTTAAAAAAATTTTAAAGATTTTATTTATTTATTTGACATAGAGAGATAGTGAAAGAGAGAGAGCAGAAGCAGGGGGAGCAGCAGGCAGGGAGGCAGAGAGAGAGGGAGAAGCAGGTTCCCCACCAAACAATGAGCCTGATGTTGGGCTCAATCCCAGGACCCTGGGATCATGACCTGAACTAAAGGCAGCCACTTAACCAACTGAGCCACCCAGGCCCCAGTATTTTTAAGTAATAAATAGTTTACCTATGAAATGTAACACATCAAAAAGTTATAATTTATATGCATTCATCACCCATATTTACTTAAATAAGCAGTCTGGTTCAAGAAAAAATGATATGGGGGTGCCTGGGTGGCTCAGTCGGTTACACATCTAACTTCAGCTCAGGTCATGATCTCAGGGTCCTGGGATAGAGTCCTACATCAGGCTCCCTGAGCCTGCTTCTTTTTTTCCCTCTGACTGCTGCTTTCCCTGCTTGTATTCTCTCTCTCTGTGAGAGATAAATAAATAAAATAAATAAAATTTCAAAAAAAGAAAAATCGATATGAAACATGACTCACCTTTCTCTTGTTTTTCTTTTTTTTAAATATTTTACGTGTTTTTTAAATTATTATTTTAGACAGAGAGCTCAAGCATGTGAGTGGAAGGAGAGGCAGAGGGAGAGGGAGAGAGAATCCCAAGCAGACTTTGCACTGAGTGTGGGGCCTGATGCAGGGCTTGATCTCAAGACCCTGAGATTATGACCCAAGCAAAATCAAGATTCAGATGCTTAACTGACTGAGCCACCCAGGTGTCCCAATTCACCGCTCTTAAGAAAGAAAAAAAAAATTTCAAATGGAGTGGAAGAGCATTCATTGAAATAAAAATTGGTTTTGACTTACATAAATCTCCCTCTGCATTAAGCAACTGCTTATTTTTTAATGAGAAGCTAGTTATTATCAGATTTATAAGGCTGAATCTTCAATTTTGATCAGAAATGTAAATGTCTTACAATATCTTAGGGCAAAAAATTTTTTTAAGCACATAACGTATAACTGATAACTTATAAAATGCTTTATCACCCAGTACAAATTGATCTCAAACTCATGGAACATATAACTTAGAGAAACTATCTTTAGCACAACTAAACTCCATTTATGTTAATTTTTGTGATTACTTTTGAACTTGGTACCACAACTCCATGGTAGCACTATTGTTTTGAGACAATATTGTATAAGGCTCATCTTATTGGACATGTCCTATAATTTCCTTGACAGTATTCAAATGATTAACAATTGCTATTCTGCCAATGTACAGTACACTTTGAAAACCATTATTTTATATGTGTGTATTTATGTTAATAACAAATGAGAAATGATCAGTGGCAGATAGTATAACTATAATGCAGGAATGAAGTGCTTTGTAGTTGCCCAACACTCATTAGCACTTGAATAAATGTGGGTATAAAGTGGAATGAAAGAAGAGATTAAATATTAGGAATTAATCTACCATTATGTGATTTTTACTAAGAAAGGAGTCTTCCTTCTCATGATGATTCTATAAACTAGCTGAAAACCAAAGCACATAAGTGGCCTCTCTTGCCAATGTGTCTGTCATTCCTTCTGATGACATTTCAATTATAATCTGAAGCTCTATAAAACAACAATATTTCTGAAGTTCTAATGATTAATCACTACACCCTACACTCTGAAGTGACTCTCATGACTACTGTTTATAGTTTGCTTAAAAAATAAAACACACTGCTAATGAGTAGTTGTGCTTTAACAGAATAAACATAATTTTCCAAAATATTTCTCAAGCAACTACCGTTCCTGACTTAGATAGGCTTCAGATATATATCATAAAAGGCCCCTGATGTATATATATATATATATCGACACGGCAAAGTGGAAAAACTTGTTTCTAGATCTCAGTAAATGGTTAAGAGAAACTCCGCTAGTTGATCTGCCTGAATCATTTTCTCACAGTGCTCAATCTTGTAAAAGATTACTTTTTTGTCCTGGTGCCTGCTCACCTACATTAAACTTTATGACAAAACCACAGGTTTTAGTGTCACTTATATTACTGGCACAAAGAAGGGAGTAAGCTGACAGCCATAGCCTTCTGTTATTTGGGAGTTTCATCATTGCAGGGCAATTATAACAGAACTGGCCATGGCAGGAGCCTCCTCAGGACTCAGGTGCAGGTTAGGGTATGCAACTGAGGAGGCAAAACCAGAGACCTGTCTAGCAAAAAGGGAGGAGAAATTCACAATGTTTATCCTCTCAATGGCCTACTGCATGCCTGTTAATTTAGGCATGATTTTTATACTATATACTCTTTGATGTGAAAAATACCCTTTTGATTGTTCTGGAGGTAATACAATATACTACTGACAAGTAATATTTGTTGATTACTTTATTTGCTGTGATTGTCTTTGGTGCTTTATTACATCCACAGTAGCCTTGTGATATACTTTATTACATCCACAGTAGCCTTGTGATATTCATAGCCTCATCTTACAAAGGAAGAAAACTAAAACCCAGAGGTCATGCAACTTGCTCATCACCAAATACCCAATTAAGTAACAGCCTGGACTGGAAGCCAGAGACACATAGCTGTGTTCTCTAATACTAAAAGCACATAGGGGTCCAATCTATTGCTCCGAACTGTATAAGACCAAACGTCCTCCTTTTAAGGACAAATATTTTGTAACACCACATTTACTGTTCTGAAATGGAATGAATCAATCACATAACCTTGTAGAGTGCTCTAACTATCATGTAAGGGAGGAATGAAATAATTTTACTTAATAATGATAATACCATTTCATTTAATGACAAAATACAATATTTATTTAATTTTTGAATGCTTTTGTGTGTGTAAGTGTTTGCATAGCCACACTAGAAGACTTTATTAAATAACTTAGACACTTGTACCTAGGGGTAGAGTCTTCCTTCATGTGCACATTTTCAATGCCAACTGAAAACACAACTGATGACTTGTATGGGAAACTCAAGTACCAAAATGGGCACCACTCTACAAGTCTTCTGATGTAGGAAACAGCTCTAAGTAAAGTTCTGAACATTGTTACTTCATTCCTGAAAAAATCAGCAACTATTAAAGCTGTTTCTTCTCCCTCCACAAAAAAAAGGGGCATACATGCACATACAAAACCCACTTTGTGTTTATCTGCAAAATGGACTGAGGTTCTGGGTGCATTTAACTACAAATTGGGTTTTCACCCATTATATGTCCACGGCTGCTGAGAGGAACAGACTGTTCCTGGGGGAGTCCAGTCCTTATCCACTCATCCATCCAGGCTGGTAGTGTTCACCTCTGATCATAACAACCAAAAATGTCTTTCTGGTTCAATTTAGAGGGATTCCATTCAAACTGTAAACAGAACGATCTGAGGTGAGACTTTTAAGATTAAATGAGAAAATATATGCAAGGTCTCAGTGCAGTGTATTTGCACACAATAAGCACTGAATAAATGGTAACTATTATTAGATAATGAAAATCCAACATTTAAACAGAATCACTCTAAGAGAAGTTATATTAATAGCTTAAACACAATTGTAACATATATCGCTCCAAATTAATAAGCCTATTTGTGACACTTCAAGGGATTTAAATTAAAAAAAAATGTAAGAATGAATGTGGAAAACTGGTTTTCATTTTAATTATTTCATACAATACAAACATTTGCATTTATACACATCTTATTGGCTACATGATAGATGCAAACTTTCTTCTAAAAACAATCATAATTAATGATTTAACCAGCAACTTGATTTAAAATGCTTCATTATTCATGTTTCATAATACTGACCCATCTATTCAAATTTAACTGTCACTCAAAGCTCAGTCCTTTTTCATGGTTATAAGTTGCATTTCAGGACTTTGTACCTTTATGCTGCCAATAAGTTATATTTTATAATCCAGCATATAATGAAAGGATAGTGAACAACATTAGTTACAAGGTCAGTTCAGTGTCAAAGCAGAAACTCACTAAATAGTATTTTCATGGAAGTAGGTAGACTCTGTTTAAGCTTCACCACAATGAATACTCTGTACCCGACTCAATCCATGAGAGAAAAATATAAGTTCTGTGGCAAAGTGGCTTTTTTTCTTTTAAAAAATGTTAATAATTGAAGGCTTTCAAAATTTTATGTTGCAAATTTCAGATGTGATTAAATGTTCACTTTTCAAAGGCTGGAAACACAAAATACCCTATAGTAAAATCTTAATTTAATGATGAATACATACTTAATGCTGTCTAATAGATCTAACCAAGAATTTCCTACCTGAAAAACACTATAATCAATAAAGGAGAGTGTAAAAAAATATATTTTTTAATTCTTAAGTGACATTTTCTTTAACATGTCAATTTTAACAATATTTTCTAAATAATTTGAAAATTCTTGTCTTAGAGTTAAAAAGATGTTATAAGATGGACAGAGAGAAAATTAACCTTTATCTATAACCATAGTTCGATGGTCTTTAATGAACTCAACTCCAGAAAAAGATATGAGTATAATCAGGACAAGTGTAAATGCTTATTTTTAAGGTAGAAGTTTAAAATGAATGATTTCCCTTATTTTTAGTAACAGGTTATTAAAATGGACTTGAATGGGATTTTTAAGATGCAACACTAGGGGTTAGGGGTGTCTCTTGACCTCTCTGTGCTTTCGTTTCCTTACCTACAGGAGAAGGTGTTTACATAGAGAATCATTGAGGATCTTTTTCAGCTTTGGAGTCTATGGTGTTTATATCTGCATTTCCATCCAGTGAGTTATCCTTCTTCCTGTCTAGTAGGACTGTTTCCACCCCCTGTCTGAGAGAGCCAGAGACTCCAAATTGTATTAGGGTCTCTATAGTTAGATTTTGCTTCATTGAACCTCAGGCATTTCTCTGCAGATCTGTACTGTTTATCATAGCTTCTTATATTCGGGGCATTTCCTCTTCCAACTCTTCACTCCACAGCTTCTGCTTGAGCAATGCCATCAAAAGGCAAGTAAAAACGTCACGGAAGAGAGGAAACTATTTCTTTGGGACCTAGGCAAAGCTGAGTCCTTTCCTTTTAAGCCAAATCGTGAATCTAGCTTTACACCACAATGGAACTGTTCAGGCAGGGGAGAAGGCATCTTTCCCCAGTTCTGCAGGGATCCTTGAGAAGGCTGGAAAATCAACTGGAACTAATACTGTAATGGTACGTGTCCCATTTGGGGACACTGATGATGGGTTTAAGAGGAATGTTTTTGTTGAGGTAATGTTTGATTTAAAAACCTTCCGCTTTGATACTATGTTCCTTTTTGGAATGACTGGAAAGTGTTATGAACAAAGTAATTTATAAGTGACCTAAATAACTATTAATGTGATCATTAAAGATTAGCAGAAGAGATGGTATCACCAGGAGTGGAGCTTATGCCCATGGCTTTGGAGGTCTCCAAGGCAATAGGGAGTTTACTAGTCAGGGCTCTTCAGAGAAACATAACCAATAGGATAAAAAGAGATTTACTATACAGAATTGGCTCATGCGATCAAAGAGTCTGACAAGTCCCAAGATCTGCAGGGTGAGTCAGCAAGCTAGAGACCCAGGAGGGCCAATGGTGTAGTTCCAGTCAGAAAGAAGGATGGCAGGTTCGAGATTCAGTAAGAGCTGATGTGTCAACTCAAGTTCAAAGGCAAGAAAAAGTCAATGCCCCAGTTCAATGTCCCAGTTTGACTGCACTCACACACAACTAATTCTCCCATGCTCTGCAGAGGGTTAGTCTTTTTATTCTACTGGATCTTCAAATTGTGGGATGAGGTCCACCCATATCAGGGAGCATAATCGGCTTTAGCGGGTCTTCCTATTTAAGTGTTAATCTCATCCAGAAACACCCACACAGACATAACCAGAAAAAGACTTTACCAAATATTTGGGTATTCCCTGGTCCAGTCAAATTGACAGATAAAATGAACCATCACAGGAGTTGATGACAAATCCACAAAAGCAGTAATAGTAGGTACAAACTGAGCAATAGCATCCTGAGAAGGGAGGATGTCCAAAGCCCCTTTGAATTCCAGAAATAATACTGACCAGGTTTGATGCCCCATAACATTATAAATAATACCTAATACAGATGACACTCAATGTTCACATGATTTGCCTTGGAGGAAAAACAGACACTCTTCACTCATCCCCAACTTAAAAAAATAGTTCATGTACTGAAACCATGAGGGATGAACTGTGACCAGAAACAAGGAAATAGTAACTCACCAGGAGCCAACAAGATGATAACCAATGTTTTATGGTTTTTTTTGTTTGTTTGTTTTAGATTCTTAACCCTTCAGTGATCCTGGCTCTGTATTTTCCAAATTGCAAAAAGTTGGAAACAACTTTTATGTCCAACAAAGTAGGATTGTTTCAATAATTATTGGCACAAATACAATAAAATGCTATTTAACCATTTAAAACAAAGAAATTTACAAGTAAAGAAAGATATTTGTGCTGCAGGAATTTCTCTTACAATGAAAGTGTTCTAAATTCTCATGGCTCGAATACAGCAAATTATTTAGAAAAAAAGATTTATAAAACTTGGGTTGGCACAGTTTACAATCCTACAGAAATCAGAGCAAGAACAAATACCAGGATAGAAGCAACACAAGAGTAAACACTAAAAAGGCAAAAATAAGAGTGCCTTGTCCTCAAGATAGTGGATAAATGTAATAAAATTATGGCTTTCACAGGAAAATAGGTTTAATGAGACATAGAATAACAGGGAGAGGAAGGAAGCCTATTGCCATGAAGCCAAACCAAGATACATTGAAAGGTCAGATTTTTATCTCTGTTGTAGGTTTTATAATCCTATACTCATAGTTATTTTTTTTAAATGGAAACAGAGGAAATATATCTTTATATTGATAGTCTGAAACTCTTTACTCTGACCTCTTTCCTCCATTGATAGCTATTTTAGGACAGTTTTTGATAACATGAGGTTTTCTTTTTTTTAGAGCACAAGCAGTATGCTAGACTAGACTGCATGTTATAAATTAAACATGTCATTAAAAAGCATGTATCATTCCATTTTCATAAAAATGGAGGTTTTAAATCCATATGCATATAACAGAAGAAAGACTATTAGAAAATGTTTTAACATGGAAATGTATTAGAATGTTAAAAGTGATTTTCCCTGGAAAGTAACATCAAAGGAGAGATTTCTTTTCTATACTCTTTTATATTCCTCAAAAAATTTTCAAATTGAACCAATATCATTTTCATATTCTAAAAAAGTGGTGGTTACTTGTCAGCTAAAGTTTCATGTTATTTGATTCAGTCCATGTCTCTTCTACTTGGTTTGTGGGCTCCCCTTTCTCTAAACTCAATTTGCTTCAGGAAAATTGGCAGCTATAAATTTTTGCATTTAGAGACTTCATGCACCCACTATCATCTTGTGTATGTATCTCTTCTTTATCCAAAAATCTATATAGACAGGAGAGTGTGATACATGATCCCTTCACTGAACTCTTGTTGAATACATGGTGTGAAAGTTAATCATGGAGATACCCCACAGTGATGTGTATCAATAACTTACGAAAATGGGAAATTCACTTGGTACTTTTGCTTCCTAGGGTGAAAAAGAAATTAGAGCAAGGTAATATCTGGTATAAAAATAGCTAATGTCATGTAAAATTTATTAAAGAAAATGTGATTGCGGAAATTATCAAATCACAGAATATTAAGGCTGGAGAGAGTCATTTTATGATTCAAAAATTCAAAAAAAATTAGAAAAATTGATTTGTCTGCTGTCACATGAATAAGCAGTCTTCACAAAAATGTCTGTTCTTCTTATATTCCTTTAGGCATTTTTGGAGTGCTTAGTTTGTGCCAGGCATTGTGAATATGCTAGGGATAGAGAGATGAATAAAACAGACAACAATCTTGACATCATGCAATACTAGTCTTTGTAGTCTAGTGGGTGATCTCGACAAATGAGAAGCAATTATACGGTTTTGAATTAAGGGCCAAAAGAAGGCGAAATTACAGAATACATGGGACACCTAACCCAATAGGTAGGAGAGTGTTATTTTCTTATTACTTTTTGATACTTCTGCCTCTCTGCCTAATTACTTTGTTTTTAATTTTTCCAATACAAACTTTTACACATTGCTTAAAATATTTTTGGTTTAAGTGAGAGCTAAGGTGAATTCTTAAAAAAGATACCCAAATTACACTGATAACACCAAAATTTAACCAGTCATATTCATCAGATAAAGGGAGGAAAAAAAACATGCTTTAAAGTAATTATTTTTCAATGGCTACTACTTTTCCTATATTAGAACTTAGTTAAACTTGGGTCTTAACCAGTTTCATTTATTCTGAGATCAAGCCCCATACAATTTCAAAAATTGTTTTGCTAGTCAAAATTTTATTTGTTCTTCCTTAATTGGCTGAATCTTACCTCTTTAGTGCTACCCTCAACTCAGCCATAATAACAGGCAGAATTTTGCAACATATTACAGAATAATATCTCCATAGATTTACACTTCATGGATTTATACTATAAAATATCTTCATTGATTTATACACAATCCCATGACCATGGAAATGAAAGACCAAAACTCAAGGTGCAGAAAACTGGGGCTAAAGCTGATTCTGGATCCTCTAATTTCCACTTTACAAAAGAATGAGAGAGATGCTTAAGTCCAACTGTAGTTTTCCTTCTGTCATCATACAAACAGTATATGATGGTTGAAGTCACAAAAGCTGGATATTCGGGTTTAAATTTTAAAATAAAATAGTCCGGGGTGCCTGGGTGGCTCAGTGGGTTAAGCCTCTGCCTTTGGCTCAGGTCATGATCCCAGGGTCCTGGGATCAAGTCCTGCATGGGGCTCTCTGCTCGGCAGGGACCCTGCTTCCCTTCCTCTCTCTCTCTGCCTGCCTCTCTGCCTACTTGTGATCTCTGTCAAATAATAAATAAATAAATAAATAAATAAATACAGTCCTACCAATTTTTGGTGAATATAACTACCCATGTTGTTCCTCTTCCTTTAATCTCTAACTAGAGTGAGTACATTTTTTGACTCGTTTCCCAGACAATAGTATTTATCCACTGAGGAACTGGCTAATGGCTTCAGTTCCACATGGCTAACTCCCCTAGGAGAAAAAGCATAATGCTGCATGCAAAATTCCAGCATAGTCACAAAAGGACATTCTATTTCTTAAAAAAAAAAAACACACTTTGTTTCTTGTTCTTGGGTAAATCTGATGGCAAAATGTTTACTACCTGTAATTCTGTAAAGTAATCATAGTTTATAAAATTCCTATTACTTGTGCAGAAAAGAGGACGCAAATGCTACCATGTCAGGTGGTGATGAAGGAAAATGAACCTTTCTTTGGTATTCTAATGGAAGTATCCAAAATTGAGGGGAGATCTTTCAAGGTCAACTTCAGGATAAACTAAGTAGACATTCTATACATAACGGCCAAATAAATGACTGTGCAATCATTTTTCTATGTTTATATGAGAAATAATTCTACTTATAGTGCATAGCTAGTGTAGTCACCAAACCAAAAATATATTTTAATGAACCACCAAACAGCCCAATAAGGTATCACTTCCACACACACACAATGCACCATTTTATAACAATCCTGGGACATGTACATATGTAGAGAGATAGAGAAAATACATTTTTAAAGACAGGAAATCCCCCCATATTTTACTGTTATCTGGGCAGAAACACATGTTCCAATCTTTTCTTTTCTCCCTGCCTTCTTCCAAAGACAAATGGGCCTGTTCCTTTAAATAATCTCTTTATGAGGGCTATCACTTCTTAGAATTGAGTAAAGCATATCAACTAATATTTCTAAAATATTTTTAGTAAATGCAACTGTAGAATAATGAACAATGAGCCACTCTGTTAAAAAGATAAGCTATGTCTTTCTTTGGGTTCATACAGAAACTAATGCTTGTAAACAAAAATTATTTTGGTTGTAAACTGAAAGTTGCATAGATTATCTATGGCTTTCCTATCTGTTATGCCAAATTCCTGTTCAGTCAACTGTTAGTTATATGGTTCGATACTCTTCTTGGGATAATCCTAGTATATTATTTTAATGCAGAACTTGCTACCACCCCAGACATCCTGTTATCTTTGTTGTCGTTGTTGTTGTTATCATATAGAGTCCCATCTATATAGTCTGGAATCCAGTGTAAACCACTGCTGGTACACAAACCAGCTGGAACACAAACCTGTGTTCCCATCAGCTTGGAGTTCCATGTCTGTGGAAAAGCTTTCTCCAGGTGACTTAATAACCAATAACCTTCCTTTTATCTGAAATCCCAATCCAGTTTTTGCCCATTGACAGTGTCTAGCATTTATTACAGAATCTATCATTTTATTATAGATAGCAACAAATCATTCTCTCATTAATCTATATTGTTATATTTTTTCTTCTGCAAACAAATTTCCAAAACCTCAAGGGCAGGAACAATATATTTGATTAACTGATTTGTTGGCACAGAAACCATTTATTGAGCTTTAATTATGAGCCAACTAGTGTACTATGCCCTGAAGACAGAGAGATGACAAAGAAATATTCTTGGCTTTCAAGGAGATTCTGTCCCTGTAATTCAATCCAATAATTGTTAGAAGAGAGTTATAAAAGAATGCTCTAGACCAGTAGTTCTCAAACTTGAGTGTATACTGAATCACTTAGAGGGCCTGTTAAAATACAGACTGCTGGGCTCCACTCCTGGTGTTTCTGATCCAGCAGATCTGGGATGGGGCCCTGGGATCTGTATTTCTAACACATTCCCAGATAATGCTGATGCAGCTGGCCTGGGGAGAGTGATTTAGAGAAGATGATGGCAATCCCACAGGAGATACAATGTGCAAAGACACAACAGAGTAGAGTGCCTGCTGTACTTGGGGAGCAGGAGGAAGGCTGTACTATGGGCTTACAGGCTATGTGGGGGGTAAATGTGACACGGTAGCTTGGGACAGAGAAATTTTAATAGATTTTGGACACCATGTGAAGGAATCCAGATTTTAGAAGCATGAAGCACCATCAGAAATGTGTAAATAAGGGACAGATGTGATCAAGCCTGAGCTTCAGTTTTCAGAAAGAAAACACTAAGGGGGGAGGATACACAGAGGTCTGCATCATGCTGATATTTAGACTTCAGTGATGAAAAATTATTTTGTTATTTCAACTTTGAGGGTTAGCTACCATGCTTTTAGTATGTAGTCTTTCTCAGCCTGGACATTTTTAACAATCTCCTTGGGAAACCACAGCCTCCAGTCAAGTTCTCTTCTCCCTCCCCTAGTACCAAGTGGGCACCTGGTATTCCACCTCAAATAATGTCAACATTTGTTTCCACGTGTTTCATAGAACTCTCAGACCACTAGAGCAGGAGGAACCTATGCTGTAATTTTACTGATCAGGAAGTTGAAGGCCAGTTAAGTAAATCAAAGTAACCTAGCTAGCTAATAACAGAGTCAAGACTAGGACGCAACTATCCAGATTTGTTTATTAACATAACAACACACAGAAATCAATTTAGCTATTTAATTGACTAGCACGTGGGTACTTATGATCAGGTTTGCACCTGAGCAGGCATAATAACTAATTCATAACTGCAACAACATCAACGATGAGACGGGTCTGTTTTCAGAGCTGTTAAAAGCAGCATGCATCTTAGAAGCACTGAAATAGAGTAAATACCAGATGGCTTTCCAGGACCTCTATCTTGCTCATGGGAAGGACGGAAAAAAACATGACCTTGATGGATCACTTTTTCCCATTTCCTTTATCCAGGCAACAAGATGTCTTACGGTTTAAGAAACCATCTTAGTATCTTCTCAACCAGAGGAGCTCAGCCACAACACAGGTAACTTCTAGAACAGCCATACTTCTGTGAGAGTATTGGCTGTTGTTTATTTGTCTATATATCCTTACCTTTCTCAATTTCACAAGCAACTCCTGGAAATCCTGAGAAATTTCTTCAATCCAATTTTAATTCCCTGACCACATGTAGAGCTTTGAGGCTTGTTATCAAACTTTGACCTCATGCCCTCATTCTTCCCTCTCAAAAACAAATCATTTTATTAATGCACCTGTGTTTCAACACATTTTGACCTCATGCCCTCATTCCCCCCTCAAAAACAAATCATTTTATTAATGCACGTATGTTTCAATGCATTTTCCTTTACTAAATCTAAATAAAATAATTACATTTTTGTTACATTATTAACATTATTTTTTCTAGGAATTAACTGTCTCACCTGACTTGTGATAAAAATGTGGATATTCAACAGAGACAACCTCCTCTTTTTGATGGTGCAAGTGTGTCAACACTGTTATTAAATTATAACAGAAATTAATGCAGATCACATCTTTTTATTTAATTAGGAAACAGTTTTAACTTTGAGCCATATTTTGACATGGAATGAGTAAAAAGGTTTTTAGTTGTTTTAGCCTCAACAGGCACTGCAGTTATTAAATATATTAATACCACAGGCATAACAATTGAAAATATGCTTAATTTTTCAACCTGGGGGACTGGATAATCCACAACACATTTCTATGGGTTTTTTCATATCTCTGAATTATTACTAGAACTTTCTAACTGGACTCTGCTACTAGTGTTCCTTTCCTCTTACCATTCTACATACCCTCTCTGAAATGGATATTTGAGTATGATCTTTACTCACTCTAATCTGGCCAGTTTCTCCAAATTGCTTTTCTTTGACCTCATCACTGCATCCACCCTGTACATCCTATTCTGTGTCCACTCATGTGGAATTTCTTGGCATTTCCAGGACAGGTCATGCTATTTTATGCTTTCATGGTTACTCAAACTGTTGCCCTCACTTCTTATCTTCTTCCTCTATATTAGCATACTTCTACCCCAACTCCCAGATGAGCTCATCTGCCACCTTCTCTGATTCTTTCACAGATTTTGCTGTAACTATTTTGGAGTACTATAATGATTTTAATGTTGTTCTCTCCCAATAGAGTGAGCATGTGCCGTTTGCAACATGTGAAACATAGTATATACTCAACAAATATTGTTTAATGAGTGCATGACTGATAGTAATATCTGCACAGTGACAGCCACTGTCCTTACATTCTCACCTCTTATTATCTTTCTGACACCCTACAAAGAGGTTTTGATGTATGCTTCCAATAAAATGTCTTCTGTCAAAGTCAACTATGATTTCCATATTACTAAACCCAGTGCAGTTCTTTTGTGTTTGTGTAACTGAATTTTTTAGCAGCATCTGACACTGTCATTCTCTCTATCTTGAAGTACATTCTTCATTTGGTTTCAGGAATATCACACTTACCTGATTTTTCTTTTACATCATGACTACTGCTTCTTAGTCTCCTTTAAATGTTTTCTTTTCTCCTTCTTGTCTTTGATATGTGTTGTCAGTTCCCAGTCTTCCTAGGAGACCTCAATAAGTCCCGTGTCTTTAAAAACCATCAATAAGCCTATGAGTCTTTTATATCTCTAGTCCCAAATATGCTCTGCAGTTTCAGACTAATAGGATATCCAATTTCCTTCCCAACAACTCCACTTGGATTTCTAATGAGTCTCTGGCGTGAACATAGTTATATCTCTTGATTTCGTCTCTCCTTGGACTTACCATTCTTCCTGTACTTCTCTCCATTTCCCCTCACCAAGAACTCAGAAACCATTCTTAATTCTTCTCATACTGCATAGGTAACTCATCACAGCAAATCCTATCATCTATGTCTGTGAAATGTACCCTCAGTCCAAGGTCTCTCACTGATCCCATCATGCCATCCTTGCCTGAACTAGCATCACCTCTCACATGGACTATTAAGGTGGTTTTCAATGTCATCCCTCTGTATCACTATTACCCCATTCCAGTCTAATCTCTACTCAGCAATAAGAAAGCTCATCAAAGAAAACAGATCAGATCATCTCATTCTCCCATTCTGAATTCTCTGATGATGTCCCATGAAACTTACAGAAAGAATTAAATTCCTTATCCTGAAATATAAACTCTTGAATAATTTGGGCCTTACCCAGCCTTCCACTTCATTCCCTCTCCATCCTCCCCATACACTGTGATTCCTATTTCTTGTGCAAGTCAAGTCTCTTCTCATCTCAGGGCCCTTGTCCTAGCTGTTTCCTCTGCCTGAAGTATTTTTCCCCATATATTCACCAGGCTTGCTGTGTTAAGTAATTCTCACCTTTTCTCAAATATTGCCTTCTAGAGACGCTGTGTCTGTTAGTCTATAAAGTCTACCTTCAAAATCATTTTCTGTCCACTTAACCAGTTTTAATTGCAGAGCATAACACTATCTGAAATCACATGTATATGTCTGTAATAAATTTGTCTGGTTCTCTATTAGAATGTAAGTTCAAGGAGGGTAGGGAGGTAACTTTGTTCACTCTTGCATTCCCAGTGCCTGGCATATAAACATGTGCTTGGTAAATATATATCGAATGAAAAAAATAAACATACATTGAAGGGATCCAGATTATACCATTGTGGCATATGGGTAATTTGAAGGCATTATGAGAATTAACGGATGCAAGAAGATACTTTCTCTATATTCTACTTTCTGCTTAAAAGCAGACCCTTCAAAAAGAATTCACCTTATTATAAATCCCCCTTTAAGGAAGGCTTCCCAAACCAGAGAGAAGAATGACTCCTACCTATTGCCAGAAATGGGAAGCTAGCACCAGAATGAGAAATGATATAAACAGACTTTTCAAAAACAAACCTTACCTTCCATTAGTTTCCCCCATATATTTCTCAGGCCCATTCCATCATTTGTTGTCTCTTGAAATCCTAACTCCCTCTCTCCATTAAGATGGTATATAAGTTCTAAATTTTAACACCATCTTTGAGCTACATTTTCTGTGTACATCCTTCCATGTACATACATGAATAAATTTTACCTTCTCTCTTGCTAATCTGCCTTTCCTCAGTTTAATTCACAGGCTCCTAAGTGCTGAATTTAAGAGGGTAAAGGAAACGGTTTTCCTTGTTGACAACATAAACAAACACATCAGTAAATGGATAACTTGAGTAACTCTCCTCATCCTTCTAAGCCTTGCTCCATTATTATTTTTATTAATCACATCATCAGTGCCAGGCAAAATGGAATTTCTTAAAAGTGAAGACATTTAAAATGTTAAAAGGTTACCATAAAGAGTTGCCATGTTGAGAAGTGATCTACATAGTCCTCATGTGATCTCATTCTTTTTTTAAGTAAGTTTATTTATTTATTTGACAAAGAGAGCAAGAGAGAGAACAAGTAAGCAGAGCAGCAGAGTGAGAGAGAGAAGCAGGCTCCATACTGAACAGGGAGCCTGATGCGGGACTTCATCCCAGCACCCTGGGATCATGACCTGAGCCAAAGGCAGAGGCTTAATGACTGAGCCACCCAGGCGGCTGCACGTGATCTCATTCTTAAGTTCAATAGTTTGGAGGTTCAAGATGGAGAGTGGAGATACTTCTCTGCATGGAGTGCCCAGTGATGTGATTAATAAAAAGATGCCTAAAGACACATGATAAATATAGAAGTTTCTCTGATACAGGTCAAGGATATTGCTTACTCCAGTCATGGCTCCATTGAGTCCGGAACCCAGCTGCACTCCCTCACAGAAGGACAAGACTCCCTGAACTTCAGGATGCTACAAATGTGGACAGCTGCCAAAATACCATCTGAAGATATTCTCAGATCCTTCACACATTTCTCTATTGTCATTCTCATGTTTTTCATACCCTCAAACTGATAGTAAGTAGCTTATATACAAATCCAGGAAGAAGATCCTGAATGCGCACCAAGAAGGGTATGAATCTTAGATCAATTTCCCAGATCCACCAGACTATGATCTACTTACATCTACATTCTTACTTTTTTAAAATTAGAGTAAAAGGCTGCCCGTAGGCCATTTCATTCAAACCCAAGAAGATGCCTCAGGCTGAGAAGACACTTAACCAAAAAGTTTGTTTGGGGAATGATTTGGATAGGAGTCCTCCATATGGATCTGAAAGGATTATCACCAGTAAAAAAAAAAAAAAAAAGAGGGAATGAACTTCATGTTACTCTCTTACTGACAGGCAATCAGAGATGCTGGTGGGACACAGAATCTCAAGTGTGGAAAGTCTGAGCCAAATGCAGCCATCAATGTCCATATTTATCCTGGGAGCCCTGGGTAGGTAGCACTTAAAGTCACCTCAGAGGCTTCCCTTTGGCATATGCCCCTGAAACCTGAGATGTGGAAAAAGAGACTAAGAGGGCATTGTGTTTTCTAACCCAAACTCACTTCAGAGTTTTTAACTGTAAAATAGTCTGTTTGGGGCTTATCCATGTTCCTTTTAGTTCTAGGCTAATAGTTTTCTGCCATTTCTAAGTCTGCAACTCTCCTACTTTCAGAGGCTTTCACCAACATTATACCAAGAAAAAATACCAGCAACAAAACACATTATTTCATTAGCCCGATAGGTATGTGAGAAGATTTAGACAGTAAAACTTACTCTTTTATTTTATTAAAGACTGATAATTGAGATCAATGATCTATTCTATAGCTTCCCCCCAAACTTGCATTACTGTTTGTTTTTTTCACTTATGCAGAGTACAGCTGAAACACCAAAGCTCATGGCCTGTCCCTCAACCACAGTTCTAAAGACAACAGGGAGTTCCAAGATACAGGGTGAAGAGGACACAACTTTCTGAATCTGAGTAAACATTCAGGAACTCTGGTGGTCCTGGTACATGCTGGGCTAGGCCCGGTACATACTGGACTAGGCCCAAGGAACTTCTCTCCAGCTCTGTGCTCCTAGAGCAGTGGTTCTCAAATAGTAGTTTACTGACTAGCAACAGCTGCACCATGTGGAAACTTGTTAGGAAAGCAAACTGTCAGGTGGCACCCCACAGTTACCTACTCAAAAACTCTAGGGGTGGGGCCCAGCAATTCTGATGCATTTTAGTGTGTGAAAACCATTCCCCTATAGTGTTAAAAGCAGAAGGGATTTGAGCAGGTAGTGACAAGTTTCGTGATGTGTAGCATTAAGGACTGCCAAGTGGTCCCTAGGGCTAAAGCCATGCCATTTGCATAGCAACAATGTGCAGATCATGTCCACAGTGCCGCCTCTCCTACAGCTAAAGTCTCTAGTGCTGTCTTGAACTAAAACCCAAACTGGAGAAAAACAGACTGGATTTCCCGGAGTGAAGTTCCTATGACTCAGTACTCCCTACATTACGAACACCAAAGAACAGTGAACACTGTGCCTACAAACATCGGCGTCTGTGTCACCCCCTCTGCCTCCTCTTCATTGGCCTTGTCCACAGTAAGACAGAACTCGCTCATTTTCACCTGATGTTTACAAAGCCCTGTACCAAACAGGCATCTGACACGCCACAGCTGAGAAGGCCTTAGCACTCTGAAGCTTAGTCTTGCCTTAACCGTGCCTGATTCACTGTTACCTAGAGGCCTTTATGAAAACTGTCCCTCACCTTGAGTTACCCTTCCCTTCCTGGATTTGTCGCTTTGGGGCCAATACTGAAGCCCAGGGCAGCCATCACATTCTGTGCTAACCCCTTTCAGAGTACAGTACTGCAACGCTTCCTTGACTCACCCAACTGTCCCCCTTGACTTGCAGCTCCTGGAAGGCTGTGTCTTTAATCTTTCTGTCACCAGCATTTTGTACCATTCCTACCTAGAGTAGATACTTGATAACATTTCAATTAATGAATAAATGAAACGATTTTTTTAAGGCAAAAAAAATCTTATAATAAACATGTCTTCTGAATCTCAACACATTTGTGAGCATACCAACGAAGGAAAATAATTTAAAAAGAATTTACCTGGGGTTTTATGACTTCCTCCACTCTTGATTTCACTTTGTGATCAGGGCCCTAAGCTGCTTGTTTCCACTTAACCTTACCAAACTCATACAAATTCAGTTGGCAATGTCTACAATTGCCAGAGTTACTTGGAATCGTATACTGATCCTCCAAGGTGCTTAATGAGCCACCCTGGCTGATTAACAACCACCTACAAGATTGATGGGCATGAAATGCATTTTAATAGCAACCAAACCCTTGCTTCCCTGATTTCTAGACCTATCACTGTTACGGACCAAACTGAATTTCTGAAATTCTGACTGCTCAGATCCAAACTGCAGTCTGACTGTGGCATTATTAAAATTGGAGTTTAAGGTCAATATCACAATTGCATCTAGCAAACTGGGTAGTGAACAAGCCTGGAAATACAAATGTTAGTTAGAAGTTAATGATTTGTATGGAATGATGTGTGGCTTAGGCAGTCTGTTCCCTTTGTCAAGTGTGGTTACAAAACAATTGCTCCATGTCGACTGCGATACGTATCCATGGTAGTTATGTGCAATGCATTTGAAAATAATAATTTGACATGGGAGACAAAGAATGAATAAACCAAGGAAGTGTGGCATTCACAAAGAGGCATTTTGTCTGCTGGTTCTTAATCAGGGCAGACCTGAATATTCACATTTATAGCACAAAAAGTGAAAGAGAGGGCTGGAATTTAAAAGGCCCTTCATCTTGGTCAGGCTCTGTGGGGTGTTCTCCCCACAGCTGGTGGGCCCCTTCCTGTTTCTGATGTCTCCACCTGCAGGTGGTGGCGCTGGTCCCTGACCCCAGGAAATAAGCCTCTCGCTCTTCTCCTGAATTACCCCTGCTGCCTGTAGACTGCAAAGAGGAAGTCAGGGGATGACAAAAGGTCTCTCACTAAAAGGTTTGATTAATCAGCTAAATAATGTTTGCTCCACAAGTCTTCTTTTCCAAATCAGGTTTTCAAAAAAAATGTGTGCTAATATATCTCTCCAGTTTTCGTCAAAAGGCAATAGGAGTGTAATTTAAGGAGAGGGAGAACAGTGGATAGAGTCTAAAAGGAAACCTCCAATCGATATACAACAAAATGAAAAGGCAAAATTGCCAGGCAAGAATGCACTGAAACCTTGAAAGTGCCATGCAGCAACGAAACATTTGAGGGGGAGAAACAAGTGAGGGGTTGGATTTTAGAATTTCTCAAACATTTGGGTCTAACTACTCCAAAGCAAGGGATACATGTGTTTACAGGGTGGAAGAGAAAAGAAGCTGATTTCATGGGAGGCTGGAGGCCAAAGGCCCAGGGTTATTGCATTTGCTCTGGGACTCAGATCTTGAGCCTCCTTCCATGTCAGGTCAGGATGGCTTTAACTACGTCCTCATGGCCTTTCTTGTCTCTGTTCTATTTTCCTCCAATCTATTGGCCAAACTGGAGGAGAAAAGGTATTTTGAACATTCAAACCTATTCAAGTCCCCCATTTGTCTATTTGCTTAGGTACTTTTAGAAGTGTGGCCCAGTCTAAAACACTGCTTCTCAAAGCAAGAGGAGATGAAGGCCAACAGGAGCATCACAGAGGAACATGTTAGAAATACAGATTATAGCCCCATTCCAGGCCTAGTGGACTAGCAACTCCCAAGGTGCAGCTCAACCATCTGTGCTACAACCCAGGTCATTCAGATGCTGCTGAAGTATGAGAACCACTGGCCCAGAGGTGGTTCTAAACTTGGGTGTCTGTCAGCTGGGGACTGTGGTTAAAAAAAAAAAAAAGAATGGCAGAGAATCCAGGGTTTCACCCACTGACACTAAATCATGAGGTTTGGAATCAAGGTAAGGAGTCTACAGCTTCTATCCAGACACTGAGATAATTCTGAAAAGGGGAATATGGATTGCTCTTGGACAGACAGTATCTAAACTGCTGTCACATGCAAAAGAGTAGCCTTCTCCCCAATTGCCTCCTCCCCACCCCCTCTCCCTTTAATTCTCTGTCCACCTCATGCCAGTGCCATGTGCTCTCACTCTCATGCAGGGACTCTCCTCTACCTCATTTGCCACCAAACTTCTCCTTGGCCTATTCAACTTGTACACCTCTTCTCATCTTATGAAATGCTTTCTTCAGCTTCCTTAGGCAAAAGGTATTCTCTCAGTTTTTACTCCTCAAACACATTGTTCAATTGTTCATAGAAGTCTATCTGAAGAAGTAAGGCCTTTTGAAAGACCTGGGCTTTGTCATGTACTTCTTCAACATTAATCTTGTCAGATAAATACCTCCTTTGTTCAAGGGATTTTTGTTATGGTCTGGAAATAATGGTAAACAAAAGGGGCACAGTTCCCACCCTAATGAAGCTATCAGTCTCGCTGCAAATCATAACTTCACCACTTATTAGCTGCATGACTTTGAGCAAGTCACTTAACCTCTCTGAGTCTCAGTGTTATTGGCTATAAATTGATGATAATACCAACTTAACAGAACTGTTGCAAAGATTAAGTAGCAAGAGGAAGAAGCATATGACAGAGTGCCTATTACATAGTTACCCTCTACAAATTATTAGATTTTTTAGCTATTATTAGATTTTTTTAGCTATTATTACATTATTAGATTATTATTATTAGATTATTTACCTCACTCCATTGTAACAGTTTTCTGTATCCATCCTCCCCTGGTCTATGAAGTTCCTTGAGGTTTATCCTACTCGTCTTTGAATTCCCTGTCCTTATCGCAGTGCCTTGCAACATCACTGACATAATTCCTCTGTAAGTATTTCTGAATAAGTGAATTTGTCAGGCAAGTCATGCTTGCCTGATGTGAACCATTCTTCTCCTCCCTTGAAAAATAAGGCAATCCCCAGGGACTTCAGTGGTGATTTTTGTATTGTTGCTATTTAAGGAAAGTACTACTAATAAGAACATTTTTTTCTCACACTGAACATTACAAGGTAAATCAAAATAATTCTATCTAAGTAAATGTCCTGTCATTAGATTTAACCATATTTTGCCCCTTCAAGTGCTCTTCAAAGCACAAAAAGAAAATCAGACATGCACATTAAAATCTACTTTTTGAATGCACCAAAGGAAAGCAGTGAAGATGCACTGACCTTGACAGCTACTGGCCCTCAAAGGGGACACATCTAGTTTTACTACATTGTCTCAGGTAAAACACATATTTGTTTTGTGTATACAGAAAGGGGAACATTTAAAGCTGGTTTGGTGAATTTTGTTTGTGAGCATCTGTATATTTAAGATCAGAACTGATATACTGAGACAAATCTATTACCAAATGATCCTTTACTTCAGTGATTCTTTAAATCAAATGTACATCAAAATCACCTAAAGAGCTTGCTCACAGATTGATGGGCTCCATTGTCAGTTTTTGATTCAGTGTGTCTTGGGTAGGGCCCAAGAATTTCCATTTCTAACCATTCCCAGGTGATGTGGGAGACCATACTTTGAGAACCAGTGGTGTACTCTGTGATGGAAAAGGTCTGAATATGCTGCAAAGAGTGCTCTACCTCTGAAGAAAGAAAGAAAAGCATGAAAGGTTAAAGGGAAAAAAGACAGAAATCTCGGACAACTGAAGTTCTCCAAGCAAAACTAATTGCATCTCTCATATATATCAAAAACCCTTTGTTTCACGAACAAGCTTAAATTGACCACTTTCTTATATTCTTATTTGTGTGAACCCCTTTCTTATGAGATAATGAACTTCTTGAAAAATGGTGGCAAGGTTTATTCATCTCTGTGTCTATCATGACCTTTACGCAGTAAATGTTCAATAAATATTTGCTGGATTAAAAGAATTCTAAAAGAATTTTTTTTTAAACCTTACTCTCTAGAATGGTAGAAATTTTATGAAGTAATCTGTAACTTAGAGTACACTACTGATTTCACTGTGTGGATTCTCAGTTTTTTCATCTGAAATGATTCACATAGGTGAACAGGACATGTAACTTTTGTGAGGTGATATGAAAAGAAAACTTAGAGATACCTTAAGAATTAAAATGCTATCTGGATACTATATATGGAATGTATACAATTCAATATATATATTTTTTATTGTGCTATTACTACATCCCTGAAAGTGTACTGTGTGCTGGAAATACCTCACAGAATAATGCTAATAGCTTCAATTTATTTAGTAGTAGAATGCAACAGACACTATATAAAGTGCTTACTGTGAACTATGGTTATTTATTCATCACAGCACTTCTCAGAAGTTGGCATCATCAGCATCTCCAAACAAAGGAAGAGAAAATCAAAGCTTAAAAATATTAACTTGGGGTGCCTGGGTGGCTCAGTGGGTTAAGCCTCTGCCTTCGGCTTGGGTCATGATCTTGGGGTCCTGGGGTTGAGCTCCGCATCGGGCTCTCGGCAGGGAGCCTGCTTCCCTTCCTCTCTCTCTGCCTGCCTCTCTGCCTACTTGTGATCTCTGTCTGTCAAGTAAATAAATAAAATCTTTTAAAAAAATATTAACTTATCCAAAGCCACACAGATACAAAATGGTGGAACATGACTTGAACTACAGTTATCTTAAGGTAGGGTTGCTCTCAGTGGTTCCGCTGTACTAAATCAATCTGAAGATGGGCTTAGCCCTCAGGAGAGCCACATGCAAAAGAAACCAAATTATTTCCTAAAATTTAAACCTGAATAAAGCTATAGGTTCAGCTTACTTACATCCAAAGTTCTAAAAGATAGATCCCAAAAGGGTGCTTATTTTGGGATCCATATTAGAAAAATTTTAAGGTACAACTTTTCATTCATCACTGTGACAAATTTCTCTTGACCATCTGTTGTTTGCCAACACTGTGGTTTGATGGATTCAAAGTAAATTGTTCACCACAAAGCATGCCCACTGTGTGGTGGGTGAAACAGATAATAATCAAATGCTCACACAAATAGCATGTAATTACACACTGGAAAAAGACCATGGGAGGAAAATAAAGGGCAACAAAGAAGCATGTAGCAAGAGGACCTACTACTCTAATTTGGGAGTGGGGAGAATCAGAGAAATCTTCCTGAGATGGTAATGACCAACAGAGTTCTGCAAGATGATCAGGAAGAGTTTAGTGAGTGTATGAGATTGGGGTTAGTGGAAGAGAGGATGAGCAGAGTTCCTGACAGAGGGATTAATAAATACAAAGTCAGAAGAGGTCACATCATAGTATCTAGAAGGATCTAAAAAAAGTGTGGTTGGAATACAAACAAGGAGAAGAAAGATGTAATGAAAAATACTATTGCAAACATAGCCAAGGACAGACTACGTTGGGCTTTGAAGGCCACTTTCAGGCCAAGAGTAAGAAAAAAACTTTGAAGTAGAAAAGAGACAAGGCTAGGTTTATATTTGTAAAACACTGCTCTCGCTGTAGGGAGAACAGTCTGGTGGGGAGGGGTATATTCATTTTAACTCAACTAATTAAGAGGTTATTATGGTCATCCCAGTAAGAGATGATGGCAGCTTGCCTTAGGATATTGGTGGACATAGAGAAAAACTGCAGAGATATTGAGAAGGTTAAATCAGTAAGACCGGGTGACAGATTTGATATGGCAGTTGAAGGACAGTGAGGAGGGATGAAATACAAATTCAAGACTTTCAGCCTGCTCAACCCAGGGGCATCATTCCCTAAAATGGAGCAAAGCAGATGTGCATCGGATTTGAAGGACAGTATCACAAGTTCAGTTTGGTGGTGTCTGTAGAACTTGATCTGTTTTTGACAGTGGAGATGTTAATTAGGCAGATGGGTATCTAAGACTAATATTCAGGGGTGAGTTCAGGACTGGAGATGTAAATTTTAGAGGGTTTGCAAGTAAGTTGTTAATCTAAAACAAAAGCATGGATGGGATCACCTAGGAACAGGGGACAGAGTTAAAAATGAAAGAAAATATTCATCCTTTTTTTTGGTACATTGTGTAGTAAAACAGAACCATATCCTATTTAATTTTACCTTAGAAAACCATTCTAACTTGCCATGGTAGAAAGGAAGAGAACAAACTGTAAGTTTGGTCCACTTACTAGATCTCAAGAATAGCTAATTTTCTGGATTCTGGATTCTATAGCAGTGTTTGTCCAAAAGTCATCCTGGGGTGACTAACAGCATTGGCATCACCGACAAACTCGTGAAAGATGCAAATACTCAGGCCCCATCCTAGATCTACTGAATCAGAAGGTCTGGGTTGGGGCTTAACCTTCCTGGCAAATGGATGTATTCTCAATTCTGAGAACTCCTGCCTTACTTTGTTCAATTTCTTGTCTGAAAAGCAATCAGCCAAGCGGCATATTCACACTCATGGATAGAGAGAGAGCAGGGGCAAAGAGAAGCTGCTGTTGGTTTTGTGCCAGAAGAGATTATATAAGCTAGACCCTCTTGAACTCAACAGAAGCTGTAGAAAGCATTGATACATGTGTTTTATAACCTAACAATTATGCATGCCCTTTCTGTGCTTTGCAAAAGGAATAGACTGGTGCCAGGGAAAATGACATTAGCAAACCAAGTTGAATAGGTAAAGTGATCTGAGACACAAGGAGGCAAAAGTTGATTTGGTAGAACTTGACAGAGAAGGCACTTTTAACTATTAGTCTCAGCTTGACAGATATAAACAGCTATTTTCAAGACTCAAACACCCACACTCCCATCTTTAGAACAATATTAGCAATTTTGTATGTTTGACAGATAAACCTCTGCTGCAAATTATCCTCTAGCCGTGATATTTAAAACCAATGGTTTCTGGTGTTTTGTTGCTATGAAATATGTAACCTTAACCAGCTGTTTATACCTGGGTCTTAAAACTCTAATTGAATTGTTCACTTGATGTTTTAGCACAATTAAGAAGCTCTTCCTTAATAGGGAAAGAGGGGCAAATTGATATGTTTAATTTTCAGAAACACAGATAGTTCTCTGCTCTATAACAGTCTATCAGCTAGAATTTTTTGGAACTGTCTCTTCGCTACTTCATGAGTACAAGGATAAGTTGTGGTTTTAATGACCATTTTGGAACATTCTGGAATATTAAGGTAGATGCTGAACCAAGGAGCTTAATTTATTATATTCAGGACAGTTTTAGTTTTGTATACTATCATATTACTTAATAAAATAATTATATTTAATGATAACCCCTCTAACTGTAATGTCTAATCAATAAGAGCACACCCATTTCCTGACAAATATACATACATCTACATGTATAACCTTAACTTATTTTTATGGCTGTGATTCATATATTCTATTATACAGCATGAAAAGAAATGGTATCAGCAGCCTCTATCTAATAATTTAAGAAATTATGCTTTATAGCATATACGCTCTCAACAACATTCAGATAAATATATTTTCTTTAATAATCAAACAAAGTAGATCAGGTTTGTTAAGTCACTTAACTATTGAAATGACTGTACTATTAGTATTTGAAGGCTCTTTGAAAGTATTTGTGATTTCTCTTCCTTTTCTAACATGCTACTCAAAGGGACAGGCATTTATATGAATTGTTAATTACATGTTTTCATAGTAAGAAGATGACTGGATCATACATGATAAGGCATGCATTCACATGAGGGTAGTATGTAGTTACATACATTACCTATCCCTTCAGTGAAAATAAAGATAATCCATTTCTTTTAGATGTAATCACTACTATCCAATGCAAAATATACACAGAAAACAGGCAATTCACAAGCATAGTAACTACATGGCAATTTGCTTTCAAACTTCTACATGGATATCCTTTTCGATATGCATTAATTTCACTGTAACCAAAGAACATGGTATGTTTAAAAAGGAAACTAGCCACTGGGGTGCCTGGGTGGCTCGGTCTGTTAAGTGTCTGCCTTTGGCTCAGGCTATGATTCCAGGGCCCTGGGATCAAGTCCCTCATTGGGTTCTCTGCTCAGCAGGGAGCCTACCTCTCCCTCTCCCTCTGCCTGCCACTCCCAGCTCCTGTGCTTGTTCTCTCTCTCACTCACTGTCAAATAAATACAATCTTTTTAAAAAAGGAAACTAGCTGCTAAAATTGTGAAGATATTTTGCATATAATGGTCAATGGTATTCTAGGCAACAAAGAAATGTTTACTAATAAAATGTTTGTTTATAAAATTTGTAGAAGTGCTTCTTAGAAATGTATCTTGTAAATGCCTAGAGATGGGCTGAAGAGAAAAATATAGTAAAAGAATATTTAAAATTTTTATATTTTCCTTTATATATCTCTAATCTAAAATAAATATAAAATCTTTTAATAGATTCTGTTTGCTGCACAAAATCATGAATTAAATACTAATGAGTTGAAATATAATTTTAAAAATTAAAGTATATTCCAAATAGCAAGCCAATCAATTGACTTTTATGTTCTTCTGATAAATGCAAAGTACCAATTCTCTGAACATAGCTTTTTATGGTTACTTTTTCAAAATAACTACATCATTCAAACTACTGAGTTGCCTGTAAAAGCCAAATTGCTTGAACATTAGTTCTGGAGAAATTTTCACGATGCCTTTAAACTCTGAGTGTCAAACTCAACATTTAGGCTTTAAAGCCTATGAGTGGTATTTATCACCTTTCAACACTCCCATTCATCATTTACGGAAAATATGTTTAAGAAAGAAAAAAATGAAATAAGAACTCAGGGTTGAAAATATTCCTCCTACAACCTACATAGTTCTCTTTATGTAAAGGCCTGTGACTGGCCAATTGGGAAAATACTAGATAGATTTTTAAATGCCCAAATATTTATGAAAAATTATTGAACACAGGGTATTGAAGGAAACAGCAAAACAGAAACTCAATGAAATATTTAATCACTTTGACAGTTAACACACCTAAGGTCCCCAACCTCAGCAACTTAGTCAAAAAATAAATACAAAAGAGTTATATTTTGCTGTGGATATCTAGAAGGAAAGTCTCCTCTTTCTTACCCTTCCTAAACCAAAAATTGATATTTTCTCATTCAAATACATTCATCAGCAATGAATCTAGTTAAGTTACAATCTCTTTTTGCAGTGAAACAGTTTCTCAAGTCTCAAGTTATATTCTGTAACACTGCTTGACCAGGTTACTAGAAAGAGGCAAAGTATTATACATTCATTCAATAAAAATTTGTAGAGTTCCCAAATTAAAAATAAAATGTGATAAAATCATAATACAAAAAAGTAGATGCCAATATTTGATACCTCTTAAAATATGAAAATATGAATGGCCAATTTGATGGTCAGGCAAATATGAGGGATATTTCCTGAACATTTTATTAGTCTAATATTATAATCATACCACCTAATACCAGCACCCTCCCCACTTTAAAGGAATAACTATTGATTTAGGATTAAATGCAAATGCACCAATGAAACAAGAGAGAAATTTAAGTATTATGATCACAAATAATAATTATATCCTGAGAGCAAATGGAAATTTGCCAGTAAGGAACTTCTGCATCAAGTCTTTTTGGTGAATCTAATGTTCTTTCTTTCTTTTTTTAAATGAGTGAAAAATTGATAGATACTACAGGAAGTGTGATGTCCAAGTTTATTTTCTTGGCTTCTGATTTTGAGGCCAATGGGTTTGGGCCATTTTAAAAGGTCAGACATCAGCACATGGCTATAACAACAAAGAGTTATTCAACTACAACACAATACTTTTATTTTCAGAGGTTGGCTACAATGAGAAAAGGGGCATCTTTTTTTCTATCCTCTCTTCCTCATTTTTTAAAGAGACATTATTATTATTATTATTATTATTATTATTATTTTGGTTTCAGAACTCTTTTAGTCTTTTTTTATATAATTTTATTTTTATAAACATATATATATATATATTTTCCCCCCCAGGGGTATAGGTCTGTGAATCTCCATGTTTACACACTTCACAGCACTCACCATAGCACATACCCTACCCAATGTCCATAACCTCCCCCTCCCAACCCCCCTCCGCCCAGCAACCCTCAGTTTGTTTGTGAGATTAAGAGTTACTTATGGTTTGTCTCCCTCCCAATCCCAACTTGTTTCATTTACTCTTCTCCTACCACATTAACCCCCCATGTTGCATCTCCTCTCCCTCATATCATGGAGATCATATGATAGTTGTCTTTCTCTGATTGACTTATTTCGCTAAGCATGATACCCTCTAGGTATATATATACAATGGAATACTATGCAGCCATCAAAAGAAATGAAATCTTGCCATTAGTCTTTTTTTTTAAGATTTTATTTGTTTATTTTGACAGACAGAGATCACAAGTAGAGAAGCAGAGAGAGAGAGAGAGAGAGAGAGAGAGGAGGAAGCAGGCTCCTTGCTGAGCAGAGAGCCCGATGCAGGGCTCGATGCAGGGCTCGATGCGGGGCTCGATCCCAGGACCCTGGAATCATGACCTGAGCCGAAGGCAGAGGCTTTAACCCACTGGGCCACCCAGGCGCCCCTCTTTTAGTCTTTTTAAGCTGACTTTTGCCCCCCTTGTGAGAAGAGCTTTGCTCTTCCCTTTGAGGTTGTAGTGACATTTAGGTCAGGGAAGTCTTTACCAATGTAGTCTTAATGGGGAGTTCTAACAAGGGAGTGGGGATACTAAAGGCTTACCCAGATGCCTGAGCAATTTGCCTTACCACTCAAAACTGGAACAAGTTGTGCAGAAAAAACAGGTCTTGTGGTTTACTACAATTACTTTCAGATTACAGGTCAAATATAGATTTTCAGGAGGTTAAGGAATTAAATATGATCATCATCTATACCAGCACTCTTACCAACATTGTTACCATCATCACCAATGTTGTAATTATCATTAATGATTACATTTTGGCTTTTTTTTTTACATTTTCTATGTACCAGGTACCATGCTAAGCATTTTATATGTATAATCTCTTTTATGTTTACAAAACTTCCTATAATGCAGGCTCCATCCCAGAAGAAATATGTTTAAACATTAAATCATATCACATCACAGCCCTTATTAAAACCCCCAATGGCTTGCAATTTAACTCATGAAAAAAAGCCTAACTACTTGCTATGTCCCAGAAGACTGAGCATTATCCAGCCCTGGCAGATCCTTCTCCTCGTTTCCTGACACTCACCTCTATCACCATACACCACTCATGTTATTCCTTAAATAGGCCATGATGATTCCTGCTAGGGAGCTCCACAGTTTTTGTTCCCTTTGTCTGGATATTATTTGAATGTCTTTCTCCTTTTCAGTGTTCAGGTACCTTCCCAAATATTATCCAAATATTGTTTTCTGCCTACTCTATCTGGTGTTAGCTCCCACCTCACATTCCAGGCATATTCTACTATATTGCTGACTTTTATTTTCTGAATAGAACTTATCAGTATCTGAGTATTAAATTATTTTTTATATCTCCTTCATTAGAATGTAATATCCTTGAGAACAAGGATCTTTTCTTTAAGATCCACTACTGTAACCAATCACCTAGAACTATATCTGGTATATAGGAAGTACTCAATCAATATGTGATGGGTGATTGAACAAATAGCACTTTGAAATGGGTACTGATTTCCTTGTTATCTTTATTTGAAGGATAAGGAAACTGAGATTTAGAAAAGGTAAGTGACAGGTTCAAGATCATAAAGCAACCAACAGAACCAGATTTTGAAGTCAAGATTTTATACCTACCTAACCAAATAAAAATGAATTTGTCCATACCAAGATGGACATAGGAGTTTTCAAAATCATATATAGGATATCTTAGCCAGAATGTCACATTAGGAAACACAGATGTCACCAAGTATTGCTAGAATGATTTCTTAATCAGAAGAAATCTACACCAATAAAAAGAAAGCCCTTTAAAATATGATAATTTGGGGGCACCTGGGTGGCTCAGTGGGTTAAAGCCTCTGCCTTCGGCTCAGGTCATGGTCTCAGGGTCCTGGGATCAAGCCCTGCACAGGGCTTTCTGCTCAGCGGGGAGCCTGCTTCCTCCTCTCTCCCTGCCTGCCTCTCTGTGATCTCTGTCAAATAAATAAATAAATAAATAAATCTTAAAAAAATGGTAATTTCACAAAAATTGATCATTCTGTTCTACTATTCCAATTTTAGACTACATTCTTCTCTAGGTTCTACACATGTTAGGTAAACTAACTATTGCTCATAATAAAGTCAGCTGAAGGCCATGTTACAGAGTATAATACCCTATACCAAGTGTCAGAAGAACTCAGCACCAGACCCAGATTTTTCACAGGTTGGCTGGTGGTTACAGGAATCTGAGAGTCACAATTCCTTTAATTTTGAAATAGGAGAACTCTTTCCTGAGGTGATGTCACCAAAATGATGAAGTAGGAGAGCCCCCAGCCTCCATGCTCCCATAAAGACCAACAAGTAGACAGCTATCCATAGATAAAAAGAGCTCCAGGAGAGCTCAGGACTTCACCTAAGACACTTTAGCAACACAGTAAAACAAAAAACAAAACAAAACAAGAAAAACCCCTAAAAATAACCACACAAAATTTGAAGAACCACTCCATTTTGTCTGCATTATCCCCAAGCAGTGATGCTCAATCAAAAAGGAACTCCCCTGCTAGGAAGAGTTTTTCTCACCAGGAAAAGGAGAGCATAGTGAGCAACCAGTATCCTCAGCCTCTTGGGCACTGTGCTAAGGACCCACTTCAGTTTCACCCCACCAGGACTTTGGCAAATTTATATAGAGAGACAGTTAGAAACAACGAGCAGAGATGCCAATATCAGCCACACAGTAGGAGTGACCACAATACCCCTTGACCTACCCTGCAAATGACCCCAGCATTTTTCACTGAAGAAACCAGTAGCCAGCACAACTACCATGGATGTCCTTGAGATTTCTCTGGTTTTGTCCCACAGGTATTCACATTTACTTATGGCAGCTGAGTCCCTCCTTGCCCACTCCTCCTCTGCCCCAACCAGAATCTGGGATCCACACCTGCAGCCAGCCCAGGCCTTTGCAGCTGTGTCCAAGATGCCTGCATCTGACTTCTACTGCCGTGTACAAACCTGGGGCTAACCCCTCTAGCTGTGTACTTCCACACCACAGGCTGACACGCACCATGGGACTCCATTGCTATGTGCACAGCTGTGTCAAGAACCTAATGCTACAGAAGTGCACACTGATGGCCAAAGGCCCCACACGTGATTATGGACCTGGATTTGGCCCTATCTCTTGTGACTGGACTGCACCACTATGCTCACCTGCAGCCAGCCCCCTAACTGTGCCCTTGCATACCCCCAGACCAACCCTCATCACTAGCTTCCATAGCACTGCATACACCTGTGGGAAGATCCTGCTACCATAGGCATGCACCCTGAATGCTAGGGCCCCCACACCTGCTAGCAGACCTTCAGGTGGCTCAGGCCTTTACTGCTGGCCATGGCCCCTACCACTATGTATGCATCTGTAAATGGCCCTTGCCATTGAATGGTCATCTGTAGCTGGACCCCATAACCAGGTATGTGCATACCACAAGACTCAGCTAAGATACAGACTGTCTGACTGCTAGCTGCTGGACCTGGAAGTTCTGCTGAGGAGTCCAACAGTCCTTGAGGCCACTGCAGACTTACTGTAGTACTTGCCACGGACCACACAGCTCATACAGTTACTGTGGACCCCAGTGGCCCAAGCTGACAAGACATGCTTTCTTGGACTCAGAGCTACTGCATGTCCCTGCACATGGTGCTCTGTACCACTAGACCCATGGTCACAGCCTGTTCTAGTGAGCCTCCACCTGCATGTGAAGGTCTTTACTCATGAAGACAGTCTATAAAGTCTGGAAGATGTGACTGCTTCTTCAAATATGCAGACACCTATGCAAGGCAACAGGAAACAGAGAATCGGAGAGAACATAACACCACAAAGAAACATGGCAAACTTTCAGTAAATGACCCCAAAGAAATGGATATACAGTAAATCAAAAATAATTGTTTTAAAGATGCTCAGGGAGCTACAACAGAACACAGTTAAACAATTTAACAAATTCAGGAAAACAATACAAGAAAAAAATGTGTTCAGCAATGGAAAAAAAATAATACAGAATCAAACATTAATTTTGGAGCTGAAGAGTACAATTACTAAACTGAATACTTCAAGAAAGCTTAACCAGCAGACTGGGCCAAGTAGAAAAAGAGCTTGGGGAGAGTTCACTTGAAATTATCCAGTCAGAAGAGCAAAAAAGAAAAAAAAGGATCAAACAGAATGGAGAAAGCCGACAAGACTTATAGAATACCTTTAAGAGAAATAATACATGCATCACTGGAGTCCCAGAAGGACAAGAGAAGAGAAAGGGGTAAAAAGCATATTTAAAGAAATAATGGTTGATATCTTCCTAAACCTGGAAGAGATTTGGACATCCAAGTTCATGAAGCTACTAGCTAATATGTCATTGCATAATTTCAATCCAAAGTAATCTCCAAGACACATTATAATAACCCTCTAAAGTCAAAGGCAAAGTGATAAATTTACAAGTAACAAGAGAAAAAAAAATCTTTAATACATGGGAACCCCCATAAGGCTACAAGTGGATTTCATGCAGTCTAGGAGGGGATGGGATTATACATTCAAAGTTTTGAAAGAAAAAAAAACAACCTGCCAACCAGGAATACTATACCCAACAAAACTGGCTTTCAGAAATGAAGGTGAGTTAAAGAATTTTTCCAGAAAACATATGAAAATATAGCATACATTGTATGTATGTGGTAGGTAAAAGTAAGTAGATAGTCTGATGTAGAATCCTCTAACACTGTAATACAATGGTGTGTCAAATACTTCACTCTAGTATATAGTTACAGGACAAAAATCTTAAAAATAGTTATAGTTACAATAAATTACTAATGGATACATAACATAAAATATGTAAATTGTGACACCAAAAATATAAAATGGGGGAACAGAGTACAAGGTTTTGTGTGTGATCAGAGTTGAAATGTTAGCTTAAATAGGTGGTTATACCAATAAGATGTTTCAAGTAAGCCTCAGGTAACTATAAAACAAAAACCTGTAGTAGACACAGAGAAGATAATGAGAAAAGAATCAAACTATATTATTATGAAAAATCACCAATTCATAAAGGAAGACAGCAAGAGAGAAAAAAGAGAAATATAAACCAGCCAAAAAGCAAGTAACAAAATGAAAATAGTGTCTTTATCTATCAGTAATTACTCTAGATGTAAATGGATAAATTCTATTATCAAAAGGCCCACAGTGGCTGGATAGATTTAAAAAAAAAAAGACCCAACTATATACTGCTAACAAAAGTCTGACTTCAACTTTGAAGACACACATATGTTCTAAATGAAAGAAAAAATAAAGGTATCACATGCAGGAGAAACAAAAACAAAAACAAAAACAGGTAGCTATACTTACATGACACAATATACACTTTAAGTCAAAAACTATGACAAGAGACAAAGCAAAGGTCATTACATAATGATAAACAAGTCAATTAATCAACAAAATATAACAATTGTAAATATGTACTCTTGTGTACTGCTGGTGAGAAGGTAAGTTGGTACACTCACTATGGAATACAGTATGGAAGTTCCTCAAAAAATTAAAAACATAACTACCATATAATCTGGCAATCTCACTCAGGCTAATTAAAACAGGCTCTATAGTAGTGGATAATGGGCATTTGGTAATTTGAAAAGCTCTCTTTCATTTCTCAAAAAATTACAAATAGAACAATCATATGATCCAACAATTCCACTCCTTGGTACATGTCTAAGGAAATGAAAACATTACATAGAAGTGCTATCTGTACCGCCATGATCACAGCATTATTCACAACACACAAGACATGGAAACAAACTAAGTGTCCATTGACAGACAAATGGATAAAGAAAAATAAACACACTGTACATACACACAAACAGTGGAATATTATTCAGCCATAAAAAGAAGGAAATGCTGACATTTGTGGCAGTATGCATGGATCCTGAAAGCATTATGCTAAGTGAACTAAGAGAATATGATCTCACTTATATATAGAATCTAAAAATGTTAAAATTAGAGAGTAGAATTGTGATTGCCACTGGCTGAAGGGTGGGAAAAATGCAAGAGATCTTCATCAAAGGGTACATACTTTCAGTTATAAGATGAATAAGTTCTGTGGATCTAAGTTATAACCAGTGACTATGGTTAACAATACTATATTATATACTTGAAAGTTATTATGAGAGTAGAGCTTTAATATTCTAACTCTAACAATGACAAAATGGTAATTATGCAAGGTGAATGACTATTAACTAACGTTAGTGTGGTAAAGATTTCACAATATATACATGTATCAAATCATTACACTGTACACTTTAAAATTACACAATGTTATATGTCAATTATATCTCAGTAAACCTGGGGAGAAAAGTAAATAAATAGAAGTTAAAAAAGGAAAAAGACTATCTGTCATATCAGCTTCATGGAATTGAGAGGTTAACAGAGAGATCATGGTTATTAAAGCACCTTGTAAATACCAGAGGAATATAAAAATGGAAGGCTCCATCATTGTTACTCAGGAATTGAGCCCTTATGTATATTTGTTCAGCAAACATACAATGAATAAGTAAAAAAGTGAATGATGAATATTAGAAAATAATATTAAATAAATAGATGCAATACTTATCCATAAGGTTGATTTGTGTTTCCTTTATAGTTTGGGGTAGGTAACATGTTGCATAAATGGGTGGGTCAGTAACAGAAATGTCATTCTAAAAAAAATGTGCAAGAAAGCAACTTTCCATCATGGTCAAATTACTTCAGATGCCTTGAATTCATGAATAAAACACTCCATCAAATTTTATGCATCTCAAGCACTTCTTACACATTTAAATTCACAACATCCAAGTGAGGTAGGAAAGGAGGAATATTTCATTTTTCTTATTTGGTGAAATGAAGATAATGAGGCACAAGGAGGTTAATGATAGATTTGAAGTTAATGCAATCAGTCAGTAGCAGAACCATAGTTGGAATTCAGGTTCCCTGAATCTCACTTAGGTCCTTTTCAAGATACTATGTTACCTAGATTTCATTGTTGGCAGGTTTTAATTCAGGCATGTAGAGACAAATGCTTACAACATTTCTTTTCCTACTAAGGAATCCTGCTGTTAATTCAACTACTGAGAGGTAGAACAGGCAGACCTACACTAGAGATATAGCATCGACGTTAATTCAAGTCATTTCCTGAGCTAACTTCTATTCCTTTTCCTATGAATTCTATATTTTTCCACATTACCCCCACTGAATTATTCAGACTCACTGAATACCCTTTGAAATTATTAACATGCTATATCTCAAAAATACTGATTTCTCTTTTTGGTTTTTTAGGTAGAAAGTCAGGAGATAGGGATTAGAAGGGCAGGAAAAGGTCAAATGAGCCACCAGAATGTACATTTTGTAGGTAGAAGGTCAAGTTTTCAGGATATCACATTCTCTTGTTTATCCTCCCACCTCACTGTTTTCTCCTTGTCATTCTCCTTTGATGTTTCTCCTCTTTTGGCCTACATATTAATGTTGGAGTCCTTAGTCCTCTTCTTTTTTTTTTGCTATCCATACTTTTCCTTGGTGAGATCATACAATATCATGGCTTTAAATATTATCTTATGCCAACAATTTCTTGAATTCAAAATGCATACATTTGATTGCCTACTTATATCTCCACTGTGATGTTAATAGATCTCTCAAACTTAATTTGCCTCCCTCCAAAAATTCACCCCACTTAACATGGAGTCTACTATCTCAGTTGAGGGCAAATACACTCCTTCAGTTGATTAGAACAAAAACCCTGGAGTCATTTGTGACTATTTTTCTCCCACAGCTCTTTTCTATTTCATTAGGAAATCCTTGATGGCTCTATCTTCAAATATATTCAGAATATGAGTCCTTACCTCCTTAGTCTGAGCCACCATCACCTTTGCACAAATTACCATAATATCCTTCTAACATTTCCCCTTGCTTTGAGCCTCCACTCCCAGCTTCCACAATAATCCTTTTATAATATATGTCAGATCTTCTCCATAAACTCCTCCATTGGCTCCTGTCTCATGCAAAATGAAAGAAAACAGCCTTACATTGGCCTTCAATGTCCACCATCACCTTGCAAATATCTTCTCTTATATCTCTTTCACTTACTTCATTCTAGTCACATGCAGATACAGTACCAAGAATAGCAGATAAACTGATGAATTAGGAATTCTGCACTGACTGTTCCTCAGGCTAAAATGATTCTTCCTCTAATATCTAACATTACTTATTCCCTTGCCTCATTCTGGTATTTGCCCAAATATTACCTTCTCTGTGAGATCTACCTTGATGCACTATTTAAAATTAGAATGCACCCCAGCATAAGTCATCTCTTATTTTATTCTAGCTCTTCTTTTCTATAGCACTGTCTTTTAACAAACTATAAAATTTACTTATTTATTACATCTTTTTGTTTACTGTCTATACCCTTTGAGAATCCAGAGGCCTACATATTTTCTGTTTTACTCACTGATGTATCCCAAAGATTCAGGACTGTGCCTGACACAGAGATACTCAGTAAATGTTCATTGAATTAACCTGATGCTAAATCAAGGATTTTTAGTTACCTAGTGGTGGAACTAGTTTTAAATTGTTATTTTTTTAACAAAATATTTTATTTATTTATTTAACAGAAAGAGAAAGAGAGAGAGAGAGTGCATAAGCAGGGGGATCAGCAGAGAGAAAAGCAGAACCTCTGCTATGCAGGGAGCCTGATGTGGGGCTCAATGTGGGGCTCAATTCCAGGACCCTGGAATCATGACCTGAGCTGAAGGAAGATGCTTAACCAACTGAACCACCCAGGTGCTCCCAAAGTATTAAAATAAATAAGCAAACAAATGATGAAAGTGGGCAAATATGAACTGAGTAGAAAGTAAGGGAAGGGAGAGAAAGATATGAGATGACAAAGGAAAACATACATAAAACACCAATTGGTGTTATTGTTGTTGTTTTTTCTAATAGGGGTAGGGCACTGAGTCAGGGGTGTAGACAAAGGGGACGTCCATGAAAATAGTAATAGAGATCTGTGCCATTTCAAAAGGCTAAAATAAACTATATGTAATTGTGATAAGGTTTTAAATGCTTATTGAATTATCATTCTCCTTTTCTTTTTATTTTTTTCCCAGGATTACATTATTTCAAAAAGTCATTGGTTATTTCACGGGAATCAGGATTTGTTATTGCTTCTTACTTAGAGAAGTCTGATAAATAAAAAAGACAAAAAGTACTTGATAAACGCAATTTTCTTTGTGGGAAAAATATTTAGGAAAGTGTCCAGTTGAGAATGAGAAGCTAAAGGAGCCTCAGAGGTAAAAAATTTTTCCATCATTGACAAGCTTTCTGGATACAAACAGTAAGTTATTAGCTGATTGCAACAAGATAAGAAATAATGTTATTGGGTTTAATATATTATTGAGGTGAGAGTATTTTTATGACCATTTCTGGTCTAGACCTTATGTACAAAAGTTACAAAGGAAAGATACTCTACCAAAAATACCAATACACATTTTTTTTTCATTTCTGGAAGATATTGCCAAGATTGTCTAGATCAAAAGGTAACAAGGATTCTAAAATCACTTAATTTGCATCTAAAGTTCCAAAACAAAAGTGGTATCCTTGGTCATTTAAGCTACAGATGTGTTGTTATGTGTAACTTTCAAATTAATAGTCCACCAGCGCTGTCAGTTATAGCATTAAAATAATGATGGAAAATTCTCCGACAATCAAAGTGATCTACATGCAAATATATGGAAATGATTTCTTTTTTAAAACAGTAATAAAAGGTGTGTTTGAAAAATTTATGCTTTAGAAGAATAAATGATGTTCTCATAATCATTCTGGTAAGTTGCTTATTTTTATTTACATGCACGTTTTATTAGCTACTTAAAGGTGATTCACAAAATACAAATTTAAAGTTATTAAGTATTTCAGGTTATCTCAAATGTCTAACTTCAATTTTCTACTAAAATATACTCCTTATTTAATATTAATGGATTCCTAACTTGCTGTTATTATTACTATACACATACATGTACAAATCAAGATACAAAGGAATCAAATACTATTACTAAAATTTAGTTGCAAACTTCATGGACAACATGTTATAATTTGGACATTAAGTGAAACTGGCATAATAAAACTGTTTAGAATTCATGATGTTAGAAATAGCTGATTACATAATTCATTAAGAATACTCTATTTTCATGAACCAAATATTAAATCTATAGGAAATGATGGACTTCATAATGTTTTATTGGAGTTTTCTGGTATTTAAATTTTCATAGTTATTAATAGATAGAAGTCATATTTTTCATTTTAGCAACATTTGTCACAGTGTTCAATTTAAAATAACCCTTAAAGCTCAAAGGGCTGTATTTTGGGTATGTCCCTTCAACATTTGGCTCTCTCTAGTTGGGAGGACATTGGCATTCTAGAACCTCTCAGTCTATCTTGTCTGGTTTATCCAAGCCAGGCCTTCCCATAATATACCTACTCAGCAATGAAAAACTGAAAGCAATTTTACTAGAATAATATCTCTGTTGTCACTACCTACTACCTAGGCAACTGTTTATACTCTCTTCCCTGCTTAGGTTACTTTCAATAAAGAATAGGTTCCTTTACACAGGCCATTCCATTTTTGGCAGTTGAGATCAAACTACAAAAAGCCAGGTGGCATAGTGATCCTGATCACAAGGAAAAACAAACAACCAGCAGGGTTTGAGAAACCCCCAGAGGTTAAAGATGAATCATGACTTGAACACGGTACAGTCTGGCGCCTGGTTCTGACTTACTATTCCCAAAACAGGATCAAAATTTTGTGAGATTCAAACTGATTTTGAAAACTAACCATCCCATGATACACATATTCTAATTCTCTGATGGACAAAGTAGAACTTTCCATGATCCTTGTACTGCCATCTAGAAAAGAACACTCGGGTTGCCTGGGTGGCTCAGTGGGTTAAGCCTCTGCCTTTGGTCAGGTCATGATCTCGGGGTCCTGGGATTGAGTCCTGCATCTGGCTTTCTCCTTAGTGGGGAGCCTGCTTCCTCCTCTCTCTCTCTCTCTCTCTCTCTGCCTGCCTCTCTGCCTACTTGTAATCTCTGTCTGTCAAATAAAAATAAATAAAATCTTTAGAAAAGAACACTCTAATATCTATAACGTGCATCATTAGCACAGATAACATAAAGAATTTTTTAAAAAGATTTTATTTATTTATTTATCTGATGCTTCATAGACAAAAGTGATATGCTAGGGGAAAAGTATCAGTTCAAAGGTCAGAGAAACTCCTAAAACACATAAACACCTTTGAAATACAGAAATCTAAGTATGGAAATATTCTAATGAAGGAAAACTTCATGAAGAAATGGGCTGAGCCAATGTAAACTCTCCAAAGGTGCTACTTACCCAGCCACCAGACATGTCATTATACACGGATGCTGAGAGATCAATAAGGACAAGTTTGGCAAGTATTATTGGGGATGGTCTTGTAAAATTTAAAAGATATCCCTTCTAGGGTGAACTTCATGAGACCAAAAATAAAGTTGTCTGCAGATGAAAACAGTTTACAATTTCAGATTCTTACAGTATTAAAGACTATCTCTGAGCTGTCCGTGGTGCTGCATTAGACCAGGTCTTTAGTCTGTGGAAGATGGGATTCTTGAAAATTCTCTAGGCACTGGCTTACAACCTAGTTTGCTGTATGGTAGACCTGTCAACCCTGTTGTGACTCCTGTACGTAATTGTTTAATATAATATAATAAAATAATAATATATAATAATATAATTGTTTAATATAATAAAATAATATAATTGTTTAATATAACAATAATAATTGTTTAATATAATATATTATATTATATAATAATAATATAATAATTGTTTAATATAATCTCAGTCCTGCCTATCTCACAACCAGTTATAACTGCTATCAATGATTCCCTGGGTGATATCATTAGGTATTCTTATTTGGTAGATCTGGATGGGGCCCAGTCATCATGTGGTTCTGAGAAGGGCCTAAAGTCCTCCTTAGACTTACTCTCTTCGAGGTTTCCCACCTTAATCCCAAGCCACCCTGTCCCCATTTTTTTCTAATAGTGCACTGATTCTGATCCCACTAGCTGTTTGATTAGACCTCATATGTCACTTGGACTCATACCACTGAAGCTTCACTTGTGACACTGTTCCAGCTTGTAATTACCTCCCCTTCCCTTTCCAAATTTTCTCTATTTTTCTAGTCATCTTCTTTGTGAGTTCATCCTTCACTTCTCCAAACATCAGTAGCACCACATTTGGAGTCATACAGACTTTGATTCAAATCAATAACTGTTGAAACAACTCATTTAACTTTATAACCAAATATTTGTTTACTTAATTGGAAAATGTAAATAACATCTACCACATTGAAGATTTCTTGTGAAGGTAACATGAGATAAGATTTTCCAGAAACATGGCACAGTATCTGATACATAGTGGGTTCACAGCATGTTAGTTCTCTTCCCCTTCCTCCTCTAAATCCTCTTTTAATATATAAACACTTTATTACTGTATTTCATCTAATTGACTCATTTCTATCATTTATCTCATCAAACGCCTTTAAGATCCTTGACTAATAATAGCTATTGCATACTTAGCATGTAATGAGTAGATGCCAGATATTGCAGTGGTTTTTACATATCTTGGCCAAAAGGGCTTAGCTGAGTGGAGGAGCTAGAATCCTGAATCTTAAGGCCAAACTCCTAACTACTATGTGATACTAAGGTCAATGGCCATATGGTTTCCCCCCTACCATGCCTATGCCAAGTGTCTGACATATGGATTAATTGCTATCAGAGCCTTTTTCACTATAAGAGAGAAAATGTATTGTCTATATCTTATTCTGCTGAATCAGCATCATCATCAGCCCATTCAAAAGGACAGCCAGTTGCCCTATCATTTAGTAAATGACTGACTTACGACACTAAAACTTTTTTTCAAAACCAAAAGAGCTAATGCAGCTCCTGAATTGCTATCCCTACTGTCCTCAGAGTGGATGTACTGGAAAACCTGAGAATATCATCCATTTTCATACTTTTTACATTCTCCAGAGGGATATTTAAGTAGATGTCCCCTGCTGGGCCAATGATTGAGCTGGATATAGAAGACTCACAACCTCTTTACTAACTTAAGCTGCTCCTACTATTTTCACCATATTCAAATCATTGTAACAATACAAGTGCCCCATAAGAAGACACCAAAATATTACAATCTCAGTTAATCTATTTATAGAGCCAGAAAGTGTTAAATGTTCTCACATTCAACTGAAATTCATCAGGATTACCATGGTTAGGGAGGGAAACCCAGTGTTAGGATGCTGAAAGACATTATCAGTAAGTTTCAATAAATTAAAACACACTTGCTATATAATACAGTAATGACTTTGACACCTTTGTGGTTACTTTATAACAATTATCCTGTAAATTCTTTTGTGGTGAAGAAGAGTTCTGTACCTTAATTGCAGTGATGATTAAATTAATCTACACATATGGTTAAGTGTCACGGAACATAAGGATCTACAATAAAAAAGTGTATGAATAAAATGGTCAAATAAAAGTAAAGTTTTCAACATAGTTAATTGCACTGTGTCAATGCCAATTTTCTAGGTTTAATAATGTGTATATTTATTTAAGATGTTACCACTAGGGAATGCTGGATAATGTGTACACAGGAACTCTGTACTATTTTTTGAAATCTTTGTGAGTCTATGATTATTTCACAATAAAAACTTTAAAAACATTTTAAATCCAGTAGAAAATTGTTGTACCTTTTAAGAAAAAGTAGAAGAAAATAATTAGAGAAAGAAATGGGAAAAAGAAAGAAACTGGCTAATTCCTAACAGGAAATTTTCATTTCTATTATACTAGAAAAAAAAGCATATCTTGCTCTATTAACAAGTTTTGAGAAGTCTATTTTCTTCAAAAGGCTTAATAAGATGTGAAATCTTTTGTACAAGTGAATGACACACTAAAATTACTCCTTCTACCCTTCTTTTAGTCTTCTGTTTACATGCAAATTCTATGAACCTGCCAATATTTAGTTACTAATCTTAAGTTAAGACTGAGTTTGCAATATCTTTAAACAAGTGATTTGATCACAAGATGTTGCAAGTAATCTTGTGTTATGACACATACCAAGAAAACTGTATCCTCTTAAAATGGAACTGAGGCATTCTTAAGATGTTTAAACGAAGTGATTACATAGGCTGAATTATATTGGTTTATTTTTTTATATTCTTATTTTTAAATTAAGTACAGTTGACAAATAATATTAAACACCTTTCACATATACTATATAATAATTCAACAATTATACACATTAAGATTTGGTAACCATGATTAGTGTATTACAATATTATTGACCACATTCTCTATGCTGTACTTCCATTCTCATGGCTTACTTATTTTATAACTGGAACATAGAACCTCTTAATCTCCTTCACCCATTTCATCCTCCCCAGAGCTCCTTCCCCTTTGGCAATGACCAGTTTGTTTCTTTGTTGTTGTTGTTTGTATTTTTAAATTGTCTAGCCATATTTGCATTATTATTATTTTTTTTTACAAGACTGAACCACGGGAACAAATTACTAACAAAAAGATTTTTAAAAGCAGTGTACGAAAATCCTCAACACCATAATAAATTTTAAGTCCCAATGGTAAAATCCAAATATCTCTAGTGTTGCTAGACACAGGGATACATAGATGAAAAAAACTAAGAAGGAACCTTTCTTCATGGTGCTTTCATCATTGGAGACAAACAAAACAAGGAGGCAGAAGGTAAGTACGATGGAGCACAGAGGAAAAGAGCTGAGTTAGAGTATAATGATAGAAGAGTGTGCAGCTGGAGCAGGCAGCCCCAGGCCACGTGGGCAGGTCTCTCCTTGGAGACTTGAGGCTGTATTGAAGACAGACAACTGCAGAGGAAAATGTCTACTTCAGAGGGGCACTACACACTGTGTTAAAGCTCCCTACATCAAGGGGGATTTGCTGACTTTCCTTTTGTTTGAATATTCTCAGATTACATGGGGGAACAGTCCATCCTACTTCATCTACCTTCACTGCCCTTCCATTCTCTGAGAAAAAGAGAGGTTTCAACAAAAGGCTTTAAAATTTCGTTCTTTTCCTTGCACTTGCTGAGTTCCCCTGTGTTTCCTTGGACCTTATTTATACTACCCACATCACAAAATGTTGGGCAGATTAAGCAAAACCATGGTTATGAATATGCACTGAATATCACACTTCCTTCATTAATACAGGCATTATAATTAAAAGAAAATGTGACTCACGCCATGGTGATGTTAAACCATCCCTATGCTTCTCCACAAAAAGGAAGAGAAATAGTCAAACAGTCTTTGAAATGAGACAGATATGGTTCTAAATTTTAGATCTCTTCTTGCTGTGTTCCTTGGTAAAATTACTTAATTTCTGAGCCTCAGTCTACTCATAGATACACTAAAGCTAAAGCTCTGTGCATTATTATTGGAATAATATTGTGTATATTTACCACCTGGTGGAAAGAAAAATACTTATAATTATCATCACCACCACCATTACCATGTTATCATTTAAGAACCTACTGTTGATGTGATCAATTCTATCAATGAATCTTAGCTCAGCATCCAAACCTAACGTTTTATCTGGCATTCCCCAAATCACTCTCTGCTCAGCATGGGTTTCTTCTCATTGTCTTCCTGGTACAACAACCTCCATCTTGCCTCTGGATTTGTCCACACCACTTGAACAACCTTTTTTATTTTCTTTTCACTACAGTTAGACAACTTTTGGAGTTGAACCAGACCATGAAATCAGAGGCTGTGATCATGTCTTATTTGTTTCTCATTGAGTACTTAACACCTAACGGAGTCCTGTATTAAGAGCTTAATACAAATATATCAGATATGATTAAATGCCATAGCTGAAGTTTCCCCTCCCCAAATGAATCTTTTCCTAAATGTACACAACTGCTCGGAATTTATTACCCTGGCTTCCAATAAGAATCTTTGACTGAACCACTCATTTTGGAATATCTGTATATAATACTATCACACAGTTCTCCAGCACAGTTCACTCTCACAGAGCAGGGAATATTGGACAACAGGCTAGGCTCATTCATTAGTCAAGGAATTGATCTTTCACATTGAAACCAAGCAATTAAAATAATGACAACTAATTGTACGTTGTAGCCTGATGATTTATCTCACAGTGATTAACAGTATGAATAAATGCTTATACTTTATGTGTCCACTAGATAGTGAAGATCAGTGTTCACTAATTGTTTACTATGTGTAACTCAAACCTTGTATGTCCAACATGGCTGTGTGACACAGGAAGATATCTTGGTACTGGGTACTTAATAAATAAGACCTGCCTGTCTCTCATAAATTATAGATAAATAATTTTCTTACTATACTGCTATTCTCTAGTGAGATAGAGAATTTGAGGTCATGATGTTCTCTGGAAATCCAGGAATTCTTGAGACAAATCTAGGTGACACAATTACAGAAGATGCTGTAACTGATTCCCCTCAAGCACAGTTCTGTTGCTTGAGAGTCATCCCAAGTCTGCCACATTTAAAGCCAAACTCTTCTCCATTTCACTGGTATGGATTCTCACTCAGGTTTTAATAGAAACATGTAAATTAGTAGAGCATAAGCTGATTCTCTCTGGATGCTGCCATGAGAATGGTCTGGATTTACCATTACTTTTCCTATTAAAATTGTAACAAAAGCAAAGCCATACCAAACCTTACCACATACTTAGCATATAAAAACCATTATAGAAACATTCCCAAAATAGTATTTCTGATAAAACAATTTAAAAGCTAATTGAAATAAAAGTTGCTTCTAATTCATTTATATTACTAACACTTAGAAATAATATTTGTGGGTGCTATTTTCAAGTCAAAGTTCATCTTATTTTGACTTCACATATAAGAAAGTTACAAGCAAGACTAAAAGAGTACACTGACAAAGATCTTTGCCAAAAGAAAAAAAATGGAAACAGGAATAATAAATAAAATCATGATAGCAAAAGAGCATATTTAATCTTCATTATGTAAGGTTATATATGTGATTAGTCAAGGGTATTGGCCTTTCAAAACTAAAATCTATATTTTAAAATTTATCTTCTTTTAAAAATTTAAAATCATAAGTGAAAAAAAAAACCTAAGCAAAACCCTCACTGGTCCAAACAGCATGATACAGATATAAAAATAACAAAGGTTTATGACTAGATATATATTCAAACCCATGCTACATGTATGTAAACTACTTAAAAATTGGTCATTGGTAGGATTTTGCTGTAAGTGAGCTTGTTACTGTGAACAATAACACTATTTCCATAAGTTGCAAGGCATGATAGATTAGTCACACACACACACAAATAATGTAAATAGTGGTAATATAATTAGTCATTGGTGCTTTCATTGTAATATGCTTAGGTGTGCCGCCAACTGTTGCTAAGTTATCGGCATTTGAGGTCTCTTGGAAAAAAAAAACAGTTCCAAAGAGTTCAAAAGGGAATGAATTTTGGTTCAGCGCAGCATGTGCCTTACAATAGCGAATTGCTCTGAAGGCCTCCTGCTCAGTTGTCCTGTGAGAGAAATATGTTAAAATGTATTGGTATTCTAGAAAGAATAAGTTCACCCCAAACATTTTATTTCCTTGATTCCCAAGACAACAGTGATTTCCTGTAAGTTAAAAATCACAATGAGCAAAGTACTGCCATTTCTCACAGTTATAATTTATTATCTCTATGTGAACATGCATTTGCATCTTAGATAATGTATACTTTCAAATTATAATGCTGAAAATAAATTCAAAAACATATCAGAGAAGCCACCATATTATAGCCTCTTGAAAATAATGGTTTGAAATGTTCTAATGATACAATAATAATTTAATACTAGTATAAAAGATATTCTTTTATTATTATTTTCTTTCACCAATTGTTGTGATTTATTGCTAACATTGATAAGAAACAGGTTCTAGATTATTTATCAACAATACTATAGTTGGTATATTTTTAAATTGAAGTCACATGAAATCTAATCTGTGAAATAAGGAAAAATAATAATGGCAACCTCAAAGATTGTGGTAAGAGTCAAATGAGAAAATGTACATGAAATGGCTCTATAAATTTTAAGAGTATGGCTGTTATACTGTGTATCTCTACTGTTTAGGACATTCTTTCCATATGTGCATAAAAAAGTGGGTATTGCATTTTTATTCTCAGTGTGGTCTTTTGTCAAGGAAAAGTTAAAGACTTCCAGTTCCAGAATTCTGTAAAACATGCTCATGTAATTAAAAATTATAGATAGATAAAGGAGAGAAAAAGAGAGTAACTGGGTGGATGGATGGATGGATGGAGAGATAAAGACAGACAAAAGGATGGATGGAGGGGTGCCTGGGTGGCTCAGTGGGTTAAGCCACTGCCTTAGGCTCAGGTCGTGATCTCAGGGTCCTGGGATTGGGTCCCGCATCAGGCTCTCTGCTCAGCAGGAAGCCTGCTTCCCTCTCTCTCTCTCTCATTCTGCCTGCCTCTCTGTCTACTTGTGATCTCTCTCTGTCAAATAATAAATAAAATCTTAAAAAAAAAGAAGGATGGATGGATAGATAGCATATATCGTCTTTGTGAAATTAGTTAACTCCTCTTCATTTTGTGTCATACATAAAGTGGGACAATAATAGTACCTAGCTTGTGGCACTGTTATGAGCATTAACTTAGTTAATTCTGGCACACAGTAAGAATTCAGTAAGTGTTGGGACGCCTCGGTGGCTCAGTTGGTTAAGCTGCTGCCTTCGGCTCAGGTCATGATCCCAGGGTCCTGGGACTGAGTCCCGCATCGGGCTCCTTGCTCAGCAGGGAGCCTGCTTCTGCCTGCCTCTCTGCCTGCTTGTGTGTACTCTCTTTCTCTCTGGCAAATAAATAAAATCTAAAAAAAAAAAAAGAATTCAGTAAGTGTTAATTATTTGTCATAGTAGTTATTTGGTTCTCTAACAGTCTGTCACATATTTACATGTGCTTTTTTATGCATCGACTAAATATAGCTAAAATGAGAGCTATCAGTTATTAATCACCCTCTATATGAGTTTAAGCATAGATATTTTAGATACTGAAAGACATATAATCATGAAAAACATCCTTTAAAGTACTCATTTTAGGTAGCATTCTACATATGAGAAGATCAAGACTTAAAGCATGGGTTTAAACTGCCAAGGCCTTAGAGCTGGTAAGTTATAAAGGCAAGAATAGAAACCAGAAGGGATGACAGCAGGACATCTGTTCTAGCTCAGACATTTACTCACACAGTCTCTGTGGGCCACAGTTTCCATACTGTTGTTGTGAAGATTAAATGATACAATGCATGAAAGCGCTGAGCAGACTGGCACAAAATAACTCAATATAAAGTAACTGTCATCATTGTTAGTATTATTATTACTACTATTATTATGCTCTTTTTATCATCAATATGATCATCACTTTCATCTCTCTAGCTCTGTAACAAGATCTTTCTGTGGTACTATACTATCTCAATTAGGCACACAAATCTACTTCATTTTTATGTAGCAGGAATGACAAAATAGACCTGGAAGATTTGGTGGTAACGTCATAGTAATGGTCACTGGACCAAGAAGTAATGTTTACCTTCCTTCTCTTAGTATGCACAACTTACTTTTCTGTATAACACAGCTCATTAAAGTCATCTTACTTTAAATATAAAAATTTAAAAAAATGTTACTTTCAAATAATATCTCATCCATCCTGGTAAGGTGCTCAGAGTTTAAAAATAAATTATCATTCATTTTTTTGCATTAACTCTGTGAAGTCAAGAATTATCACACTTCTTTCTTACGTGAATTTGTAGACATACTAAAGTAGAGAGCATAGAACAAAAAACCTCCACATACTCACTACCCAGTTCCAGCAATGATCAACTCAGGACAATTTTGTTTAATCTATAACCCACCAAGCTGCATCCACCCCCACACCTTGCTCTGTATTATTTGCAGCAGGTCCTAGGTAATCCTTCTTTTTATATTTGGGCTACTGAGTTAATGACTGTTCTCAGATGAAACAGCTAATAAAAGACAAAGTTGCTCAAAAATAGATCTCTAAATAGTTCTGTGCTTCATTCTCATTCTATTAGTGGTACCATCTTTATGATATATGTAATATGCAACAAACAATTACATACTTTACTGATTCACATATGGTGTTGGGTGAACACTTAAGATACTAGAGTATTTGGTATGTGCAGGCATACCTCTTTTTTTGTGTTTCACTTTACTGCACTTTGCAGAATTGCTTTTTTTTTTTTTTAACAAATAGATGGTTTGTGGCAACCCTGCATTGAACAAGTCTATTGGCACCATTTTTCCAACAGCATTTGTTCACTTTGTGTCTCTGTATCACATTTTGGTAATTCTCCCATCACAAACTTTTTCATGAGTATTATATTTGTTAAGGTGATCTATGATTAGTGATTATGACTCACTGAAAGCTCAGACGATGGTTAATTATCAATATAGTGTTTTTAAATTAAGATATGTGCATTTTAAAAATACACAATGCTTTTGTGCACTTAAAAGACTATAGTAGGGGTGCCTGGGTGGCTTAGTGGGTTAAGCCTCTGCCTTCTGCTCAGGTCATGATCTCGGGGTCCTAGGATCAAGCCCCACATCAGGCTCTCTCCTCAGTGGGGACCCTACTTCCCCCTCTCTCTCTGCCTGACTCTCTGCCTACTTGTGATTTCTCTCTGTCAAATAAATAAATAAAATCTTAAAAAATAAGACTACAATAGAGGGTGCCTGGGTGGCTCAGTTGGTTGGGCGACTGCCTTCGGCTCAGGTCGTGATCCTGGGGTCCTGGGATCAGGCTTCTAGCTCCATGGGGAGTCTGCTTCTCCCTCTGACCTTCTTCCTTCTCATGCTCTCTCTCTCTCTCTCTCAAATGAATAAATGAAATCTCAAAAAAAAATAGACTACAGTAGAGTGCAAACAACTTTTATTTGGATTGAGAAACCAAAAAAAATTAATTTGACTTGTTTCAATGCAATATCTGCTTTATTGCAGTGATCTGGAACTGGACATACAATATCTCTGAGTTATGCCAGTATAAATAAGAATCACCTCATGCTCTTACTTAACTAGATAAACTGAAAATTGACAGATTTTTAGAAATATTAATACAAAATAATATAGCTTTATAAGCTACATTTTAAAGTGAATAGGAAAAATAAGCAGTAAATAAGGATTTTTTGAGTGTGTATATGTAATACTTCTATCCCTATAGAGAAAAGGCCAGAAAGTTATACATCAAAATATTAATTATGGTTTTCAGCTGGTACTGAGATGTTCATTGCATGCTTAGATTTTCATAGTATTGTACTGATAAGAAAGCTAGCCCTGTACTCTTATTGTCTGGGTTTGAATTTTCACCTTCCATTTGCTAACTGTATAGACTCAAATAAATTACTTAACATACTTGCATTTCTACTTCCTTGTTTTTAATTTAATTGTTTTTAGTTGTTTTTAATACAGGAGTAATAGTAGTAGCTACTTAACAGGTTTTTTTGAAAAATAAATAAATAAATCCATGTAAACTATCTAGATCTGTGAAGGTTAGATGATAATACTACTTCTACTAGTACCACTACTAGACTGGACTGTATTACTTTACTAATAAGAAAACAATAATTTTTAAGAAGTTGAAAATGAAGCGGATGGGGAAGGTTCAAGATGGTGGCATAAGAAGACTGAGCTCACCTCTCACAGACACACCAAATCTATGGCTATATATGGAATAATTCCCACTGAAAAATAACTAAAGACTAGCTGAACAGCTCACTCCACAACAATGGATAAAATAATCACAACGGGGTGCCTCAGTGGCTCAGTTGGTTAAGCATCTGCCTTCAGCTCACGTCATGATCTCAGGGTCCTGGGATCAAGCCCCATGTTCATCTCCCTGCTCAGTGAAGAGCCTGCTTCTCTTTCTCTCTCTGTCTCCCCCCACCAGCCACTTGTGCTTTCTCTCTTTCTCTTGCTCTATCTCAAATAAATAAATAAAATAAAATCTTGGAAAAAAAAAAGAATCACATCAAGTGGATAGGAGGCACATATGCTTTCACCAAAAACCCCACCTTCTTATAGTGACACAAAACAGTGAAGGATCTCATGGATCCAGAGTTTTTCCCTAAGGAGTGAGGACTTTGTGCCACAAATTGGGCACCCTAACCCTTGGGATATGCACCAGAGACACAAGTTCCTCAAAATGTCTAGGTGTGGAAACCAACAGGGCTTATGTCAAGAGGACCGAGGAGGTTGTGTGGATCTGAGATACTCCTTTTGAGGGGTTTGAAAGTGAATTCATTCATCCACAGATCCAGTGCAAAGGCAGAAGTTTGAGAGGTGACTGGATTATATGGAAGGAAATTCATCTGCTAATCCTAATGCATCTGCCAGAAGAACAGGAACCAGTTGGGACATTTTTCAGAAATGGAGACACCAGCGAGTACCAATTTTGCACCCTCCCTCTAACTTGTTAGGATGAGGATGTGTAAATGGACATAGCCTCACTAAAGCTGATGGTGAGCCCCGCCTACCATGCTCATTTCTGGTCTTGTTAAAGCTATGAGTGTGCCCTGTCCCCCAGCATTCATGCCAGGTCTTCCTATAGCCATAGGTGTGCCTCATCCCTAGTGTTCTTCCTCTGCAGCTTTAAAGCTGCAGACCTGCCCTGCCCTAACACTCTCCCATAACTTTGCTAAAGCTGGCAGGTGAGCACAACCCTCAGGAAGGACTTGCTGAGACTGCCTGCTTCTGGTGACCCAAAGGGACTTGCATTCCTAGGACTCACAGTACTATAATAATCAGAAAGACAGTTTAGGGCAGGCTACTACCCCCACATCTCTGCTCAGACAACATACTAAAACATGTACCCAGTCTGCCCAAGATGAAGGTCAAATTTCTTGTCCTGGAGCTTCATTCTGAGGGAGAGGTTTCAGGTTTACCATACATCTAGAGTCTACAGATGTGCCTCAGAAAATGTAGGGTGGGAAACACCATCTTTGAGATCTCCCTTGTTCTTGACGCAGCTCACTGTTACCTCCCTAGAAGGAGCATATACACTAGTCTGAAGACGTGATTTAACCTTCACCATGAGGACACTTCCAGGTCCTCCTGCCTAAATATCAGCAGGGCTTACAACTGTGGTCCCACAGGTCTGTGTATATTTCCATACATTAAAAGCTGTTGCCTGAATATCTGGCTTCTAATAAGCCTGTAACTAAGAGCTAACTGAGATCATTTCCTTTGGAACACTGACAGGTCTTGGCATACCCTCAACAACTGGGACATATCAAGAACATGTTAGGCTACTTAGACAATCACAAAGGATCAAGAGACAACCAAGAGGTAGGGCAAGGTTGAATGATAAGGTTCATCTCCTACACAAGGCCACTATTTCATGACTAGGAGAGGTAGCTATTTTACTTAATACATAGAAAGAAACACGGGGACTCAAGTAAAATGGGGAAAACAAAGGAATATGTTCCAAATAAAACACCAAGAGAAAGCCTCAGAAAAAGACTTTAATGAAATGGAGATAAGTAATCTGTCTGATAAAGATTTCAAAGTAAAGGTCATAAAGCTCACCAAACTCTGAAGTATAATGGATGAATATAGTGAGAACTTCAACAGATAGAAAATACAAGAAAGCAAATAAAAGTCACAGAGCTGAAGAAAACAATAACTGAATTAAAGAAAAAAATAATACTACAGTGGTTCAACACCAGACTCGATGAAGCAGAAGAATGGATCAGCAACCTGGAAGACAGGGCAGTGACACGCACCCAAACAGAACAGCAAAAAGAAAATAAAAAGAGTTTAAAAAGTAAATATAGGTTAAAAGACTCCTAAGACAACATTAAATAGAATAACATTTGCATTATAGGGGTCCCAGGAAGGGAAGGAATGGGGCAGAAAACTTACTTGAAGAAATAACTGCTGAAATTTCCCTAACTAAGAAATGAAAGAAATATCTAGATCTAGGAAAACCAGAGCATTACACATTACATGAACTCAAAAAGATCCACACTAAAACACATTAAAACTAAAATATCACAAGTTAAACAAAGAATAAAAAAACAGCAAGAAAAAAATGTGTTACGTGCAAGGGAACCCAATAAGATTATGAGCTGAATTTTTTAGCAGAAACTGAAGGCCAGAAGTGAGTGTCATGATATATTGTGAGTGATAAAAGGAAAAAAACTTCCAACCAAGAATCTTCTCCCAGCAAGGGTATCATTTAGAATTGAAGGAGAGAGAGAATTTTCCACACAAGCAAAAGCTAAAGGAGTTCATCACCATTAAACCAACCTTAAAGAAGAAATGTTAACTTCTTTAAACAGAAAAGAAAAAAAAAACACTCATTAACAAGAAAACATACCAAAGTAAAAATCTCAGTGGTAGAGGTGAATATATAGTAAATGTAATGGATTAATCATGTAAAAAGCTAGTATGGAGGTTAAAAAATAAAAGTAGTAAAATAAACAATAACCATAGTAATTGGTTAAAGGATACACAAAACAAAAAGAACAAAGCCAAAGTTGGTAGAAGGAAAGAAGTAATAAAAATCAGAATGGAAATAAGTGAAACAGAGACTAAAAAGAAATAGAAAGTATCAATGAAACTAAGAGCTGTTCCTTTGAAAGGACAAACAAAATCAACAAATCTTTAGCCAGATTCACCAAGAAAAAAAGATAAAAAGGGGCCCCTGGATGGCTAGTAGGTTAAGCCTCTGCCTTCGGCTCAGGTCATGATCTCAGGGTCCTGGGATGGAGCCCCATATTGGGCTCTCTGCCTGGCAGAGAGCCTGCTTCCCTCTCTCTCTCTGCCTGCCTCTCTGCCTACTTGGGATCTCTCCCTCTCTGTGAAATAAATAAATAAAATCTTTTAAAAAAGGGAAAAAAACAGAAAAGACTCAATAAACATAAATACAAAGTAGAAGTTATAACTAATACCACAGGAATACAAAGAATCATAAGAGACTACTATAAACAATTATAAGCCAATAAATTTGACAACATTGAAGAAATAGATAAATTCTTAGAAGCATACAATCTGTCCAAAATTAAATCAGAAAAACTGAATATACCAATTATTAGTAGATTAAAGCAGTATTCAAAAATCTCCCAACAAAGAAAGGGCAGGACCAAATGGCTTCACTGATGAAGTCTACCAAACATTCAAAGAAGATTTAAGAAACCTATCTTTCTCAAGCTCCTTAAAAAAAAAAATTGAAGAAGAAAGAACATTTCCAAACTCATATTTTTGATTCAAACAGACAGGGACACCACAAAAAAAGAAACTTACAGGCCCCATGATGAGCATGGAAACAAAAACCCTCAGCTAATACTAGCTAAGTGAGTTTAACAATATATTATAAATATCATACATTTTGATAAAATGAGATTATTCCAGGTATGCACTGATATTTCAACATCCACAAATCAATCAACATTATACACCACATTAACAAAATTTAAGATAAAAATCATATGATATGGGACTGGAAGAGATTATGCTGAGTGAAACAAGTCAAGCAGAGAGAGTCAATTATCATATGGTTTCACTTATTTGTGGAGCATAAGAAATAACACGGAGGACGTGGGGAGATGGAGAAGAGAAGGGAGTTGGGGGAAATTGGAGGGGAAGATGAACCATGAGAGACTATGGATTCTGAAAAACAATCTGAGGTTTTTGAAGGGGCAGGGGGTGGGAGGTTGGGTGAGCCTAGTGGTGGGTATTATGGAGGGCACGTATTGCATGGAACACTGGGTGTGGTACATAAACAATGAATTCTGGTACACTGAAAAGAAATAAAAAAAATCATATGATCATCTCAATGGATGCAGAAAAAAATTGACAAAATTCAACATAAATTTATGATAAAAACACTTAACAAAGTAAGTATATAGAGGATATACCTCAACATAACAAAGGTCATATATGGCAACCCTCAGCCAACATCATATTCAATGGTGAAAAGCTTTTCCTCTAAGATCAGTAACAAGACAAGGATGTCCACTCTTACCATTTTTTCCAACATAATATCAGACATCATTGCTATGGCAATTTGGCAAAAAATAAAAAAAAATTTAAATAAAAAAGCATACATGTTTTAAAAGAAGAAGTAAAACTGTAATATTTGCAGGTGACACGATACTACATACAGAAAACCCTGAAGACTCCACCAAAAAACTGTTAGAACTAATAAATTCATTGAAGTTGCAGGATACAAAATCAATACATAAAATTCTCTTGTGTTTTACACACTAATAACAAACTATGAGAAAGAGAGACAAAGAAAACAATTCCATTTCAGCGGCATCTAAAAAATAATACCTATGAATAAATTTAAACAAGGAGGGGAAAGACTTGTACACAAAAGCCATTAAGACGTTGATGAAGGAAACTGAGCACAAACAAATGGAAAGGTATTCCATGCTCATAGACTGGAAGAATAAGTATTGTTAAAGTGTCCACACCACCTAAAGCAATCTACATGTTCAATGCAATCTGTATCACAATTCCAATGATATTTTTTACAGAACTTAAACAAATAAATCTGAAATTTGTATGGAGCCCCAAAAGAGCCTGAATAATCAAACAATCTCAAAAAAGAAGAACAAAGTAGGAGGTATCACAGTCCCTGCTTTCAAACTATACTACAAAGCTATAGTAAGAAAGAAAAGTATGATATTGGCATAAACACACACACACACATATTAACATAAAAGCATATATATATATATAGATAGATATAAACACACACATATGTGTATGTAAATGTAAGAGTAAGTGTAAATGTACATAGTAAATGCAATGGAATATATATATATATATATATATATATCTGTCAATGGAACAGGATAGAGAGCCAAGAAATAGACCCATGCAAATATGATCAATTACTTTATGACAAAGGAGGCAATAATAAACATTGAAGAAAGGACAGTCTTCAATAAATGGTGCTGGGATAAGTAGACACAGGCAAAATAATGAAATTGAACTACTATCTTATACCAACACAAAAATTAACTCAAAATGGATTAGACTTAAATGTAAGACCTGCAACCATAAAGCTCCAAGAAGAAAATACAGGTGGTAAGATACTTGACATTGGACTTGGCATTGAAATTTTGGATCAGACTCCAAAAGTAAAGGTGATAAAAGCTAAAATGACAAGTGGGACTACATCAAACTAAGTAGCTTCTGCAAAGCATATGAAACCATCAATAAAACAAAAAGGCAACCTACTGAATGGGGAAAAAAAAAACTGCAAATCATGTATCTGATGAAGACATAATATTCAAAAAATATAAAGAACTCAACTCAGTAGCAAATAAAACACAAACAGATAATTTTTAAAATGGGCAGAAGATCTAAACAGACATTTTTCCAAAGAAGATATGCTGATGGGGGCACCTGGGTGGCTCAGTGGGTTAAGCCTTTGCCTTCGGCTCAGGTCATGGCCTCAGGGTCCTGGGATCGAGCCCCGCATCAGGCTCTCTGCTCAGTGGAGAGTCTGCTTCCCCCTCCCTCTCTGCCTACTTGTGATCTCTCTCTCTCCATGTCAAAGAAAGAAAGAAAGAAAGAAAGCAAGAAAGAAAGAAAGAAAGAAGGAAGATATGCTAATGGTCAATAGGCACATGAGAAGATTATTAAAATAACAAGAAATAACAAGTGTTGGAGAGAATGTGGAGAAAAGGGAACGCTGGTGCACTCTTGGTGGTAATGTAAATTGGTGCAGCCACTGTGGAAAACAATATGGAAATTCCTCAAAAAATTTAAATTGGAATTACCATATGATTCAGTATTTCCACTTTTGGATATCTATCCAAAGAAAATGAAAACATAAATGTAAAAAGATATATGCGCTTCTATGTTTATTGTGGCATTATTTATAATAGCCAAGTTACGGAAACAACCTAAGTATCCACTGATGGATGCATGGATAAAGAAGATATGTTTGTGTGTTTGTGTGTGTGTATGTAACAGAATATGACTCAGCCATAAAAAAGAATGAAATCCTGCCATTTGCAACAACATGAATGGACTGTGAGGGTATTATACTAAGTGAAATAAGTCAAACAGAGAAAGAGAAATACCTTATGATGTCACCTGTATGTGGAATCTAAAAAACAAAATAAACAAAAAACCTCCACAAAATTCAGATGCAGAGAACAGGTTGGTGTTATCAGAGGGGAAGGGGTTTGGAGGGTGGCAAAAGGGGTGAAGAAGGTCAATTGTATGGTGACAGAGGGTAACTAGACTTATTGTCATGGTTGCTTTGTAGTATAAGCAAATATTGAATTATTATGATATATACCTGAAACTAATATAATGTTATATGCTAACTTTGCCTCAATTTTTTTAAAGATTTTATTTATTTATTAGACAGACAGAATCACAAGTAGTCAGAGAGGCAGGCAGAGAGAGAGGAGGAAGCAGGCTCCCCGAGGAGCAGAGAGCCCAATGCAGGGCTTGATCCCAGGACCCTGGGATCATGACCTGAGCCGAAGGCAGAGGCTTTAACCCACTGAGCCACCCAGGTGCCCTGCTAACTTTGCCTCAATTTTAACAAGAGAAAGTGAGGATTAAAGCTTGTTAAAATATTTTGAAAATTAATTTTAGTTTAATTATTATTTTGTTAATTGTAGTTTCTTGAAATTGTTCATATCACTTCCATTAAATTTGAGAGATATAAATAAATATAAGATCCTACCTAACTCAACTCAGGGCTGACTGGTGAAGAGACATACCAACAGTGCAGAGTGATGTGTTTTGTTTCATTTTTCCACAATATCCTCCTTTTGATGAAAAATATTATTTTAAAAGATGATGGGATAATTCTTCCTTACACTGGCAGGCAATAGAAGTTTCATAAATAGAAAATAAATCCCTACAAAATGAAGTAGGAATTAATCTTTTTAGAAATACTATTGCTAAATATATTTTCTAGCAGTATATTTTTAAATAAACTTCATATATACTAATAGTGCTATCTTGTACTCATTTGAATGCTTGTGAAGACTTCTCTTCAGAAGTTAATAACTTTTCTAAAATAAGTCAAATCATGCAATTTGATGAATATAAATTGCAGCAATTTTACCACTGCTAAAAGAGTTTCTGAGCATTATAGGAAGAAGAAGAGTTCACTTGGCTACTCTTCACACTGAATACTTTATCTGATGTGGTTAAAATAATAAAGTGACAAAATGATACTCATTTTATTTTACAGAACTTTTAAAAAAGAGGTCTTACATTATATGTTAATAAAAATAATTAATAAAAAATTAAAAAAGAGGTCTTAATTCTTACTAAAAACAACAGATTATGAAATTAGTAAAAAACAACTAAGGCTAAATACATTTCAAGCAAAATGCCATTCATCTCTGTTAAAGTGATCTGCTGAGTCTAGCAGAAATGTCTCCATCTTCTCTTGATGAGCCAAAGCTAAAAGGGATGCACTGAGCCAACACTCAGGCTTCTAATGAGGCTCTAGTCAGTTGCTTTTTCTTCTATGGGTCAAGCTTGAGTGCCTATATCAATACCTCTTGGATTTTGCACAGGGATTTTACCATTTAACGTAATATCAATAAAAATATGTAGTTTATCTTAGACACCCCCAAAAGTATCAATAATCACAAAATGTAATATTTGATGAGCATGAGAAATTGCCAAATGTTATTCTCAACAGTTTGGAAGTATCATTTTATTAGTTCTTATATCTACCTTGAGGTAGTCAGCATTGATGCTCCGATTTAACAGATGAAGAAATTGTGGCCCAGTGAAGTCAACAGCATTTCAACTGTATAGACATTAAGTATCCACTAACTACAATATTCTGATTCTCCTATAAATATGCCATAAAACAAGCATGCAATAGGTACTTTTTGGCTAAAGTTTGAATAATGAATTGTGATAGACTCTAATACTGAAAGACAAGGACTATGGACCCCAAGAGATTAGGCTTGATCTCATCTTGTCCATTTATTGAGAGAGTTTGGACATTTTTACCTAAAAATTTCACATTCAGAGGATATCCTAGTTCATGTTTCCTAAAGGGAGATTCTGAGATCAGATTTCATGTAAAAGTTATATAATAGGACATGTTTCCAAGAAACAATGGTAAGAGAATAGAAAAGTGGAATTGGGAATGGAAAGAGGCCAACCATGTGTGTAGCATAAACACTCAGGATGACAGTGTAGGTCACACTTTGGAACTTCCCAGTTGGAGAAATTCACAAAATCTCAAGTATTTATGCCTCTGCAACCAGAGGTCATTGATTAAGGGCTTCCTGCACATAGAGATGTAAATTCCAAGACACACTGGACTCTCCCTTTGCACAGACCAAGAGGGCTCTGGCAATCTGAGGACAGCCCTCCAACAAAGAGAAACAGGTGCTGGATGCTGGGAGTGAAATCACACCAAGAAAATATTAGGTGGGTGTGAAGGGATATAACTGGAGTGCCAACAGCATCATCTACAGAGAATTTATTTATTCATTTGAAAATAAAAATAATACTGAGAGTTGTCGTGAGGATAAAACTCAGTGATATGTGCATAGCACTTAGCATGGGCATGGACACGCAGCAACAATCAATTGGTGATGGCATTTACCTGCAGTGTTCTGTTGTGAGGATGGGAAGTAACACTGTGGCAGACCAATGCAGTTCCCAGTACATGAAAACTAAAAGCAACCATCACCGATTATTTTTCCTGTTGTTGTCACTAGTGCTGCTGGTGGTATAATACCTAACTAAGGATACTACTGCTGTATTTAACTCCAAAGCCTAGGAAATGCTTAGACACCTAGCACTGTTTTTAAGGGTGTCATCTCAGGATCTGAGCACTATAGAAGCAGCAACATTCCTCACCAGCTTTACAGCTACAATGGTATTAGGTGAGAATTTCAAAGAATGAAGGGCAGCACATTTTAGCTATTAAATGTAAGATGTTACAGTACTGATAACAGTGACAAGAATAATGGAAGCAGAAAGGAAGTTTCTGACTTCCTTCTTGATCCCCCTTTTTACTGATATTCCTTTCAAAGTCAGTGATGAGGGCAATCAATCAGTGTCTTACGGTACCATGAATACAAGCACTTGTTCTTTAAAAAAAAATAATGATTGATTGATTGATTGATTGAAGAGGGGAGGGGCAGAGGGAGAGGGAAAGAATGTCCAGCAGACACTCTGCTGTGCACGGATCCCAATGCAGGGCTCAGTTTCACAACCCTGAGATCATGACCCTGATATCATGACCTGAGCTAAAATCAAGTCAGTGCTTAATTGACTGAGATACCCGGACACCCCTATGAGCTCTTGTTCTAAACATCTTTAGATGAGTAAAGTCAATCCGAAGGAAAACTGCTAAGGAGAAAGATAAGTAAAGTGAACTGTATCAGATCCAAACAAATTTGCTGCATTCCCTCATCTCTGGATGGAAATTTAGGCTTGAATGAAAATGGATGGAGAAGCACATACTACCTAAATGCTAGCCTTAGGGGACGGGCATACAGAGAATATGAAACCTTTCCCTATGTAATTTTCCCTTGTTTGACTTGTTCTAATGACTATGTTTTACTACTTTTTTTAAGATAGAAAAAAGTATAAAAGAAAAAATTGAGGTTAATTTAGAACAGATAAAACAGCTGAAGAGAGGTTACACATCTTAAAATAATATTTTGATTAAACCAGAAACCAAAAAATCTCAGCAATTATAAGAAAAGAAAATAGTTTCCCCTCTCCATTGTACCAAATCAGAGGTATCCATAAAATGCCTAAGAAAGTGATATGATGATTCTCCTTTCCTCAGGAATAAGAGTGGGTTTAGGAGTTCTCTAGTGATTCACTTGTTTATGGACCAGATTATGACACCACCTCCTCTTCAACTTGTCTTCCTTCTGTTGTCTCTGCAGGGTGAGGGGCATGGTCAGAGTTCAGTGACAAAATGACAATCATCAGGGGAGTTCTCTCAGCTGGCCCTTTTGTAGGTAGAGTCTTCTACAGGCATTATTATATAGTCAGGCCTTGAAACCAGACTGCTCCTTTGAGGAAACACCACGATTCCTCTCTATTATTTATATGTCCATGAGCACAGCAGCAGGAGTTAGCAAGGGGAGTCCTTATCTCACTGTCACCTCTAGTGGAGACAGTTCTTGAACATCATTCAAAATGTGTGGAGACCTTTATTGACAGATAATACAGAGATACTCGCCAATGTAACAGTGAGCCAAGGTTTACTTTTTTGTTGTTCCTTGGCAATAATGGTTTCACTTTTCCTCCTCTATTTTATTAGGGACCTATTGAGTCTCTATCACTATGTGCACACCAATATTTCTAGTCTTCAGAAATTAGAAATTATGTGTAATTAATTTTCTCCACCATCTTAAAAAGGTGGCTGTTAATTCTGCACTGACAGAGTATGTAATGACTGCTTTTTTCATATCTTGAAGAAGATTTTCTCTCTAACTCTGAACAATTAGCTATTTAAACAGCCCTGGCCCATGAGAATAGAAGCTCTTGTGAACAGGAAGGCATGTGTGCATGTGTAAACACACAAAACAGTAAATACAATGTTAAATTCAAATTTTTAAGATACTTTAACTTATCTAACAGAAAAAAGAAAGAAAGGTTTTCTCGAAGATTTCATTAAAGTTTCTTTAGAATGCATACCACATATAGGTCACACTGGAATGCGCTGCAAGGTGGTGAATATGTTCAATTTGGAAGTTGGTAACTGTTACTGATTTTCTAAAGATAGAGAGGTTGTATAAATGTATAATATTCACATTTTTTAAAAGCTGTAGACATTATTTAAAAAAAAAGACTTGGATTTCATTAACAAGTTTTCTTCTTATGAATCTAATGATTTTCAGTCTGATCACAATGCTGGACAGTTCCTAAAATGCCTTGAGAAAGGAAATGCTCAGGGGCCTCACAGGGTTTTCAGGGAGCAAAAGCCACAGCAAAAGTTCCTGAATCCTGTATTTGCCTCTCCGCTTATTTTTTTTTAAATAACACACCCACAATATGCACACCCACACATATACACATTTTTGTACTCAAATTCAAATATAGGTATGCTCTGCCCTGTCTTTCACTGCCTATAAATTTGTGGTTATTATATTCTCCAGAGAATAAAAGTGCTCTTGGACATTCATTTAAATATCATATTAATTACTATCATTTTAAAAGTAAAAAAAAAAAACACTCGACAACACAAGTTTTTAAATTGAAAAATCAGAGGGGAAGGAATATATACTGAAACAATCTGGACAAAATCTTCAACAAATAATGTGTCAAGAATTTCCAGTGACTCTGACACATTCATACATAGAAAAGAACAAGAAAATAACTTTAATAACATTTTTGGACCTTTAAAGTTTAAGTAAATCATTTACTGTAAATGTATTTTATAAACTCACTTTGAATATGTGCTGGTTCTCCTTTATTCTAGAGCATATAAAGGAAAACAATGTGGGTTTTAAAATATATTTGTGCATGTGTATGGATGTGTGTGCAAGTGCATATGTGTGTTAAATGGCACCCTTCCAATGAACACAGTCACATTCTTTCTCAGGTTGTTCTTATCAGATGAGTTCCTACATGCATTTTGGAGAAATAACAGATTGCTTGATGATATCTCTATTTAGGTATTTCAACTGAGAGCAGGAAATATATAAGAAGAAAGGTATTACTGGGGTGTATTGTTATACTTTATTTACTTTAATTTATATTTCTCTTTTTTGTTGTCTGTGCATAGAAAATATCTTTTTAAATTACTTTTATTAGGAAATATTTAATAATTAAGTAAGCACTCTAAAGGAATACTTTAAAATATTATTTTAGACCAAATCTTATATAGCTTTCTGATGCAATGCAAACATGCCACTCTGGAAGACAATATAGAAGGATAGTTAGGTTTGAAGTAGAATGGAGATTATTGGACCAGAAGCCATAAATCCTTTTCCAAAAAGCACCAAAATGTTAGCTATAATCTTCATTATACAAAATTTAGAAAGAGGTCTAAAGAAAAGGACAGAAACATTTTATTAAACATTACAATATTTTATAATCCACATTACTACAGTCACTTGCATGCAAAAGAAGAGTGTGTATTTTATATCCAATCCTCAATGATTTCGGTATTTTGTTTTTGGAACTTCACAAGTAAGACTATCCTAAGGAATTCAGAGCTTTCCTCACAAGACCAAAGCAACAGTGCATGAAATTGAACTCAAAAAGAGCCACCATTCTGTGTGACTTCTTGGCTGACACAATTTAGATATTTATAGCTTTACGAATGGGCCACTGGAGAAGAACTTGAAGCTTTCTCTAGCCAGGAAGGATTAATGAACGTGTGCACCTGGTAATTACACCACTCCATCTTCCTGAAAGCCCTCATGCTGCCTCCATGGCAGAAACTATAATGAAAATGCATTGAAAAATATCAATCTGCAATTCCATAATTTAATCTAAATAATAAAACTTGGTATCTTTTCTCCCCACACATTCCAGATGTGATAACAACATTGACAGTATTTCAATTTAAAACACAGAATCTGAATGTCAGCCTATTATTGGGCATGCCTCATTTCCAAAGAAAACCTCATGAGAGGGAGAAAGGAGGTTATAAATATAGCCCCCCCAAATGACAACATTCAGATGTACAACAGATAGCCCATAACTGCTTCCTTTTTATTAAAACACAGCATACATTATAAATAATGCATTTACTTCAAGGCAGAGGCATTTGCAAGGATTAAATCAGAACCCAAGTGAATAAAGGTAAAATTGAGAGTGTAAAGATATCTTCCAACTCCAGTTACCTGTTTTGGCTCTCTTTCCTAAACTCTTTCTGGAAGTAAAGCCTCACTTAATAACTTTTTCAACTATAAATAAAAGATAATTCATTCTATTTTATCATCTAACCACATGTTAATTGCAAAAGTACTTGCAATAAAAAGGTAATGTCATAGTGTCCAACTCAAATAATTTGTTACAATGAGAAACGCATCTTAAAACTTGAACAAATCAAACTTTTGAAAACAGTATTTTTTCCTCAAATAAAACATAGAGGTACAACCTAGGGTTTCTTAATGTTGTGGTGCAAAGAATTTTGACATTCTAAAAAAGGCAACGGTGTATATTTAAACTGAGAATGCAGTTTTCAAAAAAAAAATCAAGGTGCTCTAAACAAAGCAGATTTTTATGATAAAGTTTGATGCTACTCAAACTGAATTTTAATGACTGCTTTAGTAAAGGAGAAAGAGAAAATTTAATGTAAGCATGATACTAAAAGTTAACTGCTGCCTTACTGCACAAGCACCCAGCCTCCCTTACACAGGATTCGCTTAAAAACACCTTTAAAAGCAGAAGAGGGCACAATTATTGGGGGAAAAAAAATCTCCTGTTATTGTTAAACTCTATTGTTCCCTATTGGAATAGAGAAGAAGAAGATGTTCTAGGAGAGGGAAGTGGATATGAATTGCCCTCTCCAGAGGAGCCAAACAAATTGGGTCTAAGAAGGAGACTTCAAAAGCTGGACCACCAGAGCTGCTCAAAGAGACTTACATTTGGGCTATTTGCCCTTACTGCTGGTTTTTGTGTTTGTGTGTGCGTGCGTGTGTGTGTGTGTGTGTGTGTGCGCGTGCACATTTAATTTCCTACAATGATGTGTCTTTAGAACAGAGAAATAATGGGAGGATATATTTTTTAATGCTTTGATCCCCAGCCCTTTATTCCGCCTCTAACTAGCTATTGCAATATCACTTAATCCGGACCTCGGCATTTCAAGTACAAAAGCATCTCCTCCCACCTACTGCTCACACGCTCCTGCATCAGAATAGAAGACTTACATAGAGGCAGCCAGACCCACAGAAGAGCACTTTCCTCTCAACAGATGTCCTCAGGCTTTTAGGTACACACACACACACACACACACACGCACACACACACAAACACACACTACTGCCTACCTTAATAAGGTGTGCAGAAAAGCTTTTACTGTCTCCACGGATGGTTTTAGTTCAAAACAACCAGCAATGCCTCCGCACAAAGCTTTGCCATTGCTAGTGTGAAGAGAAAGAGCTGCTGGGATGCTGAATGGCACATCAGCCAACTTTGTGTGTAGCAAAGGCTCTAAAGAAAACCTGGGCTAAGGCTCTGCTGGATCATGGATTGAACTCAATTCCACTCCTCGCACAGCCTGCATTACCCAATAGAGATTGTTTCTGGAAGCACTCAGAGCGTATTTGCCTAGAATAAGACAGCCCCCACCTTTTTACCCCTAACAACTCTTAAATCACTGTGTTAAACTACAGACCTGATACCTCGAGGTAGATCATTCATTGTAAGCAACATGAAAGTCGTCAATGGTCTTGCTTGAAACTATAGCCCCAGCGTATAGAACAGAGATAGTATTTGATAAATACTGTGCTAAATACTAAATATTGAATTGATAATGGAGTCAAATATGAAGTTGCTGAATTATTTACGTACTGTAAAGAATGTAAAAATGATTTAAGTGAATCCAATGATACAACATTAAAAAAGTTTGTTGAAACCCATATGTATTATATGCTTATTTCCTGGCAACTTATAGCACTCTTCCTTCCCTAGCCAAAAGTTTGCTTTATGTCACTTCACTTTACGAAGTGAAGTGTCACTTCACTTTTACAAAAGAACTACATTAGTACCTGTTTCTACTGACTGAAAGAAATCTGAAGAGGATTTTTGCTTTTGCAAAATGGTAATTGCTTCTCTGCTCCACACCATTTAAGCTCATGAACACTCTACTTTTGAATGAGTGGGGAAAACCTGTCTAATAATAGTTCATTATCATGGTCCATTCATCAATTAATGAAAAGTAGGCTTTATTTTAATTCATTGATATATATTTGTAATCAGTTCTACATGTACAGACATATATTTACTAACCCTTTGGAGCTGTTCATCAAACTTAAATTAAGCTTATACAACAGACTGAATAAAAGAATACCATTCTTCAAGGTAGTTTTTCTACCTCTACAACATCCACTCAATAACCCTAAATTCAGACACACCTTCTTTATCATGTTACTCTTCTCTAACAAAACCTGGGCTGGCAAAGAGCTCTCAGGTTAATACCTGAAGCCAGAAAGAAAGCTTTCATGGTGCCCTGCCTCACAGGGTCTTCCCACAGACACACACCTGGAAGCAATCTCTGGCAAGCACCTGTCCACAGGTGCAGGTGTATGCATGTTGGGACAAACAAGAAACACACCTAATTTGGTAGATGACATCCCTGATGTGATGGACTTTATTGTGCTCTTTATGACAATATTTACAGATTATGATGTACTTGTTTAATAAACAGAGTAATTAAGTGTACTCAAAACAAAAGAAGAAGTTAATAACCTAAGTGCTGCTCAAGTGTTTATGTATCGCAAGTGCCTAGTGTATTCTTTACTGTTACTCCACCTTTAAATAGCCTCTAAAGAAATTGTCAGCTTATAGACACATATCCCCCAGTTCTGATGTTATGTATATTCTCAGGAAGACCTACTTACACCTGCAGCGTCACTGCATAGCTCTACACCCATAACAAGTGTTCAATAAATACTTGTCAAATGACCAGATAAATGATAAATGAAGGAGAAATACACTTGATGTTTATATCCTTGAGATACCTATTATAGGCATACAATTTTATAGAAGTTGCTACTTGGGTTGTCTATCGTTTCAATCTACTTTTCTTCTCCAAAATATCATTGGCAGTTGCCTTATAGATAGATTAAATTTGATAGAGCCTGATACTTGAGGTGCTATTTCAGTGCCATCTATATCATGCTGAAACTAGTTATCCAGCTTGGCAGATGAAAATGTATGCAGTTTTGATCCTCCTCCTAACTCGCTAGCTATAGATTTCACAGGAGAAGAAAGAATGGGGGACTTTTATTTATAAATAATCAATATAATATGCAAATAGACATCCTTTCCCTTTGAGCAACTCACAGCCAGCCAGCTCTTAAATGAAAGTGGATCAGCCCTTCCTTTGTTAATGGTGTGGTCTACATCAGAAAGGTTATCACAAAGTCCTTTGCAGAAGGCAAATCAAACATCTTAAATGGCAAAAGGATCAAAGCGCAGCACCTAAAAATTGTTCAAACCTGCTGTTCATATTTTTATGAATCAGAAATCTTGAAAAGAAAGAGAAATTAGAATGGAAAAGAAATGTACTTTCCAAATTATCATTATTTAGATTGTTAGTGTATTTATTCTTTTTGGGTTATGATAGTGTATCCCATTCTAGGGCAGTAGTTGAGATACATATAGTAGAGGGAAAAGACTTAGGAGAATCCTGGCTTATCGACCCATAAGCTGTTTGACCTTGTGCAAGTTATTTAAACTTTCTGGCTTCAACTTCCACATCTATGAATGAGACTAATAATACCTGATCAGAAGGGGAAGAGTAAATAGGTATTAGTTGCACCTGGGTGGTACAGTCAGTTAAGCATCTCACTCTTGGTTTCGGCTCAGGTCCTGATCTCAGGTCCTGAGATCGAGCCCCATGTTGGGCTTCATGCTCAGCACAGACTCTTCTTAAGACCCTCTCTGCCTCCCCCCACTCTCTCTCTAAAGTGAATAAATTTATTTAAATAGATAGACATTAAAGCTGTATTCCTCATGTTTAATGTAATACAAATCATCTGGGGATAGTCTTACTAATGCAGAATCTGCACAATTAGTCACTGGGTCCAGGATGGCTCCTGAGATTCTGCATTTCTAATAAATACCCAAGTAGTACTTACACTGCTGGTCTGTGGACCCCATACTGGAGTGGCAACTATCAGTTAAACACAGTGTTATTCTTCCAAATGAGAGTGAACTTGTGCCATCTTGCCATTTTTATTTACTGCATACTTTTTATTAGCATCTGCTCAACCAACAATTATTGGATGCTTATACTATGGCAAGTGCTGTGCAGTACACAGAGATTTCAGAAATTATAAAGACTCTGTCCCAGCTCCAGGAAGCTCTCAATTTATTTCAGAGTCAAAATCATCTACCATCTCATTAAACTTGGGCACTGGAGAACCAAAGCTGCCTCCCCTTTAGACTCATGCAGTTTACCATCAACATTAACATGACTTATCACTTCAATGTCTTCATTAACATAACTCTCTTATTCCAGAAGACTCTTGCCCAGGCAAATCACTTGACTGTTCATTATTTTAACTTGCCTAAAGTCCCATCAACTCTTCAACAGAGAGCCTCAGTAGAGAGTTCACACCATAATATTCTCTAGGCCTCTTGCCTCAATGTCCTTACTATGTTGTTTCCACCTAAATATAAGTTCTAATATCATGATCCTACTTGTGCCCCCACACTGAAAGATCCACCTTGAAGTAAACTGCAAATTCTCAACAAAATCCAACCTTCCTCCTATGAATCACTACCAAATTCTGTCAAAGTGGTGGTCTTCCTTTACCATGACAAGCAATATACTCAGCTCTGTCTTAGGAATAGATTGTATTGGTGATATCTGGGGAGCTGGCATTCCACATATGGAAGAAATAGACATGTGAATCAAAGGGAGATAAGTAGTGGTACCAAGGAATAGATTCAGAGACTTTAGCCCCTTTATTGACCATCCTAAATAAATATACAATTTAAGTACAAAGAGTGTGTTTTTCTATGCAAACATACTTCCATGAGTCCCTTGGCCCCCAGGCATTTTGATGGCATCACTGGTACCACCATTGCTTGTGGTAAGGTATGTGATAGATTTATATTCCAATACTACACTAGAAGCATATGAGAGTGGCATTAATCCAGGGAAGATCTTTTTGTGGATATGATGTCTGAGCTATGACTTGAAGGAGGTAGGGGTTGCCCAAGTATAGAATTGGGGGAAACCCTGCATTCAAATAGGTTGTGGCATTTTCAGGGAAATGCACCCATCGAAGCAAAAAAGTAAAAGCCAAAAGTGACACTGAGGGTCCAATCATCAAAGAACAGTCCTTCAAGCCATAGCTTATACCATGGCTACATTACGTGTGGTCTGCAGACAGTATCATTCTATAACCTGGACACTTCTTAGAAATGCAGACTCTCAGACCCTACCACAGACCAGCTGAATCAGAATCTGCTTTTTTAAAGGATACCAGGTGATTTTTATATACAGCAAAGTTTGGAAAGCACTGTCCTAGATAATAGTCTGGCAGCTATGGAAAAGTCTCAAATGATTTTAAGCAATGAGGTGACATGATTGACTCTGCATTTCAGAAAATATAAATATTACTCTGTGCTCACTCATTCTTTCCAAATCTATATGCCAGACATTGACCTAAGAGCTGGGAATTCAACATAATCTAGGGTAGATGAATCTCTCCATTCAATATTCATTCAACAAACATTCATTATAGGTCAATGTTGATTTGACTTTTCAAGCTTGCTTTGGAAACAATCCTACACATATGGCTGTGTTTTTAATACAGTAAAGTTTCTATGACCATGACAAATAATTTTGTTGTGAATCTCCTAGTGTGCTTTACTCAGAATTGCTTCACACTATCAGGCTGGTTACTTAAACATGAAAGGTTTTGTTGATGCAGTTTTATAGAATTTTTATTGCAATGATATTTGCTGTATTGGAACTTGACCCACAGTACAAGTTGTAGTACAAGATACCAATCAATATTGGTTTTTAAAATGAACAATATGAGATGTACAGCTTGCAAATTTAAACTTTAATATTAGAGATGATAAAATCGGTACCATTTTTTTTTTCTTTTTGCTTAAAATACGCAGAGGATTGTCCTTTGGTGACTGAAAAGGAAAACAATAAATTCTAACAATGTGGAGTCTCTGTCTATTTAATAATAGTGAATGCCTTATCAGAACTCTAATATAGACTTGGTTTTAGGGGCTCTGGAAAGCTAGCCAGCCTGTTTCATGCATGTTTTATTGTTACTTCCTATGTGTAAACATAGTGAAGGTCAATGGGCAATGAGTTCTCAGTTTTAATTTAGCTATTCCGGGTAGCTGTGAGTGCCTGTGATCTACTAGGCTGGAATCATTTTAGGGAGAAGTGACCACTGTAATTAAATATAAAGCCATCATGTCCCTGACTCAGCTCTGTAGCTGTTGGAACGCTGAATTTAGTTCAGAAGGAGTCTGAATTGCAATTCTAGGTGTTACTCTAAGACCCATTAATGGCATTCTCATAACCTCGTATAGTTTGTGGTCGACCCTATACCTTGGACTCTGGAAGGTTCCCTGAGGGAACAGAGCTTCATAAAGACTTCCCCAGAAGAAGCTAGCCTTGCACTGCAGTGAAACGAGGCTGCAAGTTCCAGCCTTCTTGCTGACATATGATTCCTTCTACCACAGGTCACTGTGTTTAGGATTCCCACGTTATTCATTTTGGGTGACAGGATGTACTAACGAAAAAAAATGTGGCTCTTGAAGCCAGCAGATTAGGCTTCAAATCCCACCTTCAATACGCATCAGCTATGTAATTTTCTTTTTTCTTTTTTCACTACGTTAGATTCTTTCATTTATGTAACAGCAATGCTAATACTACCTGCCTTGCAGAGTTGACCAGAAGATTAAATACATAGAAATGTTTACAGTACCTGGCAGTTCAGGGATTCTCAATAAACATTAGTTTCTTTTACCACTACCTTCTGCATTATTAAAGACTCTATAAAATGTGAATTTCCCTAAGTCACAAGAGCCGCTGATATTTTTGACCAGATAAGCTAATTGAATTGGGAAGCCAGTTAGAATAAACCATGAATGAAGAGGATGCACATTATATTCTCTGAAGTATGTAAGAGGCAGAGCAAAACAAGGAAGGGTTGGCTAAAGACTAATATCCAGCAAGAGAGTGGGTTCTAGGGGCGCCTGGGTGGCTCAGTGGGTTGAAGCCTCTGACTTCGGCTCAGGTCATGATCCTGGGGTCCTGGGATTGAGCCCCGCATCTGGCTCTCTGCTCACTGGGGAGCCTGCTTCCCCCTCTCTTTCTGCCTGCCTCTCTGCCTGCTTGTGATCTCTCTCTCTCTCTGTCAAATAAATAAACAAAATCTTTAAAAAAGAGAGAGAGACTGGATTCTAGTTCTCAGACCCACTGACTGTTAGAAGTAAAGATATCAAACCATCCATTTTACAGATGAGGACACTGATTCCAAATGAAGTAAAATAACTTGCCTAGGGCCTAGAGTTAGAACACTACCAAATGAAAATTGAAAACCCAGTTGAATGAGGATCTTGAAAAAGGAAGAAAAAATGTGAAAAGAAATAGCAACAAGGGGAATGGAGGTGAAATTTAGCCCAGGGTGTGGGTTGTATTCCCATTGCCACTGTCCTCCCAATAGGTAACTTTCTTCAGCCTCCCATATAGAAGTCTTAGTTTCCTCTACTATAACTTGGAAATAACAATAATTATTAAGGCTACCTTTCAGGATTGTTTTGAGGATTAAAGGAGATAAAGCTGTTTTTGACTTTAGGATGTGAGCCCTACCTGAAGGCCGGGACCAACCCCATCTCTGAAGAGTCTATCGGCCCAATAAGAGTATATAAGGAGGTCTACAAAATTGTTAATTGGCATGATCACTTGGTTGGCCCTGATGAACCATCTTTCTCAAGAAGCTACTAGTCCATGGCTACTTGCTGAAGAAGATGCCTTATTTGATTTGCAGGCTCCCAAGTCAGATCGCAGACACCTGCAATAAATCCTTCCCAATCCTAGATTACCACACACTATTTTGATCTCTGGAATTCTGAACAATGATTCTACTTCCTCATGGAACCATACACAGACTTACCATTGGACTCTTATCCCCCTTTTCTAGAAATGAATACTAAGAATTGCCAATCTTCTATTTAAGAGATTTTAAGCAGCTCTAATAATCTCTAAAATAACTTTAAAAGACTGACATAAGATCAAGATTTGACGAATTACAGTTAAAAAAAAAAAAAACTAAATCCCCTGAGGGAAAGTGGGAAATTATGGAAGTGACTTTAAGAAAACTGTTGGGATATATAACAAACTGTTGCTTAATATTTAACCTAAATTTTCCCTGCTGAGCTCAAGCTGATGCAATTGTAATGGCTAGTGCAAATAATTGGTCTCTCTCCTCTTTATCACCTCTTTGAACTATTAAATCTTCCCTTGATGTTTTCTCATGCATGTACATGCCAGTATCACTTACCCTGGTCTTGTAAATAACTTTCAAAAATGACCAAGCCCACATAAACTACACAAAATATACTCAGTCTTTGCAAACTTTTCCAAGCCATAGTTCTTCTGTCCATATGACCCCATTGCTTCCCTCTCTCTCTCTCTCTCTCTCTGCTTTAGTTGGTGACCCCAATAGACTGCTTATGTAATTTGCACCTGCTTTGAATGGATTGGTTGATCTGTCCTTTGTTATGATGACTGAATTTTAAAAGCTACTTTAAGAGTTCCTACATATGAACTTTTCAGGTTCAGGTATGTAGAAAAAGTATTCCTCTGCCCTAAGCTATATTAGGCTAATGAATAAATTCATAACTGGCCATAGTACCAAGAATTACACAATCTTTCTCTATTGAGGCAGAGTTGTGTCTGAGATGGCCAAGCCCCTGAAGGTGATATAGACTTATCAAAAGCAGAGCATAGGAGTCAAGATGGCGGAGAAGTAGCAGGCTGAGACTACTTCAGGTAGCGGGAGATCAGCTAGATAGCTTATCTAAAGATTGCAAACACCTACAAATCCAATGGGAGATCGAAGAGAAGAAGAACAATTCTAGAAACAGAAAATCAACCACTTTCTGAAAGGTAGGACTGGCGGAGAAGTGAATCCAAAGCGATGGGAAGATAGACTGCGGGGGGGGAGGGGCTGGCTCCCAGCAAGCGGCGGAGCAACGGAGCACAAAATCAGGACTTTTAAAAGTCTGTTCCGCTGAAGGACATTGCTCCAGAGGCTTAACTGGGGTGAAACCCACGTGGGGTCAGTGTGGCCTCAGGTCCCACAGGGTCACAGAAGGATCGGGGGTGTCTGAGGGTCACAGAGCTTGCAGGTATTAGAACTGGGAAGCCGGCTACAGAGACAGAGCCGAGGAGTGAGCTCTCAGCTCGGGGTTACCTTGAACCGGTCGCAGGCTCAGTTGGCTCGGAGCGAGGCCGGAGGCAGGGTGACAGGAGTAACTGGGCGCTGTTTTCTGAGGGCGCACTGAGGAGAGGGGCCCCGGGCTCTCGGCTCCTCCGGGCCGGAGACTGGGAGGCTGCCATCTTCATTGCTGTCCTCGGGAACTCTACGGAAAGCGCTCAGGGAACAAAAGTTCCCGAAAGAAACCCGAGCGGATTATTCAGCCGGGCCCCTGGTAAGGGCGGTGCAACTCCTCCTGGGGCAAAGACACTTGAGAATCACTACAACAGGCCCCTCCCCCAGAAGATCAAAAAGAAATCCAGCCAGGAACAAGTTCACCTACCAAGGAGTGCAGTATCAATACCAAGGAGAGCAGCGGAATTCCAGAGGAGGAGAAAGCAAAGCACGGAACTCATGGCTTTCTCCCCATGATTCTTTAGCCTTGCAGTTAATTTAATTTTTTTTTCTTTTTCAATTTTTTTCTCTTCTTCTGCTAAATTTTTTTAACTTTTACCCTTTTCTTTTTTAACGTTTTTTAACTAGTTTATCTAATATATATATATTTTTTCCTTTTTATATTTTTTCATTATTGGTTTTCTTTTTTTATTTGTTTCTCTTTTCTTTTTTTCTTTCTGAACCTCTTTATATCCCCTTTAACCCCCCTCATGATTTGGGATCTCTTCTGATTTGGCTAAAGCATATTTTCCTGGGGTTGCTGCCACACTTTTAGTATTTTACTTGCTCCTTCATATACTCTTATCTGGACAAAATGACAAGGTAGAAAAATTCACCACAAAAAAAGAACAAGAGGCAGTACCAAAGGCTAGGGACCTAATCAATATAGACATTGGTAATATGTCAGATCTAGAGTTCAGAATGACAATTCTCAAGGTTCTAGCCGGGCTCGAAAAAGGCATGGAAGATATTAGAGAAACCCTCTTGGGAGATATAAAAGCCCTTTCTGGAGAAATAAAATAATCTAACCAAGTTGAAATAAAAAAAGCTATTAATGAGGTGCAATCAAAAATGGAGTCTCTCACTGCTAGGATAAATGAGGCAGAAGAAAGAATTAGCGATATAAAAGACCAAATGACAGAAAATAAAGAAGCTGAGCAAAAGAGGGACAAACAACTACTGGACCACGAGGGGAGAATTCGAGAGATAAGTGACACCATAAGATGAAACAACATTAGAATAATTGGGATTCCAGAAGAAGAAGAAAGAGCGAGGGGAGCAGAAGGTATATTGGAGGGAATTATTGGAGAGAATTTCCCCAATATGGCTAAGGGAACAAGCATCAAAATCCAGGAGGTTCAGAGAAACCCCTCAAAATCAATAAGAATAAGTCCACACCCCGTCACCCAATAGTAAAATTTACAAGTCTTAGTGACAAAGAGAAAATCCTGAAAGCAGCCCGGGAAAAGAAGTCTGTAACATACAATGGTAAAAATATTAGATTGGCAGCAGACTTATCCACAGAGACCTGGCAGGCCAGAAAGAACTGGCATGATATATTCAGAGCACTAAACGAGAAAAAAATACATCCAGCCAAGAATACTATATCCAGCTACGCTATCATTGAAAATAGAAGGAGAGATAAAAAGCTTCCAGGACAAACAAAAACTGAAAGAATTTGCAAACACCAAACCAGCTCTACAGGAAATATTGAAAGGGGTCCTCTTAGCAAAGAGAGACCCTAAAAGTAGATCAGAAAGGAACAGAAACAATATACAATAACAGTCACCTTACGGGCAATACAATGGCACTAAATTCATATCTCTCAATAGTTACCCTGAATGTTAATGGGCTAAATGCCCCAATCAAAAGACACAGGGTATCAGAATGGATAAAAAAACAAAACCCATCTATATGTTGCCTACAAGAAACTCATTTTAAACCCGAAGACACCTCCGGATTTAAAGTGAGGGGGTGGAAAAGAATTTACCATGCTAATGGACATCAGAAGAAAGCAGGAGTGGCAATCCTTATATCAGATCAATTCGATTTTAAGCCAAAGACTATAATAAGAGATGAGGAAGGACACTATATCATACTCAAAGGATCTGTCCAACAAGAATATCTAACAATTTTAAATATCTATGCCCCTAACGTGGAAGCAGCCAACTATATAAACCAATTAATAACAAAATCAAGGAAACACATCAACAATAATACAATAATAGTAGGGGACTTTAACACTCCCCTCACTGAAATGGACAGATCATCCAAGCAAAAGATCAACAAGGAAATAAAGGCCTTAAATGACACACTGGACCAGATGGACATCACAGATATATTCAGAACATTTCATCCCAAAGCAACAGAATACACATTCTTTAGTGCACATGGAACATTCTCCAGAATAGATCACATCCTCGGTCCTAAATCAGGTCTCACCCGGTATCAAAAGATTGGGATCATTCCCTGCATATTTTCAGACCACAATGATCTGAAGCTAGAACTCAATCACAAGAGGAAATTTGGAAAGTACCCAAATATATGGAGACTAAACAGCATCCTTCTAAAGAATGAAGGGGTCAACCAGGAAATTAAAGAAGAATTGAAAAAATTCATGGAAACAAATGATAATGAAAACACAACGGTTCAAAATCTGTGGGACACAACAAAGGCAGTCCTGAGAGGAAAATATATAGCAGTACAAGCCTTTCTCAAGAAACAAGAAAAGTCTCAGGTACACAACCTAACCCTACACCTAAAGGAGCTGGAGAAAGATCAAGAAAGAAACCCTAAACCCAGCAGGAGAAGAGAAATCATAAAGATCAGAGCAGAAATCAATGAAATAGAAACCAAAAAAACAATAGAACAAATCAACGAAACTAGGAGCTGGGTCTTTGAAAGAATTAATAAGATTGATAAACCCCTGGCCAGACTTATCAAAAAGAAAAGAGAAAGGACCCAAATAAATAAAATCATGAATGAAAGAGGAGAGATCACAACTAACACCAAAGAAAGACAATTATAAGAACATACTATGAGCAACTCTACGCCAACAAATTTGACAACCTGGAAGAAATGGATGCATTCCTAGAGACATATAAACTACCACAACTGAACCAGGAAGAAATAGAAAGCCTGAACAGACCCATAACCAGTAAGGAGATTGAAACAGTCATCAAAAATCTCCAAACAAACAAAAGCCCAGGGCCAGATGGCTTCCCGGGGGAATTCTACCAAACGTTTAAAGAAGAACTAATTCCTATTCTCCTGAAACTGTTCCAAAAAATAGAAATGGAAGGAAAACTTCCAAACTCATTTTATGAGGCCAGCATCACCTTGATCCCCAAACCAGACAAGGATCCCATCAAAAAAGAGAACTACAGACCAATATCCTTGATGAACACAGATGCAAAAATTCTCACCAAAATACTAGCCAATAGGATTCAACAGTACATTAAAAGGATTATTCACCACGACCAAGTGGGATTTATTCCAGGGCTGCAAGGTTGGTTCAACATCCGCAAATCAATCAATGTGATAAAACACATTAATAAAAAAAAGAACAGGAACCATATGATACTCTCCATAGATGCTGAAAAAGCATTTGACAAAGTACAGCATCCCTTCCTGATCAAAACTCTTCAAAGTGTAGGGATAGAGGGCACATACCTCAATATTATCAAAGCCATCTATGAAAAACCCACCACAAATATCATTCTCAATGGAGAAAAACTGAAAGCTTTTCCGCTAAGGTCAGGAACACGGCAGGGATGTCCATTATCACCACTGCTATTCAACATAGTACTAGAAGTCCTAGCCTCAGCAATCAGACAACAAAAGGAAATTAAAGGCATCCAAATCGGCAAAGAAGAAGTCAAACTATCACTCTTCGTGGATGATATGATACTATATGTGGAAAACCCAAAAGACTCCACTCCAAAACTGCTAGAACTTGTACAGGAATTCAGTAAAGTGTCAGGATATAAAATCAATGCACAGAAATCAGTTGCATTTCTCTACACCAACAACAAGACAGAAGAAAGAGAAATGAAGGAGTCAATCCCATTTACAATTGCACCCAAAACTATAAGATACCTAGGAATAAACCTAACCAAAGAGGCTAAGAATCTATACTCCAAAAACTATAAAGTACTCATGAAAGAAATTGAGGAAGACCCAAAGAAATGGAAAAATGTTCCATGCTCATGGATTGGAAGAATAAATATTGTGAAAATGTCTATGCTACCTAAACCAATCTACACCTTTAATGCAATTCCTATCAAAGTACCACCCATTTTTTTCAAAGAAATGGAACAAATAATCCTAAAATTTATATGGAACCAGAAAACACCTCAAATAGCCAAAGGAATATTGAAAAAGAAAGCCAAGGTTGGTGACATCACAATACCGGACTTCAAGCTCTATTACAAAGCTGTCATCATCAAGGCAGCATGTTACTGGCACAAAAACAGACACATAGATCAATGGAACAGAATAGAGAGCCCAGAGATAGACCCTCAACTGTATGGTCAACTAATCTCCGACTAAGCAGGAAAGAATGTCCAATGGAAAAAAGACAGCCTCTTCAATAAATGGTGTTGGGAAAATTGGACAGCCACATGCAGAAAAATGAAATTGGATCATTTCCTTACACCACACACGAAAATAGACTCAAAATGGATGAAGGACCTCAATGTGAGAAAGGAATCCATCAAAATCCTTCAGGAGAACACAGACAGCAACCTCTTCGACCTCAGCCGCAGCAACATCTTCCTAGGAACATCGCCAAAGGCGAGGGAAGCAAGGGCAAAAATGAACTATTGGGATTTTATCAAGATCAAAAGCTTTTGCACAGCAAAGGAAAAAGTCAACAAAACCAAAAGACAACTGACAGAATGGGAGAAGATATTTGCAAACGACATATCAGATAAAGGGCTAGTGTCCAAAATCTATAAAGAATTTAGCAAACTCAACACCCAAAGAACAAATAATCCAATCAAGAAATGGGCAGAAGACATGAACAGACATTTCTGCAAAGAAGACATCCAGATGGCCAACAGACACATGAAAAAGTGCTCCATATCACTCGGCATCAGGGAAATACAAATCAAAACCACAATGAGATATCACCTCACACCAGTCAGAATGGCTAAAAGTAACAAGTCAGGAAATGACAGATGCTGGCGAGGATGCAGAGAAAGGGGAACCCTCCTACACTGTTGGTGGGAATGCAAGCTGGTGCAACCACTCTGGAAAGCAGCATGGAGGTTCCTCAAAATGCTGAAAATAGAACTACCCTTTGACTCAGCAATTGCACTACTGGGTATTTACCCTAAAGATACAAACATAGTGATCCGAAGGGGCACGTGCCCCTGAATTTTTATAGCAGCAATGTCTACAATAGCCAAGCTATGGAAAGAACCTAGATGTCCATCAACAGATGAATGGATAAAGAAGAAGTGGTATATATACACAATGGAATACTATGCAGCCATCAAAAGAAATGAAATCTTGCCATTTGCGACGACGTGGATGGAACTAGAGGGTATCATGCTTAGCGAAATAAGTCAATCAGAGAAAGACAATTATCATATGATCTCCCTGATATGAGGGAGAGGAGATGCATCATGGGGGGTTAAGGGGGTAGGAGAAGAGTAAATGAAACAAGATGGGATTGGGAGGGAGACAAACCATAAGTGACTCTTAATCTCACAAAACAAACTGAGGGTTGATGGGGGGAGGGGGGTTGGGAGAGGGGGGATGGGGTTATGGACATTGGGGAGGGTATGTGCTATGGTGAGTGCTGTGAAGTGTGTAAACCTGACGATTCACAGACCTGTACCCCTGGGGATAAAAATATATGTTTATAAAAAATAAAATTTAAAAAAAAAAAAGAGGAGGATCAGAAAAAAAAAGCAGAGCATATGAATGGGCTTCATTATAATTAATGATTATAGGGTCTTGTTTAGAAATTACTGCCTATGTAAGAGCAGTTATATAATCTTGCATTATACATATTGTTCATCACCACACATACTTTGTACTATGGATATATCTCTTGAGCTCCTAAGAACAAAGAATTCTTATAGTCTCCCTACATTCAGCTTACTGTGAGAACCCAAGGAAGGCAATAAAAGGAGGAGGTTGTTTTTTTTTTTTTAATTCATGACCTATTCCCATTATTTCTAACTTGACTTATTAACCTCCTAAGCACCGGGGTGTCATAGCTTCACAAAGTCAATTGGTTTCTCTTGTAAGCATTTCTTGTTTATCCTGCAAAGTCTTCCATTTGTTAATAACTATGGAGTGTATATTAACGAAACTCAAGGATTTCCCCAGATAATTTTGCTTAAGTAACAACTATTATTAACAACTATTATTAAAACAAAACAAAACAAAACAAACAAACAAAAAAAACACTAGCCTGTTAGTACCAGAATAAGCACACTGCACTGTTTAACCACTAGCTGTAATTATTTCCTCTGAACAATTCTCACTCTCAGCTTTACTTTCTGTAAGACATGGAAACTGGGAATGAGGACATGTCCTCTGTTCTCATCTGGTGATTCATATACAGAGTTAAAGTTTTAATCTTGGTTTATATAGAAGTATGTTGCTTTAGTCAAGCTGGCTTCCATCACCTTAGTTAAGTCAAATATAAGAGGAAGTTTCTATGTATCCATATATAAGGTGATGCTGGTGAGCCAAGAAAATACTGACAATCTGTAAACAAAATGTTGTAGAAGGTTTGGGTGATTCTGGAAGTAAAATTTTTAACAATAATTATAAATGTGGCCTCTCTATAGGCCCATCTGTCCACAATCCCATGCCATCTGCCCCTTCTCTAGAGTTGCCATGGAAGAGAAAGTTGCACTACTTCAGTTACTTAATTTCTACTTGGAGAAAAGATGGGTGCCATTTTCAATTTTAATTGAGATAAGACTGTAGTAATATTTATTCATTCCATTGTGTTTTCTTTTTCATTCCACTCACCTTTTTTTCCCTTTAGAATGTACACATTCTTTATTTTTGATGCCAATATAATGGCAACAAAGAAAAAATGCACATATTATCTTTTCAATTTTGAAGTAAAGATAGGAAGAAAAAATCATCAACCAAAGGATTTACTTTCTTTTTTTTTAGGGCTTAATTTCAAGAGGTACGATACAGTTTTTTAAAAGATTTTATTTATTTATTCATGAGAGAGAGAGAGAGGAAGAAGGAGAAGTAGGCTCCCCAAAGAGCAGGGAGCCCAATGTAGAACTTGATCCCAAAACCCCAAGATCTCAACTGGAGCTGAAGGCAGATAACTGAATGAGCCACCCAGACAGCAGATAGTTGTTATTTTTGTTTTTAACAATTTCCCCCACAGTCTCTCTTTTAGCAAATTTCTTTCTCTTTTTCCTAGTTTCTGAGAGTTAATATCCATTTGTATGCACACTGTAATTATACTACACTTGTTACTTTTGATATAGCTTCATATTTTCCAACAAGGAAAAATGAGAGTGTAAGAATACCATGGGTGCTAGAATAATAAAATCAGAAAGTTTTACATCTCTTATTCTTTGTGCTGAGAATTTTCTTATTTGCTCTCAGATTCATTCCTCCCAGGTCCTTTGCAACCTCATTTTCCAAATCCTTTGCCAATTAGTTTCCTACTGGTTTTGGCCAATGGGAAGCCCTGATGAAAGAATGGCAATTAGGAAGAAGAGAGAAACAAGGGTATCACTTTCCATTTCTCTTTACTTTCAGTGGTGACTCCAGCATGGGCTGCATATTTCCTGTGATTTCAGTGTACACAGAAAAGACTCTCCTTTGGTTCCAGCTTTCAAACAGCAACATCCATTCTCAATTCACCTGTTACTAAGTTGGTCTGGTTCTTGGACCTTGGTAATAGCTCCTATTCTAATTTCTAAAATCCTAGAGGTGATTGTTGCTTCCCACACATGCTAATCTCTGGGCTGCATCTCTTTTTGGGCTTTTTAACTGTGTGAACATTTTTGTAACTAGTTCCTCATATTAAATTTCTTGTATGAGACCAGGATTTTTCAACCTCATCATTATTGGTATGTTGACACAGATAATTATTTGCTATGGGAGGATGTTTTGTGTCATGTATGATGTTTAGTAACACTTCTGCCTCTACCTATTAAATACTGGTAACGCCTCTACTATGGTGATAGATAAAAATGTCTGCAGACATTGTCAACTGTTCCTTGGATAGCAAAATTACCTGTGTTTGGGAACTGCTATATTAGATTAGAGCAGCTGTTCTCCTGACTGGACTCTAACTGATAGACTCCCTCAAACTGTAATTACATATGTTATCCTTCAAAACAAAATTGGATATTCATCTTTTCTGATGGCTGACTAACCTCCCATTGTAAAGATGTATACCCAACTTTTGCATCAACATGGATGGGACTGGAGGAGATTATGCTGAGTGAAATAAATAAAGCAGAGAAAGTCAATTATCATATGGTTTCACTTACTTGTGGAACATAAGGAATAACATGGAAGACATTAGGAGAAAGAAAGGAAAACTTAATTGGGGGAAATTGGAGGGTGAGAGGTACAATGAAATGCTGTGGACTCTGAGAAACAAACTGAGGGTTTTAGAAGAGAGGGGGTGGGGGGATGGGTGAGCCTGGTGGTGGGTCTTAAGGAGGGCATGTATTACATGGAACATTGGGTGTTATACATAAACAGTGAATCTTGGAACACTACATCAAAAACTAATGATGTATTTTATGATGTTTAACATGACACAATAAAAAATTAATTAAAACATGGAATATGATCAAATGGTGATATGTATCTATCTACAGAAAAACTAGTCATACTGGTAGTCAAAGCTTATTCAAAAAATGAATGAAAAATACATTAATATGCAATAACCGGGGAATCTTGACCTATTTTTCCCAAAATCAATAAATATTTAACATCTCTCAGATAATCTGCAATATGTTTTCATTTGATTATCATACAGTCTTCAAAATACTTCTTATATTGTGATGTCATATATACTAAAGTAAGTAAAATCAAACATCTGCGGGGTGCCTGGGTGGCTCAATGGGTTAAACCTCTGCCTTCGGCTCAGGTCATGATCTCAGGGTTCTGGGATTGAGGCCCCCATTGGGCTCTCTGCTCAGCGGGGAGCCTGCTTCTCCCTCTCTCTCTCTGCCTGCCTCTCTGCCTACTTGTGATCTCTGTCAAATAAATAAATAAAATATTTCAAAAAATCTACTAATTTAACTGATACAGAAAAAATAATCAGAGAAGTAAAGTTTTAAGGAGAAGAAATACATAATAATAGTTGTTTACTCCTAACACACACCATGATCAGCAATTTTTTTTTCCTAAGCACTAACATCTTCTCAACAATGGACAGATATAATATCTCTTATTATGTATTAATCCTTTCTCTTTCAATGCTTCTGTTCCTAATTTTATTTTTATTGCCTTTGTCCTTGCTTAATGCCAGTGTCAAGATTTAAAAGGATCATTAAGTCACACACTTATTCACACTTTATTTAACCAGAATAATAGTGAGTTTCAGTGAAACTGCACTAAGGATTATCTTTGTGTGCTTTGTTGAAGCTTCAGAAAAGCAAATACCAATATAATCTAAGAGATGAAAGAGAAAGAAAATATGTGAGGATACTCATATTCAAAGTTACTATATAATTCACATAAATTGACAAGTACATACACTTTTTCTTGAAATACATTTACATACACTTATATTTAAGTGTATATTTAATATGACCAAATGCAATGCTTTCAGTATAATATTCATCTTATCAATGTCTAATGTTCACTTATCAAAGTGTAATATTCACCTTATCAATATTACTCCATCAAAATTAAAAGTGGCTAATTAAAGGGGAAAATCAAATCCTTCTTGATTTCATAAAAAGCATTCTTTCCTTCAAAATAGAAGACACCATAATTAATCCAACATGCCCATAACTCATATAAAGAAATACAGATGGGATTAGTAAAACAGAAAAAGGAAATGAAAGCCTAATAGATTACTAGTGTTTGAGCCAAATTTAAAAGCTTATCAAATATATGGTTGATTATTCATCTCATGAAATTGTATGGTTTCAGAAATAAGACAAGAAAAAACAAAACAGTTGAATTTCCCTGAATGATTTGTAGACTTTGTTCCTTCTAAACTAAATATTCCTTTACTAATCTGGAGGGTTTTTTTTTACTTTTTTTTTTCAGATCACTGTTCAAAATGATATGAGAGAAAAATAAATGGGAAAATATCACAGGTCATATGATGGATTTCTTTAAAGTTTATAAGGCATTTGGTTTTAAATATTTATATTATTCATACTATATAGAAATGTAAGTAGCAAAATATAATAAGCATTATACTTTGGAACATGAGATACCTGACAGTTGAAGCCGTATATATACATGTGTGAATCCACACTATGGGTTATTGATCTATATCTGTATCTATCTCTATCTATAACTATATCATCTATATATCTCAGGTACATTCACATTTTCACCAATATGTGGTTAGGGTACACTATTCTTGTGACCTACTAACAAAAAGGAGGGGGATCACTGGAAAAAAAGACACTTTATCAGCATAGGAGTATCCCAGAAGAGATAGGTCCCATTCATACATGAAATAATGATCAAGTATTCCTGAAAAATCATAGAGGTGTTTTTAGTGAAGCTACAGTTACTAAGCAAATAATGGTCTGCCTGCATACATCTGATGTTTCTTGTCAAATCACTTCATACACTAATCAATTAAAATATTTTAATACTAAGGACACTTTTTCTTCTAACAATTCTGAATGTTTTTGTACATGCTTTAGGAAAGTGAGTTTTTAAAAGAAAAATTGAAGACTTAGCTTCTTCTGCTATTTGATTATTGTGTATTCAACATGTTACTATACTACTTATTCTACTTTTTATGAAGTATGGGGAAAAAATCTAAGTGTGAATGAGTCAAAATACATGTCACAGTGCTGCTCTATATTCGTGTTTTCAAGGTGCACAGAAATAAATACAGATGATACAAAGTGAAGTAAATTCACTGTTAATTGTTATGGAAAAAGCGGACCAGAGAAAAGGCTGCAAGAGTATACATTCAGATAAAAGATCTTACTTTATACAAATTAGAAAACTGGTGACTGTGTTGATTGAACACTGTCAAGTTTATAAATGAAACCTGACCCCACATCACTATAATTTATAATTCTCTTGCCAGAAAAAAATACATTGCAAACATATGAATATATTCTGTGAAAATGAAGTTGCCAAAGATTAAATAAGACTGGCCAACAGGCTGCCAACTATGTTACTAACCACTGTAATTGTACTGATTGGACCTTATCATTAACTACATTTCTAGCCGTTATCTCTCATAACCAGAAAAGGAAAGAGAAAAAGGAAGAGATGAATCTTTTAAGTATTATATTCCCTAACTGAAGGCTTCCCCAAGCAGTTGATGCCTGTTCACATAATGTTAGCTCTAAAGCAGGAGTCTGCAAACTACAGCCCTCAAGCCAAATACGGCCCCCTGCCTCTTTCCATAAATACATTTTTATTAGAACACAGCTATGCACTTTCCTTTATGCATTGTCTATGATTGCTTTCACATTACAAAGGCAGAGCTGAGGAGCTGCAACAGAGACCTTATAGCCTAAAAAACCCAAAATATTTACTACCTGACTACAGAAAAATTTCTTGACCCCTGCTCTAAAGCAATGGTACCTTTTTATTTTTAATTTTTTATTTCTTTTCAGCGTAACAGTATTCATTGTTTTCGCACCACACCCAGTGCTCCATGCAATCCGTGCCCTCTCTAATACCCACCACCTGGTTCCCCCAACCTCCCACCCCCCGCAATGGTACCTTTTTAAGCTACGGGAAATTAAAAACAAAACAAAGCCATGGCTCACATATATCTTATTTTGAAAGTAAAACTACTTTTCCTCTTCCACAGATTTTTTTTCTTCCCAGAAAGTGCTGAGCTTCCAAGGAACAGCGAAAGCAGAAGCATACCAATAAGTGCATGGTGACAGGAATAACTTGTGAAGGTTGGAATATACTTCCTGGCAACATCCAATATGTTAGGAACCTAGAAATACGTCTGCCTGGTACTTTTAAGGAGAATACATGGAGAGCCTCTTCTGAAATTTTGGAAAGATTTATTTTCTCTTCTGGAGGCACTTCAGTATGAGGAGTTGAAGGTTGCATAAAAATATAGCAACTGGCATAGTCGGAGTGGTTATTCCCTAGGGAAACATTTGGCCCTAAGACAAGACATGCTGGAAACAAATAAACAAGCAAATAAAATTGGCCAATATAAACCTAAACTCATATAAATTCAAAAAGATATATGCTTAAACCTATAACCTCAAGCAAATCTGTCTTCATGGATCCTAGGCTATTTTCTGGCTGTTAAATCTTCCTTAAAGTTTACTCTCATGTGCTTTTGAATTTGAAGTTGCTATGACCACTTCTATAGCTCTTGCCTTTCATAAATAAAATTACTGATCCCTCTTGAGTGTTTCCACTGGATGGCTATGTGCTGTGAACAAATGGCTCCTGTAGGTAAGTCTTTGTGACACTTGGACATTACTACATGGAGAACCCTCTGTTAATTAAGATGTTTACCTCAACTGTTGTGCCCATAAGATGAGGCTAAGAATGAACTCAACTGAGATATGAGATTATGTGCTTCAAAAACAGGGGAACATATAACTCCACCATCTCTCTAACAACTTTATAGGCATTCTGGTTCTCTTGATCCTCACTCAACATACAGAACTTGTTGATTTTTAGGGCCTTTGCACCAGCTATCTCCTGCATCTGTAACGCACTGGCCCTAGAATGCTACCAGCTGAGTCTTTATTGTCAATCATATCTTCTTGGAAATCATATCTTCAGTGAGGTTTTAAAACAATTTTCAAGCCTTTATAACTCTCTCTTAACTCTGAATAGCATTTCCCACTTTGCCATTTTTCCCTCTTTCATTTTTTCTCCTAGCTCAGCTTACTAGAATCTCAGCTTATGAAAGCATGTATATAGTGTGCAGAACACTGTTTGGACTAATGTGGACAGTCATACATTATCGAATACATTCATTTTAGAAAGCTAGATCTACAGTGGTCTAGATGTGGTACTAACCATGGACATAAAAGATGAAAACATTTTTTTCTGCCCTAAATGTGCTCCTAACCTGGTTGGAGAAATGATCACATACAAATCACATAATTGTGCCACTTGGGGACTTATCCAATAGGTTAACAAAACATGTATTTTGGAATACAGGTAGAAAGAAATTAATCATACAAGCAAATTAGGATATGGTATTGACAGGGAAGAATTACCAGAGGAGATATTTTAGCTAAGTATAGAAAAGGAGGTAATGAATGAAGGCTCCAGGCAAATGCTTGTCACAAATGCACTGATGTGAAGCTGTGTGACATGTTTAGAGGAAGGCATAGAGTTCATGGTGGCCACCTTTTTTCCAGACATCATTCCAGACATTCACTGCTCTTAGTGCCTACTCAACCCTTCACTTAGAAATTTCATACATATCTCAAAATGAATATATCCAAAACAAACTCACCCTGTCTTTCTCTCCAAATCTGTACCTTTCCCCTTGTTAGGCATTTCATCTCTTATTTCATCCAACATAGCACTTATTTTAATATTTCCATAAATGATAATATCATCTCCCCAGGAAATCAAGTCAGAAACTGGGAATCACGGTTCACTGTTTCCTTAGATTCTACCCCATAATCATTCCTCCCTGACACGAACACCTGTCAGTTCTACCACTGGCATTTTTCTCAGACTTGTCTTCTTCCTCTCACCCTCACTAGTACTATCTTAGTCAAGATCACCATCATGCCATGCAAAGATTACAGTAATAGCCTCTTTTTTTCCCCTTCACATTTTCTTCTCTCTGAACCATTTTCCACTCCTCAGCAAAAGAAGTCCGAATCACAATTATCATCCCCGAGTTCTGCTGATCCTCCCTTAATGACCTCTCAAAGCCCAGAAGGCAAGGAAAAATCTCTCAAACAGGACCCAGAGACACTCCAGGATCTGGTCCCAGCTGCCCTTGATCTTGGTCTCTTGGTCCTCTTCATTCCAAACTTACTCTTGTCGCATCCTTTCAGTCTCTTTATGGTATGTCACTACCCTAGATCTTTCCGTGTGGTACTCTACATAGAAAATTCTCCCCCACTCTCACTTTTTCGTTGTGTGTGTATGTGGCCAATTCTTACCTATCCTCATTTCTCTCTTTAAATACCACTAATTCAGAGATGCTTTCTCTGATACAGATACTAATTCAGATTTCTAACTCTAACCCAAATGGTCTCCCCTCTCCCTCCCTCCCTCTCCCTTTCTCTCTTCTACTTTTGCACCTCATGAGACACATCACAGTTGATTACTTGTGTAAAAATTCCTGCTGGGATCATGTCTGTCACATTCACTTTTATATCCTCAGCATCTAGTTATGATTAATAATAATAATGATGATGATGGTGATTACTGAGGAAGCTAAATATATGTATTTGTTGGGTAAATGGTAGTAGTACGACTGAAAATAAAACAATGTAAAATAGTGGAATGATATAGGGGAGTACTGAAAATGCAGATGATGGCCAGATTATAAATGTGTTGATAAACATTTCAGAGGTCAAACTGACAGGACCTGGGTACAGTTCTGTCTGAGAAAGAGGCAAAATGGATAGGAGTTTATGATGACTACACTTCTTTTCAGCTTGGGTGACTGGGAGAATGATTATGCTTTTAACTAATACAAGAAATACAGAAATAAGAACAAGTTTGGTGGATGTTGGAAAGGAATGAGACATTTTAAATCAATGAGATATTCAGGAAATCCAAGTCAAGCTATGTAATAGGAATGTGGAAATCTGTCTTATGGGCAGAACCATCTCCAAGCCAAAACTCTCAAAACCTGTTTTTACAATTAATGTCAATAAATTACTTTTATGTGCACTATAAATAGTGTTGTGAAATATATTAATGAGGTTAACTATTGTTAAAAATCATAATATCTGTTCCTTTGTAATCTAATGGCTACATACATCTTCACCATCCCCTGCCAATGAAGACCTGATACAATGCAAATTCTTTCTCTCTCTTTTAAAGTAATTCTAAAATATAATTTGGAATAGTCTCATTTTGTCTGGTGCCAGCATGTGTTGGGCACCGTCCACAGAATGGTTTTAACTTTATTCATTTGAACCACCACACAAGCCAGACGTGAACAACTGCAGAGGAGCTTTTTATTTTTAAAGTTCTTTTATAGTCTTGGACGTGGTTATGAGAGAAAAAAAAAGAGTAAAGCAGAAATGTCCTCCTAGATATCAAATTTTGGGGGGAGAAATTGTTTTTATCCCTTTGGTAGTAGAAACAAAGGCCAAAGTAGTGATCTGAGTTCTGACGAGGGTGTTTTGACATAAAATGTCCTGTGAATCAAAGGTAACTTGAACACGTATTAACGTCACTTGGCCAGAAAAATTTTCAGATTTATTAAATCTATTACCTTAAGCAAGATTCAGGAGTTAAGTTGATGACAGATGGTCACTTCAGTGTCTAAGAAGGAAATAACCCTATAAGAAATAATAAACCCCACCCTTCAAAAGACCTAAATTTTTGTCTTGGTGTTAAATTCTAAAAGGAATATGCCCCATGGGAGCATATCCTGATAATACTGACCATCTGAAGTGATAGGATTATTGAGAAATATACATCAAATATAAAAAGTGATTTTTAATGATTTTTTAATTAATCTCTGATGGACTCTGAATACTTAATGTTAAAATAGAACTCCCAATATTTTATTCTGAGAAAGGCAAGGTAATATGGCTCAAGTATATAGCTTTCTGGTATAAGAAAAGTTCTTAGACTTTCAAATGGTAAAAATGGCCCTTGGAATTACGCAATCACAAAACTGTAGAATCAGCAGCTCCTTAAAAGTGATCATTTGGTTACAGTATCACTCTTAAATACCACTCCAGCCAGGTTTATAACAGAAGTAAGATGGCAGACAATTTGAAGTTCTGATTTATGATGAATGCAGGGTGAACCCTAACTAAGAAAGACAGACAAGCTTTGGATACTGGTGAGTGGGTGGTTATTAACATAATGCTAGGAAAATTGAAAAGGTGAGGGGCACCTGGGTGGCTCAGTGGGTTAAAGCCTCTGCCTTTGGCTCGGGTCCTGGGATCAAGCCCCATGTGGGGCTCTCTGCTCAGCAGGGAGGCTGCTTCCCTTCCTCTCTCTCCGCCTGCCTCTCTGCCTACTTGTGATCGCTGTCAAATAAATAAATAAAATCTTAAAAAAAATAGAAAAGGTGATATATAATGGTCCCCAGATTGAGATCTTCTCAGTCTTACAGAGAAATGGGCTGTGAAACTACGTTCAGACTGAGCTGGAACCTTTCCCAAGAAGCAGTCGGGGATCTGTTTAAGCATCACTGAGATTTCTGAGGTTTGAATCTCAGAATGATGGTTCTCTATCATCACATGTGCATTATGTCATGAATCTTTTGTTACTTGTAGCTAAAGCACATATCTTTGCAAGTGGTTTCCTCTTCTATAAATAAAAATTGATTCAAAAAAATAACACCAGTCTCATTTGTATTATTCTTTTATGAGAGTGAGCAGTGAGCAATGTGCTGGAAATCACCCCAACCCATACTATTTCATGTAAGCTATAGTCCGGTGCATAGTTACAGTGCATAGGTAAACTCAGGGAAGTTTATCTTACATGCTAAGGGCATATGCTTCATGTGCGGGGAGGAAAACATCGTTAAATAATGCTGCTATCTAACAAGAAAAATATCTTCCTTATCTGGACCATTTTTATGGTAGGCATTGAAAATTTCCCAATGAGGCCACATGAATACCATAGCTGAGCTTCCATAGACATTTTGATTGGAGGCAGCCTTACCTATTGCTCAGTCTGCTAAGATAATTAACTGGAAAAGAGAAAATCCTACTTTCTGGAGTTACCATTTTATAAACTAAATTTCAAATGTGTTTGTTGAGTTGCTTAAGTGAACAGATTTACTATTACTTGAATATAGTTTTCTTTTTTTAACAACATGGAGTCTTACTGACTTTTGAGGGTCAATAGTTTAATATTTAAACCTAAAAATAATTGCTTTGACATCTGGAATATTGGTTAGCTTATTATTTCTTGATAACTTAAGAAGAGTTAATACAATAGGAGGCAGAGCTCAAATGGAATAAAGAATTCAGAATTTATGTTATAACAGCAAAGGAGACAGTAAAATGACAGGGTAATTACTAAAAATACAGTATATTTTCCATTTGAAAATGGATTTCCAGGCCAATTTCAAAATAATAATAGCTTAGGTTCCTCTCTCCTCCAATAAGAAATATCTTCCTCCTGACTTGTACATTCTACCTTTTCCAGAATTACTTCTTCTACCAGAACTGCAATTATACAATTCTTTTAATCTTTTACTTTTCAAAAAATAATGGAAATTTAAATTGGGAATCAAGTTGCATTTAATTTCCATTTTAGCACTTTAATCTTTGAAAATAACCTAGCCATGGGCAAGGTGCATCTGAAAGCTTCAATGACAGCAAACCAAAAAAGGGAAACCTGTCAGCTTTGAAATATAAACTGGTGGTTTGACTTCTAGCAAAGCTTTGTCCATTACACTCTTTCTCTTGTTCTTCTTTCCCTCTAGCTTTCTGCCACTGTCAGAATCTAAAATGCTAACAATTCTATTTCAGGAAATATATTTCACATTGTTTCTATAAAACCAAATGAAAAACCTCGAGACAAACAGTATCATAGAAGCTACCTTTTATTTGATATAAGATTTTGTATGAGATATAATTTTATATAGATATTGCATTATATATTTTTCCTTATTTTAGAAATATTTTACACCCTGTATATGCAATAGAAATGTAATATATTCTTAAGCCAAATTGTAGTTTGTAGTGTTATTTGGATGGTGCACCATTAATGAACTTCAAAAGGAAAGCTTTATTCGTGGATGTGAGCAGATTCTGATGGTCCTAGTGAGACTCTATCTATCTGTATCTGTATCTATCTATCTGTATTCATTATTTTATATATGGCATCAATTTTGATAACAAAATTTAAAATTATATATATATAATATAGATCAATTATATATATATCAAATGATATATTTTCATATATATAAAATTATATATAATATATACATATTTAATTGTACTAATAAGGTTTTTAGTATACTAAACACCTAACATAGTTTCTGGCATATGATACGTCCTTATTATTGAGCCAATGAGTAAATGAGACAAAAACGACTAATTAATGGGGAAAAGAGCAAGTATTTCACTTATTTTACTTTAGAGTGGTATTATAATATCTGACAAAAGCTAGGCATTATTAAAATTTTAAAATCATTTAATAGGCAGTTTGGTCCTATAATGATCTTTTGCTATTCTCTGTCAGCTACAATTTCTTCATTCTTTTGTACAGCTTCATCCCACCTGACAAGTCTAACTGGGGAAAGAATGGAATTAACACTACCAGGACCTATTTTTTCCTAAACATTCATATCTCTTTGAATTTTTGCAAGGACCAGGAAAATAGGACCTTTTTGCCGAACAAACAGAGGACACATTCCCTACACAACTTGCCCAAAGAGAACACCAGAGTTTGAACTCAAGTCAGTCTAATTCTAAAACATAGGTCATTTCTTCAAACCACACCATCTGGAAGAACAGCATTGTCTCATTTCTCATGAATCTTGCCAATCTACCCAAGTTGTTATCAGTAGCCAGGACATTGAATAAATGCCAACAGTGAACAAGTGAAGAATTTAGAATGTGGGTGGCATTGAAGTTCTCTGGTGGGATTTTTTAGTTTATTCTGCACCTACCTGAATTAGATGTTTTGAGAAAAATAAACTGGTGAACTTCAACCAGCTGAGTAAATGTTTGGATAAAAGATGAAGCTTGGGGGCGCCTGGGTGGCTCAGTGGGTTAAAGCCTCTGCCTTCGGCTCAGGTCATGATCCCAGGGGCCTGGAAGCGAGCCCCACGTCGGGCTCTCTGCTCAGCAGGGAGCCTGCTTCCTCCTCTCTCTCTCTCTGCCTGCCTCTCTGCCTAGTTGTGATCTCTGTCTGTCAAATAAATAAATAAAATCTTAAAAAAAAAAGATGAAGCTTGTTTGAATAGGTGAAAGCTCTTATTCTTTTGATCTAGCAGCTGAAGTCAAACAATTATCATATAGCTCATTATCATAGTTATAATTATGTTTCCTTTAATAATTTTTTAATAATTTTATTTTTTATAAACATATAATGTATTATTAGCCTCAGGGGTACAGGTCTGTGAATTGCCAGGTTTACACATTTCACAGCACTCACTAATGTTTCCTTTAATTATTATATTAGGTTAGTACTGTCCTCTGACTTATTAGTTCAGATATACATATATATATATATATATGTGTATATATGTGTGTGCATATATATATATATATGTAGAGAGAGAAAGGGAGACTGTGTGTAAAATATACTCTTAATTGACAAGAAAAAAGTGACACAACTTATGCATACATCAGGGAAATGTAAATTATTGCATTTTAATAACATACCTCTGATGTTTGTAAACTAAGAGCTTCATTTATATCCATGAATGATGTAACGTTCCCAACCACAAATATTTGAGTATCTCATTAAAATGAGTATGCATGAATGATTTTTATCAGAAGTATTCTAAAAAATAGTTACCATTATTTTTTAAATAGCAGGCTGAACTGATGGAATTTTCTAGGAGCTACCAACACTGCTTAGAGATACTGATCAGGAGTCCCCAAACTTTCTTGCTTACGTAACTTCTAAAAAAGAATTTTGAAAAATTTGTTATCTCTTGCAGATCTAGAAGTTTTCATTCATAGTTTAAATGATTGCAAAGGCTATAATTTGAAGTACATCACTATAAATATATTTTAAATAACATATAAATATTTATGCTTGAAAGATTGTATTGATAACCTATCATAATTTTCTCAAAGAACAATATGTATCTACATTAAATATTTTTTCTGTCATCACAAGCTTTAAGTGTAAAAAAATCATCACAATCATTAATAGTGTATAATTCACCAAAGCCATACACATATATTACAAAACTTGATAAATAATAAACTTAAAAATAAGTTTTCCTAAAATATTTATCTTAATAAGACAGATGGGGATTTACACTAATGTGTGTACCTACAGAAGAACATATGTTATTTCTAGAATTGGAAAGGCTTTAGCATCAATTCTATTTCTATTTTTAGCTTTTATAGATATAAGTGCAGATAAATCTTAATTGAGTAGAAGGGAAAGGGATGCATTTTATTGCAGTAATTTTATTCAACTCTTTGAACCCCTTTTGTGTCAAATGCTCAAAATACATGGTGATCCATCATCAAAACTTATTTTTAATGATCTATCAGCTGATAACTCATCAGGTCTTCTCTTCAGGTTTAGTTGAAAGCAGAGTTAATAAACCACCTTCCTTACAAAAAGTTGTATTGTCCAGTCATTAAAGTCTCTCATGATCCTTTCCTTTGAAGGGCCAGTAAGATCCCAGATGGGTGAAAGAAAAGCCTTTCCTTCTTAAAGTGGCAGAAGTAGTTTAGGAAGAGGAGGTGGCAAGGAAGAAACAACCTGAGGTCTAGACCATGGGCATCTTCTAGCAGGCAGTTCCTATTCAGTGAAAAGTACAAAGGAAAGCTGAGAATCTTGAAATAAGTGATGACTATAGTTATTGTGGTGAGCACTGAGTAATGTATAGAATTGTCAAATCAATACTGTACCCCTGAAACTAATACCACAGTGTATGTTAATTATGCTTCAATTTTAAAAATTCCTTTAAAACTATCTGTGCCTACTCCTTGGAAATTCTTCACGTTCCCCCAGGTGATATGTACGCCAGTGTGAAGACATCAGTTTTAAGAAATTTAGTCACTGCTTTTGACAAGGAATATAAATTGGCATACAAAATCACCTGATAACTTGTGTGCGCACTTTTTCAAATAGCTCTGTTAAAATAAGGAAAGCTGCAATGCTGGGAGAAATAGTCTTATTAGTACTTGTGCCTAAATATAATTCATAACCCCTCTCTCCTATCGTCTAGTTTTTGGAATTGTTCTGTTCAGCAGTAAAAAAAGGCAGTGCTAAGAGATCTCACCTAACGGAGGGTTGTGACACAAGGGTATAGAACCGTGATTTAGAGTCAGCATTGCTAATAACTATCCATGCAGCCAGAGGCAAGTTTCTCGATCTTTCTCAGTCTCAATTTCTTCCCAAGGGTCTCAGCTGGGTTGCACCTTTGACTCACCCAGAAAGATTTAAAAAAAAAAATGATGTCCAAGCCCCACCCCCCAGGAATTTAGATTTGATTCATCTGTGCTGGGGCCTGGACATGTCTTTCTTTAGAGCTCTCTGCTTAATTCTAACGTGAAGGCAATACTGAAAAAGTCAAGGTTAAAATCATCATCTATATGGTCCTTCAGGAAAAATGCAAAACGTGCCTACCATAAGCAATGTCACAAGCTTTCTGTGTTAATGTATTTACATGTTATTGGCAAAAAAAAAGGGGGGGGGATGTCACTTGAAAAAATAAATGTTATATTTGGGCTTAGTCTTAAAAATTCTGGATACAAAAATGATGTAAAGTAGCGAAGGAAATTCAGTCTATAATGACCTTTATAAAGCTGAATGTATAATACAGAGATGTCCAAAAATGTTAGTAAGGTCGCATCCTACTTTTAATTTAGTATTTCACACAACCAAATGTATCCATTCATTTGGAGATTTATAAGTACAGTAGGGGTCCATAGTTTCCCTTTTTCTGCCTCTTAGTAATATTAGGAGTTAGTAATAAACAATTAGCTCTAAGCAGGATACAAATCCAAATCTATTTATTCCCTCTTACCCAAGAAAAATCTCAGTAGGAAAGCAAATTGATCATTTAAGTTAACAAGATGTGAAATAATTGAGCTAACCCAAAAAAGAAAATCCCCTCTTGAGGTGAGTAACTTTTTAAATTAAAAGGTGAAATCTGACATAGCCCACTGTTTTTGTTGTTGTCCTTTTCTTGCATTGCCCTGGTGCTTATTAGAAAACAGTATGGATATATTTCATAAGACTGTATTTTCTAATACATTCTTTTCAGTCCATCTTTCCTTAATGTATTTGTCCTGGCACCTTAAATAACTTTAACTAAAATTTGTCAGGTGATTTAATTTACTGTTACACTTTATATATTTCATCTTATGAAATACAGATGACTTGATAGATTCTGCATTTTGAGTTCAGCTTTCAATTTATAAGTAAAGATCAATAATTAATATTAAACAGCTAAAAAATATCTTAAACAGAAGGGCTGCTTTAAGTAAATTATTTATTTTTTAAACTTTTCTTAAAGATAATAAAATACCCTAATGAATAATCAAATATTTTTATTGATGTATAGTTTATATACAATGTTATATTAGTTATATTAGTTTCAGGTGTACAACATAGTGATTCAACAATTCTATAAATTATCTGATGCTCCCCATGATAAGTGTAGTCACTATCTATCTCCATACAATATTATTACATTTCTATTTTCCCTGTGCTGTACTTTTCAACCTCATGACTTATTTTGTAACTAAAAGCTTGTACATTTTACTCCGCTTCATCTTTTTCACCAATACCCCCACTCTCCTAGCTTCTGGCAACCGCCAGTTTGTTCTCTGAATTTAAGAGCTTGTTTTCCAGTTTTTCCCCCTTGATTTGATCATTTTGTTGTGAATTCCTTAGAATCGATGATGATGAGTATACAGATATTGATTGCGATATATCTATTGGAGAAATTTTGTTGAATGCTATTGTTTTGCTAAAATTTATTTATGCAAGGTATAATCTTGATATTGAAAAGTAACTAATTTGAATATCCAGTATCTTTGCTCCTGAAGTAAATACATGATTGAAAAATGGAAAAAAAAAAAAAAGCGGAGTTGGGGCAGTTTCTGGGGGAGAGGGAGGTAGAGGTTTATTGTATAGAAACAAAGCAAACAAAAGCAAAACTTGTGATAGTAGGGAAAGAATCTGAATTAGTTTTGTAGAATGATTCTTATGTCTTCAGCAATGACTATCTAAAGGGAGTTAGATGCCACTATGAAATATCTTCTAAAAAATAAATTCAAAAATAGAGGTTCAAGTCTTAGCACCAACTGACCCAAAGCATAAGCAACCATTCAGAAATAAAGAGAAAGAAAAACTAATCTGAAGCATTTTTATAAAACTACACCACAAATCAATATTTGAGACACTTTGAAGATCATCCCCTTTGCTTTTCAACCTTCACACTTTGGAGACAGGGGATATATATGTTTATGTTCTCTGTTTCTAAAATAAATCGCTTCCGATTTGCCACCTCTTTTATAGAAGGGCCCACTGCAAATGTCAATTTTTATAATTGACCAGAACCATACTTGTGGGAAAAATGAAAAGATAAGAGTAGAGATGTCATTCAGGGTCATTTCATACATTTGTATTACAGGAAAGTGTTACATTTTTGCACTTCATTTCTTAAAGCCATTCCCCTCCACTCCTGCACGTCCCCAGGAAGTTTGAGTCAGAGATGATCCAACTGGGAAAACTTTCTTTGTGAAAGGATTTATACAAGTTTTAAATAGAGATATATATTTGTGTGAAAAAAAATACTGCAGAGCACTGTTCTCTGAAAGACAGTAAATGCATTTGAGTTTCTGTTATGAAAACAGGGATATGAAGATCATGGGAAAGTTTAATCACAATATGCTATCAATAAATTAAAAATCCATTTACTATATAGCCTTTAAGGAATGGAGGAAATCTGCTTGTTCACAAGAAGCAATTTACACCTTCTTATCCTCTGAAGTAAAATTTTAAAAATTTCAGAAACAGGTGCTCTTTTTTCTAAACTTTCAATTAAGTACAATCCAGTTCCAGGGGGGAAGGGGTAAATGGCATAAACTAGATGGACAAACACAATATTTAAATCTAAATTTGCCGCCAAATGGAAACAATTTTCAGTAATGCTCTACAAGAGTTGTAAAAAAATTGAAAAAAAAAAGTTATTTCTTTGACAAGTGCAACATAATGATGGACACCTATTGAAATCACCTGCATTTCCAGGCGTGTTAAATGAGAATTTGTTAGTTGGTGGTAAATTCTTCCATCAAAAAACAGAATAAGTATACCAGAGACATAATGTTTGTGTTACTTAGGTGTTACATGTAGTTATTACTAGGGGAATTAATTCTATTTCATATACCTGAGAAGCTGTGTGTTTTACTTTTATAGTGAAAAGCCTTTGTATCCTAGTATTACTAACCCCTAGGGGTCATAGATTCTGTAAATCTTTTCTCCTAGTCTTTTTTTTTTTTTTTTACTTACTTACTTGTTTGTTTGTTTAATTTGCTTATGGTTGCTTTTGTTGCATGGAAGGTTCAAACTTTCAGATAATTCAGTCTGCCAATTTTATGACTTATGTTTTTAGGTTTCTTGCCTTACTAAAATCCCCCTCTCATCAAAAGTGTCTTACATTTCTTTTTTTTTTAATAATCTTTGTGAGTTTATATTTCTAGTTAGCTCCTTAAGGTACTTGGTATTTATTTTTGTATACTAATAAAACAATAGGGCATTCCCCCCCATATAAATAACCAATTACATTACAGCGTATATTAAATAAAATAGGCTACTCTTACAGAACTAAAATATCTTCTTTATGTTATCTGGGTATGTTTCTATACTCTCAGTTTTAGTTCACTGACTCATTTTTAAAGCTTTGTGCCAGTACAGTATGATTTTGATTATAATCACTTCATAGACAAAAATCTAAAAAGTGCAGCCATAATATACTCCTTATTCACAGAGTTCTCAGCAATTTACACACACACACACACACACACACACACATACACACCTTCTATATAAACCTTAAATTGTATTCTTCTTACTGAATTTGGAATACAGGGTTCACACAAACACACCAAAGGCTTTCTAGTCAGCATTGATTGCACTAAACTTAAATGTTAATTTGTCAAGTATTACAACTTTTTGACAGTAAGTCCTTAATCCCAGGCCAAAGTGTTTCTTTCCATTTAGTTTTTATTTATTACATGTGCTTATGTATATTTTTATAGTTTTTTCCCCTTTTGGATCTATAACTTTCTTGTTAGCTTTATTCCTTTTTACTTTATATTTTGTATATTTTATACTTTTATACTTTATACTGTGAACAGGATATATTTTAATTTGCCGTTATACATACTTGATATTATTTTTAAAAGCTATTGGGTTTTGGGGTGCCTGGGTGGCTCAGTGGGTTAAGCCTCTGCCTTCGGCTCAGGTCATGATCTCAGGGTCCTGGGATCGAGTCCCACATCGGGCTCCCTGCTCAACAGGGAGATTGCTTCCCTCTCTCTCTCTGCCTGCTTCTCTGTCTACTTGTGATCTCTCTCTGTCAAATAAATAAATAAAATATTTAAAAAAACCTATTGGGTTTTAGATATTTGTATTATATTCATCATACTTATATAATTATATTCATTATATTAATTAATATATCATACATATAATAAATATATGTATATTATACATATATAATAATATATGTATATAATAATATGTATATTATATAATGTATATAATAAAACGAATGAATATAATACAATAATATTATACATATAATATATTAATTAATATATAATATATATATTATTGTATTATATTCATTCATTTTAAAATATTATAGTTACTTCTCACATTTAAAAATCAGTCTCCTACTGTTTCTCAGTAAACATATAATCACCCTACTTAACAATATGTTTTATTCTTCAAAAAGATGTATAATACTTGTTTCTTTTGTGTTTGTTTTCATTTATTTCCTAAGCTAGAACCATCAAAGCAGATTTGAAAACTGAAAAATGAAAAAGTTTGATAATTTTCTATGTTCACAGTGGTGTGTGTTTATTAGTGTCCAGCTTCCATAAGTGTTGGAAAATACACCATTTCTTGAAGCACTCAATTCCTTCTTTTGGAAATTCTATTAGAAGTCTCTTTATTGAGTCAAAGACCTGCTTTCCTGTATGTCCAATCCAAAAGCTTTGGATCTTTGTACCTCTCATGCCTATTCAGAACATGATTTGATTCTTATCTGCATAATAATCCTTCAAACATCTGAATACAGCTATCACCTCTCCTCCATGCTAAACTTCCTTGATTCTTCATTTGCTAAATGACACAACTTCAAGGCCTCTCTCAGTCTATGCACAATTTCCGTATTTTCTCTGGTTTAAAATGTCATCTGAGATTGGACTATTCATTCTATTCAAATATACAGGTAAAGAAACAGGGGAAAACTGAGTGAAAATAAGTGAATATGGTTCCATCCATGTTTTCCTCCAACAAATATTTACTCAACAGTCATATTTTGCCAGTCACCATGCTATGTCCTGGGAAGACAACTGTGGACAAAATAGATTTGTTTCCCTTTTCGATCTCATAATATCCTAGGTAGTGAAGGCATTTATCAAAAAAATAGAGTTAAAGTTGAAATTATAAATGTGAAAAATGTTTTATGAAACCATAAGATCAGAAGGGGCCTGACTTGTTTTTTAAGTATTATTCCTATAATCCTTATGATGACCTGAGAAATTACTTTCACTTTACAGATTAGAAAGCAAAACCACAAAGGTATATTTAATATGGATGCAGGATCTGGGCCTCAAGGAGAGTCTCTGAATTGCTCTTCCTGTGTGGTAGATATTATCACCAAGGTTCAAATGAAAGTCTGCGTGGTCCTAACTCATGGTGCCTTTTGACACCATGATTCCTACTACAGACCAGGCATGAGTCAGCCAGGAAGATCAAGAAATGAATGAAACATATATCTAACAATGGAAAAAGTTTTTCTTCAAATCATCACTATGAAAGGAAAGAGTAAAGATAAACACAACTTCCAGCATTGTCAAAATAGCCATAAGCCACAGAGAATATGTAAAGACTCCCAATGTAACAAGGACTGCATTTATTTTCATGCCAAATGGCAACATCCCAGATACTGAATAATTTTTGTTTCTTTTAAAGATTTTATTTATTTGACAGAGAGAGATCACAAGTGGGCAGAGAGGCAAGCAGAGAGAGAGAGAGGAGGAAGCAGACTCCCTGCAGAGCAGAAAGACTGATGTGGCACTCGATCCCAGGACCCCGAGATCATGACCTGAGCCGAAGGCAGAGGCTCAACCCACTGAGCCACCCAGGTGCCCCCTGAATAAATTTTAATTACATTTAAGAGATGTACCTAACTCTAAACACAGAAAGTATATCCTCATGTCTGAATCGTCATTTAAACATAGAGAAGGATTATTGTGAAATAAAGCCAGGATTTCTAAATTTATTGAAGTTTTGTTGTCTAGTTGCCTTTAGACTTTGACAATGTGTTAACTGGCATGGCTACTTGGGAAAATTTTATTAGTATATGTGGACCATAATGACTTGAATGATTACAGATACATATTCTCCCTTTTCTATCAATCAACTGTCTTCTAAAGTGCATATCCCAGGTTTGCCTGGGAATAGAGTTAGATTTGAGCCATTACTATAAGACCACAAAATAAAAATGGTTACTGCTAATTTTTATTTGTTCTTTTTCCTGATTAAACACACATGTCCCCCAATACACATTCAAACAATAAGTACCTAATTTAAGAAGTTAAAATAATAGTTTTTAACATCCCCAAACCCTGTCAACATAATTTGATGAATGTCTCTCACATATCCTTTCATAGATCCAAGTTCTATTTAACACATCCATTATATTTTCTGCATTATTTTAAAAATAAATGCTGTATGGCTTGACCTCTGCATATGTAGTAATGGTGCTTTTAATGTTTCACCTTTGCTGTTCTACTAACATGTCTTCAATAAATCAATCCCAACTGCCAGAAAGCAAATAACCACATTGTTTCTTTTTCAAACATAAAACACATTATAAAGAAAAGAAGGAAGGTAGAAAGTAATTTTTAGAAAGTACCTACTGTATGGTGCTCAACCACAACAGGCCCTTTGACAAATATGCTTTCATTTTGACATCTCAACTTACTCTAAGTCAGGGATAACGATCTTTTTACCTGGCATCTGTGGATGGGGTTTAAGGAGGTCCCTGGATCTCAGGAATACTCATTTATAACTCAATAATCTTTGCTTATAAGCCAGGCTTTATTCTCATTTTGTAGTTGAAGATATTCACATCATAAATATCTGGCAGATCTGAGACTCTATACCAGACCTATCTTACTCTAAAACACTAGCTTGCTCCGCCATGACTTACCACCTCCTCCCAAAGCTGTTAAGAAGTTGAAATCTTAGAAGCTATTAAAGAGCAATGAAGATAAACTTTATACTATGTAACCATCATAAGTAGCTAAGTTTTTATTATGTGTATAAATTTCAATGGTCTAAAATGGACTCATCAACATGTAAAATCATCACACATTGATGATGGCTATAGAATTAATCTCATTTGAATCAAATATTTAAAAGAACTCCAACTGCTGACATAATTTTGGAAATAAACATATTGCTCTTTTTTTCAACTGAGGCATAATTTACATACATAAAATGCAAAAATCTAAGTGTAAAGATTGATGAGTTTTGACAATTGAATACATCCATGTAACTGAAAATCAAACATAATATAGAATGTTTCTATCACCCTGGAAAGTTCCTTATGTTTCTGTCCATTCAATTCCAACCCTGTCTCAGAGGCAACTACTTTCTTACTTCTATTATGACACTTTAGTTTTGCTATTCTTTAACTTCACATAAATATTCATATTTATTGTATCTGTGTCCTTTTGCTCAGCATAATTTTTCTTTTAGGGGGAAAAGAGAAAGAAATAGAGAGGTGGGTGAGGGACAGAGGTAGAAGAAGCCTCCAACATGGAGCTTCATCACACAACCCTGATATCATGACCTAAGATGAAATTAAGAGTTGGACTCAACCGACTGAGCCACCCAGGTGCCCTCAGCATAATATTTTTGAGATTCATTACATTGATGCTTGTATCAATAGTTTGTTTCTTTTTTGTACTGCTGAATAGAATTTTGCTAATGCTTAAACAAAGACATCAACATGAGAGTATGAACAGGAGGTGGTAGCATTTGATGTGATACCTAAATGGAAAGAAGCATCTCATAAAATAAGGAAAAAGGGAATAGTATTCTGGGAAGAAAGAAAAAAGCACGCAGAAAAGCCCTGAGGTGTCCTAAAAAGTGAGGAAATACTAGTATGACTAGAATATATAGATGGAGAAAAGTAACCTAAGAAGAGCATGGGAAAGACAAGAATATAGTACGTTCAGTAGACTGAGTAATTCAGTATAGTCTAAGCCATGGTAAGGAGTTTGCTGTTCATTATAACTGCAAGGAAAGTTCATGAGGGGATTTCAGCATGGAAATCTCCTTATCTATCTGAGATTTTGAGTAGAGTGGCTTTGCTGCTGAGTAGAGTTGAAATAGACCAATAGCAGTTAGAATAATGGACCTAATCTGGCAAGAGGGTAGAGGGGACCTGGCTTAAAGTGATGGTGGAAACAGGAAAAGGAGGAAAACTCAAGATAAATTTTGGAAATAGAAGTTATAGTATATTAATTATCTATGAATTATATATAGAACAGGAATCTTGTTGACCCCAATTGTTTACTAACCTAGTAAATAATAATCAGCTGTTGGTATAGAAAAGATGGGGGCAGGGGCAGAAGAGAAATTTCAAGGGCAATGCTAAAGCTGCATATATGGAAAGCAAGGAATTGGCATCATATGGTCAGATGGATGTGCAGGTCTGGAGAGCAGAGAAATCTGGGTTGGGGAAATAAATTGATGAGTTATCATACTTAACTAAATATTAACATACTTAATATTTAAATCCATATAAATTGATGATAACACCTAGGAGGAGAGAGGATAGCCCTGGAAAGACTAAGGATTAAGATGTGGTCTCAAATTGTGTTTTGCACACCCCTAAGAGTTCAGCACAATTCACTGGGGTATGACAGGAGAAACTTAACACTCCTCTATTTACTTGTATTTATATTGATTGATTTATGTCTCTGCACATTTTACATGTTTACTTAAAACATATCTGTATAAAGTGCATAAATACATGTTCATTTATGAGAAGAGTTTTGCTCACATTCTTGTTCTGATAGGAGAGCATGATCAAAATTTTGAAAACCACTTCCTTAAATATCCCAGGGAGGAAGAGCAGGAAGCAGGAGAACTGAAGAGCAGCCTGTGATGGAGAACAAAAACTAGGAGAAATCATGGAAGCCAGGGGAGACTATTTTTTAATAAGAAAGGAGGCAGTCCATTGTCCTCTGTATCTGGGTAGTTGAAACATAACCCAGAGTCAGTCTTCCACAAGCCATGTTCCACATGCCAGACTCACTGCAAATGGATAGTGGAGCATCACAAAGAAAAGACTGCTCTTCAGGCTGAACATTTACAAGGTTGCCAAAGGAGTCATTTGTTATACTTTACCTCCCCATTCAGCCACTCAAGTTTTGTTCCTCTGCTAGCTTAGGGTTAGGTGTTCATTCAGAATATTTGTCTGTGCCTTTAACAACTTCACATTTACATTTGAAAGTATGCCATGAAATCATTAGGTAACTTGTCAGATTTCAAATATTACAGAAGCTATTTTGGGGAAAAAAAAAACAATGTACATTTCAGGCACATTTCCAGTCCTAAACAATATAAAGTGTTCCTAAGTATGGTATTTAGCCATAATGTTGCCTTTCAGTTCTGTAATGTAAAGAAATAACAGGCTTATGACAACCTGGATAATACTTTTAAGCTTCTACATTATTGTTCCAAATATCACAGAAATTTCACTCCACAGTAGTTTTCTCTTTATGGTGAGCTATGTAAAAGCAGTCTTGGCCTTTCAGAAAGAAAACATGGATCCAGGTGTCAGCCCTAAAGCTTTCTGAGTTTTTTACTTTTATAAGCCATTTACAGTGAAATAAAAACTGTAGAGATATATACACATTTAAGGCATTTATTTTATATATCTAAATGGCTATAATAGAAAAAAATTACCCATTACTCAATGTTTAGTTCACATCAGGTTTCACAATAATTATAGATTCCACATATAATGTGCACATGCTGATTAAATTGTCTTCATTATTTCTTACTCAATAGATTTGCTCTTTAATCTACTGGTCAGGTTAAAAGGAGAAGAGTTCAGATCAGCCATGCACATATTTATGTACTCTTAAGATCATGGGATTAAAAAAAAAAAACAATTCAACAGAGGACTTTGAATTTTAATGAATACACTGGAGCTCTCCCTTTCCCACATAATCATTTTGTCACTGTGTCTCCCATCTGGGTTGAAGTACTGCCTACTTTCAGTTGACACCATAGTGTTAGCTTATACTGGCATCACTTCTTTCCTTAAAAAGAAGTATTTCCCCTACAGAACTATTTGGAACTTTTCTGTTTATGTTTCCTTAAGTTTAGGGGTTTGTGGGTGATTATAGGTATTTCTGACTTAAGTTGGTTCTCTTGGATCAGCTGTGAAATTCAGGGGTGAATAGACTGCATATTTATACTTAAATATTAACTACTTTTTTCTTTCCCTCTGTAAAATCAATAATTCATTTTTTGATTACTTATTTAAGATAGAACACCTCATGGATTCCCATGAAAACTGGCTAGTCTACCCATATACAATATAAACATTGAAATATAACCTGAAGTTAAATTATTTATATTATTTTAAGGCATGTTATCCATATCCCTTTTCTCAGACCATTGTCCTGCTGCCGAAACTTTTTTTCCTTTAAAATACAGAGGTTTTAAAAATATTTTTAAAAAAAGAAAAAAAAAAGAAAAGCAGCTAGTCTTTCCACTAATACTACTAAATATCCTTCTTGACTCATTTTTTGTAGGGGCAAGTGAAAAAGGTAGAGTATGTGAGTTCCAAAGAAATAATTTTTAAATTAAATATTTTTAAAATACATGCCATTTTAGATTTAGCAGAAAATAGAATGAACTTGTTTGATTATATTTAAGTGCTGAAGGAGTAAAAATGGCAGTGGAAACATTTCTCTTTTTTTAAATTAAAAACCACATTATTTCATATAAGCTTTATATAATATTTAATCTTTAAAACAAAAACATTATTTTATATAATCTTTAATCTATATGTAAGTAAATGCTTATTTATATATTCTCTCAATTGGAAGACCTGTTTAGGGAAAATTTCTAGCACAAGAATGAGAAAATCTAGAATCAACAATCATGATGAGAAGATTAAAGAGTAGACCTCTACACCACTAAGGAGAGTCACTACTGAAGAAGAAACCCACCCTACTGATGACCTATTTTGCTCCCATCAAAGTGATGTGGGCTAAAATCAAGAAGGACTGACAGCAATACAACTAAAATGCAAGAAAACACTAGCTTGCTTGATAGGAACCCACACGGATTATGTATATTAACAGAAGGAACCTAGTGTGGTCCAGAGGAATGGGAGTCCAAGGACAGCTACTGAAATTATTCAACTCGGTTTAGGATGACCTGGGATACACTGGATTGAACAATCCCCACCCTGCAATTCATGCCCACCTAGAAATTCAGAATTGGATCTTATTTGGATATAAGGTCTTGCAGATTTAATTAGTTGAAGTCATACGGGATTAAGATGAGCCCTAATTTCTTTTTATTTATTTATTTATTTGTTTATTTATTTATTTAATTTATTTTCAGCGTAACAGTATTCATTGTTTTTGCACCACACCCAGTGCTCCATGCAATACGTGCCCTCCCCAATACCCACTACCTGGTTCCCCCAACCTCCCACCCCCCCCCTTCAAAACCCTCAGGTTGTTTTTTAGAGTCCATAGTCTCTCATGGTTCACCTCCCCTTCCAATTTCCCTCAGCTCCCTTCTCCTCTCCATCTCCCCACGTTCTCCATGTTATTTGTTATGCTCCACAAATTTCTTAAAAGAAGAGGAAATCAGACCCAGGTATACATAAACGGAGAGCGTAGCATGTGAAGATGGAGGCAGACCAACATGATGCGTCAATAAGCCAAGGAACTCCAAGGATTGCCAGCAACCACCAGAAGGTCAGAAAAGACAATAAAGCATCTTCCCCTAGAGTCTTCAGAGACAGCATTTCTCTGCTGACACCTTCATTTCAGACATTTTACCTCCAGAATTGTGAGACAACACATTTCTGTTGTCTTAAGCCACCTACTGATACTTTGCTACAACAGCCTTAGAAACATTATGGAAAGGTGGGTTCTCTGGGGGTTCAAGGACTTCCACTGGAGAGTAAACTTAGAGGAGAGAAATATTCTATCTTTATTTTTATCAAACTTTACCTGAACAATAATCATTTCCTTCTGTTTTGAATATAGGCAACAAACTCACAGCAGCATTGGCTATAGCTGTGACTTCTACTGACAGAAACCATAGATGTGTTCATATCATATTCTAGTTACTACAGATTTCTTGAAATAGTGTTTATTATTCAACATACACAAGAATAAATTCAAATTACATTACAGGTTTAGGTATAAGTTCTGAAGCTATGAAACTCTCAGAAGAAAACCTACAGGATATCTTCATGACATAGGTTATGACAATGATTTATTGAACACCAAAAGCACAGGCAACAAAAGCAAAAATAGACAAATGGGACTACATCAAACTGAAAAATTTCTGCACATCAAAGAGAACAGCCAACAGACTTGAAAAGGTAACCTACAAAATGGGAAAAAATATTTGCTAACTGTATATCTGATCAGGGGTTAATATCCAAAATACACAAAGAATTACAATTCAATGGCAGATAGATGATAGATAGATAGATAGATAGATAGATGACGGATGGATGGATGGATGACCAGCTTGATTTTAAAGTGGGAAAAGTATTTGGACACTCTTCCAAAGAAGACCTGCAAATGGTCAACAGGTATGTGGAAAGATGCCTAATATCACTAATCATCAGGCAAATGCAATTCAGAACCACAGGGAGGTATGACCTTACACCTATTAGAAGGGCTATTATCAAAAAAAAAAAAAAGTGGGGGGGAAGAAAGAAAAGAAAAGAAACAAGATAACAAGTAGTGGTGAGGGTGTGGAAAAATCAGGACCTTTGTACACTGTTGATGGGACTAAAAATGGTACAGCCACTTTGGGAAGCAGTATAGATGTTTCAAAAAAAAAAAAAATAGAACTAACATATGATCCAGGAATCCCACTTCTGGATATATCTAAAGGAAATGAAAACAGGCTATCAAAGAGGTATCTGCATTCCCATGTTCACTGCAACATTATTCACAATAGTCAAGACATGGACATGATATAACTGTCCATTGATGGATCAACGAATATAGAAAGTGTATAAGCCTATCAAAGAAAGACAAAAACTTCAGGATTCCATTTATATGAGACATCTACAACAGTCAAACCGATAGAAGCAGGGAGCAGATTGGTGGTTTCCAAGGGCTGGAGGCCTGGGGAGAGGGAAATGGGGAATTGCTGTTCAATGGATACAAAGTTTCAGTTATATAAGATGAATAAGTTCCAGAGATTTGCTGTATAACATTGTGCCTATATTTATCAATACCCTGTTGTACATTTAAAAATTTATTAAGAGGGTAGATCTTATTGTTACATTCTTATTATCACAACAAAAAAGAAACTGTAGTACTTATTAGACCCTGTTGCTAGATCTTACTGTTTAATGTATGAATAAAGAAGGACCTACAGACCACATCATAATGGTAAAACTTATTTTTACCACAGAATTTAATTGGTATCTTCTGTATTTAAAGCTATTATTCTGAGTTCATAGGATTCATCACACTGCTAAAGTAGTACATAGCATGAACAGTAAAGAATCCTTGCGCTCCTCCCTTATCTATTGTTAATTCTCTGACACTGACCTGGAACATCATGGGGGCTCCATAAATCTTTGATGAATGAAATTGATAGTGAGATGAGTCAGGTTCCTTGCGGCTCCAAAATGCCATAAGCCTATAGATATTCTTCCTAAGTAAAAATTCAATTTTAAACTCCTGCTAAAGTAAGTTACTGGCACTTATAGGTTAATCATGCAACCCATATTTTATACAACAGATCTATAAGACTTGACTTTTGAATCCAAGTATATGGAACACATATGCATTGATGTTTCTAACTCTCTATACTCTTCACCAATACTTAAAATCCTATTTACTTATATAACTTTGCTTTATATTTTTTCATGTGAATTATAATAAGCCAAGAGACTGTTTTAGAGTAATAAGTATTACCTTTAAATGAGTGCTATCATATTGCTTCCTGTATTAGACATCTGTGTAATTTGTATGTTGAAATCCTAAGTCTTATTACTGCAATTTATTGAGCTGAACCCTGTAATATTATTTCTTATATCAAAAGATAGCTTTCCAAAAGGGTTTTATAATGATATGGAGTGATAAAAATTATAGAGAGCCAAATTTCAGAGGCACCTTGTCAACTGCTTTCCATTTATCATCATAGCAATAAAAAATGACAGAATCAACTTGGCTTCCATTTTAGAGTGGTAGACATCTCTGTACCTATTGACAACCCTGTACTGGAATCATTAAAGTCTTTTCATGTAGTTACTGGAAATACCCAATTGTCACAATTTTTATACTAAAAAAAGGTACTTTATAATTTTAAGTGTCAAGACTGTTACTAATACCATATCCTGAAAGTGTGAGACTATATTACTGATATATTTTCTTGAACACTTAAGGAGTTTTGAACATTCGAGATCTATTAATTGATAAACATCTTTAAGGTTTTCTAGTTGAATTGAAAATTGATGATAAAAATATAACACACATTTCAACATTCCAAAAAATCCATTAAAAAAGACTAGAAGGACAGTGGCTTTCTTATACACTAACAATGAAAATACAGAAAGGGAAATTAGAGAATTGATTCCATTTACTATAGCATCAAGAACCATAAGATACCTGGGAATAAACCTAACCAAAGAGGTAAAGGATCTGTACTCAAGGAACTACAGAACACTTATGAAAGAAATTGAAGAAGACACAAAAAGATGGAAGACCATTCCATGCTCTTGGATCAGAAGAATAAACATTGTTAAAATGTCTATACTACCTAGAGCAATCTATACTTTTAATGCCATTCCAATAAAAATTCCACTGGTATTCTTCAAAGAGCTGGAGCAAATAATCCAAAAATTTGTATGGAACCGGAAGAGACCCTGAATCTCTAAGGAAATGTTGAAAAACAAAAATAAAACTGGGGGCATCACATTACCTGATTTCAAGCTTTACTACAAAGCTGTGATCACCAAGACAGCATGGTACTGGCATAAAAACAGACACATAGACCAGTGGAACAGAGTAGAGAGCCCAGATATGGACCCTCAACTCTATGGTCAGTTAATCTTTGACAAAACAGGAAAAAATATACGTGAAAAAAGACAGTCTCTTCAATAAATGGTGCTGGGAAAACTGGACAGCTATATGTAGAAGAATGAAACTCGACCGTTCTCTTACACCGTACACAAACATAAACTCAAAATGGATAAAAGACCTCAACGTGAGACAGGAATCCATCAGAATCCTAGAGGAGAACATAGGCAGTAATCTCTTCGATATCAGCCACAGCAACTTCTTTCAAGATATGTCTCCAAAGGCAAAGGAAACAAAAGCCAAAATAAACTTTTGGGACTTCATCAAAATCAAAAGCTTGTGCACAGCAAAGGAAGCAGTCAACAAAACAAAGAGGCAGCCCACAGAATGGGAGAAGATATTTGCAAATGACAGTACAGACAAAAGGTTGATATCCAAGATCTATAAAGAACTCCTCAAACTCAACACACACAAAACAGATAATCATATCAAAAAATGGGCAGAAGATATGAACAGATACTTCTCCAATGAAGACATACAAATGGCTATCACACACATAAAAAATCGTTCATCATAATTAGCCATCAGGGAGATTCAAATTAAAACCACATTGAGATATCACCTTATACCAGTTAGAATGGCCAAAATTAGCAAGACAGGAAACAACATGTGTTGGAGGGGATGTGGAGAAAGGGGAACCCTCTTACGCTGTTGGTGGGAATGCAAGTTGGTCCAGCCTCTTTGGAGAACAGTGTGGAGATTCCTCAAGAAATTAAAAATAGAACTTCCCTATGACCCTGCAATTGCACTACTGAGTATTTACCCCAAAGATACAGATGTAGTGAAAAGAAGGGCCATCTGTACCCCGATGTTTATAGCAGCAATGGCCACGGTTGCCAAACTGTGAAAAGAACAAAGATGCCCTTCAACGGACAAATGGACAAGGAAGATGTGGTCCATATACACAATGGAGTATTATGCCTCCATCAGAAAGGATGAATACTTTTTGTATTGCTACTTTTGTAGCAACATGGATGGGACTGGAAGAGATTATGCTGAGTGAAATAAGTCAAGCAGAGAGAGTCAATTATCATATGGTTTCACTTATTTGTGGAGTGTAACAGATAGCATGGAGGACATGGGGAGTTAGGAGAAGGGAGTTGGGGGAAATTGGAAGGGGAGGTGAACCATGAGAGACTATGGACTCTGAAAAACAATCTGAAGGGTTTGAAGAGGTGGGGGGGTGGGAGGTTGGGGAAACCAGGTGGTAGGTATTAGAGAGGGCATGGATTGCATGGAGCACTGGGTGTGGTACAAAAACAATGAATACTATTATGCTGAAAATAAATTTTAAAAAATGATGAAAAAAAAAGACTAGAAGGAAAAACATTTAAAATTAAGAGTAGTTATTTTAAGAAAATAAAATATCCAAAACTTAGAAGTCAGGCCAAAAGATGACTACATTTTTTCAAAATATCCATGGGATATCATCTAACACACCCTTCACACTCTTGAAAAGCCTTCTATAGTTCCAGAAAAATACAAATTTATTTGACTTATGGATCACAATTAAATTGGGTCCAGATATTTTATAGCTCTGTAAAATTAAATGTTAACTTGTAGAAAATTGATAGGGTGCAAATGACTTTTTACCCAGTAGAGACTAGAACTCCAAAGACTGTAGGATATTAATCTGTTCTGAATCCAATTTACCAGTCTTATTCCAGAATTCCTTTTGTAAACTGCTAATTATACAGGCATCTGTTTCTCGTATCTCCTTTTGGTGCCTATTTTGTCTTATTACTGGTTCCCACAAATGTATTCACCATGATTTACATGAAAATTATGTTTCTTAAAAAATTTCATGTTGACAGGAGGGGGTGAGATTATGGAAGATTATGGATTTCCTTTATACTTTTCTTTATTATCCAAAATACCCTGATTAAACTATAATATATTTCTGAACTGAAAACATAAACATCTGAAAAAATATATGGTGTATAAAATCTAACTTTATGATGCTGTATGCCTGCAAGGTCTTGAACACTCTACAAAGGAATGTAAGTGACTAAAGATGAAGCAGTTTTACAATCGATAAAGCATTTTCTTTTCCATCAGTAGCAAAGTGATGGTGAATAAAGAAATAAAGCAAACTTTAGAAATACGAAATGCGTATGCATATTGACATGCACTTATTGTAAATGTGATGAGAAAGGCAAGTCGGGACTATGAGAGCTAGGCTCATTACACTGCTTTCTCATACTATAAATGGAAGAATAGCAAATATTGGCTAGAATTCAATAACTTCCATGACTGAAATACATACTATAATTTGGATATTGATTCCCTTTGATAAGCTTTCTTCTCAGGCACTGTCAAGACAGATATCAATAATTACTAGCTATGCTAAAAGTTGGGCCACAAATTTCTACTTGAACCAACTACAGAAGACATTCTACTCTCCCTTAAGCTTTGATAGTTGCAAATACTGATTCTGGCCACCCTACTTGTTTTCCCCTTTGGAATGAGTTGGTTGTCTGAGACCCCTCTGGGGTCCTGAGCCCCAAGCAGAAGTGGGGCACAGGCAGAGGGTCCCCAGTTGCTAGCTACTAAATAATGCTGACAGCACACATTTTATTTCTCTGTGAACTTTTGGGAAGAGAGAAGGGTGCTAGCAGCTGGATATCAGAAGTATCTGTAGTTCCTACCTCGAAGATATCCCCCCCCATACCTAATACTAAAAATCATGCAGTTACCCTCAATTGTAAATTTCTTTTTTAAGTAGAAAAACCTGGAGGATAGTTAAGACTGTTTGTACTTCTAAGTCTTTTTCTAAATCAGAATACCAGCTATGAATTCTGCAGTTTTGACTTGGGATGAAAGAAGGGAAAGAAAAAGTCTGGGAAAGGAATGATACTGGGAAGAAGGGGCATCCCTAATCCTTTCTCCTCCCCTGAAGGTCCTGATAGCTTTTCCCACCAGTCTTTTAATGAGTATAATTTATTCCTCTCCCTATAGAATGTCCCAAAGTTTCCTGATTATTAACAACACTTGAGGCCTTATTAGAGAGGACTTAATTCTAAATTAATATAATGTAAATCACCCCATAAAATCAAATATTGAAATAGTCATATTCAAAAGGCAAAAATAAATGTCAATTTATGTTTAATGATGTATTTTACTTAATCCAATATCACAAAATATTATCATTTTACCATGTAATGAGATAGTTTACTTACTTTTATGTTCTTACAAAGTCTTCAAAATCCAGTTTGTATTTTACACTCATTGTCCTTCTCAATTTGGACGAGCTGTGTTTCAAAAACGCAGTCCCTTATTCCTTATAGTTTGTGGCTAGTAAACTGGACATTGAAGCTCTAGAGGGAGATCTACTGTTGTGGTTCTTTACACCAGGCAACTTTGGAAAACACTTCTTTGCTGAGAGGAGATCCCAGAACTCACCCCAAGAATATCCTTCTTTCACTAACAAAACTTGGATTAGTTCAGCATTGATGTGATACCACTACAACTCAGAAGATACACAAGAACTGTAGCATCAACACAAATGAGACACTGCTAAGTGAAACAGAGCACAGGCATTTTGACAATATTGCTCATGGTAAAATACTTTATTTCATTGCTGCACAGAAGTACCATTAGTGACTATGTCACTGCCTCAGTGTGGGGCTTCCTTTTAAGGAGGAACTATTTCTATACCAGTTCTAAAACCACCTCCCCAGGAGGTGATAGTTGGATTACCTCCTGGAAAGCTCCTTGCCTTTCCAAAATTGGAATTTAAATAAAGGAAATACTTCCTATTTTATTGGGTTATTGGAGAAATAAATGAGAGAATGAGTGAAATGCCGGTCAGGCAAATAAAGCTGAAGATGGGGGCAAATGCTGAAGGTAACTTTCATTTCATTCAGACCTCCATTACCGCTCTAACCTCTGACCTCAGGGGTGACCCCTCATCTCTCACATTCTTTATTCTCTCTTCTCTTATATTCTTCCATCCTGTTGGGATGCTGCCCTACCTCCTAACCCCTGGCATCCTGCTTGTGTCCCTTTCTGGTTGTAAGTTGAAAGTAAAAAATGATACAGGGAAAATCATCCACTTCTCTCCTCCATTAACAGTTCTGTGCAAATAGATGTTTTGACTTCCAAGTTACCAGCATCCAAAAGGTAGAAATCCCTGAGAACTGTGAAATATTGAAGTGCTGGCATTGAAGTCCTATATTTCTCAAAAAGGAATATTTATTGTAAAGAGGAAATTAAGGACAGAATATCACTATACAGACATTCCTTTACTTCTTTTTAGAGAATGCACACTTATTTTGTTTTACTGCTGGATCCCTATTTCCTGAAATAATATATAGCACACAGAAGATCCTCCACAAGTATTTGGTCAATTTCTATACTGGGAGAGCTGACTGGCAAAATTCAACTAGCTAAGAGCCCATGCCAGTAACCACTCTACAGTCCCACCTTCTTTGGCAATGAGAGCTTAAAACCTGATATGGGAAAAGCTAAGCATAATATCTAAAATAACATTTGTTTCTTCCCTATATTTTTAGTTAGAGCAATTCCACCATTTATAGTAAGACCCTTGAGTACTTGATGATTATAGGAAGTCCACTTTACTCATATTGGCTGCTTTCTTTTCTTTCTTAAGATTTTTAAAATTTTATTTATTTTAGAGAGATAGAGAGCACTAAGGGGAGGGGAACAGGGACATAAAGACTTCCCATCCAGCACGGAGCCCTGTGTGGCTCTATTCCATTACATTGAGATCATGACCTGAGTCAAAATCAAGAGTCAGATGCTCTGGGACACCTGGGTGGCTCAGTCCTTAAGTGTCTACCTTCAGCTCAGGCCATGATCCCAGGGTCCTGGTATTGAGCCCCACATTGGGCTCCCTGCTTGGAGGGAAGCCTGTTTCTCCCTCTCCCACTCCCTCTGCTTATGTTTCCTCTCTCGCTGTGTCTCTGTTAAATAAATAAAGTCTTAAGAAAAAAAAAAAAGTCAGATGCTCAACCAACTGAGCCATCCAGGCATCCCTTGCTGCTTTATTTTCAAGCAGAAAACACATACATAACACCTTCAGATGGATATGGAAATAGAAATAAATCATTTAAAAATTTTTTATATATGGAATGTCTGGGAAGAAAATAAGCACAACAGGATCACAAAATCTGTCAAATGTGTTCCTCTAGGAATGATTTGAAGCTGTAATTTTTCAAGTACACTAAGCTACAGTTTCCCTTTAAAAGTTCTCACCAAAATCACAATGTGAATGCCTAGCAAGTACACAAGAAACCACAAATGTCCTAAACAACCTTACCTTCAAACTTGTAAACCTTGTCCAGACACTTCTCTGTTTGAATATATTCAGTAACATTTATTTATAAGATAATAGATAGATTGTGTACCATATCATGTCCTTCACAGTGTTTCCAACCTGCTATCTAGCCTATGTGATCACCCTCCCCTGGGAGCCTGCGCTCCCTAAGCTACTACCATTCTCCCAATAACCTACCTTTTGTGAAGTCACCTGCCTTTGAACATGTGTTCCCATAGCCAGGGATGCTCTGTCCTCTTAATCTTTGATCAATCTGCCTATTCACAGACAGAGCTCATCATCCTCTCCTCCTTGTTCCCATAGGACTTTGTAAATACAGTGAGTATAAAATTCAAGAACTGTGTCATACCAATTTTAAGGTTTATCTGTTTATCTCTCCCTGCACTAGACTAACTTCCTGGAGTGTTGAAACGGTGATTGCTCCCTTATCCCCTCACGTGGAGGCACATATGTGTTTCTTCTACTGCAATAAATTCACTGTGCAAACGAAGCCTTGTTCGGCTCAATCAAAACTTTAGTATGCAGCGCTGTCCTGACACACAACAAAACTATGTTGAATGAACAAAAGAATGCTGTTATCGTGAGCTGTGTAATGTTAAGGGAAGACAGTTTTGCGCTGAAGGGACCATATACGTCATGGTGGGTTTTCTCCTGAGGGTATTTGGAAAGGGAGACAACTACTCAATCCTAGGCTATGATTTTCAAAGGGTGGCTACTCTGTGGAAACAATGAGTCTTTCATTCACTGTCAAACTTTTCTTAGAGAACATCAGCTCTCACTACACGCAGTTCAATGCTCCTATCTTCCATATACGAAAGCTGCCTGCTAAATTCTGCTACCTTGCCAAGACTCTACTTTGATTCTGAATCAGGGAGAAATAAAAAATTGGCCTTTCTTCTTCTCTCCCATCAGTTATCTGCATCTTACAGTAATAAAGGATTCCCCAAATCTGTATCTCAACAGGAGATTAATATGAGAATGACAATGTAATTGAAAGTGCTTCATAAATTATAAAGTGCCTTGTTATGTTATGACTAATGTTATTGTCATCATTAACAACTCTAACATTATCTCTAATAAAAAAAAGATAGCCCTTTCTAATACTCTGATTTTGATATACTATGAGTCAAATTATAACCCATACTAATAAAGATGTTATGTTTCACCCTTACTGATAATGATATGGTAAGGAGGGTTAAATAGGGCTGTACTCATCACTAAATAAAAATAAAACTTTTATGGATGAAAGAAGTTTCATCTTTATCACTTAATATCCTTAACACATTTTTAGAAGGGCCTTGTCCTGTGGTGACTGACAAGAATTATTCCCTTCATTAGATTCCTCAATACTACATTAGGCAGAACTGCAATTTAATTTTTTTCTGAACATCTCTAACTTCTAGCTGATTATCAGTAAACTACAAGGTTTTCATATCCCAAGGCCTTTACTTATTAGCCTTGTGATTTGGGTTAAAATATTTAACCTTCCTGAGTCTTTGTAAAAAGAGTTTTAAAAATACCATTTCTAGTGGTGCCTGGGTGGCTCAGTGGGTTAAGCTTCTGCCTTCGGCTCAGGCCATGATCTCAGAGTCCTGGGATTGAGCCCAGCAGGGATTGAGTCCCTGCTCAGCAGGGACCCTGCTTCCCCCTCTCTCTGCCTGCCTCTCTGCCTACTTGTGATCTCTCCCTCTCAGTCAAATAAATAAATAAAATATTTTAAAAATACTATTTCTACTTATTTTGCTGAGATTATTTTTTTTTTAGAATCACATCAAGTAATATCACTTGTAACATTTACAATAGCAAGGCACTTAAATAAACTTTATATGCTACTGCACTTAAATAAATTTTGTATTACATCTTTCTGGACATGTTTTTCTATAAAATTGATCTTATACCATCTTCCCAAATTATCCATTTCTTAAACTGGCTTCTTGATATTTTTAAAAATGCTTCCCTTATACTCATCACATTACTACCTTCTGATGCTCAATCAGAAAGAACCTAGCACACACACACAATTGAAGCAGCAACAATTAAAATCTATGAAACAATTCTCCCGTATGTGTAATGAACCCCAATATTTTATATTTTGCTTCTTCCAAAACAAATGCTGGTAGTGATCCACAAACTGATTCAGGAGTTACAGTTTGGAAAACACTAGTCCATTAAAAAAACAGGGGAAAAAAACCCCAAAAATGTAACCAGTAACAAAAGGAAATGATGTCCTCACAATCATTTCTGGCCATGTCTTCCCAGGTATCTGTGATCTGACAAGAGTACTTTTCATTGTGTGCTACTAGTATCACAATTTTTTAGAACACCATCACTTTTCAAATATTCCTCCCTTTTACTGACTGTAGCCTTCTCTTGCTTATTTCCCTTAACACTTCCTCTATAAAGTTCTTTCAAATCTTCTAGCCAGTTACTTACTTCTTTTGTTCTCCCTTCTCTGAGTCCTCTGATATTATACTCTATTATACTTCTTAGCTGTTATTTTAAACTGCTTAAATGTCCATCTGTTGAATATACCATTTATGTGACAACCATTTAAATGTTCATCAACTTGGTAAACCTTGCATTCTCTCAATAGATTGGGATCGTGTTGATTTCAACATCCTGAGAACCCTGTACATCAGACATATAGCAGCTTTCCTCTCAATGGTTACAGAATAAATGTACTGATTTGGAAATTTAATTGAAATACAAGGAGTTGTCAGTACTAAATGTTCAAACTAGAACTTAGTGGTGGTACACATGTTCTCTAAAATACATGTAATCTTGTGGGCAGATTCATCTCTTGGGTGGGACAACTAAATCATGATCTCCTAAGCTCAGTGCTTGGGGGAGTGGTTGGTGTCATGTGTTTCAGGTATCTAAATATCATTATAATTCTACTTAAAAATTTCTGTTCTTGTTTACAAATTTTAGAATGGTTTGTTCCAGCACATTGAAAAATGCCATTGGTATTTTTATTAGGATGGCGTTTAAAGTAAAATTGCTCTGGGTAGCATAGACATTTTAACAATATTTATTCTTCCGATCCATGAGCATGGAAAGTTTTTCCATCTTTTTGTGTCTTCTTCCATTTCTTTCATGAGTGTTCTGTCATTCCTAGGTATAGATCTTTAACCTCTTTGGCTAGGTTTATTCCAAGGTATCTTATGGGTTTTGGTGCCATTGTAAATAGAATCAGGAGATGGAGAGGAGAAGGGAGTTGGGGGAAACTGGAGGGGAGACAAACCATGAGAGACTGTGGACTCTTAAAAATAATCTGAGGATTTTGGAGGGGTGGTGGGGTCAAAGGTTGGGTGAGCCTGGTGGTGGGTATTATGGAGGGCATGTATTGCATAGAGCACTGGGTGTGGTGCATAAACAATGAATTCTGGAACACTGAAAAGAAATTTAAAAAATAAATAAAAATTTTTTAAAAAATTCTCTAATTTCCCTTTCTATAGTTACATTGTTAGTGTATAAGAAAGCAACTGATTTCTGTACATTGATTTTGTATCCTGTACATCATTAAATTGCTTTATGAGTTCTAGTAATTTGAGGGTGCAGTCTTTTTGGGTTTTCCACATAAAGTATCATGTCATCTGTGAAGAGAGAGAGTTTGACCTTTGCCAATTTGAATATTTTTTTAAAATTTCTTTTTGTTGTTTGATTGCTGTTGCTAGGACTTCTAGTAGTATGTTGAACAATAGTGGCTAGAGTGGGCATCCTTGTCATGTTCTTGATCTTAAGGGAAAGGCTCTCAGCTTTTCCCTATTGAGAATGATATTCTCTGAAAGTTTTTCATATATGGATTTTATGAAATTGATGAATGTTCCCTGTATCCCTATACTCTGAAGAGTTTTAGTCAGGAAAGGATGCTGTATTTTGAAAAATGGGGTTTTTGCATCAATTGAGAGGACCATGTGGTTCTTGTCTCTTCTTTTACTATGTGTTCTATCACTTCGGTTGATTTGCAAATGTTGAACCACCCTTGCATCCCAGGTATGGAACAGGAAGGGACCCTGATTCACCAAGGATATGTTGAAAAACAGAAAGAAAGCTGGGAGCATCATGTTACCTGATTTCAAGCTATATTATAAAGCTGTGATTACCAAGACAGTGTGGTATTGGCTCAAAACCAGGTACATAGGCCAATAAAACAGAATAGAGAGCCTAGATATGGACCCTCAACTCTACGGTCAAATAATCTTCAACAAAGCAGGAAAAAAAAATACAATGGAAAAAAAGACAGTCTCTTCAATAAATGGTGCTGGGAAAATTGGACCGCTATATACAGAAAAATGAAACTCAACCATTCTCTTACACCATACACAAAGATAAACTCAAAATGAATGAAAGACCACAATGTAAGACAGGAATCCATCAATATCCTAGAGGAGAACATAGGCAGTAACCTCTTCGACACTGGTCAGAGCAAATTTTTTCAAGACACATCTCCATAGGCAAGGGAAACAAAAGCAAAAATGAACTTTTGGGACTTCATCAAGATAAAAAGCTTCTGCACAGCAATATAAACAGTCAACAAAACAAAGAGGCAACCCACAGAATGGGAGAAGATATTCACAAATGACACTATGGACAAAGGGCTGATATCCAATATCTATAAAGAGCTTCTCAAACTCAACACCCAAAAAACAAGTAAGTCAAAAAATGGGCAGAAGACATGAGCAGACACTTCTTCAGAGAAGACATACTAATGGCTAATAGACACATGAAAAAGTGTTCATCATCATCAAGGAAACTGAAATCAAAACCACATTGAGACACCACCTTACACCAGTTAGAATGGCAAAAATTGACAAGGCAAAAACAACAAATGTTGGAGAGGCTGTGGAGGAAGTGGAACCCTCTTACACTGTTGGTGGGAATGCAAGTTGGTGCAGCCACTTTGGAAAATAGTGTGGAGGTTCCTCAAAAAATTAAAAATAGGGGCACCTGGGTGGCTCAGTGGGTTAAGCCTCTGCCTTCAGCTCAGGTCATGATCTCAGGGTCCTGGGATTGAGCCCTGCATCATGCTCTCTGCTCGGCAAGGAGCCTGCTTCTCCCTCTCTCTCTGCCTGACTCTCTGCCTACTTGTGATCTCTCTCTCTCTCTCTCTGTCAAATAAATAAATAAAATCTTTAAAAAAATTAAAAATTAAAAATAGAACTACCCTACGACCTAGCAATTGCACTACTGGGTATTTACCCCAAAGATACAGATGTAGTGAAAAGAAGGGCCATATGCACCCCAATGTTCATAGCAGCAATGTCCACAATAGCCAAACTGTGGAAAGAGCTGAGATGTCCTTCAACAGACCAATGGGTAAAGAAGATGTGGTCCACATAAACAATGGAATATTACTCAGCCATCAGAAAGGATAAATACCCAGCTTTTGCATCAACATGGATGGGACTGGAGGAGATTATACTAAGTGAAATAAGTCAAGCAAAGAAAGTCAATTATCATACGGTTCCACTTATTTGTGGAACATAAACAATAGCATGGGGGACATTAGGAGAAGGAAAGGGAAAATGAAGGGGAGAAATTGGAGGAGGAGATGAACCATGAGAAACTATGGGCTCTGAGAAACAAACTGAGGGTTTTAGAGTGGAGGGGGGTGGGAGGATGTGTTAGCCCAATGATGGGTATTGAGGAGGGCATGTATTACATGGAGCACTAGGTGTTACACATGAACAATGAATCATGGAACACTACATCAAAAAATTAATGATGTACTACATGGTGACTAACATAACACAATAAAAAACAAAAAACAAAACAACAAAAAAATTTCTGTTCTTAATGATAACCCAAGGAGACTATGAAATATTTTAACAGTTTAGTTTCCTTTTAATGATATTATCTTGGATGGCTATGGCACTGGTTGAATTGCCCTTAATACTCTTCTATGGACAGCCCTGGTTATGAGATTAGATTTTCAAATTCCTATGAACTAGAACTTCGTAGAGTTTGCTCCTTATAACATAGATCTTAAACAAATGTTCAAAAGCCTTGTTTAAAGAAATTAATAAGCAGCAAAACATAGTTTAACAACTTTGTTGTTTTAAAGTTAAGGTTATTTCACCAATCCATTATTAGCATTTAAAAATACATACAGTATCCTTTTGTAAGCATATACAAAAGCCCTATATTATTAAAAACAAACAGAAATTCAAGGATATTTCATCCTTGTGCGTGAAAAATTGTATTTCTCTGTGTGAAAAAACTATTACTTGAAAATAGCAGTAAAATGGGATTTTCAAGATAAATCCATGTTAACTAGGATTTACAACACAATATAAGCCTGTACTATTAGTTGTAATGCCAGGATTTGGAGAATGAGGCTGGCACATCAAATTTATTCTTTTTCACAGCCTGTAGACATTTTAATGTCTGAGTAGCAATAAGAACAAATTACCTAAAAACTTTTAATAGTGTATAATAAATTAAGATTGAATGGTAATGCAAAAGTGGGTACAACAGGACAAAATTATGAATCTCATATAACGATCCAACAACACTTAAAGCATGGAAACAACACTGGTATTCTGGAATATATGACCACAGTTGATCCTAATTGTTTCTCTGTCAAATAGAAATTGCCCATCAATCTCAAAGTATTGCAAACTGTTTGTTACATGCAAATGGTTATGTTTTGCAGGCTTTCCAAGGGGACTCAAAGTTCTTTATAAAAGGAGCCAGGCTAGACAAAGAATTTCTCTAATAATACTAAGTTTCCTTCAGTTCTTCATCGATAAGCAATGGAAATCACCTCTGTCAATAAGAAGATTCATGGTAAAGAAATAGAAGTGTTCACAGGACTGAAGGCAAAATCGAAGAATCAAGCATGGAATAGGCAGGACTCCAGAGAGTCCCCATAGTAGGAGTCATTTGCTGTTCATGACCAGTCATTTTCATTAGAATGAATAAACTCCAACCTCATCACTTACCACAAGATTAAAGGTCTCAAGAAAAAAATATGATTGGCCAAGCTTAGGACCTATGCTTAGGATCACTGATATGGTGAGAGAAAAGCTCCAGCAGAACAACCTCTAGAACTCTCTTGGACAGAATACTTGATTTAATGTCCAACTAAAGCTGTGCAATTACCCAAGAGGAACTGGTGGTACGTCAGTAAGTCAGTTGCTAAACACTCTTCAAAATGACTAAGTCCAGCACACATTAGTTAAGTGACTTTAAAACATCTTTTGGTTTTTAATCAAACCCCTTCTCTTAATTCATGGAGTTGAAAGTTAACTTGGGGCACCTGGGTGGCTCAGTCAGTTAAGCATCTGCCTTGGACTCAAGTCATGATCCTGGAGTCTTGGGATCAAGCCCTTCATCAGGCTCCCTGCTCAGCAGAGAGTCCACTTCTCTCTTTCCCTCTACCATTCCCCTGTTTGTGATCTCTCTCTCTCTTTTTCTAAAATAAATAAATAAAAGTCTGGGGACCAGCATTAACTTGGAGTCTAGTTAAAAGTCTTTAAAAAAAGAAAGTTGACTTAAATAACAAGTCTATTTTTGATCTCCTCTTTCTGTTACCATGAATTTCAATTTGTTTTATCAACATGGCCCAAGTCCATTTCTCTCTTATATTAAGTAACAAAGAACACTTAAACAGAAGGTAAAAAGGACACTTGGATTTTTATTGCAACTTACTACTCTATCTTCTAAAGCAAGAGTTAGTAAAATTTTCTATTAAGAGCTATACAGTTCCCATTTTAAGCTTTACCAGGCAAGGCAGTTTCTAGTAATTACTTAACTCTGCCTTTGTAGCAAAAAAGCAGCCATAGATAGTTTGTAAATATGTGTAGCTGAGTGCCAATAAAACTTTATTTACAAAAACAGGTATCCAGCAGGATTTGGACCCACAAGTTTGCTCCTCTAAAGAATTTAATATTCTTAGGATCAATATTAAGTGTAATATATTGTATTAAAATTCATTCTATTGCAAGTATGCTGAGGGATATTGAAGGTGAGACATTTACTTATAATAATAACCAGTTCAATATTCTACATGAAGTGCTAGAATCTATGGGGTAGCACATTTCTCTATTATTTCAATTTCTCTGCAATATCCCTCAAAATGAGTCTTAATAAAGTGAAATCCTGAACCTGGACAAAGAAAGGATTAAAACTTGCAGGACTACATAGTTATAAACTCAAATTATCTACTGACAAAAAGTAATAGTGAATTAATAAAACCTTAAGGGGGAACATGCTACTATATAAATATGCATTTATCTCCAACATATCTATATTTTCTTCTCTCCATAACCCTGAATCATCCCTCTTTATTAGTCTTGATCAGAATGACTTAATACAAATTAATTGGCAGTAAAGTTCTGCCAATTATAGCTTCATAAAAGAGCAAGAACTTTAAAATTTGTGAATTATGATATTTGCAAACAGTTGTGGTCTCTGGCTTGTACCTATAATTTGGTTATAGAGTAGGAAGATTTACCATTCTTATGACTAGATACTTGCTATTCAGCTTGATGAATACTTCATTCTGAACCATCTCATCTGTGAACAGGCCTCTTGTCCTATAATTTGTCAATTGTATCATTTTTCCAAAATTTACAACTTACGTCAGAACATTTTCTCACTCTCTGGGTGACTTCTTCAGAGCTAGCTCTTTCCTTGTGCTGCCTTTCACAATATTGCCCTTTCCTGGCTCCCAAAGTCATGTTTTCTCAATTGAGCTTGGGAATCCCAGAGGTGTAATGAAGGGGTATCAAAAAGGACTAGGGAACACAAATAAGTGCTGTAGAAAACAAACTCTTGTTTCCCTAAGGCTGGTTCCAGAGCTTTCTGGAATAATGACACCTGCCATGTGTTTCCACCTTAACCTTAATATGCTAAACTCAAGAAACTGTTAGCTTATTAAAGGAAATGGGCATCTTTGCCAACTCCATATCCCTAGCAGCCAAAAAACCCTTGCATGTGGTAGGCTCACCCTAAATGTTTGTTGAATGGATTCAGGTATTTATAATATGCTCAAGGAGTAAGCAAATAGAGCCATCACATTGTCAAACCATCAGCAAATATGAAAATTTTAAATACTTTGTACAAAGAAGAGAACAGGGCAGCTCAATATAAGGGAGCATTTCTTGGACATGAGATGGGGTAAAAATAGAAGGAAGAACAAGTTTGGGGATAGTCTGTGTATCTAAGGCAATAATGGGATGAATGTATAATTCATTTATTTAATTGTTCATTATAATGAGTATTATATGTAGTATATACAAGGAGATAGGTTTTTTTGAGAGAGAGAGAGAGAGAAAGAGAGGGCAGATCGGGGGGAGGGGTAGGAGGAGAGGGAGAGAGAGAATCTCAAGCAAACTCTACACTGAACACAAAGCAGACCCTAATGTGGGGCTTGATCTCACGACCCTGAGACCATGACCTGAGCCAAAATCAAGAATCAGGTGCTTAAGAAACTGATCCACTCAGGCACCCCACAAAGAGACTGTTCTAAGTGCTGAGTAGATATCTGTGACCAGGAAAGACCAAGTCCCTGCAAGGTTTACATTCTAGTTGGAAATACAGATAATAAACATGCGAGCATATATTACAATTTTAGCAAACAACAGTGTTACAAAGAAAGTGTGTGTGTGTGTGTGTGTGAGAGAGAGAGAGAAAGAGAGAGAGAGAGAGAGATCGATCCTTAAGGTAAGAAAAGTTACAAAAGGTCATGTATGAGGGGAAAAAAACAGAGCACAAATGTATATAAATAAAGAGAAGTGTAAAAAGTCCTGAGAGGGAGGGGATTGGGACATAGCAGATAAGAACTGGAGCTAGGGTGGAATCCTTAAGCAAAGAGAAAAGCAAAATTAATCACAGGAACACGCATTAGAAGGAAAGGTAAGAAACTATGAGAAAAGAAACAGCAAGATCAGTGTGGCTAGAACATCCTCTTTGTAAACTATTGCACTTCATGAAAATCACTTATATTAGTATTAATCTTATGCTTCATCAAATAATAATTTTGGATTCATATTCTTCTATGTTGATGTGAGCAATGTTTTTTTTTTCAATTTGCAATTTGCAGTTAGCATGCTTCACTTTTATTTGCAGATTCTTACTCTCTTGATAATTTCTTACTCTGAGAATGGGGATCCCCTAGGGATGACAGGTTTTTCATGCATTTTAAGAAGTTCTTTACTGCTATGGTTATTACAATAAGTTATAGTTTTGGTTCTTGCTTCTTTCCAACAATGGGTGGCAATCTGTCATCTTCTTAAACATGCCATGCTGGACAACAAGAACAAGTCATTGGAAATATCCAATTATTTTAATATACTTATTTTATGAAAGACACATTTGATAGGCAACAATTTAGAGTCCCTCTATGAATTTCTGCACTGTGCCAAACCCCCAATAAATCTGTTATTTACTACTTCTGAAAAGATGCATAAGAGTCAAGAAGTTGTAGAGGAGTTTCTAAGCAGCAATAAAAGGCTAACCATATTTACGTAAGAATGAAGTGCCCAACTGTTTAACTGTATTAAGACTGAATTCTCCTGCCACTACCAGCAAATAACATTGAAAAGTTCACTATAAGATGTATTCCCATGTTTACACAATGCTGTAACCCTAAAGCAAGTGATGAGAGACAAATTCTCTTTGCACTCAATTTTCATGCTCATTCCCTTAATGTTAGTTTGTGTCCTTTAGTTACAGAAACTGGGACTACAAAAAAATCTTCATTATTGCTGGGGAAATATAAAGGGCTGGCGATAGTATGAATTATTCTTAACATCGGGGTCCCAATGAGGGGCAACAGATGGCACAAATTTTTACTCAAGTAATTTTTCCATCAAAGTTCCTATCAGCATTTGAGTCCCAGCAGTGAGGCTGTTAAGAAGCCGTCCAACTCACCAGCCAGCTGGTGAAAATCAGCACTGTAAAAGCCGACTGTATAGAAAACATACTTGTATTCAATTTGGTCTTTTACACTATATGTCTTTTTCTAGATAGCCTTTGATTTAATCCATATTCACTCAAAGTCGTTCATCTCCTATAAAGTAATTTGAAGGGAGTAGATTACCGATTAGGTATTAGAGTACCTCCAAAGAAAAGTACCAAAATTTGCTCTGTAGCAGATAGTGTCAGGGACCTATGCACATCCATTTAGTTCTTTTTATTTCTGGGCAATGACACCTGCTGCTTGAGGCCTTTCTGGACTGCAAATTGGGTGGGACTTCCTTTATGAGAAAGAGAGACTTTTCATGGACATGCTTGTCTCCAACTTTTGGGCAGGCCCTACCTAACTCCAATGCACTCTGAATCTAAACTTCTGAGACTTAGATCCTTTAAAAAATACTTTGGATGTTTTTTTCCTCTTTCACAAATAGCCAAGGTAAGGCAGAGCTGCAGAGCTGCCAAACATAGACTCTTAGATTCTTCTTTCTTTGCCTCCCTCCCCAACTCCAAAACACCAGTGCCTTTTTTTCCCATTTATCATTTCATCTGAGAGCTCACAGTAATGCTCTCATACTATAACTACACAGTCTCTATGGAATTTTCCATTCTTCATGCAAGCTTCCAATTTGAGAAAAGGCAAAGTATATTCTGCTTAACTGGGACATAAATTTAAACTAAGGTTTTGAGATTTGATGGTGAACATGAACACTACAACATGACATATTTAATCCATGTTGACTTTATCCTCAATTACAGTGAATTAAGATGTATCACTATGTTACAAAGTAAACAGCTTTTAATTGAATTTGTTTATAGCAATATATGTAAATATATTACACATGTACAATATTATATATATTGTGGAGGAGTAAAACATGGTAGCACTGAAATATATACCAGAAAACCAGTTAACTTCACATTAAAAAGATGATGTTTTGCCTAAAAACATCAGTTAACTCATGTCAAAATAGCACACTGCTGCTTCACTCCCTATGTTGGCTTAACATCTGTTGATTTAAAACCTACAAAATTTCATCTAAAAAAAAATCCCTCCTCTGTTTACTTCTTAGTAGCTTTTAAATGGAATTTCTTAAGATTTCAAGGTGTCATGCTTATATTCATGGCAACATTCTTTAGGAAGTACTGTTAATTTTTAATTAGTCATCTGTTAATGGGAATTTGGGTTTTTTCCACCTTGTGTCTATTATGAATAGTGCTCCTATGAGCATTCATCTACAAGTTTTTGTTTGAACACATGTTTTCAAATCTAGGAGTGAAACTGCTGGGTCCTATGGACATTTTATGTTTAATATATTGAATAACTGCAAACTGCTTTTCAGAGTTGAAATACGGTCCACTAAGTAGCATTACCCCATAAAACAAACAGTTTCCATTTCTATGAATAGCAGGAATATTCCACTCTTTTAAATATTCGATCTAATGGTGATTTTTATAATTTCCTCTGTCAATCTCAAGAATTTTCAACCCCATTAAATAACAGTTCATGTTTTAAAGCTTACTGCTTTCTACTCCAGAAGGACGTGTAAAACTAAATGTTAGGACATGTTATGATTTCCACAATCCCATTTTCACTCAAGGTACTTGTTGGCATACCAATTCACTCTGTCACTATATGAGTTAATGTTATTTTCATAACTTTCTTTCATGGTGTTCAGCTTTCCCTTTGAAAACTCCCATTAACATTTCTTCTTGTTCTAAAATGAGTAGGCAGAGTGTCAACTATCTGAGGAGGATGTGTTTGGCTGAACTAGAATTTTCCTCAATTCCTAATCCAAGAGATGTACTTTGAGAGAACTGTCATAATTCATAAAAAGATAAGGTTTAATGAAATTATCAGGTTGCCCAATCTGCATTTCAGATGGTTGGGGACAGTAATTCAGTAATAAATAAATTTTTGTTTTTATAAATATAGGCTAATCACTTATGAAGGGTGATTAGTTACAATAAAATCTTTCATTTCATGAGTAATTATTTTGTGGAAAATGAAATTCTAAGTGCTACCTGCACATCGATTTTTTATTCCTATTTAAGAGAAGAGATAGCAGAGGCATGGAGAGACATAACACACTTTCCTAAGATTCTGCAACTATTAAGCTAAAAGAGCTAGGATTTGAACCCACACTTTCTGAATGTGGCTTCCAACCTCCTAGCCAAACTTCTGAACTTCTATTAGAGCCCAATATGGCAAGTCAATATTTTTGTGGGTGATAGAACTTTGCATATGCACTCAGTTACTACTGGTGGAATAAATATACAAGAAGATGCATAAATAGGGGTGCCTGGGTGGCTCAGTCAGTTCAGTGGTTGCCTTTGGCTCAGGTCATGATCCCAGAATCCTGCTCTCCAACTACTCCCACTGGTGTTCCCTCTCTCGCTGTGTCACTTGCTGTCAAATGAATAAATAAAATCTTGAAAAAAAAGAAGCTGCATAAATAAATAAATGGAAGTATTAACAAATGAATTTTTTTGGTGGCATATAACATAACTGATATATTCTCATGCAAAAAAAATAATTTTTGGAAAGAGATTTCCTATTGTGGCATGACACATTTTTAGAATATCTTGAAACATGTGAATTCACATATTTAATTTTATCATTAACTTGGGACAGAGAAAAAAAGCACTGGGTTGCATGGAACCAGACCATCTATCTGTTACTGGCAGTCACATTCTTTTGAATGACACTACCAAGTGTCAGTAGGACACTGATTTATCTTTTTTCAAGGTAATGAGTTCCTTTAAAGAAAAGGCAGTTTGAGAGAAATATATATAGAAAAGCATACATGTACATATTTTTTATTTTATTTCATATTCATACATGATATTTTTGCTAAAAATTATACATATGAGTCTTTAAACTCCAGTGTACCCCTGTGTGTATCTGTTTAGTATATGGGCAGATTGGTTGATTTCCCTCAAAGCAACCACTGCCAGTTTATGCCAACAAATCTGTCTGCTACTAACAGGCACCATCAGTCTGCTACTAACAGGCACCATCAACATTCTGTTTCCTAAAATAATTTCTTAGCAAAATTTTAAACTCATTCTCTTATTTGTTGTTATTCAATCAACAATGATTATGGCCAAGATAGCTGAAATTATCAGCAATTCTATTTGTCTTACTAATGGTGGTACCTTACAGTGTCCTTCTGGACTTGTTTTCTGAGACGTAGCAGAATAGAAGATAACCTTGGGTATCTTGTGTGTGTGTGTGTGTGTGTGTGTGTGTGTGTGAATGCATGCATGCACATATGCATGTACATGACTTTGGAGTTTCTAAATAGCTAGGGGAAAAAAAAAACACCTTAACTGTTTAGAGGATTTGCAATATCATTCACAGTTCTTTAGCTAGAAGAACTTTTCCCTGAACATGCAGAATTCCTTTTCTTATTTCATGTATAAGTTAAGTAAAAAAACAGACTAAATAAAATATCTTTAATAAAAATTCTTCAACTTAGGGGAAAAGTTTTGATAAGATGTTTAGCAACATCAACTAAACCACACTGTCAAGAACTGAGGATCTTTATAGACGTTCTCAAGGCATTTACAAGCATCATACAGTTGCAAGAGTATGCAGAAGTAAATGTACTAAAAGATCAAATGGTATCAAAATCCTTTGGCATGGATATCCACTTCTGGTCAAGTTGGAGTAACAGGGACGAGATTTAACCTCTTTGGCAAAAACTGAAGAAAATGGACAGAATGTATGAAATGATGGTTTTGAAGATATTAGATACTTGGTAATAAAAACTACTGATCTCTGAGAAATTAGCAACAAATGAGGTAACCCCATAATTGCTGCCACTTATTGTCTAGAGTGTATTCCAGGATACAACAAAGGATAAAGAAACCCTCACAAAGCTAGGAGGTCTCTTCAAGTTCATGAGATGAAGCTGGGACTTCCAGAAGGCCCAAATGGCTATAGTTTACAGTGCAGAGTATCAAACAGGAGAAAGATACACAGAGAGAGAACACTGGAGACCCCCAAAGAGCTCCCTTCCAGGCTTCAGCTGAGTCTTGATCAGCTTTTATATGTGAGCAAACTACACATAATAAGGGAGAAAACTATGCAAAAGATTAAAAGTAACAGCCACCAGAGCTTACGCACAGCTGGGAATAGTGCCTGTTCATGCCAGCCACTGTGGAAAACCTCATCATTCACAGGGCATCAGAGAGCATACTCAGAAGGGTTTTGTCTAAGTAGCAGAGCAAAATTAGCCCTAGACTTATGTTGTTCTGCTTAAAACTCACAAAGTCTAGAAGAGAGATGCTCAAAAGATCAAATTGCTTCCAAGTAAATTAACTGTGTCTCAGAACAAAGGTCAAGAATATTTATTGGCACAAAAACACCAAGCACTCAACAAGTTAAAATTCACAACATCCAGCATCCAGTCAAAATTTCCATTTGTCCAAAAATGCAGGAAAAAAAGACCCATAATGAAGAGAAAACTTAATTGAAAATGACCCAAAACAGATAGAGATGGTAGCATTAGTAGACAAGGATGTTATACCACTTGTTATAATTGTATTCCATATTTTCCAAAAGGTAGAGGAAAGATTCACAAATTGAGTAGAAACATGAAAGATTTAAAAAGACTCAAGTCACATTTCAACAAGGTGTTGAATCATACAAAATAACAGTGTCTGGGGTTAAAAATATACACTAGATGGGATTAACCACAGATTAGGTAATGCCAAAGATTAGATTGGTCAATTTGACAATACAAATAATATAATATGATTTATACAGAAAAAAGACTGAAAATAAAAAGAACACAACATAAAAACAATGCCTTAAAAATTCTAAATTTGAAGAAAACTAAAAACCCGTAATTCAAACAAGTTTAACAGATCTCAAGAACAAGAAACATGAAGAAAATTATACCAAGGCACATCATAAACCAATTGCTGGATTTCCAAAAGCACTCCCTAATAAGCCTTCTATATGTTAATCTCCATCTCAAAGGGGCCTCCCAAAGATGCTGACTTGAAATATGTTCCAAAATCCATATCAAAACAGCTACTCTCTGAGGAGTAGAATGGAAGGGTACATGTACTTCTGCATTGCTTTATTTTTTTATAATGAGTATATATATTTTTAAATAATAAAAACAGGTTAAAATGTACCTTGGATAGGTTGTCTCTGGAAAAGGCAAGGTTTAACATCTCCTCAAGTACACCCTAATGGCATGTATTTTTGAGATCCAGTAATGCTGTATTAGCCCCAAATTCACTTTAGTGTTATTACAAAATGTATTTTCTATATGATGGCAGATTGAAAAGCCATGGATTTCCTCTATCTTCAATGCCAATGCTCATGTATATACAAGTTTGATGGATATATACATAATTACACAAGATTTTAAGATTATTCATATTATATATTTATATAGCTTACCTATATGTATGTGCTTACATGCTTACTTTTTTAATTCATAAGATATTTTTGCTATGCAAGAAATTATATGAGAATAGAGAACTGTAAGTTGAATATGATACTGCTTTTATGAATCCTGCATTTTGAACTGTCTGAAATTAAATTATGTCTTACTTTGCTTTCATCTGTCTTAATCAGTATTTTATGGCATTAAAAATTGGCTACAACACAAATCTGCTTGATTTAAAATTAATACATGGACAATTTGAGCTGAGAATTTACCAAAATTTTTATACTTGGTGTAATAAACTCAGTATTTCTTGTACCTTAACTATATATTTTATTACCTAAGTTATAACTTCCAAAATCTAATTTATATTTATCTGCATACTCAAAAGACACAGCAAGTTGAAATTAAACTGTATGCTGTTTATAATCTACATGTTGCATTTCCATTAACATAAACCATAAAAAGTCAGTAAGTACCACCAATTAACTCTGCATTGTTTTGGCCTCTGGATGATCTCAAAAGGCATTCTGTCAACAGAATATGTAGAAATATCACTACATCACCACAATTGTCTCTAGGGAAACAAAACTGTAATTTTGTCATGATGGATATTTCCAGCAACTTCATTATTGCTAAGTATACCACAAATTCTCCTGGACAGGATTCAACATAAAGCAAAAACACACACTGCTGCAAAGCCACAGGACATCATGCTACAAGATTATTGCCTGTATCACAGACTTAACTACATTTCTCAGTTCATCAGAGAAACCAGTTAGATTTAGTCTAACTCTCACCCTAACACAAATAGTCAACACACAGGCTCCCAACATGGTCATTCTGATGATGTTCTAGTACATGTAGTGATGACGACAAAAGTCAGGATTTGTAAATTTCCTCCATCCTTTACAACTTGAACTTACAGAAGTTAAACAGCTGAGATACTGTGGCGAAGATAAAGACAGTTTGAAAAACGAGATCGTAATATCTTACCTTCAGATACCATTTGTATTTGGCATGTTCCCAGTTCTCAGGAATTTGTGTCTTTTTGAGAAACTGTTCAGTTTCAGTTAGCCATTGATTAAGTATCTTCATATCATAATGAAACCGCCGCCATTTTTCCACAGATCTGTCAAATCGCCTAGAGGCGAAAAACATGGATTGAGAAAAGTAAATGGATTATATAAATTACATGGACATAGCATATATGTTATATATTATATGGGTAAGGATATTATTTTGATAGTTTCTCACATTTGTAGATTTCAATTTCACTTAACAGAAATAAATGATATTGAATAAAAAGGATGAATTTTAAAAAGGCTGTAATTTTTATTCACATTTCTTGACTGAAACAAAACTAAAAACAATTGTGGAGTATTAACATTTTCTTCCCTATGAGCATATTTAATTTTTTAAAAATCCAGGAATTTAAAAAACATATTAGCACCTAAGAAATTAAGCATTTCAAAGCTAGATATTCAATAACAACATATTTTTTGGATAAAAATCTAATTATCTGCACTGGATGTTAAATATAAACAGTGAATCATTAAATTCTACTTCTGAAACCAGTATTACCCTATATATTAACTAACTAGAATTTAAATAAAAACTTGAGGCAAATAAAAACAAATTATCTCATGAAGCCTATCAATTTCTTTATTACTTTTAATACAAAAGAGTTTATTTATTAACGTTCTCAAGCATCCAGGATGACAGATGTAACCAACTAACTGATATACTAGTCTAAACCAGGTGATGAGTATTGTCTTCCTTAAATCTTCTTGTTTTACTGTATCTGGTGATATTTTTAACTGGAATGCTGAAGGAACTCAGTGCAAGGTACTGTGTTAATATCACACATGGAAAGAATATTAAGAAGGAGGTACTTGGTTATGCTCTGGTCACAGAAGTGACAGAGGCAGAAATGAGCCAGGGTTGTATGTTGACCTTAAGACAGTTGCACTAAGAATCACCAGTTAAATCAGTATCTTTGCAGGTGGGATCTTGACACTACTATTTTTAAAAGCACCCACGTGATTTTAACATATTTTCTTTTTTTTTTAATTTTAACATATTTTCAAGGTGAAAAACACTCTGTAAGATTTACAGTGTTTTTTAGTTTTTTTTTTATTAACATATAATGTACTTTTAGCCCCAGGGGTACAGGTATGTGACTCGCCAGGTTTACACTACATAGCACTCACCATAGTACATACCTTCCCCAATGTCTATAACCCAACCATAAGTTTTATAGTCTTAAGAGGGTTATGAACTACTGGGTCTCCTGAGGCCTGTCCAAACAGGTATTTTCTAGCATTAAACCAAAAACCATCCTGAGAATTCCTGGCTGTGGGGCTGCCTCAGAGTCCAGGAGCCTGTAGGAGTTCTCTGAGGTCTACTCTTAAGAGGCAGTGGGTTATAGTTTTGAATATCTCAACATCTTTTCAGATCTCTACCTCCATTTAGGAAATTAAGATAATCTTAAAACTTAAATAATGCCCCAACTCCCTATTGTTTCAACAGGAAAATAATGAAATTAACGTTTCTTTAATAGTCACTATGAGCCAGGCACTGGGCTCCATGTTTTTACTTATATCATGGACTCTTAAAACACCCCCTACAACATAACAATTATTCCCATTTTCCACTGGAGAAAAGTGAGAGTCTGAGCAGTCTGCCAAAAGGTAAAGAGGAATAAAATGACAGAAAGGGAATTATCAGATCTCTCTGGCTTGAATGGTGACTTTCATGGTATTCCATGCTCTTTGGTAGGATTTCTTTTTCTTTAAGATGAAGTCTTACTAGCTAAATAATTCAAAGAAATAGTTGTCAGGATTTTCTGTCTTCTTTATCATCTCCCAAATAATGAATCCACATCTACAGTGCATTTTATCAGACATCACACTTGATTATTAACTGTATTTCTTTCTTTTTTAAAGGTTTACTTATTTATTTGAGGGAGGAGGGACAGAGGGAGAAGGAGAGAGAAACTTAAGCAGACTCTGCACTGAGCATGGAGCCCAACATGGGGCTCAATCTCTAGACCCTAAGATCAGGGCCCTGAGATCAAAACCTGAGCCAAAACTAAGAGTCATACATCTAACCAACTGGGCTACCCAGGCAATCCAGCTATATTTCTTACTTCAAAAATACCTAAAACAGTATTTTGGTAGCATTAAAAAAGGCAGCAAATGGTAGCCAAAAGGGGTAGACTTTAACTAGAGATAGTTTAAAAGTAAGAATTCATTTTTAATATTTAAGGATATTCTTGGGTTGATCAAATGTGATATAACCATCAGCTACAAAATGATCTTGGAAATATTTTGTGTGGTGTAACCATAATTTTGTTTCCATATATTTTCAGCACTATATAATACACAATAAATGACTTAAGATACATCTTAAGAATTTAATCTCTATTTTTTTTAAAGATTTTATTTATTTATTTGAGAGAGATGAGGAGGAGGAGAGGGAGAGGGACAAGCAGACTCCATGCTGAGTGCAGAGCCCAACATGGGACTTGATCACTAGACCCAGAGATCATGACCTGAGCCAAAGTCAAGAGTTGGATGCTTAACCAACTAAGCCACTCAGGTGCCCCAAGAATTTATCCCCTTTAAAAGAAAACTGTACACTGCATATGTCTCATAGTGACTCACATCAATGGAGCCAAAATTTTTGTTAAATGAGAACTTAAAAAATGATGAGGCATAGTTGGTATTTTTCCATCTTGGTGAGACTAGAGTTGATTTCAATTTTCTTTATATTTTTCTATGTTGTTAAGTTTTTCTACAATGTGCATTTCATACTTTGATATTCAGAAAAAATACAGTAACTTCAAAATAATTTTAAAAGGCAGTTTCCCACGCTAATGACTACTACCTCCACCTCTCTTCCTGCTACCACAATTTGAGAAATAGGCAGAAGATAACCAGAACACAGAGGAGCTGACATTTGGTCACAATTTACCATTCCTTCACCTTTGTAGCAGTCTTTGGTCCTTTCTTACTTTGCTTTTCTTTTCCCTGATCCAATCACCAGAATTATCCTCTTGCCAGTTCTTTTCAGCTACTGGTAGGTGGCTGTTTTTCCAACATTTGTACTGTAAATGCCAACTCTTCATTCCAGGCTGCTGCACAGATGTGTCCTTCCACCATTCAGAGCACTGGCAATTACCCCTTCCACTAGATTCCACAAAGCCTCCTCCCCCAATAATCCCTGTTCCTCTTCACAGATTACCTTTCCTCTAAATTCCCCCAAAGAAGAAAACCATAAGGGCCCCTACAATTGATCATGGCATCCCTAGCTCTGCAAGACACAGCCAGAGGTAGGACGAGAAGGGAAATACAATATAGGCCTAGGCTCTCTTTTTCCATCCTTGTTCCAGGCGCACAAAAGTGAGATAGGGTGGACTTGTCAGCCACATAGGACTATCTGTGGTTCTCCATGCCCTGCTACTGCCTCAGGGCTGTGTGTCTTGGCACATTAACTCCACATTCTTGAAATGCCTTCTTGCTCTCTTTCTTCCTTTTCCCCAACTCCTGCAATGCAAACTTTTGTTTTGGTTTGAAGTACTTACACTGTGCCTTTGTAAAATATCTAAGTCGAAAGCATTCATTATAGCTTGCAACTGCTAAAAGTTTGAACACTGTAAAGTTGATTTAATTTCATTATTAAAATTAATGTTAAAATGAGTAATTCTATTCAAACAAAATATTAAAGAATAAAAGTATGTACTTTACATGTGATAGCGTTTAATGTAATAATATTTTAAACTCCATTTCAAGCATCATATAAAATTTTAAAATATACTTTTCAGAATTTTAATATGCGTTGTTAACAGCGAAGTCTAAATCTACTCTTGAACTTACTATGTAAAATTTCATTTTTTTATCATGACTGCTTTTAAAGTTAGACTCTTTCCCAGCAAAGAAAATTCTGAATGAATAGGTATAAATTTTGCTAGTTTTACAATGTTACATTTATAAGTTTAATCTCTAACCAGTTACTAAGCTCCCTAAACTCCTCTCACTCCATTAACTGGACTGTCCAGGATTGAGGAAAAAGGCAGCAAGACCAAGAAATACATAGAGATATTAAAAATACCACTCAGGAAAACAAATATAAGTTTTACCTTCTATGGTATTACTAGGGGAAAAATGCTTTTTTCCCTGGCAGTAAGAGGAAATGTAAAACCAACTAAATAAAGGACACAAATGTCAGTATAAACATATGGATAATAAATCAAGTGATTTTAAAATTTTGCAAATATTAGAATTCTCATTCACTATGCAAGCAATATTTAAAATTACACTGCTTCTTCATTTATGTGCAGAATAACTTACTTCCTGCTATTCTAAATCAAGTTAGTCAGATTATTCTCAAGCATAAATTACATTTACAGAGTAATTTAGGCACTTTGGGACATACTTTAACACTTTCAGGTCATTAAGATGGTGCTCAATTCTGTGAAATAGATTTAAATAAATAATAACCTAGTAGCCGTCTGACACATCCATTGTGGCTTTATACTTAAGTCTGCTAACTCAGCATTAGGTTGTTGATTATTTCTTCCTACATATTTCATCTTTGATGAGGTGAGTGGGCGGTACCTTGGCTAAAGCCTCATGGTCTAAACTATAGGTGCTGATAATAAAGTCAAATTAGTTCTTTGTCCCAAATCATAGTACCTTTTTCTTCCCTACCCACCTTCTTTCCCACTTTCCCAATAATATAATTTTGTAGTAAGACCTAAGTTTGCTATAAGTTATGAAGGTTTTTTTTTTTTTTAACAGAACCTGACCCACTCTGAGGAATTCTCCCATGGCTCCAATTCTGCCCACCTCTCTTATACCCTTTTTATTGTTCTCTCCTAAGGCACTGCCCCAGATTTCTAGGCTAAAGCATGTCTTCTGATGTTTATTTTTTTATACTGGACTCAGATCCACTCATGTATAATTGACTGTCTCACTGCAAACACTCAATGGATATAGGCTTCTCATTGAACCCATGACCTCATCATTTCAAGTAAGGAGAACACACTGGTCATACTGTCACGGTTGGAATTCTGGATTCATCATTTACTGTGGTGGCCTTGGACAAGTAAGTGACCTCTCTGAAAAGTAAGTATGAAAGAAGTACCTATCTCCTCCTAAAGGTTAATTGTGTGGGTGAAATGAAAGAAAGTATTTAAATTTCTAAGAAAAGTATCTGGCAATGTTCAACAAACAGTTGTAGTAGTTGTTGGTGCAATTGTTCTGCCTCTATTTGGTTTAGGTTTTCAAATGCAAATCTAATCACCAATATAGAATCTACGACATGTCAGTGTCTCTTCAGTAGGGATAAATCATTAGCAAGTTTATGGAAGTTGAATCATTCTAGCATAGAATCAATGGGGGACGATGTCTGACACTACCCACACTATACATATTTTTTAAACAGATTTTATTGTGAAACAATGCAGAGAAGGATACATAAAATCCCATGTTACCATCACCCAAGCCAAGAAATTAAAAAAAAAAAATTTCCAGTAGCTAGAACACCTCCTGAACTCCCTCTCAATCACTCAATCACTCCTGTCTCCTGCCCCCACAATATAACCTCCCTCCCAACTTCCACGGTAATGATTCCTTTAGAGCTTTGTAATTTATGTAATAGAACTATACCTCCCTAACACTGGAGTTTGGTTTATATACTCTTTTGAACTTTTTTATAAATGCAAACATATAATATGTATTATTTTGTGTGAGTGTTGATTAGCTCAATATTATGCTTTTATTTTGCCTTTTACCCCTTGAAGTTATATTTTTAAGATTTTTATTAAAATGTTTAAATATATCAGTTAAAAATGTTTCTCAGGGTGCCTGGCTGGTTCAGGTGGTTGAGCATCCAACTCTTGATTTCAGGTCAGGTCATGATCTCAGCATCCTGGGATAGAGCCCGGCATCAGGCTCCAGGCTTAATGGGGAGTCTGCTTGGGGATTTCTCTTTCCCTCTCTCTCTCTAATAAATAAATAAATAAATCTTTTAAAAGTGGTTTATTATTCATTATTGTATAATATTCTTCTGTGTACTTTTAAAAAACTGTTGATAAATATTTAGATTATTTCTAGTTTGAAGCTATTACACCGCTGCTATGAACATACCTATACCTATCTCCTGGGATATGTGCAGAAGCATTTCTGTGGAGTATATACCTAGGAATGAAACTGATGAGACACAGGTTATGTACATCTTTAATATGACAAAATACTATTATATGGTTTTCACTCCTAGCATAGAAGCATATGAAAGTGTACAGGCCTCTTTATAATTTATAGTCCAAGTAGCAGTGTATTAGAATTCTAACAGCCTCATATTCTCACCACCACAAGGTACTGTTAGACTGTTAAATTTCAACTAATTTTCAATTCAAGTTCAATTAATTTTCAATTTATTGAAATTTCAATTAAATTTCAGGCCACATATAGCAATATTTTAATTTTAATTTGCAAGTCCCTGGCTTCTAATGGGGCTGGCAAATTCCTTCTATGTTTATTGGCCATTTGGAGTTCTCAGTTTGTGAAAACGGCAAAAGTCTTAGTATAATGGGAAACATTAAATACATTTGTTATATACAATAAAGTGATCATCCCATAAACACCGACCAGACCAAGATAAAAAACAATTGTCAGCAGTCCACAAGCCTTCTTCATTTTTTAAAGATTTTATTTATTTGACAGAGATCACAAGTAGGCAGAGAGGCAGGCAGAGAGAGAGAGGGAAGCAGGCTCCCCACTGAGCAGAGAGCCCGAAGTGGGGCTCGATCCTAGAACCCTGAGATCATGACCTGAGCCGAAGGCAGAGGCTTAACCCACTGAGCCACCCAGGCGCCCCAGTTCACAAGACTTCTTTGTGCCCTTCTCACTTTTTAAGAACTCCTCTGTTTCCTATCATTGTTCTTTCTTAAAGACTTGGGGGAAAACTTTGTAATTATGGATGCATACACTTCTTCAGTTATATGTGTCTTCCAAATTATCTACTCCCACTCTGTAGCTTTCAGTTTTACTTTTTCAATGTTGACTTCTGATGCACAGAATTTATGAATATAGAATATAGTCGATTGTATTATTTTTACTTATGATTAGTCCTTTATACATACATTTAAGAAATATTCCTCCAACATTCATTAACATATTGTCTTTTGTTATAAGGTCTTATTAATTTGCTTCTTTCCACAGGAGCAAGATGGTGGAGGAGTAGGGAACCTAAATTTCATCTGGTGCCAGGAATTCAGCTAGATAGGTATCAAATCATTCTGAACACCTACAAACTCAACAAGAGATAGAAGAAAAGAGCAACAATTCTAGGAACAGAAAATCGACAGCTTTCTGGAAGGTAGGACATGTGCAGAAGTCAATTCAAGGCAATATATGGGAAGATAGACCATGGGGGGAAGGGCCAGCTCCAAGCAAGTGGTAGAGGAGCAGAACACAAAATTGCAACTTTTAGAGGTCTTTTCCACTGAGGGACATCACTCCAGAGGCTAAGCAGGGAGTTGAACCATCACTGGGTCAGTGTGGTCTCAGGATGCATGGAGTCACAGAAAGACCGGGGGTGTCTGAGTGTGGCAAAGCTTCCAGGTATCAGAGTGGGGAGGCAAGCTACAGAGAGAGAGCCAAGGAGGGGGCTCTCAGCTTGTGATTACTTTAAAACATGATCCGATGCACAGTTGAGCCACTGCTCTTCAAGCAGGGACCCCACAAGCAGCAGATATGGGAAGACCCCCCTGCTTCTTCCTCCAGGAGGAGTGGCACAGGACTGTGCTGCAGAATCTGCTGGGTTTGGAGACACCAAACAGGGCCATGCACCAGAGATAGAAATGCTTGGTCACAGGCCAGGTGAACTCAGAGTGTGGTCAGAGACCACAGAGACAGGAGGGACTGACTGCTTTTCTCTGAGGGTGCACTGAGGAGTGGGGCCCCAAACTCTTGGCTCCTACAGGGCCAGAGTTTGGGAGGCCACCATATTCACTCTCCTCCTCCAAAGCTGTACAGAAAGTGTTCAGGGAACAATAGCTACTGAAAGCAAACTGGGGTAGATTGCTTAGCCTGGCCCCTGGCAAGGACGGTTCAATTCCACCTCAGGCAAAGACATTCGAGAATTACAGGCAACAGACCCCACCCCCAGAAATCACTAAGAACACCCAGCCAAAACCAAGTTTACTAATCAATGAGAACTGTAAAACACCAGTGCACATAGAATTCATGGCTTTTTTTCTCATGGTCCTTTAGTCTTTCAAAGATAATTTTTAAAAATTTTTGTTATTTTTTTTCCTATTTTTCTTTTTTTTCTGAATTTTTCCTCTTTCCTATTTTAACCTATTTTAACTATTACCTTATCAATACCTTTCAAAAAATCATTTTTAATCTTCACTTTTATAGTCAGATTCTATCTCTTCACTGTATTTAAACTTATTTTTTATATGCATGTAAATTTTTTTTCTTTAAAATTTTGGGATACAGTTTCTTCTAATAGACCAAAATATAACCTAAATCTAGCATATGGCTTTGTTCTAGTCTCCAGCCTGATCAACTTCTTTCCTTTTTTTTTTTCAACCAACTTATTTCATCTTATCAATTCCTTTTTTAAAAATCTTTTTTTTAAGTTTTCATCTTTACATCCCTTCATCATGTTCATATATATATATATAAAACACACACACACACACACACACACATATATATATATATATATACATTTTTTTTCTTTCTTTAAAATTTTGGGAGGCAGTTTTTTCTAGTTTCTTCTAACAGACCAAAATGCACCCAAAATCAAGTGTGTGGCTCTGTTCTATTCACCAGCCAAATAACTTTCTTTTTCCTCTTTTTTCCTTTCTCCTACCCCTTCTCCCCCCAATTTGGGTTTCTTCTTATTTGATTAGTGTATATTTTTCTGGGGTCACTGTTACCTTTTTAGCATTTTGTTCTCTCATTCATCTATTCTTCTTTGGACAAAATAAGAAGGTAGAGTAACTCACCCGCCTAAAAAGAATAAGAGGCAGTACCAACTGCTGGGGACCAAATCAATACAGACATTAGTAAAATGTCAGAACTAGAGTTCAGAATGATGATTATAAAGATACTAACTGGATTTAAAAAAAAACATAGAAGATACTAGAAAGACACTTTCTGGACAAATAAAATCCCTTTCTGAAGAAATAAAAGAACAAAAATCTAACCAAATTGAAATTAAAAACTCTATTAATGAGGTACAATAAAAAATTGAGGCTCTTACTACTAGGATAAATGAGGCAGAAGAGAGAATTAGTGATATAGAAGACCAAATGATGGAGAATAAAGAAGCTGAGAAAAAGAGAGATAAACAACTACTGGACCACAGGGGGAGATTTCAAGAGATAAGTGATACCATAAAATGAAACAATATTAGAATAATTGGGATTCCAGAAGAAGAAGAAAGAGAGAGGGGGCAGAAGGTATATTGGAGCAAATTATAGAAGAGAATTTCCCTAACTTGGCAAAGGGAACAACCATCAAAATCCAATAAAAATCAATAAAAATAGGTCAACATGCTGTCATGTAATAGTTAAAGTTATAAGTCTCAGTGACAAAGAGAAAATCCTGAAAGTAGCTCTGGACAAGAGGTCTGTAACATACAATGGTAGAAATATTAGATTGGCAGCAGACCTATCCAAAGGGATCTGGCAGAACAGAAAGGGCTGGCATGATATATTGAGAGTACTAATGGAGAAAAATATGCAGCCAAGAATACTATATCCATCTAGGCTGTCATTGAAAATAGAAAGAGAAATAAAAAGCTTCTAGGATTAAAAAAAAAAAAAACTAAAAGAATTTGCAAACACCAAAACAAACCTACAGGAAATATTGAGAGGGGTCTTCTAAGCAAAGAGAGCCTAAAAGTATAAAAGTAACAGACCAGAAAGGAACAGAGACAATACACAGTAACAGTCACCTGACAAGTAATACTATAGCACTAAATTAATATCTTTAAATAGTTATCCTAAATTTAAATTGGCTACAGGGTCCAATGAAAAGACACAGGGTATCAGAATGGATTAAAAAAAAAAGACATATTGATATGCTGTCTGCAGAAACTCATGTTAGACCCAAAGACACGTCCAGATTTAAAATGAGGGGGTGGAAAACAATTTACCATGCTAATGGACACTAAAAGAAAGATGGGGTGGCAATCCTTATATCAGACAAAGTAGATTTTAAGCAAAGTCTATAAAAAGAGATGAGGAAGGATGGTATATCATACTTAAAGTGTCTGTCCAACAAGAAGATCTAACAATTTTATTTTATTTTTAAAAATTTTTGTCTTTTTCTTTTTTTTTAAGATTTTGTTTATTTATTTGACAGACAGAGATCACAAGTAGGCAGAGAGGCAGGCAGAGAGAGAGGAGGAAGCAGGCTCCCCACTGAGCAGAAAGCCCAATGTGGGGCTCGATCCCAGCACCCTGGGATCACAACCTGAGCTGAAGGCAGAGTCTTTAACACGCTGAGCCACCCAGGTGCCCCAGATCTAACAATTTTAAATACCTATGCCCCTAACATTGGAGCAGCCAATGACATAAACCAATTAATAATGAAATCAAAGAAACACATCAACAATAATACAAGAACAGTAGGAAACTTTAACACCCCCCTCACTGAAATGGACAGATCATCTAAGCAAGAGATCAACAAAGAAATAAGGGCTTTGAGTGACACACTGGATCAGATGGACATCACAGATATATTCAAAACATTCCATTCCAAAGCAAGAGAATACACATTCTTCTCTAGTGCACATGGAACATTCTTCAGAATAGATCACATCCTGGTTCACGAATCTGGTCTCAGCTCGTGCCAAAAGACTGGGATCATTCCCTGCATATTTTCAGACCACAATGCTCTGAAGCTAGAACTCAATCACAAGAGGAAAGTTGGAAAGAAGTCAAATACATGGAGGCTAAAGATCATCTTATTAAAGAATGAATGGTCAATCAGGAAATTAAAGAATTTTAAAAATTCATGGATACAAATGAAAATGAAAACACAACTGTTGAAAATATCTGGGATGCAGCAAAGGCAGTCCTGAAAGAAAAGTATATAGCAATATAAGCCTTTCTCAAGAAACAAGAAAGGTCTCAAGTGCACAACCTAACCCTATGTCTAAAGGAGCTAGAGAAAGAACAGCAAAGGAAGTCTAAACCTGGGGCACCTGGGTGGCTCAGTGGGTTAAGCCTCTGCCTTCAGCTCAGGTCATGATCTCGGGGTCCTGGAATTGAGCCCTGCATTGGGCTCTCTGGTCAGCAGGGAGCCTGCTTCTCCCTCTCTCTCTCTCTGCCTGCCTCTCTGCCTGCCTGTGACTTCTGTCAAATAAATAAATAAAATCTTCAAAATAAAAGCCTAAACCCAGCAGAAGAAGAGAAATAATAAAGATCAGAGCTGAAATCAATGAAATAGAAACCAAATGAATAGTAGAACAAATCATGAAACTAGGAGCTGGTTCTTTGAATGAATTAATAGGATTGATAAAGCCCTGGCCAGACTTATCAAAAAGAAAAGAGAAAGGACCCAAATTAATAAAACCATAAATGAAAGAGGAGAGATCACAACCAACACCAAAGAAATACAATTATAAGAACATATTATGAGAAACTATGTGCCAGTAAATTGGACAATCTGGAAGACATGGATGCATTGCTAGAGATGTGTAAACTACCAAAACTGAACCAGGAAGAAATAGAAAACCTGAACAGACCCATGACCAGTAAGGAAACTGAAGCAGTCATCAAAAAGCTCCCAACAAATAAGAGCCCAGGGCCAGATGGCTTCCCAGGGGAATTTTACAAACATTTAAAGAAGAAATAATACCTATTTTCCTGAAACTGTTCCAGAAAATAGAAATGGAAGGAAAACTTACAAACAAAACTTCCAAACAAAAACAGACATGTAGATCAATGGAACTAAGCAGACAGAATAGAAATGGACCCTGAACTCTATGGTCAACTAATCTTTGACAAAACAGGAAAGAATGTCCAAAGGACAAAAGACAGTCTGTTCAACAAATGGTGTTGGAAAAATCGGACAGTCACATGCAGAAGAATGAAACTGGCCCATTTCCTTACACTGCACACAAAAATGGACTCCAAATGGATGAAAGACCTCAACGTGAGGGAGGAATCCATCAAAATCCTTGAGGAGAACACAGGTAGCAACCTCTTTGACCTCAGTCGCAGCAACTTCTTCCTAGAAACATCATCAAAGGCAAGGGAAGCAAGGGCAAAAATGAGCTATTGGGACTTCATCACGATCAAAAGCTTTTGCACATCAAGGGAACTAGTTAATGAAACCAAAACACCACCGGCAGAATGGGAAAAGATAATTGCAAATGACATATCAGATAAAGGGCTAGTATCCAAAATCTGTAAAGAACTTATCAAACTCAACACCCAAAGAATAATTAAGCCAATCAAGAAATGGGCAGAAGACATGAACAGACATTTCTGCAAAGAAGACATCCAGATGGCCAACAGACACATGAAAAAGTGCTCCATATCACTCAGCATCAGGGAAATACAAATCAAAACCAGTGAGATACCCTCTCACACCAGTCAGACGGCTAAAATTAACGTGTCAGGAAATGACAGGTGTTGGTGAGGATGCAGAGAAAGGAGAACCCTCCTACATGGTTGAACCTTCCTACACTGGAATGTAAGGTGGTACAGCCACTCTGGAAAACAGTATGGAGGTTCCTCAAAAAAATTGAAAATGGAGCTACCCTATGACCTAGCAATTGTATTATTGGCTATTACCCTAAAGATACAAATGTAGTGATCTGAAAGGGGCATGTGGACCCGAATGTTTACAGCAGCCATGTCCACAATAGTCAAACTATAGAAAGAGCCTAGATGTCCATCAACTGAATAGATAAAGAAGATGTAGAAAATATATACAATGGATTACTATGTATCCATCAAAAACCCCCCGAAATCTTGCCACTTGCAATTACATGGATTAGAGGGTATTATGCTGAGCAAAATTAGCCAATCAGAGAAAGACAATTATCATATCATCTCACTGATATGAGGAATTTGAGAAACAAGACAGAGCATCATAGGGGAAAGGAGGGGAAAATGAAACAAGATGAAACCAGAGAGGGAGACAAACCATAAGAGACTCTTAATCTCAGAGAACAAACTGCAGGTTGCTGGAGGGGAGGGGAGTGGGAGAGATGGGGTGTCTGGGTGATGGACATTGGGGAGGGTATGTGCTATGGTGAGTGCTGTGAATTATGTAAAACTGCTGAATCACAGACCTGTACCCCTGAAACAAATAATACATTATATGTTGATTTTAAAAAACTGCTTTTTTCCATTTCCACTTCAAGATATTGAATTATCTCAAAACTTCCATAACAATCTAAATTCTGCTTTTATCTGGGCCTTTTGCTATATATTAGATTGTCACCCCCTCTAAAATATCACTTAATTCTGTGGAGCCAACCTCCCCTGAAATAAGTTACTCCATAAGACAAGTTTTCCCCACTCTGTAAAAACCTCTATTAACATTCTACTTCAGGTTCTAATTATGTGTTTACAGAGCTGTCTTTGCTAATAGAATATGAGCCTCCTATAAAAGGAAATATACCTTATCCACCTTTGAATTTCTAGCACCAAACAATGTTCCTGGAATACAAGTGTTTAATATATTTTTTAAATGAATGAATGGATAAAATAATTCACGAGTAATTTTTTTTTAATTTTTTCCTTTTTATTTATTTGATAGAGAAATCACAAGTAGGCAGAGAAGCAGGCAGAGGGAGAGACAGGGAAGCAGGCTCCCCGATGAGCAGAGAACCCGATGTGGGGCTCGATCCCAGGACCCTGAGACCATGACCTGAGCCGAAGGCAGAGGCTTAACCCACTGAGCCACCCAGGCGCCCCATTCATGAGTAATTTGCATGGGTTCCTTATATCTTCCATTTAGGAGCCATGAGTCTTGGGTAATCCATTCTGTGTCTTTGAATCCAGTTGTTTCATAAATAAAGCAAGGATAATACTGCCTACATTACATAGCATTTTGATGAGGATGAAAGTACACTGTAAGCTATAAATAAAAATAATATTTTAGTATTTCGTTGTAACAACAACCTATGGTAATCTAACATTTTATATCACTGAAATAAAATTTAGAATTTAGGGGCACCTGGGTAACACAGTGGGTTAAGCCTCTGCCTTCAGCTCAGGTCATGATCTCAGGTCCTTGGATGGAGCCCCACATCAGGCTCTCTCCTCAGCATGGGTCCTGCTTCCCCCTTTCTCTCTGCCTGCCTCTCTGCCTACTTGTGATCTCTCTCTCTGTGTCTAATAAATAAATAAAATCTTTAAAAAATTAGAATTAAAAAAATCTCTCTATATCAGAAAGCATCATTTCTTAAAATTTTGGTACTTTTAAAAAAACTTTTATTGTGTTGTTAGTCACCATACAATGCATCATTAGTTTTTGATGTAGGGTTCCAAGATTTATTGATTATGTATAATACCCAGTACTCCATGCAATACATGTCCAGGCTCACCCATTCCCCCTCTAAAGCCCTCAGTTTGTTTCTCAGAGTCCATAGACTCTCATGGTTCATCTCCCCCTCCAATTTCCCCCCTTCACTTTTCCTTTCCTTTTTCTAATGTCTTCCAGGTTGTTCCTTATATAAGTCAATACATTTCCAGAGATTTGCTGCTCTCACTAACAGAAAACACAAAATGACTTGTAAATATAGTTTAGGTAGCTCAACATCATCCTACAAAAAATTAATATACTGCAAAAACTTGCCAAGAACTAATTTAAGTATGAGGATGTTTAATTCCTTAAGAACTCTGACTTTTAAATGGGAATGTTTCTGACTAAAGTGATATTAATAAAAGTCACCTTATACCAAAGAATTCAATAGTGTCACTTTATTCATTTTTTTTTGTTGTTGTTGTTACCAATCTAGTTCATTTATGGATAGTGTAATTGTAGTGGCTCCTGGCCGGTTCAGTCGGTAGAGCGTGTGACTCTTGATCTCAGGCTTCTAAGTTGAGCCCCATGTTGGGTGTAGAGTTTAGTTAAAAATAAAATCTGCTTGCCTCTCCCTCTGCTTGTGCACATGTACTCTCTGACAAATACATAAAATCTTAAAGAAAATAAACTTTATTGATCTCTTATTGGGCATGCATCTCTGAATGGGACCTAAAATAGGCCCTGTATTAATCTCTTTTTCCTATAAGTAGGCAAATCTATGGAGGAGGTGGTGTAAACAGAAAAGCCTCGTCAATAAGCTTAAACCATCTTAAATAAGTGAAGACTTTAAATTGTAAATATACAACACACACACTCACACATTCAAATATGTGCGTATGTATACACATAAATCAGAACTTGACCTAAGTATATATAAGAGAGTTTTTTAAAAAAAGATTTTATGTATTTATTTGTCAGAGAGAGAGAGTACAAGCAGGGTGAGTGGTAGAGGCAGAGGGAGAAGAAGGCTTCTCACTGAGCAGGGAGCCCAGTGAGGGGCTAGATCCCAGGACCCTGGGGTCATGACCTGAGCTGAAGGCAGACACTAAACCAACTGAGCCACCCAGGCACCCCCTAAGTACATATAAGAAATTTAGAGACCTTCATTAAGCATGTTATTTTGGCTTAGTAACAGACACCATAAACATCTCTGGGATATATTCATAAGTATTCAAATATGTAGGAATCCGTATCTTCACCTAGCCTTGACATCTGATTCTTTAATTAGCTAATTATGAAAAGAAAAGCAAAAGTGTCTCTGATATTACTAATGTCTCTGGTATTCCACAAATCTCCTTTGCCCTTCTCTTTTATAAACATCTTTGTCATAGTACCAAGTCCCAGCAGGCCAATGACAGTGTGAAGGGTGCAATATTTGACAGTTCTGTCATGGTGGGAAAACATTCAGGGTATGATATTCCTGCACTGTTTCTGGGGGAAAAAACCCAACACACACAATGTAGGATTATGCTAATATTAACCTAAAAATTATGCATTTTCAGTGCCTTGATTTGGCACAATTATCACCCTGTAAAAATACCCAAAGTAGCAAAAATAGTTTGCTATTAGTGAGCTGTAATGTTACCTTTTATATTAGGATCTTTTGGAAAATCAACTAAAGAAATTGATTCAGCAGTCTAAATTAAATAATTTAAATTTATTAAAAAGTTTAAGATCACATTCTTTCTGAGGACTTGATATATTCAGGGATCTCCTTTATAAAATGTGAGCATTTAATTTACATATCTCCTAGTATACAGTCCAAATAAATATGGTTCCATCTTTGACATCATGGCTCTTAATCTTATTTTAATTTGCTGGCTAAAGAGAATATTCAAAATAAGGATGTTTTTCTCTTCATTCCAACACAAACATATGTAACTGACATAGGGACTTTTACCTAAAAACAGCAGCAAAAGCGGCCACAACCACACATACATGCTAAGCACCCTATGAAGTTCTTCAGGTTCCATACAGTATTTAATATCTTCACAACAGCTTAGGGTAGGTACTACTATTTTGCTTTACCAAAAAACAAAAACAAAAGCAGACATTGGGAGGCGAGGCAACTTGTATATTTCCAAGAAGGAATCCAAGGCAATACTAGAGGTGAGTAACACTACTTAACAGTGTATTTTTAATTGTCATTAGAATTAGTAAATGCCACATTATCTCAGAGAAGGCAAGAAATCCTACCTCTCTAACATGCTATCCCCTTGGGCATAAATCTTACTGTTACTCTTCACTTACATACCTATATTTCTGAGGATCATAAGTCTTATATTTAAAAAGTAAAGGATTCAGGGGCACCTGGGTGGCTCAGTCAGTTAAGTATCTGACTTTGGCTCAGGTCATGACCCTAGCGTCCTGGGATCCAGCCCTGCATCAGGGCTTCTGCTCAGCAGGGAGCTTCCTTCTCCCTTTCCATTACCTCTGTTGCTCCCCCCAACTTGTGCTCTCTCTCTCTCTCTCAAATAAATAAATCTTAAAAAAAAAAGGTAAAGGATTCATAAATGACCTGACTTCCAGTTTAAGTAGCTTTTCTATATCTAACATTTCCTCATTCTAGTCACTTCTCATTATATATAACCCTGCACACCACATTCTCCAATCAAAAGGAATTTAACTTAATAGTCCATGAACATGTTGGATGGTTCTTCACACTTGTTGTTTACTTGTTTTCTTCACAATATTTCTTTTGCCAAATGTTATTTCTCCTGATTTTTGGTCCAGATATAACTTCCTCCATGAAAAGCTTTCTGATGGTCTTAATTAGAAGTAATCCATCCTCTCTGTACTTTCCCCAAACTCCTTTTGTCCCACTTTAAAGAATTTATTCTATTCTGATTTATATTCATATCATTACCCCCAAACTATAGCGATTGCTCTGTAAGGGTAGAAAGTATGTTGAATCACCACTTTTACCTTCTATATAATAAGTACTCATAAATACTGTTGGATTTAATTTTTTCAGATTCAAAATTAACTAATTTTAATGCATACAATTGATATTCATTTTGAAGTATCATTATACCTTCTAATAGGAAAATGTTCTGTAGATTAGAAATCCCATACTATCATCTTGCAAAAATGAACACATAGTTTTCAATTTGAAGTAAGTCATAAAACATAAAGGTTGCATAGCATCTGAAATACGAAGATAGGCAAGCATGAGTTAGAAATTCTGCTTTATTGCTTTGTAAAATTCAGCAAGTGATTTAAATTTGCTGATTTCGGAATTCTCATTTATAAGTAGGCATGACAATGGGTTTTTCTAAGGATTGGGGAAAATGTACTCAAAGTTGTGAAACTGAATCACATAGTAAGTGCTCAATGTTCGCAATAACAGTAAACATTAATAGACATATATAATTATATATGATATATAATATATAAATGTATATAAGTACTATATTTCTAAAACCATTTAATTATAAATGGCATACACATATATGAACATTTTCTTTTCAATATATAACTATCAATGAGGAAAATCTGTATGACTGCTTCCGTGCATTTTCTCATCCTCAAACACAAGAAGAATGGTGTCTGCAAGTAGACCTAGCATTCTTGTCTTTTAAGAGTCAAACAGGTACTACGAATAAACTGATTTTACTACTCTTGTAATTGAGAAAACTGAAACTACGATAGCATGTGCAGCCATATATCCTTTCTTGTTTCTTTCTGAATGAAGGAGGGACAGTACATTTGATCTGGTCACAATAAATTTAACTTCAATTTTTTTGCTAAAGGAGAATGAGAGGGGAAAAAAATTATTTCAAACTGGAGGGTGAACAGATTTTGATCCTCAGGGCAAATAAGACATTTAGGTCTCATTTTCTTCTCAAAAGTATTAGTGAAATATAAATTCCAAGTATGCAGAGTAAGATTTTTTAAAATATGACATTTTGCTTCTTAGGCTGCCAAAATGTTCATTTCCTTCATTGGCTATTGCAGCAAATCAAAACATACCACTTGAGATCAGCTTATAAAAGTCTCTCTTGAACTTGGGGGCTTATCTCTTTTGACCATGATTAAATGTAAAGATTAAGATCATCAAGTATCTTAGAATATATTTTGTATGAGAGCACAATAACACAAATATAAAAATAAAATTGAAACAATTAACTTTTTACTTAGGTTTATTCTACATGTGCAATTCTATTTTCTCTCTTTTACAGTTTCACTGGGACCATTACCTTCCACAAGACTGCTTTTCCTATTAAGATAGTTATAATTAACAAGAGCCCCCAATACAGAACTGTTATCATCTACCATATTAATGAACATACACATGCTATTATTTTTCCCAGTGTTTACTACATTTTATTTTATTGGAACCTATCTCAAAGGTTGCAGAATTTAAAAAATAACAGTGACTTTCATAATTGTCAATTAATTCTAAAATAATTTTCCAAATAAAGAAACAATATTCCCATTTTACTATTCTAAGTTGGTCTTGGAACATGAAAAAACAGTATTACAGAAAAAATAATGAACTCAGAAGCGTCAAGTGGTGTTAACAAAGAATTAGTGCTGAAATTACATCAGAGCAACATTTCAATTAGAAATAGAAGGAGAAAATATCTGGGTCATCAGAAGTTGTATGTAGTAAAGAAAATAAGAACTATCTTCAGTGGACATTACTTGTTTTGCTGAGAGGTGCACCCAGAAGTCAGGACATTTCCAAAGGAGTTTCTTATAAAATTAGAGAAGCAGTAATTGATTTCAAGGCAAATTTCTGGTTCTATCTGAGAAATAAATAATAAATGAATTAAATACGCCTGGGGTCCCCTAACAGGAATACGGCTGTGATGCTAATTTCACTATATTTAGTGAGCCGTCAGAGGATTTCCCCACCCCGACTCGCCAGCATGGATGTACCTGCAGGAGCAGGCCAACTGCAGGCTGACTCCATGTTTGTATAAGACATCTTCACTTCAAATTCACTGAACTGAAATCCGACCCCACTATGGTAAGTATTAGTCAAGGAAACTTTAATCATAGCTGACTTACCACCTTATGAATAAATATCATCATAAAATCAGGCCTTTTTTGCTATTTTACATTTCATCTTATTAAAACACAAGTACATGAGGGAAATATTCTTGGCATAAAACTACTATATTCATTATTTTTTTTTCTTTCCTACACCTGAAGGCACATGTCTAAACCTGTAGGGGTTACTTTATTATTTAATTAGAGCAGATTCCTTTCTATCATTTTAGGTGTTTCATCTGAAGTTTGATTAACATCAGCATATGCTGTGCTCTCAGGCAAGTAAATACAGCTTCTGCAGAAAGAAGGATGAACAGAGCAAAATGTAAAAAAAAAAGGATTTTAAAATACAGAAAAACATAAAATGTATAAAGAAATAGACCCTTTAAAAAATAAAATATCAATGCTCAAAGCCAACCAGAAATAATTCATAAATGTGTATGAAGTATATAGTATTTGCTCGTTTTATTTAACAACATTTATTCATTCCTTTAATAAACATTTATTGAGTGCTTAGTATTGGGCCTGTCAGTGTGTTAAATTCAGGGGGTATAAAGATGAAAGAGATACTATCCCTGCCAATGAGAAATTCACAGTTTACTGTGCACATTAAATACTGTAATGAGGGTATGTACCAAAATTGCAGCATATGTTGTACTTGCCCAGCGCACATCCCCGTGTCTTTCCATTTCAAGATACTTTGGTTCAACTTCCAAATGCCAGCCCTTAGATTTCTTTGCCTGAGAACTCCTTCTGGCTGGAGAGGTCTGTTTTGCTCACCTGTGGCAAGTCAAAACTTCTCAGAAATAAACACTTCAGGGACAAGCTCTCCATCAATGACTGATGGGAGCTGATTTATAATTACCCCAGCTCATTCGGCAACCTCAAGTGGTAGAATCCTGAGGTCTGTGTTTTACAAGGTTGTCCACAGTTTCCTCAGGGGGCTCAAGCTCCAGATACCCAAGCATTACCTGGGTTGAAAACACAATTCTTTTTTTTTTTTTTTAAGATTTTGTTTATTTATTTGACAGAGGGAGAAAGAGTGAAAAAGGGAACACAAGCAAGGGGAGTGGGAGAGTTCTAGAGAAGCAGGTTTCCCACTGAGCAGGGAGCATGACACAGAGCTTGATCCTAGGACTCTGGGATCATGACCTGAGCCCAGCGAAGGCAGATACTTAATGATTAAGCCACCCAGATGCCCCGAAAACACACTTCTTAATGGCTTTCTACTGTTCCCTGTGTCACTTCCCTAATACGTCCCCTGTAACATCCCACATAACGTACTTGGACAAGAGTTCTTTCCACAAGGTCTGCTATAGAGGGAATCCAAGTGAAGATAAAAAGCAATGCTATAGGGATGCCTGGGTGGCTCAGTGGGTTAAAGCCTCTGCCTTGGGCTCAGGTCATGATCCCAGGGTCCTGGGATCAAGCCCCGCATCGGGCTCTCTGCTCAGCAGGGAGCCTGCTTCCCTTCCTCTCTCCGCCTGCCTCTCTGCCTACCTGTGATCTCTGTCCATCAAATAAATAAAATCTTAAAAACAAACAAACAAACAAACAAAACAATGCTAGTATAAAAGAGCATGGGTTAATTCTGTCCTAAAAGAATGTGAGTTGGCAAAGGAAGGTGTTATGGAAAGTCATTGTAGTAGACTAGGCTCTAGAAGGAAGAGCAGAGGTATCTCAGGCACATAAAGGAGGAAGGCATTGTATGAAGCAGAGCCAGCATGTGTGAAGTCTTAGATGAGTGGTTCTAAAATTAACATCAATAACCTGGAAACCTTGTTTAAACAGACCTGTGAGCCCTACTTTCAGTGTTCCTAATACTATAAGCTGAAGAATTTTTATGTCTAACAAATTCCCTGGTGATGCTGATATTGCTCAGTATGGACACCATACTTTGAGAATGACTAGCATGGAGGGAATGGTAGGTGGGCAGGAGGAATGTGTTGAAGATTATTAAGACTCATGAATATCCTGTGACATAAACCTGCTCTTTTTTAGTTCATTACCACTAAAACCGTTTAGTGTAAAAATGAGTAACAAATGAAATTCCTGAGTATTTTTTTAAAATTACATAATAAATTAAGTAACAAAATCCTTTGAAGGAAAACTTATGCGGAGAATATTTCTTATGCACTTCCTGGCATGATTTCTCAGGCTCTATTTTCTGCCTAAATTTTGCATATATGTAACCTATAATCCCTCTTTCTCACGAACTCTATGTCAGTTTGGGAGCTACATGCTTCTCAGGCTATGGGCATGGGCTAGAGCATAACTCCCTGGTTCAACAAATGGCCGGTAAATTGTGCTGCCAGGCAGCAGTGCTGGAAACACCCATGACCACAAGAAACCAGAAGGCAAGAGTTGTCTCTAGCTGCTTTCAAATATAAGTGAATATTGTACTTTGTCCTTTAAAGACAGGTTTAGTTATGTTGGGTTAGGAAAAGCGAGATGGATTATTACTGGTTGTCTTTCTGTTCTATACATGTTGCAAATGTATCATATACCAGAGGAAACCACAGCAGAAGCTGGAAGTCTAATTAAAGCTCTTTTTCATTTTTTGGGAAAGAATTTCTCCCATCCAGTTAATTAGTAAATCCATCACTTCGCATATTTATACATATTTTGTTTTATGGTGAGAACACTTAATTTATACTCTCAGCAAACCTCAAGTATACAATAGGGTATTACAATGATAATTACCATGTTATACATTAGATCCAGAGACCTTGTCCATCTTACACTGGTAAGTTTATTTTTTTATTTAAATTCAGTTGGCCAACATATATAGTACATCATTAGTTTCTGATGTAGAGTTCAATAATTCATCAATCACATATAACACCCACTGCTCATCACATCATGTGCCCTCCTTAATGCCCATCACCCAATTATCCCATCCACCCCCACCCCGTCTCCCCTCCAGCAACCCTCAGTTTCCTATAGTTAAGGGTTTTTCATGGTTTGTCTCCTCTCTGATTTCTTTTCATTTTGTTTTCCCTCCCTTCCCCCATGATCCTCTGTGCTGTTTCTTATATTCCACATTATGAATGAAACCATATAATTGCCTTTCTCTGACTTATTTCTTTTTCTGATTGACTTATTTTTTTCAGCATAATACCATCTAGTTCCACCCATGCTGATGTAAATGGTATGTATTCATCCTTTCAGGTGGCTGAGTAATATTCCTTTGTTATACTTGAAAGTTTAAACTCTCTTACCACTCTCCCTATTTCCCCTACCCACCCCCAGCCACTGACAACAACTCCTACTGTGTTTCTATGAGCTTGCTTTTTTTTTTTTTTAAGAGTCCAGATATTAGTGATATCATGCAGTATTTGTCTCTCTCTGTTTAGGTTATTTCACTTAGCATAATGCCCTTGAGCTCCATCCACATAGTCACAAACAACATGATTTTCTTCTTTTTTATAAATGGGTAATATTCTATTATGTTTGAGTGTGTGTATATATATATACATATATATATATATATATATCACATATTCTTTATCCATTAATCCACTGACAGACATTAAAGTTGTTTCCATATCTTGGCTGTTATGAAAAATGCTACAATCAAGATGGGGGTGTAGATATCTCCTCAAAATCCTGACTTCATTTCCTTTGGATATATACCCCAAAGTGAGTTTTTTGGATCATACTGTAGTTCCATTTTTAATTTTTACTAGTGATTAGTCTGTTCAGATTTTCTCTTTCTTTATGATTCAGTCTTGGTAGTTTGTACATTTTTAGGAATTTCTATTTCTTCTACATTGTCCAATTTGTTGGCATATAACTGTTTATATAAGTGTCTTATGATCCTTTGCACTAATATCAGTAGTAATATCTCTTTTCATTTCTAACTTTATTGATTTGATTCCTCTCTTTTTCATGTTAAGTCTAGCTAAAGTCTTGTCTATTTTATTTTTTCAAAAAAAAGGCAGATCTTAATTTCATTGATCCTCTTGGTTGTCTTTTTAGTCTGTATTTCATTTATTTCAGCCTGATCTTTGTTATCTCCTTTTTTTCCTAACTCTAGACTTTGGACTTCTTTGTTCTTTTTTTTTTTCTGGTTCCTTAAGGCATGGGGTTAGGTTCTTTATTTGAGCTCTTTCTCTTTTTTCTTAGCATAGGAATTGATCACTCTGGACTTCTCCCTTAGAACAGTTTTTTGTTCCATCCCATAAATTTTGGTATGTTTTATTTCCATTTTTATTTGTATCACAATATTTTTTTTATTTTCTCTTTGACCCATCAGCTGGTTGGTGTTGATTAATCTCCACATATTTGTGAATTTTTCAGGTTTCTTCTTGTAATTGAGTTCTAGTTTCATACCATCATGGTTAGAAAAGATGCTTGAAGTTCAATCTTCTTAAATGTATTGAGACTTCTTTTGAGGTCTAACATATGATCTGTCCTGGAGAATGTTCCACATATACATGAGAAGAATGTATTCTGCAGCTGTAGGATGGAATGTTCTATAAATGTCTGTTAAGTTCCTCTAATCTAAGATGCAGCTTAAGTCTAATGTGTGTTTTTTTTTAATTGATTTTCTGTCTGAATGATGTATTCTTTGTTGAGATATTGAAGTCCCCCTACAATTACTGTATTGCTATTTCTCCCTTCGGGTTTGTTAATATTTACTTTATATATTTAGGTTCTTCCATGCTAGGTGTATAAATATTTATAAATTCATATCCTCTTACTGAGTTGACCCTTTTATCATTATATAATGACCTCCTTTGTCTCTAATTACAGTCTTTGACTAAAAGTCTACCTTGTCTGATATAAGTACAGCTATGTTTTTTTTGTTTGTTTCTGTTTGCATGAAATGTCCTTTTCCTACCCCTTCACTTTCAGTGTATGTGTGTCCCTAAAGCTGAAGTGAGCTTCTTATAAACAGCATATAGTTTGGTCTTGCTTTTTTGTTGTTGTTTCTACTGCTGCTGCTGTTCTTGTTGTTGTTAATCCATTCAGACACTCTATGTCCTTCAATTAGAGAATTTAGTCCAATTATACTCAAAGTAATTATTGAGAGGGACGGACTAATGCCATTTTATTAATTATTTTCTGGCTCTTGTAATTCCTTTGTTCGTTTCTTTTTATCTTGCTTTCTTCCTTTGTGATTTGATGGTTTTCTCTGGTGGTAAGCTTTGGTTTCTTCTCTTTATCTTTTAGGTATCTACTATAGTTTTTTGCTGTAGTAGCAAAACTCTAAACCTTAATCAAAGTTCTTGGATAGGAGAATGAAATAGGAATGAAATCTAGAAAAATAATTTTGTAAGCTGTGGAGAGGAATTACTAACTGGTGAGAGGTTAGAATAGTGGTTTTCAACCTTGTTGCATGTTGGAGTTATCAGAAAAGTTTAAAACAATTTGCAAGAGTTTGATTTAACTGATCTGGCATGTTGTCAGGGCATCAGGACTTTCAGCTAAATTTTTACTGTGAAAATTTTCAAATGTACAACAAAATTCAAAAAAATATATAGAAAGAATGCCTGTATACACATTATATAGAATCTATCATGAACTTTTTAAATTAACTTGTTTACCCATCTATATATATCGTTACCCATCCATCAACTGATCATATGTTTGGATGCATTTCAATGTGAATTACAGACATCAATATAATTCAGCCTAAAAGCATCAGTGTGCATATCAACAAGTAGAGTTCCTTGCAGCTATTTGCTTAGAGATTTTTTTTTCTTTGCGAGCACTGAGATTTATACAAATCCCCCAGATTATTCTAATGTTCAGCAAAAGATATATGTAGATCACAGGATTTTAAAAAAAAAGGCAGCATAATAATTATTATTTTTGCTATTATTATTATTCAATGTATTTTTACTTTCTTTACATTATGGCTAATTCAAGTAATAACTATGTAAGGGAGTTATTATTTACAGAGAAGGAAATAAGATTGAGGGACATTAAATAGTTTTCCCATGTTCACATGGCAAGGGCAAGATGGAGTCAGTATTCAAATCCAGTTTTGGTTGATCTTATAGAAGACCTTATCATTTTATCATTTTTTCCACATGCATCTAAGGCAATGGGGGTGTAAATGGGAAGGAGTAGTTTAATTAAATATTGAATTTGCAGGATGCCTGTAACAATTTTGGAAGGGAAAAGGAAAAAAAAGGGGAGTAACATAATTTTCCAACTTCTTCTAATAACTGGTTGAAAATGATTATTTTGTACCATGGCAAATAAAAGTGACCTTCACTTTGTTTTTGAGTAATCATTCTTCTTCAAATACCTTAACATGGATTTTTAGTTTAATGATATCTTCCTTCAATTTGCCATTAAGTGGCTTTTGTTTTTTGTGTTTTTTTTTAATAACACTATTTTCCTTGTAACAATAGTGTCACTGCGTTAAAAAATTGAGGAAAATATTCTCAAACTACAAAAGAGTAGAGAGATAAAAATCTGCTATAGTAGTCCACCCTAATACAATGACTGTTGGGATAACAGGTAATATCTAACATAGTTTCTGAGGGTCAAGAACCCAGCAGTGGCTTAACAGACAGGGTAGGATTGGTAGAGCTTATCTTATGAGGTTGCAGTCAAGCTGTTCCTTGCAGCTATGATATGACTTCCCACAGAGCAACCAATGAGTAAGTGAGTGAGTGAGTGAGTAAGAACTCAAGACGTAAGCCATAGTTTTTCTATACTTGGAAGTGACATACCATCACTTCTGCTATATTTTTTGTGTTAGAAGAGAGTTGCTAAATATAGCCCATACTTATGGGAGGGGAATTAAGCTCCAACTCTTAAAGACAGGAATATCAAAGAATTTAGGGACCACTTTAAGATCACCACATAGGGTATGGAATCTAGGTCTTAAATCACTTTCTCCTAGAAGTTTAAAGACAACACTCTATTTTGTTGTAGCTTCCACTGTTGTTGAAATTCCCAAGCCATTCTTAATTTTCATCTTCAAACTTCCCAGGATCTTTGTTTTGAAATTGCATTATGATGAGCCTTGGTGTAGTTTACTTATTTATTTTTTAATTTACTATGCTAGGCATTCAGTGGACCCTTTAAATCTGAAGATTCATTTTCTTCAGTTTTAAGAAATCTATTTTGCCATTTCTTTGACAGTTTTCTCTCCACACTTTCCTTTCTTCTTTGGTCTAAAACTATTATTTGGATGTTGGACTACCCAAAGCAAGGTTTGTCGACATCAACACTATTGCTATTTGGGGTTGGATATTTCCTGTTGATGGCTATCTTGTGTATTACAGGGGGTCTAGCAGCATCCCTCCTGGCCAGTATTTACAAAATGCAAGTAGAACTACCCTCCCTGATTTGTAGTCACCAATATTATCTTCAGACACTGCCAGATTTCCTCTGAGGGCAAAAATCACCTTCAGTTAAGAACCGCTGACATATGATGATTTGCTAGGATTTTTATACTCTCTTCCTCATTTCCCATTTCTTTGTGCATTTATATTACTTTATGAAAGAGTTCTTCAAATGTATCATCTACATCTTTTGAACTTTTATTTCTGCTATCCATTTTTAATAGGCTTTATTTTTTAAGGCAGTTCTAGGTTTATGGCAAAATTGAGCAGAAACTACAGTGAGTTCCCATATGCCCTGCACCACACTCCCAATATAGTCTCCCCCATATCAAACACCCCAGAGTAATACATTTGTTACAATTGATGAACCGACATTGTCACATTATTATCACCTAATGTTCATAGCTTACATTATGTTCACTCTTGATGTCTATGGCTTTGGACAAATACATAATGACATGTATCATCCAAGGTAGTATTGAACAGAATATCTTCATTGCTTTAAAACTACTATTCAATTTTTAAATAACCCTTCTTTTTCTCTGAAATATTTTCTAAAGTTGCTCATATATATTTTTCCTATAGATATGGTCACTATTCTCACTCTAAAAATTAAAAAAATTAAAAAATTTAAAAAAATTTTCTTAAGATCTCTGCCTTATTTCTCTTTTTTAAGTTTCCTATCTTGTTTATGTTGTTACTGTTTTTGTCTAATATGACTGCATATTCGTTTTTACGTTGGTTTCTATCTTTTGTTTTAAAGGATTTTTTTTTCAAATATCTGGAAATCCTTGGCTATCTCTTCAAATTGAGATACTTAAATAAGCTACCTGAAAGCTTCCCATGCACACGTGGGGTTTATCAATTGACAGTTTTTCGTATAGGGTCATCAGGCAAGGATCTGCCTATTTCATTTGTTAAACTGTAACATATTCTTGGGGCACCTGGCTGACTCAGTCAGTTAAGCATAAGACTCTTGATGTGGGCTCGTCATGATCTCAGGGTGGTGATAATGAGCCCTGCATCCAGCCCCACATTGGGCTCCACACTGGGTGTGGACCTTTCTTAAGATTCTCCCTCTCCTATTTTCCCCTAAGATCAGGAATACGGCAGGGATGTCCATTATCGCCACTGCTATTCAACATAGTAATAGAAGTCCTAGCCTCAGCAATCAGACAAAAAAAAGAAATTAAAGGCATCCAAATCAGCAAAAAAAGAAGTCAAACTATCACTCTTTGCAGATGATATGATACTTTATGTGGAAAACCCAAAAGACTCCACTCCAAATCTGCTAGAACTCATACAGGAATTCAGTAAAGTGTCAGGATATAAACTCAATGCACAGAAATCAGTTGCATTTCTATATACCAACAACAAGACAGAAGAAAGAGAAATTAAGGAGTCAATCCCATTTATAATTTCACCCAAAACCATAAGATACCTAGGAATAAACCTAGCCAAAAAGGCAAAGAATCTGTACTCAGAAAACTATAAAGTACTCATGAAAGAAATTGAAGAAGACACAAATTGATGGAAAAATGTTCCATGCTCATGGATTGGAAGAACAAATATTGTGAAAATGTCTATGTTACTTAAAGCAATCTACACATTTAATGCAATCCCTATCAAAATACCATCATTTTTTTTTCAAAGAAATGGAACAAATAATCCTAAAATTTATATGGAACCAGAAAAGACGCCAAATAGCCAGAGGAATGTTGAAAAAGAAAGCCAAAGTTGGTGGCATCACAATTCCAGACTTCAAGCTCTTTTACAAAGCTGTCATCATCAAGACAGTATGGAACTGGCACAAAAACAGACACATAGATCAATGGGACAGAAGAGAGAGCCCAGAAATAGACCCTCAAATCTATGGTCATTTAATCTTTGACAAAGTAGGGAAGAATGTACAATGGAAAAAAGACAGTCTCTTCAACAAATGGTGTTGGGAAAACAGACAGCCACATGCAGAAAAATGAAACTGGACCATTTCCTTATACCACACATGTAAATAGACTCAAATGGATGAAGGACCTCAATGTGAGAAAGGAATCCATCAAAATCCTTGAGGAGAACACAGGCAGTAACCTCTTCGACCTCAGCCACAGCAACTTCTTCCTAGAAACATTGCCAAAGGCGAGGGAAACAAGGGCAAAAATGAACTATTGGGACTTCATCAAGATCAAAAGCTTTTGCACAGCAAAGGAAACAGTCAACAAAACCAAAAGACAACTGACAGAATGGGAGAAGATATTTGCAAACGACATATCAGATAAAGGACTTGTATCCAAAATCTATAAAGAGCTTAGAAAACTCAACACCCAAAGAACAAATAATCCAATCAAGAAATGGGCAGAAGACATGAACAGACATTTCTGCAAAGAAGACATCCAGATGGCCAACAGACACATGAAAAAGTGCTCCACATCACTCGGCATCAGGGATATACAAATCAAAACCACAATGAGATATCACCTCACACCAGTAAGAATGGCTAAAATTAACAAGTCAGGAAATGACAGATCCTGGAAAGGATGCAAAGAAAGGGGAACCCTCCTACACTGATTGTGGGACTGCAAGCTGGTACAACCACTCTGGAAAACAGCATGGAGGTTCCTCAAAGAGCTGAAAATAGAGCTACCCTATGACCCAGCAATTGCACTCCTGGCAATTTACCCTAAGGATACAAATGTAGTGATCCGAAGGGGCACGTGTACCTGAATGTTTATAGCAGCAATGTCTACAATAGTCAAACTACAGAAAAAAATCTAGATGTCCATCAACAGATGAATGGATAAAGAAGATGTGATATATATATATATATATATATATATATATATATATATATACACACACACACACACATACACATACATACATAAACACACAATGGAATACTATGCAGCCATCAAAAGAAATGAAATCTTGCCATTTGCGACAACGTGGATGGAACTAGAGGGTATTATGCTGAGTGAAATAAGTCAATCAGAGAAAGACAATTATCATATGATCTCCCTGATATGAGGAAGTTGAGAGGCAACGTGGGGAGCTTGGGGAGTAGGATAAGAATAAATGAAACAAGATGGGATTGGGAGGGAGACAAATCATAAGAGACTCAATCTCAAACAAACTGAGGGTTGCCGGGGGGAGGAGGGTAGGGAGAGGGTGGTTGGGTTATGGACATTGGGGAAGGTATGTGCTATGGTGAGTGCTGTGAAGTGTGTAAACCTGGCAATTCACAGACCTGAACCCCTGGGGCTAATAAAACATTATATGTTAATAAAAAATTAAAAAAATACATAAAAAAAGATTCTTCTTCTCCCATTCCCTCTGTCCCTCCTTCCTGCTCATGTTTCCTTTCTAAAAAAAAATCATAAACTATCCTTAATTGCAGTTCTTTTCTCTCATGAGAATTAGGTTCTCTAGAAGAAATTTATAATCTCCTGACCAGAGTATAGAAATTTAAGAGCCAGAAGGGGGAAGAGAGACTGGTGGTTTTAGCATTAAATAGACTGACCTTAACTTAATTCCCTATTTTGACTGTAATGGTTCACTCTGTCCATCAACTGATGCTGCTATCTATACACTGAAAGATTTTCTCTTTTAGCCTCACCAAAAAGCCAACTACTCACCCATGTATGCTGGGATGGCAGGAGTGGTGTCTTACTGTTCTGAGAATTGGCATCTAATTGCTCCTTTTAAGGGCTTCAAAACCTCTTGTTTTTAGCACTACTACCACACTCTAAAACACTTAGTGCCTTCAATTCAGGAGTCTTTTTTGTGGTCCTGCTGAAGAAACTCACTTTTGTGTCTTAATTTCCTCGTTTATAGACTTGATATGCTTTTGCAGATATCTCCTCCTTCCTTTTTTTTTTTTTTGCCATTTTCCAACTACATAATTTTTGTTACTTTAGTGTAATCTTAGAATAATGTGGGATAGAGAGGAAATAAATCCATGTTTTCAATGGTCACTTTTATCTGAAGGTCCAAGGTGAAGTTTATGTCCTACTTTCTCCCCTTATGTAACCCCATCTAGCATTTTGTAGTGGCCTCTACCATGCCCTCTGTGCTCCATCCAGACATTTCAGGTTTCAAATTCCTGCACTGCAATGTTATTGGGAATCATTCCAATCCATTCACCAAGCAAGAGAACAGCCTTGATGCAGTTCCTGGTTATAAGGCCATGCTATTATTCTTGGGCCTCCATCTGCCCATAGCTTTATGTAAGCTGTAGCCTGAGGCTGTAGCCTGAAGCAGCACTTTTTTCCCCAAGATCCTTTCTTGAGTGGAGGAGCCACAACCCAGATTCTGGTTTTGAACTCTGAATGTGTCTCCAGTTCCACATCATGCTTAAAGCAAGTTTAGTCCCATTTATCCCAAAGCATCCAAATTCCTTGTTGCCACAGTTGCTTTGTGGTTCAAAGGTAAGCCTGGCAGGGATTTCTGCCCCATCCCCGACTGACATTTCTGTACCTGTAGAAGTTTGTATTTTAGATGTATGTGGATAAATGTACCTCTTTATTTTCTATTTTTAATGTATGTGACCTACATGACCTTCCACAGCACTCTGAGGATTTCACAATTCTGCAGGCCTAATAACAGAGGTAGAAGGTCTATCATAATCAACTCACAAGAAGTAATGTAAGCCATTTAAGTGCTTTTACAGAAGACAAGGTGAGGACTGGACTCATTACTCTGCCCCTTAAACTTCCGTGGCCTTTTTATTTATAACATTCATGCTGGAAATAAGGCCAATATGCTCATTCTGCATATACTCTATTATTGGGATATTTCATTTAACACCATCCTCTTGTGACCTTTTTAACCTTTAAATTCAATGTCCAGCACATTGCCACATGTCTTATTTTTCCCCCAAAATGGAAGTTCTAGAAAGGAAATAACATTTTTTTTTTCCCTTTTTAGAGAGGCAGCATGAAGGAGGGGCAAAGGGAGAGGGAGAAAGAATCTTGAATATTAAGCTGGCTCTATGAGCAACACAGAGCCTGTCATGGGGCTTGATTTCACACCCTGAGATCATGACCTGAGCCAAATCAAGAGTTGGCTGCTTAATAGACCAAGCTACCCAGGCAACTCAACATCATTTTTCTAATAAGGAATGATATACAAAGAGCATGTCACCTATTTTGTTTGGTACCATTTTTGCTTTTTTTTTCCAAATAAGAAGAGGTAAAACTGAACATCTTGGCTCAATCTGCTTCTCAGCATGATAAATTCTTATGTTTTACTTTATTTCTTGGGGGTTGGGTTATCAATAAATAACAATATTATTTAGCTAAAATGCATAGGTACTTATGTATATAAGATCATTATGATGTGTTTCTGAAGCAAGGACAGAGTTGTGAGAGAATTTTTGTAGCAAGGTTCCTTTTTGGTACTGAATATGCGAAAACATAAATATTCCTGAAAACAAAGTGGTATAGTAGAAATGACATTCAAATAGGGATCACAAGGCTTGAGTGATAATCTTGGCTTTGCTGCCAATTAACAATGTGAACTTGAACAAATTTTCACCTTTCATCTTTAAGTCCCCTTATTGATCTATATTTATGAATATAGATCAATGTTCTAATTTTAAGGTGCTAAGACACTATACTATATAATTTTTCCCCAAAACTTATTTATGTTAATATGTAACTAATGATTTGGTTTCTAAAACTCTCTTCCAGTTGGCAACAAAAAAACTATTGCTAGACAATAACAGAGATGTCAGGTTATTTAATTTAGTTAGAAAGGAATATGTATATAATGAAAACTAGCTAAGTAAGACCTTAGTTAACTAAGGACACACACATGAGATGAAATTATAAAATCTTTGGGCTAGGGAGAAAATAAAGAATAGAAATACACAAAATTCCTCATTTTATAGTGTAGATATGAAAATAATCTTCAAAGTGCTTAGGTAGATGATATCCTGGCAAAGATAGCTGGGTTAAACATCAGTTAAAGACAATTAGTCCAGAAGCTAGTTTCCCATACTGTTACTACCAACTGGTAAATAGAGCAAGTATTAAAACCTAAGTTATACATTCACTGACTCAAGATCTTACGGATCAGGAAAATCTTTTGACATTAAGTCAGCAGTATGTTAGTAGATGTCTAATGACCAACTCTCCTGGGAAAGGAGGGACTTATTTGAATATACCCATCATATTTAATTTCAAGCTATCAACAGAGAATCATTAAATATGGAGTTGAGAGTACACCATGGTATAGTCATTCCACCATTCAGATACAATAGAGTTAAAAGAGTTAAAAAATATCAACATCATAGATAATAGTGAAATTTAGTAAAATAATTAGGCAATTATGAAATCAGATAACTCATTACCGTTGTTTGCAATATAATTACAGTTTGTTAGCATAATTTAATTTTTAAATTAAAAATTCCTGAAAATTTAACAGCGTTTGTAAACCTGTATGAGCCATCCCTAAGCAACAAAGAGTCAAGTTTTAAACATTAGTGTATCCCAAGTGTGTAAGAGAGAGAAGGTTCTTAGCAGTGCTCACACTCTAACTCCTTATTTTTTCTTATTCTTTGAAGGCATTAGTTTATATATATTTTTTTAATTAAAGAGTCCTGTGTTGGTATTAAACCATACAACATGAGGGATCAAGTTAATGCTCTACAAATCAATCCTGAACTCATGGCTCACAACACCACCTAATGGCAAGCTTTGGAATTGCAGATGCAAAGCCCTCTTTTTCTATGGAATTAACACACAGTAACTACAGACATGTCCAGGCCCCACTCCAGAAGAACTAACTCAGATTATCTGACTTATGTTTTGAAGATCCTCTCAGCTAGTTTAAATTCATTTATTGAACCAAGTTCAAAAACCACTGGCAATATCCTGAAACTAATATAAGAGTGTATGTCCACTATATTTCAGTTGGGGAAAAAAAAAAAAAGAAAGAAAAAAATCAGAGACAAGGGAAAAATAAGTTGTACCTTGTAGTTCTATTTTCAAAATTATATATCATGAAAATTTTCAGAGTTATGTGAGATAAAAGCAAAATGATGAACCCACATGTACTGCTGCCCAACTTTAACAATTAGCCACATTTTCCTAATCTTGTTTTATCTTCTCCTGCTGCAACTTTAAAAAAAAAAATCTGGAAGTTTGCCAAAGCAAAATCCACACATCATATTATTTCACATGAAAATACTTCAGCATGTGCTCTTTGAAAATACAATCTAGAGTAGTGACAATGCAGAATGCAGAAAATTATTCATTAAATCCTTCATTTATCTGGCTGGATATGATGGCGGATGCCAGGGATATAAAAAATCTTAGTGTTGGTTTTATGACTTGGTCTTAACATGAAGCCAAGAAGATAATGGAGTAAGTTTGATCATGGTTTATCCTTGACATATAAACAGTGCTTCTTTCCTAACCTTTCCATTGTCTGATGAATCCCTCTCCATTTTGTGAACCTCAGTTCAAAGATCACCTGATTCAGTTCTTCCCTGCCGGGGGACCTGAGCCTATGTTAGGGGACCAGCCTTTCCAGGCTCACAGTTCTTAATGCACACTGGACCTCGAGTACTTACCAACCTGCATTCAAATTGTGATGTGATCATTATTCTTCCTTCCCTAAAATCTGTAATATTGCAGTCCATACTTTTTTCAGCTTTACATTTCTAGCCCTTAAACCCAGTATCAGAATCATAGTGGGGTCACAGTAATATTTGTTAAATGAATAATGAGTCTATGAATTATCAGTTCTGGCAGATTCTAAGTGTAGACATCAAAGACAGAACAAGAAAATAACTAAGTCTGAAAATCTGAAAATAGGAAGATGTACAATTAAGGGCAAAAATTTTATCATCTTCTGCTTCCATAAATTCTCACCCCCATGACTGGTGGGTTGTATGACAAGAAAAAAAAGGCATTTGGATAATTTTAACTGTTTCATTATAGGAGTGATACTGGCAGAGAAAAGTTAACAATCACACTCTAAAGAATAGCAGAGAAGGATATTAACAGTAGAAAAGGACCCAAAACCTGCAGGTCCTTTATGGCTTCCCTATGAATGTTTAAGAACAGGCAATAATTATATATTATTTTTAATAATTTATATTCAATGAGACAATGCTTTTCTCAAATCTATCTCAAATTTGTGGTAGAGCAGATTCATGCAATATTAACATGTGTTAAAATCTTTTTATACCTTTTGTTAGCTAAAGCCTTTGAAATCATACAGTGATTTAAATTATTTAATCTTAGAAACTATGTTATATCTTTTTACTGAATTGTTCACTTACCTATTTTATTTTTTTACCTATTTTAATTTCTTGACTGAGAAATTAAAATTTTATTTGACAACAATTAGCAACTCAAAGTATAATTAAAATATCACTTGCTACGCATCTAGACAAAACAAGCACACAGATGCTCACTTTATAGTCTGTTTCTATTAGGATACTACTTAATTGTGGCACTATTCCAAAAAATACAAGAGCAGAAAATAAGTAAAGAACTCGTGACAAATATAATACTAACAATTGCAATTTCCTCATTTCTCAATAAAATGTGAGTTAATAAACACATAATTATTAAACTGCTCAATACAGTCCACTGTGTCAAATGAATTATCAAGAACATTTTATCATGACTTTTATTATTCTGGAGTTGTCAGTCCAGATTTTAAACATGAAAATAACAAAGGTAAAGATACAGGCACTGCTCTAAAATATGCTGGCATGAATCACTATGAATTTGGGAAGATGTTCATTTTCATAACAATGCAATTCTTATGTATAGGGACCAAGGCAGTAGGGTAGAAAAATTACTTAGATAGAAAGTACTAAGTTTAAAAAGAAATAAATTAAGAAAAGACATATCTCTTACATGTAGTACATTACAAAATGTATTTGTAAAATAAAGGGCCAATTCTTAGTTGGAAATTATTTTTATTCCAACTCCAGAGAATTTCTAATCATTCTCTTGGTCATATGCCACAAGATTAACTGCAACTAAAGTGCACATACATGTAAAAAAATTACAAATCCTGTTGCTGACCATATATTGAATAGTCTTCAAAACTGAACACAACAGTAGAAAATACATTTTGTTGTCATCAATCTGATTTTAGTTACTAAGGCAGAATTGTCCAATTCAGTGGACAAGAGCTTTGTAACATAGCTTTAGAGTGCCATTAATCTAAGTCCACTCTTATTTTTAAAGTATAAGAATAGTAACCAAACTTATAAACTACCCCACTAAAAACCTTCGACTCAATGGTTCTCCATATGTTTTGATGAAAATGAGCTTACTGCTCATAATTTCAAAGAACTTTGAATTAACCAGAGAGGAAAAATGCTTAAGAGACCAGGATATACTGACAAAAATCTCAGAGTGCTGCTGGCAAGGGTCAAATTTATACCTTCTTTACCCCCATTTCACTAATGAGCGAACTGAGGCTCAATCAAAACTTGCCAAAAATTCTCACAGTCAGGGATTGGTGGAGCTAAGATCCAAACTCAGGTCAAAGTAATCCCAAAGCTAATCTTTTAGCTGGGTCTGAGACTCACTTATTTCTGGAACAGCTACAAATCTTCCTTGTCTCTTAAAATTCAACACCAATTGAAGGCTGCTTTAAGATAAGATGCTCTTGTTTCCTTCTGTAAGCCTTTAGTCCATAAATGAAACACTCAAAGAGACCTATTTTTTTTTAATTCAGTTAGCCAACCACTCTGGAAAACAGTATGGAGGTTCCTCAAGATGTTAAAAATGGGGCTACCCTACGGACCAGCAATTGCACTACTGGGTATTTACCCCAAAGATACAGATGTGGTGAAAAGAAGGGACACATGCACCCCAATATTCATAGCAGCAATGTCCACAATAGCCAAATGGTGGAAGGAGCCGAGATGCCCTTCAGCAGATGAGTGGATTTGGTACATATATACAAGGGAATATTCCTCAGCCATCAGAAAGGATGAATACCTACCATTTACATCGACATGGATAGAACTGAAAGGGATTATGTTAAGTGAAATAAATCAAGCAGAGAAAGTCAGTTATCATATGCTTTCACTCATATGTGGAATATAAGAAATAGCACAGAGGAAGGGAGGGAAAACTTAATGGGAAGAAGTCAGAGAGGGAGACGAACCATGAGAGACTCATGAAACATGAAACATGAAAACAAACAGCCACTAAGAAAGAACTAAATATTTTAGAACGGGAGTAAGGATATCATAATAAGGCTGCTATTCAGTAATGCTACTGCAGCTGTTGCCACCTAGCCTTGAGTACTCTCTTCTTAAAGATTGCAGTCTTGGAACAATATGATGCTTCTTTGGTTCCTTCATAAACTCTTTTGCAGACAGTGTCTCAGTCTTTGCATCAAAAATATTTTGAGCCATTCAGTAACCAAACATTTTCCTAGAAAGAAGAAGTAGGATCCTCATCTTGTTCTTGGAAAACATGTATTATTTTTCTGATAACAGCAATAATAAGTGGAGAGTGTTCTTATTGACTATAACTCAGTGGGAATATTTTAAGTGGTGTGGTGTTTTTAACATTTAAATATATGTTATTTTTAGAATTCTACTGTCTCTTCTCCTTCCAATCCATTATCCCTTTTCAAAATGATGATATTTGTTTTATGTTTACTCTATAAACACACAATAAAAATGGTAAATGTGGCTTTTCTTCACTCTCTTTTGAGCTAATATTACGGAAGATTTCTTCCTACTCCCCTTAGCAATATTTTCTCTTATTCTTATTAAACTTTACTTGCCTAGTTTAGTTGCTTTTACTTTTCTTTCCCTTATTGTATTCCATCTACATGGGTCAAAAGGAATTTCTTAAACTTCTGTTTCCTTTGATACAAAACATTTTCTTAGTAACTTAGTTAACTCCCCTAGATTGTAACTTTGGGCATGACTGTAACATTAAACAAATTAGGGTACATGAGATGGCATTGAACTCACAATCAACATATGGTCACCCATTCCAATGGGTTCTCAACACTATTGAGCAATAATATTGCTGTCAAGCTTATACAGTGGACCATTATTGTCCACTAGGTTCTGTATGAAATTCCATCTCGTTTACTTTCTGCCTTAGTGGCTGTTTGTTTTCATGTTGCAGTTCTTGAAGGTTTTGTCTGTATCCATCCTCTCTTCTGTCTACACTCTCCCCTGATTGTACCAATTCATATAATTTCAAATAGCATTTTTATGTCTATGACTCTCACATTTGTATGTTGATCACAGGTATTTTTTCCATGTTCAATGTGGATGTCCCATCAGTATTTTAAATTTAACATTTACAAATCTGGGAATACCTCTGTCTCCAAGTTTATTTCTCCTTTTCTGTTGCCTATTTTTGTATTATGTAATATGATCAGGCGTCATCCTTGTCACTTCTTTCTCTCTCAACTCTACTACTGAATTCATCACACCCTCCTGGTTATTCTTCCACTAAAATGCATATCCCCAAAATGTGTGTTTACTACCATTTCCATTGTCATACAAGCCATGCATCACCTGGTCTATGGAATGGTGCCCTATGTGGTTACTCTGTTTCCATGGAGTTCCCCTCCAATATACTACCTTTAGCAAAAACAATGATTCCATCGCTGCCCTGCATGAAACCTTTAATGGTTTTCCACTGTGCTTGAATACAATTTATAACCCCTCTGTAGCTACAAGGACATATGCAATCTAGTCCTTGCCACACATTGGCTTTCTTTCAGATCTTTGAACATTCCAAGCTTCTTCCCAACATGCCCAGACTTTGTTCATATGGTAGCCTCACATCCTCCTCTTAGTTGCAGGTCTCTGCTTAAATATCTTTGCTCATTGAGATCTCTTCTTATCCTCTAGATTATACCATGCTTTCTTGTTAAAATATCTCACAGCTCCTAATTTCCAATAGCAATTACTGAATCTTACAAATATACATTTACACGTATGGCTCCTGCCTTAAAAATGTCTCCCTCATTAACTATAAACTGTAAGAAGTCAAAAGCAATGTCTGCTCTGTTAGTTTCTGTAGGGTTCTTGGGAAAAATCAGAAGTTAATTATAGTTTGTTAAATAAACAAATGAAAAGATAGATGAAAAGTAAGAAGGGGATAGTGTCGTTACTTACTAATGAATATTATAGTGCCTAGTATATGCCTAATAATGGAAACTTGATTTTTATAAATTTCTTCATGGACTAATGACTGATAAAGAGTTAGGGAGGTGAAGGAAAACAGTTGTGCCTACCATCTTCCAGACACCATGGTGGGTTTTGAAGCTACAGAGCTAAAACACACTGTCCAGGTCTTTAAGAGTGAGTTTACAGGCAAATTTAAGAGATTATATGTGACTCCAAAAAAAAGGTAGATAAAGAAAAGAAATGATTAATCACTAACCCCGACCTTCAGTTAAATGGAAAATTGAAGAGGCTAAGGTTCTTGGGAGCTTATGACTGAACTTCATCAAGCCAGAAAAAATAGGTTGTTTACTACATGGTGACTTAACTGACTGAGAGAGGGCTTCTCTCTCAGCAGGGAGTGTAAGTCAAGCCCTACAGGTGTAGGGCCAAAGAACATTCAGCTATTCAAATTTATTGAGGATACAAAAATATATAATGTCAGTGACAGAACTTGGTTGGGTAGCAGAATGTGCTAAGCCTAAGAGTCCTGGAAGCGTTCAGGAAAGATATTCTTCATGAGAATCACACACACTTGCTATGTTCAGATCTTTGTTTTATCAGCCTTACTCATCTGTGTCTGCATCTGCTTTTTCTTTTTTAATATTATACTTATTTATTTGAGAGAGAGAGTGAGAGAGAGAGCATGAGAGAGGAGAGGGGCAGAGGGAGAAGCAGACTCCCTGCCAAGCAGGGAGCTTGATGCGGGACTCAGTCCTGGGACTCCAGGATCGTGACCTGAGCCGAAGGCAGTTCCTTAGCCAACTGAGACACAAAGGTGCCCCTCTGCTCTTCTTTTAATTGCCCTTGGGGAATTATTATTTTTTAATACCAATCTAAAATTGATTTTATCTCATAATTTTCTCTCCTCTGTGTCATTATTATTCATCTTCATTTCCTGCTTATATGTAAAACTGAAAACTTTTCTGCAAAGGATTTTCTTAGAGTTTACTTACTCTTCCTTGTTTAAGATATGTAGAATGTCAGATTGTGTAGTAGTATGATAAAGACAAAAACTTGTTGAAAAGGGAAAGGAGGACATATAGGTTCATTCCCCTGCTAATTACATGTATTGAGTATCTATTATTTGCCAAACAATGATTCACGTATTAAAGATACAGTCATAACTCTTGAGGAGTTCACAGTGTGTGTATCTATCTATCTATCTATATACATACAAATATATATGTGTATACACATACACACACACACGTATATGTGTGTAGAGTCTGGGACGGAAGGGAGGGAAGGAACAGGGAGTTGCATAAATAGGTAAGTATAGAATAACATGATTCATATTATGGAGGTTGTACATGCCCAGGATAGAAATGGAAATTGGTGGATACTCACTAATGATACTCACCATTACATTGTAGTGAATTATGCTACCATCCTAACTGTATCAAGTATAATAAGAGTGACCTCATTTATTGATCACTAATATGATTATAGATGGTGGTTGGCAATTTAGGCCCATGAGGTTTTTTGCAATTGTGGGAAAATATTAAAAAAAAAAACAAAGAATTTACCATTTTAGCCATATAATTCAATGACACTAAGTACATTCATAATGATGTGTAACTATCACCATTATTCATTTTCCGAACTATTTCATCTTCTCAAACTAAAACTTCATACGCATTAAACAACTTCCCATTTCTCCCTACCCTCAGGTCCTAGCAAACACCATTTTACTTTCTTTATGAATTTGATTACTCTAGATTCCTTACATAAATGGAGTCATACAATACTTTTTATTTTCTTTTCGGTTTTTTCACTGAGCATAATGTGTTCATCTCCATTCACTGTTATAGCGTGGTCAAAATCTAATTTATTTTTAAAGTTGAATTATTTTCCTTTGTAAGGATATACTATACTTTGTTTATGCATTCAGCTGTCAATGGACATTAGGATTGTTTCCAGCTCTGGGCTATTGCAAATAATGCTGCACTGAACATGGGTGTACAAATAATTGTTTGAGTTCCTCCTTTCAGTTATTTTGTATATATATATGCTCATAAGTAAAATGACTTGTTCAAAGTGAATTCTATGTTTAATTGTTTCAGAAGCTGGGCCAGTTTGTAAAAACAGTTTTATTATTAAAAAAATTTATTACAAAAAATCACATTTGTTCATTTATGTATTGACTATGGTAGTTTATGCACAAAATTGGCAGAGGTGAATAGCCATGATAGAGAATATATGACCCACAAAGCCTGAATTTTTATTAATTGGCACTTAATGGAAAAAAAATTGTTGACTCATGTACAGAAAATTGTGCTACCAATTCCTTGGTTTCACAGAGAATACAAGTCTTTAAAAAGTTAAAAGATCTCTCACATAGGGAGATAGAAAGAACAGAATGTTATTCACAGCCTATAGATGAGAAACCAGGAAGAAAATGGCACACAGAAGTCACAATCTCAAATGAAATTAATCCAATATTAATATCCAGACTCAACTGCTCCAGGTAAATCTTGCTTTCTCATCAGAGAATTACCAAGTCCAATCACTACTTTATACATCAGATAGAAAACCCAGGTATAAATTTTCTATATCAGTTCAATGTTGTACGTTTCCTTTACTGAAGATGAGGGTAGGAAAACTGCTCCAAGTGAAACTACCTGAGTCTGGAGAGGCTGAGCTATATAATTGTGAAATAATTGTGCCTCCAAATACTTAGCTATGAAATATGTCAAATCTATGTATTATGCATGACTGAAAATACACTACCTTCAGAATGCTAAACACCAGAGTAAAAGACCCCTTTTCGCTGTTTTGAAGGTAGCCACACGCAACATCATAGAAGTGCCACAATATAAATAAACAGGAAAAAAACTGATTCAGAAATGGGTCTCAGGTACCAAATAGCCAAAATAATTCAATGGAATTATTTCGCTATACTACAAATTGTATGTTCACATGGCATCATGTAAGATATAACTAAGAGTTTGTTTTACATTATTACAGATAGAACTGGTTGGAAACTAAAGGCTTATATATCTTATCTACAATATTAAAGAGGATTTAGGATACACTTAAGATAACATAGTAAATCTTGTTTGTTTTGCCAATGTAGCTTTACTTAGCTTTAAAATACTATTACTTAATAAAAAAATTCAATTTCAAATAGCACAGGAAATCTTACATTAAAATTAAAGCTATTTAAATTCTACCCAGTCATATCACACAATGACTAATATTTTCAGATCTCACCCAAGAGTGTAAAATATTTTTGAGGATTTGTTTTTTTACATTCAGCACATACGCATGCTAAATTTTCTGTAAAACACCTTCTGTAGAATGCATTCTATGTAAATACTACATTTTGTGTCATTTATTGCTATGTTGTAAATTTTCTGTGACTAAGCATATAATTCACTAGTTATAATATATATGAATTATAAATATATTAATTATAAAATAATTCATATAAATTCATAAAATTAACAAAATTCATATAAAATATATGAATTATAAAATATATGAAATATAAAGTTTTATTTAAATATATATAAAGTTGTTACATTTTACTTGAAAATAACTTTAACAGAATTGTATGATATTAAATTTATGGTCACAATGACCACAATGTCAACAAAACATAAAGTGACATAGAATAGTGTAAGAAATTTGCTATCTGCCTGAAAAACTAATCAACTTGTTTTTATTGAATACTCTCCATGTACTTTCTGTTGGGCAGAGTTTCAAAGAAAATATTACTACTCTGGCCTCAGAGATTGTTCTGTGCTTTTGATATTATGGGTAGTCAAAATAAATTAATACTCTTGATTATTGTCCCACTAGAATTTACATCATAATCGGAATAAGGAGTAGTTAATAAGTTATCATAACAGGAGCCAGTATCAATAAGTAGGATATAAAGCTCCAGGCGAACAAAGGAGTTGGAAATCATCTCCTAATGAGTTGGTTAAGAAAGCCTTGATAGAAAAGGTAGGAATTGGGTGCCTGGGTGGCTGAATGGGTTAAAGCCTCTGCCTTCGGCTCAGGTCATGATCTCAGGGTCCTAGGATCGAGCCCCGCATCAGGCTCTCTGCTCAGCAGGGATCCTGCTTCCCTCCTCTCTCTCTGCCTGCCTCTCTGCCTACTGGTGATCTCTGTCCGTCAAGTAAATAAAATCTTAAAAAAAAAAAAAAGAAAAGGTAGGAATTGAGTGGGACACTGAAGGATCATCATTCATTGGATATATATTTTTTTCCTTTTTAAAATGTCCAATGTTCCTTCTGTGGTGGAGGAAATTAGTGCTCACTGAATTTCGCAGGATCCCCTTATGTTTCCCACACTCCCTTGAGATTGCATTGGGACTAATACAACTGAATCCTGAGAAGTGGGTGTGTGAGGAAAGTCATGCCTCACTTCTGGTTTGAGGCACTACATCAGTGTCCATTCTTCAGTTCTACTTTGGCAATGGCTCTGAAATTTACATTGTGGGAAGGGAAAACCAGAGATGGAAGCATTTTAGGTCCCTGAGTCACTGTATGGAAGACAGTTGCCTGTTTATATGATTTTATATGAGCAAAAAAATAAGCATTTAAATCACTGAGACTTAAGGTATAGTTTATTGTGGCAGCTATTATTAATTGCTCTAACTAGCTCAACTTTTTGGTTAGTGGTACTCTGCTTTTTCTTTGTAATCTTCATTCATTACACATAATCGGGGGGGGTACTTTTTTAACCATAGCCCTCTGCAAATTCTATAAAGGGGAAAATGACCTAGTTTAGGCTAATTAGACTAGGAATTAGAACCTAGCAGTAAGAGAAACAGGGAGAGGAGAGATTTAGAGCTAAGCCATTTTGATATCAGCATCCATAAAAATAACTTTCCATGATCTCTGTTTTCAGTATCTTTTTTCATGGCCATGGCTGCTGTTATTCTTTACTTTCTATGAATTTTCCAATATTTCCCCCACCAGATTTAATTTCACTTAGTATAAATGAAGACTGTTACTGGTTCTGATAACCAAAGCTTCTTAATGGCTATAGGTGGTAAGGATTTGTATATGTAAAATCATATTCCAAAGGAATGTATAATAAGGGCATTTTGGATAAAAATAACTCCAGGTAGCTGTAGAGTTCATGAAATTGTTAGAGAAGCTATGTTGGGATTGTGAATCTTAGGCTATGAATTTTAGAAGTTAGCCTCTGGGCTAAGGGGTTATAAAATCAAATGCCTTCAGGGGACATGCAGGACATAAAAAATTGTTAAGCTTTTACGAGATTTAAGGAAATAAGTGCTAAATTGGTTATACTGACCAGTCCAAACCTTGCCCTGTTTCAGTGCATTTTAAAGCTCCCTGCAGGCAATAAAAAGCAACAAGCAAAGTATATTCTCCAGGTTTCTTGTCCCGAGGGGCTACCAGTTTGAAACCAAGGCAAATAATGGAGAAGCACTGAAGGTTTCTTTGCTGGATAATGTGAAGCAGGTAGTACTGCTTTAGAAAGATTAATTTGTCAAAATAGACAGGGGTTTGGGTATGGAGAGATCTCTTACAAGGAATTTATTGACTTAAAATTGATGTCAAGAAGAATGAAAAGAAAGTGAGGACATGAAAACAGTTGCAAAGGAAGAGTCTACAAAGCTTGGTAAATGCTGAGATGTGGAATTGAAGTACAGTGAAGAATAAAGAGGGGACAGGAAATGTATTTGCCTGAGGGCCTTATAAGAAATAATGGTGCTATCTTCATGGAATTGGGAAGCCTCATTAAGGTACAGGTGTTTTTAAGTGCAGAAAACAGAAGTACATGCCTTCTTTAGATATCATCTAAATAACATCATGAAAATTTCTATCAATATTCTTGAAAATTCATTCTACACAACAGCAACCATTTTGTATTCATTGCTTGTCTATTTTAATGCTAGATTTCCAGAACAAAATATAGGATATAAGTCTTTAAAGAAAACTCAAGAAAGAGATATGGTGAATACTTGGCATGAGATAACAGAGAATACTTTGTGGAATGTCAGCTATTAGGGACACTGACATGCTTTGGAAGAATAACTGTCATTAAATTTTAGTACATGAAGGCACATTTTGTTATCAATCTTACTAGATCTATCCACCATGTCAAAATAATGTGAACACATGCCAATAGAAATTACATTTTACTACTGTTACTGTCAGGAACTTGGCAAAATTTGGTCTCTTATTTTGTAAATTCATTAAAATGACAACATTAACATATATGGAATTAACTAGATGTTAACTTTTTTGGGGTCACTTTTCACTAAATGAAATTGCCATGAAAACTCTTTCTTTAGAATGAAAGAGAATATTTTTCATGAAAACTTCAACTGATTGTTACTACCTAATAACATGAAATGCATGTCTTAGCCCTGGAACACAAATGAAAGAAGAGAAAAATTTCCCCTACAAGAGGTCCACTCAGGATGTTGAGTGGTAGCAGAAATCTTCCATGTAATGATAGACATAGGGCAACAAGGTCCATTAACTGAAATCATTCTTCCTTGCCCTCCTATCTAATCTACACTATCTCTTAGGTATTCACTGCAAAAATAATTTTATATATTAGACATTCAGAGGAAGGAAAGTAAATGAAGCTCACTTCCAAACTATCCTCATACAGTCTAAGAGACTACTGCTTTCAGCAGAATAAAAAGTGAATGAAAATCCATTGTCTGTAGATTTCTTTTATGTAGAAAAACAACACATGTATGTAAAAAAGGCAGTAAGTATAATCAGTCCATTTTACTTCCTAAGTTTCCTTACTAAGGCTAAACTGCATTTTCTTTTGTCTTTTTGTCTCCAAATTCCATTATCTTATTAATAATAGAACATTTGTGAGGTAAGTCTTTTAAGTTCTATTTGCCATCTTTGATACAAAGATTTAGACATCATGGGCAGAAATGGTATCATGAAAATCATTTAGAGAGCTATTTCACAAAAAACATTATATGTCTATTATATTTTATAATATTCACAGTTATCCCCTATAAAGAAGTTTTTAGAAAATATCCTTGATAAAAGACATCTCTTATGACTACAGTGCTTTGAAGCAAAAGCAGATATACTGAAGCACTGCACAGATAAGGAATCAGATTTTATGGCCAATGATGAGAGTGATAAGGGTAGTCTTCATAAATGATATATTTCTTAGTGCCTTTTCTTTATTTATGATATAGCATCAAGAAAACATATGGCCCTGTCCTGCCAATAAATGGTTGTATAAAAGTAATTATTAAATTATTATAATACAATAATTGGTTACACCTTTGATGATTGATGTAAGTCACCAAATCCAAAGGGTCCATGAAGCAGTCTATATTGAGACTAATGAAAACCTAAATGTTCCCCTTTAGCTATGCTGTGATCTTTTTTCTTGCTGTGCACAAAATCCTGAAAAAATGGGACTGGAAGTAATTCCAATGCTTTTAAACGCAACTTAAAATTTAATTTCCTTTGTGACCTTTGAAATAACAGTCATAAAAGTTTAGTTTTCCTAATTTCCCAGATTCTCCACAGGTATTTCTTTACTAAGAAACAAAACAAAACAAAAACCTTCATACAAATTGAAGTCTTCTTTCTTCCCAATAAATGAAGGATTTTCATTTATCTTACTTTCTTCTTCATTTATCTTATTTGCACTTATCTTATTTTCTGTGTTCTTCAAACTTAAAATACTTCCAGCCTTGTTCATGTCTCCCTGAAACTTTCTTCTTTCTACATTTCGAAAGTTTTGCTCTTTTTTCTGTCATCTAGTCAAGTCTTCTAGATCTGTAATCGTTCTCATTACTCTTCATGTTACCACTCATAAACCAAATGATTTTCATGTGGCAAAGAATTCTGATCATGAAGTAAAATTAACTAATGAGTAAAATTTGTCTTCATTCATCTCTAGTGAGAACAAATTTATTCTTGGCTTCTCTAAAGACATCCAAAGAATTGTGTTTTTGATCTTCCAGGACTTTAACTTTGAAAATGTCAGAGTGAGCAAAGAACGTCTAATCAACACTATGAACATAGTCTGTTTATCCAAACAAGGAATGGAAGCCTTCAAGAAATCTGCAACCATAAAAAAAGTAAGCATGATTTTAATTTGTCCTTTGATGCTAGAAACTATAGTGTCAGATAATTTGCAGAAGACTTGGAATAAACTGGGAATACAACTAGAATTTTCCTGAATTAATTTAATAAAAAAAAACCCAAAGAATTTATTTATTGGTGATAGAAAATCCAAGTCTTTCATGCCATTCAGGAATTTGACTTAAGCAGGACTGTGTCTCTGACCTTTAATTTTTAGTTCTAATGATGTCTCTAACTGGTATGAATCCCACTTAAAAAAAACTAAGTCCTTATTAAAATCTTAGCATAAGACTCAATAATTCAAATACCTAACCACAGTTAGAAATGACAAAGGTAATGACAAATGGCAAAGGTAAACATCAGTAGAAGAGTAAACAAACAAACAAAAAAAGCCAATGAGGAAGAATGAGAAATACAGACATAAGCCTTAGCATGTTATTGGTTAGGGTAAGACATAATCCAGAGAATTGCAGAAATCAGAAAAGTAGCACAAATAAGCGGAAAAGTGAACAGCTGGGTAAGGAAGTATAGTGGGCCTTATTAAGTACAATAAGAACACCCCTCCATAGTATAGCAGATCCTGCTGACCTTCATGCACTGTCTTCACTCTTGACACTCCAGTGTGACCTGGCCTATGTCCAACAGCCACTGTTAACTATACTTCTTAGTCTGAGGACTTTCTTTGAAGCAGAGAAGACACTACACTCAAAAGCAGGACACAATGAGCAGCCCTTAAAAATGACTAATAAGAACTAGAGTATAAACATCACAGTTCACATGCATGCCTTTTGCTTAAAGTGACTGAGACGTACCTGTCTCATACTTTTGCAGCCTTTCTCCATGGAATTAAGCTCCAGTCCCCCACCGTAGTGACTGGCTAGCTAATATTCCACAGAAGCTACTTTCCCTTCCATTGCTTACCACCACACTACTGCACCACAGCTTCCGGAATCATCTCCTGAATAAACAACCTGAACTCAAATCTTTGTCTCAGGATTTGCTTTAGAAGCAACCCAAACCAACACTCATAACCTCAAATTTTTTATTAACACCAAAATCAATCCTTAGCCATGGCTACTCTGACCTCATAGATGGCGTTAAGAAAAAAAAAATACTTAACTGAACTGGAAAATCAATTCATGCTTAAAAAAAAAATGTAGCCTGCATGCTTTTTAAGACAGTGTAAGTGTAATGGGATACACAGCGACCTAGTAGAAGGAAAGAGAGAATATTCAACAACTCATTAAATACCAACTAATGTTATGATTCAAAGAATAGGTCTTTAAGAAATTTGAATTCTAATGTAATTAAAAATAATTTCCAATCATTGGATTCTACGTAAGTATACAAAAACTAGTTATTACCAGAAGGGTGTATCTAATCACAAATAGACTTTTATTTTTCTCGTAATATTAAGCCTCTGAAATATAAATTTGATAAGAGTCCATTCCATGCAATTTAACTCTGTGGATTTTTCTTTTACTTGTGAGGAAAGGATTTCCCTTTTAGAAATTTTGGCTTGGATTACAAAATGCTTTATTATGTGCATTGCAAACCTACTTATTTACCACAGCTAGACAGAGACTCCTTCTTACTTTGTCATGCAGCTGCTTGTTTTTAAACAAATTTTGCCAAGAGACATAAACCAGATGGCCTTCTTCAAGGGTATACTGTGAGCCGTGATAGTCAGCTTATGGTAGTTTCAAGCAGCAGACAGCTGGGTATGGAAAGTCATGATGCTATTTGGAAATCCAACTTCCAAGTGTGCCGAAGCACAAGGAGACGCTCAAGTTGGTAAATAAAACTGTGACTCCAAGTTTGTTTTAGTATTCTATTTTTTCAAGGGTCTTTAAATTTCTGCTTCATAATATTAAAAGAGGGTTTTTTGTTGTTTTTTGTTTTGTTTTGTTTTTCAAAATAAAAGTTACACAAACTATTGGATTAGAGATGAAACCTGTCTAAAAAGTGGATTCAGGATACATTTTCAAGTGGAACCAACAAGTTGGGTATTCTCAGAAAATTATATGCACACCATCAACAATGCTTACGGATGCTATAATAATCTACTAGAGTAGTGCAATATTTTAAATTGTTATTCCTAATTCTATTCTGTAGTAGAATTATGTACCATCACTCTTGGAATGGCTTCATGGTGAGCAGTGTTTATTCCTCTACTAGAATTTGGGCTTGCCTTATAACTTGCTTTGACCTTTGGATGTAAATGGAAGAGATAGCATGTCAGTTCCAACTCAAGGTCTTTAAGGAATCACATGTTTCCACGTGCCCTTCTGAGAGTTCTGAAATCTGACATGGAAGAATATGCCTCAAGTATCTACTGCCCTTCCAGCCTGGCCCCAGAATGAAATAAATAGGTCGGATGTATTCGTTCAATCTATAGTCCCAAAGGCTGAAGTAGAGTTGACTCGAAGTAGCCCCTGAAGTAGAGTTGACTCAAAGTAGCCAGGAACATGAGAATAATGATTTATTGTTAATTCCGGGTGTGTTTGTTAGACACAATTATTGCAGCAGCAACTGACCAATACTGGCAAACTTTAGTAAGGGCCCAGTGGACAGTTACCTTGGGTCACTCCTACGTTACTGGGAGATAGGGAAAAAGGTATAAGACAGATGTGAAGTTGCATCTATGTCCTAATTGTGGTGCTACTACTTTATGCGAGGTACCCATAAAAATTATATCTCTGATTACATCAGAATTACTTCAAAACAAAGGGCATGAAATAACAATCCTTAGTTTTTAGCATTATCTTTGAATATTAGGGAAAGACACATAGAAAGAAAAAAAGAAAAGAAATGCAAGAGAAACTAAGCAGACAAAATTCACTATATATATATATATATACATATATATATATATATACACATCTTAAATTTACTCAAATATACAAACATACAAATATACAAATTATTCAAATATTAAGAATTTGAAAATGCCTATCTAAACTGTTGTTTATTTTTCTAAGTATCTAACCATTTTGGGAAACCACAAAGAAATTTAAAATGTTTCTTTCAAACAGAAATCTCTCAAACACCACATTTTTAGCTTATAATGGGCAGCTTTCTCTTGAGGAAACTAATATTTTCAAGAGGAATTTGAGACTGTCCATGGATAAACTAAGAACTAATAAGAAAATAATTCTTGTGAAAATTGCCTTACAGGCTAGAATTTGCAATTGTCACAGAGTAAGCAAATTTTTAAGGCGTCAGAATTTTATAATGGTAACAAATCCCCACCTCACACACACATACACCCCAGAATAGTAGAAGTTAAAACAAGCAAGTAAGTCAGAAAACAAAAATTTGTTGTCTTCTACCAGGAAGTTATGTTGACTTTAGTGGCTAATAGGTATATTTTTCCTTATGAGAGACTGTTTACTTTTCTCACATATCATAAAGAACATATCAAGACCTCATATTAATCATATATTGCTATATCCATACTTCAAAGTCATAATTCAGTATTATTATGGAAAAATGAAAGTAAATATGAGGAAATTTACACTACATAAATATTTGGTTGAATGAACTATAATAGGAATGAAGTTCTTGTTAACCAAAGAAACAAGAAACTTATTTTGAGTGAGCAGTCTGTCATTCACATGTGAGGTCTCCTCAATTAAAAAAAAATAATGTATTGAAGAGCTACCATAAAATTATACTGTGTTTAGCTTAGGGGTGACAGGAAGTGTATGGCACAGTTTCTGCTACTCTATAGTAACAAAAACTCTGTTGGATGGTACAGAGTTGCACACAGTGATGTAAGACTTTTAAATTCATGGTAAGCACCAATAAGGAAACTATATAAACAGAGAGTTCTAGGAACACAGAGGCTGGAATAATTGAGACCAGCAAAGTATTCCAAATGGTAGCATTTGCACTGGGTCCTGAATATGAGTAGGACCTTGCCAAAAAACAAGTTTTAGCGTTCCTCAATCACTTGAGAAGATCCTTTACCACTTGGTTTTGCCAAGCATCTTATAGAATCACAATCTATTTCTCTAAAGATAATGAATATGAAGATAATACCTTCAAAATATTAAACATCTCTTTAAAGCACCGTGGTTTCAGAGACAAGGGCTTTAAAGAGCTTTTATATGTATCCCTCTTACTGCTACTGAAGAATGACCTCTGGAAGAAAACATAATCGATAAGCACAAGAAATACAAGAAATCCTATGTGAAATGTATAAAAGACAAGGAATGCAGCAGACGAGAGTTCATAACATGAGTCAAAAAACAGGCTCTGGCATATTCTTTCTATGGATACTTGAGACAATGATTTATTCCCTCTAAATCTCAAGTGCCTCATCTGTAAAATAAGTTATCCTGATGATGCAATCTTATATATAAAACATTGAATGCATGCCTGGCACATAGGTGTGGCTAAAAAAGGTCTTGAATCTTACACAAGGCTCATCTCACATGCTCAGAAAAGGAGATGTCCTAAAATTTCAGTTCACTGTCATAATTTCTGCTTTGGTCTTAGATCCTTATTTTTTAGTGGTCATTCTTGGTGTTAGTAATCTAAACTGCTATAATCTATGAATAACCCAACTATAGTCAAAGTCTTGGAATATATACTCCAGGAGCACTATGGCAACGAAGTTATGCATCTCTCTCCTTGGCTAGGCCATGGCTTTGTTGGAAAAGAGGGGAAAAATCAGACAAAAATTGATTAATGAGAAAATGTTTTGGGAACATGGAGGGATAGAACAAGCAGGTATTGACAATTATGTAAAACTTCTATGTTTATGTTAGCAGAATTCAGGAAGCCAAAGTGAGATAGTACCAAAATCAGAGTTCATAAAATGATAAAAGAGTAGGGGAAGGAGATAACTCTAGACTTAGCCACCCATTTTACATATTTCTTAGGGCTGCTTAAAAAACAAAACAAAATAGACTTCTGTAAAAACTGTTGAAGAGACTGTTAGTTCTCTTCAAATATTCATTTTCCTGCTTTTCCATAAGAGTACACTTTTTTGGCAGAACACATAGCACTCAGGAATAAGTGTAACATTTCCCAGCCTCCCTTGCAGCTTGGGTGTGGTCATGTGACTGACTTCTGGTCAATGAGGCATAACCAAAATGTTGCAGCTCCCAAGACCCTTTATTAATAGACAATTAGTATGCACACTTTGCCACTCTTTCCCCCTTCTCCCATCTTCCTTTTTGGAATGTAGAAGTGGTGGGAACTCCATCTTGCAACCTGTGAAGGAGAGCCCACCACGTGAGGATAGCTGAGCAGAAATCAGGAATGAGCAGAGCCATTATACCTGCCTTGATTGCATAATCCTACATTTTTAAGGAGAAAAAAAAATGCTTCTATCTTAGTGAAGCCAAAACAAACTCTAATTGATAAAGAGACTTTCTGGAAAGATTACATTTAGCACAGTTTTGCTTTCCTCCAAAACTTGTCTATTCCATTTAGAAGGGAAAAAATGTATATTTAGAAAAGGGAAATGTGTGATATAACAAAGCCAAGAAACACACAACAAGTAAAGTTAAATAGTGGCCTTATTTCCAAAATGAGGCTTGTCCTATAGCCATAAAATTGGTTTCTATATTAGAACCCTTTCCCTTTGACAGTAATGAAAATACAAGTTTATTTAGATAACAAAGAAGCCAACTACAGCCCCTGTACACTGAAGAAATAGAATCATCTATGGGGAGGAACAGAAATGTGTGTATACAGCTATCCTGGAAAACAAAGATGTTCAATTACTTTGAGAAAAAGATTCAGGATATTGATCTATGGTTAGCTCTAAGATTATATGAATTTTATATCTAGTCAATTTCTTATTTGAAGCAAGTTTTAAACTAACCTTGATGTGAACTGTAAAGATTTATAAGAATCTGAAAATGTTGAAGATATAAGGCAAATGATCCTGTATGAAATTACTATTATAAAAAGCAAATCACTCTGCAACTCTGGAGTGCTTTGAAATAGCAATAGGAACATACAGAAGAGAAGCTGATAGGTAGAAACAGACATATTTAATGCATTTCAAAAAGCCCTTTCCTTAAATAATTACAACAGATCTCCTCCATTCAATCCCTTTGTCAACTATTGCCAACAAAGAAGAATTCAGAAGAGGTTATAAGTAAGCAAGGGAATATTATACTGTATGTTAACTAACTAGAATTTAAAGAAAAGCTTTAAAAAAAGGAAATCTACAATCAAGGGCTAGTTTAGGTATCTAATTCAAATGGTACACAGTACTGAATGATTCATGTTTTAAACAGAGTTTCAAAATAACAATTATGAGATTAAGGGTATAGTTTGTTGATAATTAGTTTGTTTTAATGAGACTGGTAAGTAGGAATGCATGGACATTAAATACTTCTGAACACTAACTATACAGGATTAATCCTTTGTGGCTTAAAGTTTGTCTCTGGTGGTAAAACCTCCATGTAACTGGCATCAGCAGTCAAATCATATACTTCATTTTGGGCTGTGGGGTGCAAACAAAACCTCCTCTATTTGGCTTGCAATTGCCCTCTCAGTGCTGTGCAAAGTGCAACAACTGGACAGTGAAAGATATTCACAATACATAGGGATTGGTTTAGACTCTACAGAGCCCAGGAAGAAATATAAACACTCAAACAGAGCAGCGTAAAAGAGAAGGTGATATTCAGGAAGCTTAGCCCCTAAACTAAAATACACAAGAGAGAACAGAGGGCAGAGGAGACAGTGTAGAGGTGAAGTGTGCTGGATGCTAACTACATAAAATGATAGGACAGGAAGAAAGTTGCCTTTCTTAAAGTTCTGAAGATCTATTTCTGGAATATATGAAATGTCAGTGCTGTCAAATTATAGTTTCATCATCATCATCTTCAAAGAGTATTTATTAATCACAGTGTTATACTGGGCATCATACAGGCCAGCAAAATTGACATGATTTTTGATATCCACGACCTAATAAAATAAATCAGAAAAATTGATGTAGACAAAACAGATATCAAACAAGATACTTAACTTGGGAAAGCTTGAAGGTTAACAGTAAACTTTAAAATATTTAAAAAATATTTCTAAAATGCTTAGGTAAATTGGTGAATGTGCCTGTGTATCTATGAATAGGAATATTTTCTGATACATATGGAGAGATAAATAATGTGTTATTGTCTTTACATAGATAACTAAGTTTTTAAAATGAATTCTATCAAATCAATGACTTAATAAATAAGGATTTTCTTTTATTTATTTATTTTTAAAGATTTTATTTATTTATTTGACAGAGATCACAAGTAGACAGAGAGGCAGGCAGAGAGAGAGAGAGAGAGAGGGAAGCAGGCTCCCTGCTGAGCAGAGAGCCTGATGCGGGACTCAATCCCGGGACCCTGAGATCATGACCTGAGCCGAAGGCAGTGGCTTAACCCACTGAGCCACCCAGGTGCCCCTTTTAAAAACATCTTGATCTGAAGAACCAAAACAGAAGCCTTCTCCATACATCATGGTTTTAACAGTAGAAAAAAAGTGGGCCACGAATAGAAAATTTCACTTCTTCAATTTAACACGTCTTTGTCTGTATCAGTCCCATGAATGAATGCATGAGAATTCTTTCCCTGGTCCATACAACATTGATTCTGGAATAAGATACAAAAAGACTTTCCCATGTTTAGGGTTTGTTGTTTTTTTTTTAAGCTCTCCTTAATTCTCCCAAGTTCAAAAACTACCAGTAGAATCATGTATTAATATGTATACCTATACCTGGGGGGAGAAGGGGAATATGAAGATCCAATCTTGCATGAAAATCTTTACATTTAGTAGAGACTAATTCTAAGGCTGCAGTGTTAATCTTCCCTGAGTCGTCAGGATCCTGCATGTGCTTATCATGTATCTTCCCAACTACATATGGCTCTGTGACAAATAGAAGAGGCAGCTAATGCTGCAATAGCTGAATGTCTCATTTAGAAACAAACAATTCTGGAAAAGCTCCCAGAATATGCATCTGTCCCTCTAGCTTCCACTTTAGAGGATAAAATTGTATGGTGATGACATGAGGATTAGTATATTATTCTTTCCTTCTGTGAGGAGTAGGGGTTATTTCCCTCACCTTGACATGAGAGAAAAATATTTACTGAATGTCTCAGTAGAAAAATTACAAGTGAAAGAGAAAATGCTTATGAGAAACTTGCATTAGGAGTGGCTTGCAGAATTACATGCTCATTCCCTAGAGTCTGAATACAGAGATGATTAAGGCACTTTCTCTTCAAATCAGATTTCTTTGGTTTCTATTCCTGTTTTCTCCCCTTTCATTTCTTTCATTGTCTCATTTTCCTTCATGCAGTGCAAATGGCAGCAAGAGTCTGTGAGTGCTTTACTTTTCTGGACTTGGCACTAAGGGAATTGAACAAAGGAGAAATCCCTGGGGAAGCATCTTCCTGCTTTCTATCCCCCAGCATCCTATCAACATGTGGCCCTGTGGTCCCAGCATGATGGTGGTAACACTGGAAAAACTTTCTCTAGAGCAGTAGTGCCCACATACTTATCTGAGAGTAGGTACTGGTCAATTAGAAAATGTTCGGGGTCCATGGTGAAATGCCAAAAGTACAACAACGTAACAAGCTGTTCTGTAAGATACACTTTTTTTTTTTTAATTTTAAGGTTAGGTCCTTCTTGTACTTAAAAAAAAGAATTTATTATTTTAAAAATTTAAATGTAAAATTCATTCAAGTATAGCATATACAGAGAAAAGAGTACAAATTATAAGTGCATAATTACATAAACTTTCTTAACAGAAATATATCAATGCTAACAACATCCAGATCAAAAGATCTGCCCTTGTTAATCACTACTCTTCATAAAGGTAACAACTATATCTGACCGTTAACTCCCCAATATGCCTGTTTTTGAGTTCTTTATAAATGGACTCACAAAATATGTATTTTCTTTGCATCTGGCTTCTTGTCTGTAGCACTATCTTCCTATTTCTTATCTTCTGAAATATCACTGGTAATGGCATTTGATTTTTTTTTAATGTCCTCACCCTTCTTTCCCCATTTTTTGACACTTCATTTTGCTCTAAAATTTCACTATTGTAAGAATCACTACTCTTACTCTCATGTCCTCTTTACATCAGATCTAAAGCTCAGAATCACCTTGAATTTAACTACTTATGTGTATGGGTGAGCCATCCCAAAGTATCTGACTAAATGGGATTCCAAAAAGGAATAGTGATTTTTAAAAAAATCACTTACTTGATGTCAGATAAGAACTGTGTTGCTATACAATAATGCCATCTTATGGCTGTACAGCAATGTGTAGTCTAGAAACTGCTTTCATTTTTATTATCTCATTTGAACTATGCTATCCTCTTAGGCTTGGGGAGTAATTTCCTGAAAATGGTGCAAATTCATTAACCATTTAAGGAATAGTAAAGCTGGTGTCAGAAAGAAAGTGAAGGGTGCCTGGGTGGCTCAGCGGGTTAAAGCCTTTGCCTCCAGCTCTGGTCATGATCTCAGGGTCCTGGGATCGAGCCCCTCATTTGGCTCTCTGCTCAGCGGGGAGTTGCTTCCTCCTCTCTCTCTGTCTGCCTCTCTGCTTACTTGTGATCTCTGTCTGTCAAATAAATAAAATCTTTTAAAAAAGAAAGTAAGTAAAGACAACAGAGTATCTGGCACTCCTTAAATGTTGAAAGAAAGAATGGAGTATGTTTCTCTAATACTAGGTGGATCTTAGGTTAATTATTTCTTTATGTTCACATGTTTTCTGCAGGTATCTTTTGAAAGCAGTGAGTACCCACCAAGAATTAGATAACAATAGAATTTAGCAGCAATGTTAATTTCCCCAAAACTTAAATATTTATTTTACATATTTGTGTATCTATCCATATACATGGATCAGTACATAGATACACAGGATTCATGAATTAAATGTTCATTGTGTTTACTATTTGTGCTCCCACAGGGAAAAAAAATCCACTTTTAGTATTTTGGAGATTCACAACTTTACTAAGACACATGTTGAAATTCTATTTGCGGGAAGACAAGGTATGAACGCAGGTCTCTTAGATAATGAGTGAGCAGTCACAGATAAGTCTGGCTTTTAATTCTTTACTTGCCCTCACCTAAAAAGTAATGTCTGTTTTACTTTATGACATTTAATAAAGGTGAGTTTTGCCATTATAGCATTCATGAATCTGGTGATTAGTGATGGTCTCAGAACCTATGCCTTAGGAATGTCAAGAGTCTAATGCATTTTCTCATATTTGTAACTTATTGTGAGTATACACTATGCAAACCTATTAGAGCTAAATATTTTGGTGAAATGGAAATATGCAGATGTGCTATTTAATATGTATTTGGGTAAGTCATTTAATATCTTTGTAATTTAGTGTCCTCTGTAAAACAATGAAGTAGGATAAAATCACTAAGGTCATTTCTAGCTGTAAACATTTCTTTATTATTAATCATTAAATATCAACAATAGTTTGATTTATTTTTCAACAGGTAGTCACTTTTCTTCCCTTTCCACTGTAGGAAGAGACTATTTTGCCCCTCTATTGATGTCAGGCTTTCTCTGGCCAGTGGAATGGGAGTGAATTTAACGTGGGCCCAGGCCAGAAGTGGCCCGTAATATAAGCACAGGTCCACAAAGGAGTTTTACATCTGGTCCACGGTCTGGAGATCTGTCATGAGAAGAGAATGCCACTGACCCTGCATTTTAGGCTCAGGAGAAAGAGACAGAACAGACCTTAACCTGACACATATCTCAGAGCCTGCCTCAGCTATCCTACAGCTTGAAACAGCTGCCCATGAGCCCAGCCTTAGTCAGCCAAACCACAGGCAACTTAAAGACCCATGACCATGAAAATAAATCCTTTTTGTTTTGTCACTGGGTTCTGGAGTACAGCTTTATAACACCATATTATGGTAATGGCTGAGTAATACACGGTCATACATGAATCATATATGAAAACAATACCAATATAGCCATTCTTACTGGCTCAAAGGTGTTTTGGTAGAACAGACTTCGGAGAGGTTATAGGACAGGTGCGGACTGATAAGTCATGAGACTGAACAAAAGGACGATGGTCATGTGAAGGCCTTAATTGCCCAATAAAGGAATCTGGACTTAATTCTAAGGAGAATGAGATAGTGGTACTGAAGTTCTTAGACCTTAGAAAAACAACCCTGGCTGAAAGATAACTGGGAACAAAATGGGGATGATTATTAGAATTAGTGGAGATTTCTGCTGTAAGTATCAATTTAGAAACCTACTATAGTAAATAAAGAACTAAAGTAGAAGTAAGGATATTTAGAAATGGACAGATAAGACAGTTAAGAGGAAGGTCCCCTGTAACTATTAAAAATGGTTTTCTTTGAGAATAATAAAGAACACTGTCAATCTTTAAAACTACAATCTTTAAAACAAATTGTTTTAACTCATTAGAACTCCATTACTTTTAACCTAAAATAGGAAAAGAAAACAATATTCTACCTTCTTGTGGTGTGAGGCTAAAGAATATGTGAATTTTTGAAAATGTGGTTATAAGCTAGGTATGTTAATTAAGGCAAGCCCTGAAAAATTATTTTAAATCAACAAATTACTCATAGCAAAAAGAGTTGGGGGACTGTAAAATGTTATATATCACCTTCAAAATAGAACTGGTAATCTAAAACAAAATAGAACTGGTAAGTGAAAATCAACTTTTTGCTTATAGCTTATATTTCAAACATATTAATCTAAATATCAATTTGCTATAAATATATAGGACACAGATCTGACCAAAGATATGCATTTTATACTGTACAGTTGTTTAAGCCACCTCAATTAAATGACAAAACCTTCAAAATACAACTGGTAAGTGAAAATCAACATTTCACTGATAGCTTATTATTTCAAACATATTAATCTAAATATCAGTTTGTTATAAATATATAGGACACAGATTTGACCAAAGATATGTACTTTATACTGTACAGTTGTTTGAGCCACCTCAATAAATGACAAAACCTATTTGACATTATGTGAAATTTTAGAAAGTAATATAGTGCCCCAACATAATACTAACCCCAGTACAGAATAATTTCTAGAATTCAAATTATTAGTCTGTTCACCATTATTGATTCTCACTTCACTTACCTTTTCCCAATGATAATAACAATTCTTCTTTTCTTCCTCCCTACCTTTCCATGGAGAACACTGAAATGAACTTCAGAGTTTTCTCTGAAAACAGGTATAGTAATTTAGGAAAATAAAAGTGTTACCTACCCTTGTTGGTCCTTGTATATTTTGTTAACTCTTTCCCATTGGACATCGAGCCGTGAGAGAGCTTCCTGGAGCTTTGCCCTTTCTGCTGGGGTGGCACTGTGCAATGCTGCTGTCTTCTTATTGTGTATGATGTCAATCCGACCTGAGATTTGTTGCAAGTTGTCCTTTATGTTCTGTGATATAGAAAATTTGAAATACATCAGAAATGTATCAGCTGTCTATGGAAAGAGATAAAAGGAAATTTATAAACATCAGAAATAACAAATAGCCTTGTAATTCTTTTTTTTTTGTATTTCAAGTTTTTATTTAAATTCTAGTGAGTTAACATATTATATAATATTCACTTTAGGGGTAGAATTTAGAGAATCTTCAGTTGCATGTAAAACCTAGTTCTTACCACAGCAAGTGCCCTCCTTAATCCTCATCTCCTCATTTAACTCACCCACACCACCCCTCTAGCAACCCTCAGTTTGTTGTCTATAGTTCAGAGTCTCTCTTATGGTTTGCCTCCCTCTCCCTTTTATTCTTTCCCTTATATTCATCTGTTTTGTTTCTTCCACATATGAGTAAAATTATATGGTATTTGTCTTTCAATGACTGACTTATTTCACTTAGCATAATACCCTCCAGCTCTATCAACATCATTGCAAATGGCAAGATTTCATTCTCTCTTATGGCTGAGTAGTATTCCATCGTGTGTGAGAGACAGAGTGTGTGTGTATACGTGTATATATATGGGCTCTGGAGTACAGGTTTATACCACATAAATGTATGGCCTTTTTTATACCATATATATGTATATACATGTACACACACACACACACACACACACACACATACTAACTCTTCTTTATCCATTCATCAGCTGATGGACATTTGGGCTGTTTCCATAATTTGGCTATTATAGATCAACCCTGCAATTCTTCTTTTTTTTTTTTTTGTTATGTAAGTCGCCATAGAATACACCATTAGTTTTTGATGTAGTGTTCCATGATTCATTGTTTGTGTCTAACACATAGTGCTCCATGTAATACATGCCCTCCTTAATATCCATCACTAGGCTCACCCATTCCTCAACCCCCTCCCCTCTGAAACCCTCAGTTTGTTTCGCGGAGTCCATAGTTCCTCATGGTTCATCTCCCCCTCCAATTTTCCCCCTTCATTTTCCCCTTCCTTCTTTTAATGTCCGTCATGTTATTCTTTATGTTCCACAAGTGAAACCATGTGATACTTGACTCTCTCTGCTTGACTTGTTTCACTCAGCATAATCTCTTCCAGTCCCATCCACGTTGATGCAAAAGTTGGGTATTCATCCTTTCTGATGGCTGAATAATATTCCATTGTATATGAGTACCACATCTTCATTATCCATCAGTCTGTTGAAGGGCATCTTGGGTCTTTCCACAGTTTGGCTATTGTGGACATTGCTGCTATGAACATTGGGGGTCATGTGGCCCTTCTTTTCACTACATCTGTATCTTTGAAGTAAATACCCAGTAGTGCAATTGCTGGGTCATAGGGTAGCTCTATTTTTAATTTTTTGAGAAACTGCCACACTGTTTTCTAAAGTGGCTGCATCAACCCGCATTCCCACCAAGAGTGTAAGAGGGTTCCCCTTTCTCCACAGCATCTCCAACATTTGTTTCTTGTCTTGTCAATTTTTGCCATTCTAACTTGTGTAAGGTGGTATCTAAATGTGGTTTTGATTTCAATTTCCCTGATGGCTAAAAATGATGAATATTTTTTTCATGTATAGGTTAGCCATTTGTATGTCTTCTCTGAAGAAGTGTCTGTTCATGTCTTCTGCCCATTTTTTGACCTGATTATTTGTTTTCTGGGTATTGAGTTTGAGAAGTTCTTTATAGAACTTGGATATCAGCCCATTATACACTATAGTGCTGCAATTCTTAATGACTAACTTATTAAAATCATCAACCCTGAATTCCAGTGATTTCAACATGTTCAGGTTCATTGGTTAATTCACAGTCTTCATCAAAATATGTTATATAACTCCCTCCATCTTAACACTCTATCTTCATTTGGCTTCTGTAACCTGAACTCTTCTGGTTTTTCTTCCACCTTCTTGTCCACTGCTTCCTCGGTCTTTACGGTTTACAGTTCTCCATACAAGAGCCAAAAAGATTTTTTTCAAAACATAAATCAGGTCATATTTCTACTCTGTTCAAAGTCCTCCAATGGCTCCTCATCAAGGTCATCATCTTTACCATGGCCTATTAAGTTCTAAATGACTTGGCTGTATGTTGGTTGTATGTTGTCTACCATTCTGATCTTACTTTTCTTAGTCTCCTCTGAGTCTAGAATGTTTCAGCCTCATTAACCTTTTGTGTTTCTCAAGAATGCCAAGCATTCTCTTGCTTCCAGGTTTCTTCTGTACTTGCTGTTCTCTCTGCCAAAAATATTCTTTCACTCCAAGACATTTATATGACTAGTACTCTCACTTCTTTCTCATCTAGGAAGAGCCCTCTCTACCACTCTATTTTAAATAGAAGCCCTAACAATTTTGTATTCCCTGTATTCTTCATTTTTCTTCCTGACATTTATGACTAACATTAAATTATATATCTACCAGTCTCTCTACACTACTAGACTAGACCCTATAAGTATAGGAAATGTTGTCTGTCTAAATTTCTACTGGGTTCTCAGAACTTAAACCTATTCATGGCACATGGTAGGTTACTCAATGTATTTTGTTGAATAAATGAACAAACTACTGTATCCTATAAGTTAATTAAAAAAATTTCATCTATATTATATATATATATTTTTGGATCTGTTAGGTCAACCTAATGTAATTTTATTTATTTATTTTTTTAATCATCATTTTTAAATTTATTTTCAACATAACAGTATTCATTGTTTTTGTACCACACCCAGTGCTCCATGCAATCTGTGCCCTCTCTAATACCCACCACCTGGTTCCCCCAACCTCCCACCCCCCACCTCTTCAAACCCTTCAGATTGTTTTTCAGAGTCCACAGTCTCTCATTGTTCACCTCCCCTTCCAATTTATTATATTTAAGGGAAAAAAACTAAAAAAAACCACAAGTTCATTATGCAATACACATCTTTAATAATATTGTTTTTTTTAAATGCTAAAAAGTATATATATGGCTAGTCTTACTAGTATGAATTTGATTATTTTGCTCATCTGAATTGTTATAGACATGTCAATTGAGCAAACATTATTGAGTTCTACCATGTACCAGGATCAATACAAAGGAAGCAAAGGTAGGTGAAGCACAGTTTTATTTGTTTGTTTTTAAGAAGTTTGAAATGGACCTTATTGTGGTAGATAGAGAGGGTGTGGTTTGGAGAAATGAAGGAAGAAATAATACTGTAGAAGCCCCAGCTAGATGACAAGAAGGAATTTGATGAGCATTCTAAGTCTATTCTTTTATGGGAGTTCAAAGAAGGAATGAATCATATACCATATTTGGTCACACATTGAGGAAAGAACTCATGAAGGAAGTGTAATTTGGAGTGTACATAGCTGAGTAATTAAAGTGAGAAGGGCATTATGCTTACTAGGTAACACATATGCAAAGAAAGGGAAGACGAAAAGTCATATTTGGCTGACTTTTTGGAAATGTAGAGGATTAGAAGAAGATTGGTCAGGAAACAGAGGCTAGAGATGTTTAATAATGTGCTTTAGAGATTCTGAATGCAAGTCAGTACCCCATGGGAAACCATGATTCATCTAGTAATTGTGATGGAAAATTTCAAATATATACAAAAGCAAGAAAGGAGTACAAATAATCCCCCTGGAACCTACTGTCTAGACACATAGACCCGAGGAACAGATCAGAGAGGCCAGATATGGACCCTCAACTTTATGGTCAACTAATCCTCGACAAAACAGGAAAAAAATATACAGTGGAAAAAACAGTCTCTTCAATAAATGGAGCTGGGAAAATTGGACAGATATGTGTAGAAGAATGTAACTCAACCATTCTCTTACACCAAACACAAAGATAAATTTGAAATGGATAAAAGACCTCAATGTGAGGCAGGAATCCATCAGAATCCTAGAGGAGAACATAGGCAGTAACCTCTTTGACATCGGCCACAGCAACTTCTTTCAAGATATGTCTCCAAAGGCAAAGGAAACAAAAGCGAAAATGAACTTTTGGGACTTCATCAAGATCAAAAGCTTCTGCACAGCAAAGGAAACTGTCAGCAAAACAAAGAGGCAACCCACGGAATGGGAGAATATACTCGCAAATGACAGTACAGACAAAAGGTTGATATCCAGGATCTATAAAGGACTCCTCAAACTCAACACACACAAAACAGATAATCATATCAAAAAATGGGAAGAAGCCATGAACAGACACTTCTCCAATGAAGACATAAAAATGGCTTACAGACAAATGAAAAAATGTTCATCATCACTAGCCATCAGGGAGATTCAAATCAAAACCACATTGAGATATCACCTTACACCAGTTAGAATGGCCAAAATTAGCAAGACAGGAAACAACGTGTGTTGGAGGGGATGTGGAGAAAGGGGAACCCTCTTACACTGTTGGTGGGAATGCAAGTTAGTAGAGCCACTTTGGAAAACTGTGGTGATTCCTTAAGAAATTAAAAATAGAGCTTCCCTATGACCCTGCAATTGCACTTACTGGGTATTTACCACAAAGATACAGATGTAGTGAAAAGAAGGGCCATCTGTACCCCAATGTTCATAGCAGCAATGACCACAGTCGCCAAACTGTGGAAAGAACCAAGATGCCCTTCAATGGATGAATGGATAAAGAAGATATGGTCCATATATACAATGGAGTATTATGCCTCCATCAGAAAGGATGAATACCCAAATTTTGTACCAACATGGACAGGACTGGAAGAGATTATGCTGAGTGAAACAAGTCAAGCAGAGAGAGTCAATTATCATATGGTTTCACTTACTTGTGGAGCATAAGGAATAACATGGAAGACATGGGGAGATGGACAGGAGAAGGGAATTGGGGGAAATTGGAGGGGGAGATGAACCATGAGAGACTGTGGACTCTGATGAACTAACTGAGGGTTTTAAAGGAGAGAGGGGTGGGAGGTTGGGTGAGCCTGGTGGTGGTATTGTGGAGGGCTTTTGTATTGCATGGAGCACTGGGTGTGGTGCATAAATAATGAATTCTGGGGCTCTGAAAAGAAATTAATTTTTTTTAAAACCATCAAGATAATTAAGTATCTAGTTGGTATTCACATTTGAGTTGGATTGAGAAAGTTGGTTAGGTAGAAAACTTGGCAGAACTCCATGATAATATATTGAGTGAGGAAGAAGAAAGACTCAAATTATTCCCAAGCTTCTGGCCTGTGCACCTGGATGAATAGTGGTGTCACTGGGTAAAAGGATTTCAGATGGATAAACAGGTTCTCTGTGTGTAAGTGCTGAGTTCAGTTTTGCATATGATCATACTGAGAAGCTTTGGAGCATAGAGTGTAGATATCCAATAGGCAGCTGGCATCAGATTTTGCAGAGAAATGAGATGGTGACTATTATTGGGTCATACATCTTTGCACATTTCTTTTCCTTTATCCTTTTTCCTTTTTCCTTCTCTCTCTCTCTCTCTCTCTTTCTCTGTTTTCTTCCTTTTTTTTTCTTTTTTAGAGAGAGAGAGAGGGAGAGTACATGGAAGTTAGGGGAAGGTAGGGACAGAAGGAGAGGGAGAAAGAGATTCTTAAGCAGGCTTCACACCCAGCGTGGAGTACAACATGGGGCTCAATCTCACAACCTTGAGATCATGACCTGGGCCAAAATCCAGAATCAGAGACTCAACTGCCTGAGCCAGCCAGGTGCTCCTCTTTTCACATTTCTGCATGGTCTGAGCTTTCTGAGCAAAGAGCACCATCATCTGGGTTAAAGGATGACTGAATAGCAAACATACCTTAGTGTTCAGAATAGAGCAATGTACCAGAAAGATCTGGAAACACTTTTCCCAGATCCATTTGCTTATGTGCCAATTTATAGTCTGAGGATAAGAGACCTAGACCTTTCCTCTCTCTGAACAGGATCTGTTTACCCCCTTGACCAAAGGTCTCTGTTTCTGTTTCACTTTTTCTGTCAGATATCCCAGTTGCCTTGCATAAACTCTGTTACCCATAAATCTGGGGACTCTCTCCCTTAGTGTGAGTCCTGCATACATAGATAAATTCGCAGCTCTCACAGCATTGCCCCATGGGGATTTGTGGCATGTGCACTAGTGCTAAGATGCTCTTGAGTAATTAATGATGTGTTCTCTGATCCATAGGTCTTGGGTTTCCATCAGAATAGATAAATGTAATATAAAACCTTAATAAGTGCCAATAGAAGGAAAGTTTTTTCCTACTTTCAGAAAAAATTGGGGTGGATTTTAACCATGTGTGAGATGGAGACCAGACCAGATAGTAAGGGGCTGTTGCTGAGCCTATAGCTTCCTAGGAGGCAGTCTTGAACAAACTCTACAAGTCACATAGAGCATCAGGAAGGAGGTTTTGGGTAGATCTTAGGAGGTTTTCCTGCATCATTCTAAGACTTCATGGCTGTGGTGCATGAAGACCTGACTTGGTCGGGGACGAAGCTATAGAAGCAAGTGAGGATATAGAGAATATCAGTTGTAAGGGGTAAAAGTCAGTGCTTCTGTTAGGATCCAAAAAAAAAAAAAAAAAGAAAGCATCTGAGTTCCCAGGTAGAGACTGGGTAAAACACTATGGTTATGGGTGATATGAATAATTTCAGAGAGAGAAAGAGAGAGAGACAGAGAGTGGGAGGAAAGGGGATTGTTTCTAAAATTCCCGGATGTTGTCTTCAAGTTTGTGTACACCTTACAATAGGGAGGCTTCATTGGTTTTTTTTTTAAGCAACTCAATTTAAGCCTGTGGTAATAATATTTATCTGACAGGTCACGTATTACCATGTGAGGGGAAGGAGGGCACACTGACATAGAAATAAACCACAAGATTATTTATCTAGAGGAATAAGGGTTAAAATTATGTTCTACCAAGTGTTACATACAGAATAGCTAATCACTGGAATAACACCCCTCGGTGTTATTTAATTGCACAAGAGGTGTTCAAATTGCTCAGAGAAGTTTTTTAGAATAAAACAGTGAGAAGAAAGGTTGGCTAAGGATGAGCCTCCATGGAAAGGAACAGCTGAGGAAGAAGATGAATATGCCCGAAGAGTAGTTGTCATCAGACCTAGGAGGAGAGCCAGAAAAGCAAAGTATTTCAAAACGAAGAGAAGGAAGAGCATCAGGAAGGAGAGAGGGAACTGCCAACAAGCCAAGTGCAGCTGGGAACAGGAGTGAATAGGGAACTTGGCAATCCAGGAAGTCATTTGGGTGATCTTATCTGGAGCAATTCCACCATCTTCAAAGTGTGAAAAATCTGGACAGAGCAAACAGTCTTCCACTGTCATCCTCTTTCACTACAAAATTGAAAATGGCTTAGTATTACACTGCAGTTCACTTTATTTGACATAAAACACTTTGTTACTGAGGAAAAGTTTACTACTAATAAAAACAAAAGTGATAATGCAACAGAAATTTTAAAAAGACAGAATGGATCTGGTATATGTTATCAGTGCCCTAGAAGTCACTGTAGTCAAACAGTCATTTCATATGCTTTCTTTTCTTTTATTCACCTGGCAAAACTGCATTACAATCTTCTGAGAGCTCTGAGCCTACAGCGTTGGGTAGAATGGTTAGGGCTATCCTGCTAGCTTGATTAGGTTGGGTGCTAGGAACAGGTACCAACGTGACTTCTTTGCTGTTTCTGTGAATTCGATTGACCTGGGCTGCCTGATTTCACTACCACTTGCTCTGGCTCATGTCCTACTGATGTAAGTCATCGACTCCATTTTAGTGTGGCTGCCAGCCCAAGGGCAACAATCCAGAACTCTGACAATCCCTTCATTTGATACCAAAATCCAGGTGACAGACAGCCTGATTACTTAAATTTATGCTGAGGTAACCAGCCACATTTCCCTGTACATTGGGAGCCCACTTACTTAAAATAAATAGCTGTGATCTCCAAGGTGGATAAAATGCAAGAGAAGGGAAGGAGGATCTTCCCCACCAGAATAAAAGTTATCTGTTTCTGGCTTTGATGTGGGGCATGTGTGTATGAGCGTGCACACACACATGCACACACATATGCACACACACACACACACAATAGGTACATCCATTCTCACTCGGAGGATCTGAGCTTGCAAAACTTCCTGATTTTAATCCAAATCTCTGGAGAACTCCCAGTTCTCTAGAAAGTGGTAGAATTTCTCAGAATCGAGTTATAAACAGTTTCAGCAATGCTGGGCAGCATGTTGTGAAGGCAGGAAAACTTTCTATCTTAAATGAGAAAAGCAAAAAGCAAAAACTGGGGCAGGGGATGTCACATTCCCTGGATATCTAGATAATAGCTCCTTGGTGTATTTTCAGAGAATGTTGTCAAAATTGGCTGGAGTCCAGGAAATCCTTTTTAAAGTCCCTACACATGCTCTTGTCCCTGAGGCACTGCACACAGAAAAATGGTACACGCACCAAAGAAAATTCTGTAGCAGTTTCCACAGTTTAAAGCCAGAGATGAGATCTTTTATAGCTTTTTACTCTTCTAGTTTCTCTAGAAATAAGTGATCTTTATAGCTTCTGACCCTCTAAAAATGAAACCATAGTCCCTGTAGTTGCTATGGTGATTAAAAAAATCACTAGGATCAGTACAGAATATATTATTTTCATTTCTACCCCTGAATAATTCCTTATATTACCTGAAAACATGATAGCAAAATCACAAAGTAACCACTTTTTAGTTATTTTTTCTCTTTATTTTGACATGCCCCTCTGAACTGACCTACCCACCCTCTATCTCAGTTGGGTAAGATGCATGTTAGTCACTATCCCTGCGAAAGGAAACTTTAATTTCTGGAAGGCATTTGTACATGACTGTGTATAGTTTAAGTCCCTAATATTTTAAAATAGCATTCTTGTAACTCAGCTTTATGGAATCAAGTCAGTTAAATAAGACTGTTATTTATACACTGTTAATAGAGAAAAAATAGTAACTTTCACAACTGGAAGATGAAGTCCAGTTATGTCAAATAAGGAAAAACAGAAAATTATGAACTGGGGTGCCTGGGTCGCTGGCTCAGTTCGTTAAGTCTCTGCCTTCAACTCAGGTCATGATCCCGGGGTCCAGGGATCCAGCACCACGTCACTCTCCCTGCTCAACGGGAAGCCTGCTTCTCCCTCTCCTCCCCACTCACGCTTTCTCTCATTATCTCAGTCTCTCTCTCTCTCTCTCTCAAATAAATAAATAAATATGTTTGAAAAGAAGATTATGAACTACACTGTTATAAGTCAGATTTCTAGTTGGAAAGCTAGTGGTTTAAAATAAGAGTCCCTTGATAAGACATGAAAAGTCCGAAATTGGAGACAAATGATATTTAAAAACACAAGTCTCCCTTTAGAGAGAATTGGTCTTTAAAAGGGATTCATAACACAAACAATTTGAACCTAGAAGTACTTTGTTTATTCAAGTACTGGGTAAGAAGTGCCTTTAATGGGTTAAAAAGAGAAACTAAATACTACAGACCATGTATCAAGGGACCCAAACAAGGGACCTTTTTTCCCAATTAATCAGGTTGAGATAAAGGCCTCAAGTAACTCTTCACTATGTTCTCTTCTCTATCATAGTGGACAGATTTCTGCTGTTCAGTTTTTCTTCTATTTAATGTAAAGCAGCAACTACTCCCTTATTGCCAGAATGTTTCATTACAGAGCATGCTTTTATCCACCTAAATGGTAAACCTATTTGTACAAATGTCAACGTCGATACTATGGAAACTGAACAGGGCTGGAAGAGGGGATGGTGGTATTTGATAAATTGAACTTACTGCAAACAAGATGAAAATAAACTTAAAAAATTATTGGAATTTCAATGTTGTTTCTTACCTGCCACTAAATTCTTTGTCTCAGAAATATGACACAGAGTGTCATTATGATCTCTAGTACTTAAAACAGTATCATTTCTGTTTTGTTTTCTCTGTGGTCATGAAAATTAGTGGGCATCTCACACTTACAATATATAAAATTCAATTCAGCAGTTGCTTAAACTTCAGCACGGAATTAAAAAATAAGGATGCCTATAATTTACAAGCATCTTTAGTCTTATTTATACCAAAGAGTAACCTCAAATACACTTTCATGAGTTTAAAACTCTTAACCAAGGTAGAATTTAAAATGTATTGATTTTAGGTATATATACAAACATTAATCTGAAATTGTGTCTTCTATTTTGAAGTTTGTATTAACATATTCAGAAACTTAAAATTTTGCTTCAAATTATGCCAGTACTGCCTTAGTAAAAATGTCTCCATAAGGGGAAAAAGGTTATCTTAAAGTTAAAACAATATAGTTTCAGAGTTAGAAACATATAAGATAATATGGAAAGTATGAAATTGATTGTTTAGGGTACTTTCCCCTAAAAGTGACTTCCATATGATGATATTCTAGTTTCAAGTATAATGAACTTCATTTTAAATCTCTCTCTCTCTCCATCCGTCCATCCATCCATTCCTCTAAAATTGCTTTCCAGTGATTCTTCAGGCTTCATTCCTCCAAGTGACTCATGTGAGCAGATGCCTATAAATACCTATAATTCACATTAGTTCCTGAAAGAAATTTCTATTTATTAGTTCACCAATAGATTCCTCACTGCAACTTCTCCCACCCCTGCAGCAGTCACTACTGTTAACCATAGCCCTCATCAACCAGCCCTGGCCTCCCTGGTCTTACCTCATTCTGCTATGCCCCAGCTTTTTCTCTACTTCTCTGCCTACCTCTGTCCTACTCATTAATTCAACAAGTAACTATTGAAAACCTACCATGTGCCAGGCATATTCTATGTACTAGGGATATGAAGGTCAGCCAGAAAGACAAAGTCATCCTATTTCTGTTAACTTGAAAACACTTTGCTGTGGCCTTAAGCAGAGTCAGTCATTAAATGAGTCCCTTTATCTGCTGGATGCCCCCTCTGTTGGGCGCTATCAGCAGTGGGTCTATGATACTATGTTGGCATCTTGCTTATGCCATTTCCCACACCCACCAGTAAGATCCATTTGTGTCAAACTGGTATTTAGGTCGTGGGAATGGTTGAGATTGTCTACAGAAGTGTCATTAGAAAGAAAGAGGGCTGGGAAAAGAACAAGTGTGAAGAAGAGCTAACAAATTACTCCTAATCATTCCCATATGTATATCTCTAATCAAGATCCTCTCCTAAACTGTGACTTACATATATCCAGCTGTCTCTTTGATATTTATGAGGATGTCTAATAAACATCTTAAGCTTAACATATGACAATTAAACTTATGCCAAATCTTGCAGCCTAACCTGATCCTCTTGCAATTTTTCACATTATTTAGTTAAATGGCAGCTCCATTTCTTTCAGGTGTCCACAACAAAATTCTTAATGTTACCCTTGAGTCCCATCTTGACCAACCTGCATGCAAGTGTCCACCAAATCCTATGAGCTCTGCTTCCAGAATGTATCTAAAATCTGACCCCGCCACCACTGTGACCCAAACCACCATCTCCAGCTTCGAAAATTCTGAATATGGGCATAACAGTACTTTCTATATAGGGTTGTTTGTGATGATCATTTGAGTTACCACAAGCAAAGAATTTAAAACATGTCCTGGGACATAATGAATAAGTGGTAGCTATTAGTACTGTCAAAATTCCAAATATATCCAAAGTACAGATATTCAAAAGTTTTCTCCTCTGTAAAATTATTCTGTTTTAGCTCTCTACATTGCTTTCTCCTCTTCCTGGATTTGTTTACACTTATGCCTTATACTATATTTTGCCCATATTATGTCTTTCCCACTTGTTTGTATCACTATGATACCTGTATCCAATTAATGTTACAAATTACCAGAGTGCAGGGATCAAATCTTTTATTTCTCTTTTAGAGTGTTAAACACATTATTTGGGCCTTAATAAATAACTGTTGAATTGAACCGAAGAGTACAGTCAAAGCTCTGAATCTTAACGAGCTTATAAAAATCCAATTTGAATGGAATCACTGAACCTTAAGATTTGTTACATTGTTCTTGAACCATTGCAGATAGGCATTTGGGTCCCAACAGATGTTGTGAGATATTCAGTTATTTCCCTATTTATTCTATTTTACTTTTACTTGTTATTTAGCTGTTAGAGTAAATAGTGGAAGAGCAGGCCATCTGCATTTCCTGGCTAAGTTTCTCCATGCTTTTCTCACAATACCTCAGATACCCAAGTCCTTCATTCAGAATCATGTCTGCCCAAGTTTCTCAGATGCAATAGAGCATCAATAAGAACAAAAGGAAAAATGTAAGACCTGCACCTCGCTGCCCTGAGTATTCCTCAAAGACAATGATTCTAGTCCATCAGCATCAGCTAAACTGGAAACAATTTCATAAGTCATCTTGCGATAGGTACATTGTGTATTGGGTTGTGTACATTGTCTAAATCACTTTATTGAATATCTTGATTGAAAAATCAGCTCCTGAACATAGCAAAGGAGAGTTGTAGAGGAGCAAATGCTATTTCTCTTCAAAATGAGACATATGGCATTCTATGTTTCCAGTATTTTTAGAACCAGGGCATGCTTTTATGGCTCGTGTAACTGAGCTTAGGAGAGGCAAGTAGGTTTTGTGAAGAAAAATTGTAAGGCAATACAGCAATCCAGGGAAACCTCAAAGAAATGATTACCACTGAGGAACGGAATTACAAAATGTGGGCGGGATGTTTTTCTTTCCTGTATTCACTATCTACCCTTTTATCCTGTATACACAGGCCACCATGAGCATCTTATTATTTTGATAAAGCACTGAAAGTCCAGTTTGAGTAATCAATCAAGTACACAGATAACTGCTATACAAGATATAATTAAATCTGTATAAATTAATACAAATGACAATACACTATTTTGGAAAAATAGGAAACCTATTGGCAATATTTTGCCCATTTGATGAATGATTGATGCTGTTGGTGTTAGGAGAATATGCTTTCTATTACAGTGTTTTAGATGGGAGATAGGAAAGCAAAACCACTGTTTCATATAGTTGTTCTGAGCTAAACCTTAACACATAAATTTAAGAACAACAGAATAAAACATGATATAGAAGGAGGACCCTAACATTCTTCTTCATCTCTTTACCTTCTTGAAAGTCCAACAGAGATCCCTAATGATGAAACCATTCTTTAATCTTTTGTCTAAGGTTGGGCAAATTAAACTTGGGAATTTGTAATAACTGGTATCCATTAATTATATGTGATTTACAATACAAAGTATCTGGTTTTTTTTTTGAATGTTTAACAATACGCATTAGGATTTAGAAATAAGCATACTTGGATAAAAGTCACTGAATTAGATTGAACTATATGCAATTGCCAATATTTGAACATTTTGATCTACATAATGTCAATTCATAAAGCTCAAATGAATGCTATTATAGTATTAACGTGCTCATGATTACCAATTTAAGCAGTAAAATGAATACAGACTCGCCTTTCTAAATGGCAAAAGGAAAAAAAAAGCAAATAACAAAAAGAAATCTCAGAACCCCAAGAAAAGGAAAAAAAAAAAAAACAAACACTACTGGAGAACTCATTCTTCAATTAGAATTGCAATGTCAATGATTTTAAGTAGTTAATAAGTCAGAGTTCTGAAATCTGAACAATGAATTTTAAATTACTGAAAAAGAGTAGGATAAAAATGAATTCAACATATTTCACTGGAAAACAAAACTCAGAACAAAACAAAACAACAAAGCAACCTAAAAAAACAGCATCCTAATCTTGGTAAAAGCCATAGTGCATAGAAACTAGGAATGATCTCGAGTTCTCACATCCTCAAGAGAAATCTAAAACAGTGAGTTACTTATTTAGCACCTAAAATTATTAGAAGAATGAAAATTTTATCCCCAAATAACTAATACTTAGCAATGGAAATATACTAAAGGAAAATGACTGACAATAAATAAGAATCTCTAAAAGAAGGTTTTGTTAAAAACAAGTGTTGTCTTTTTTTTTTTTACCTACGTGTATTCTCTTTGATGTCAAAACTTTTTAACCTTTAGGCTATTTGCCAAATCTGGAAATAACTTTATGTATATTTTATGTTGTTGTCAACATTTTATTTAAAGTTTATTTAAAGTTTTCTACATATAGATATGCAATTGTATAAGGTATACTACCTTTTAAAAGATCATTTGTTTAAGATTTATATGAAAATTTAATTTATAATAATTTTTAGGATTTGAGATATTTGATGAGGTAATATGGGTTTAAAATCGTGAAACTTAAATAATTTCACACTTTTTACAAGAATTTTTCCATATGATCCCACACGCTTTCATTATCTTCGCAATGGAATTGCCGAAAAGGCTGTGACAGGTATTATCGTGAATCTAATTTCAAAGTTAAAAAAACTGAGACTTATGTGATTTGCTCAAGGACACAACCAGAAAGAGTCAGATTTGGTATGTGAATTTTTGTCTTTTATGTTCGAATCTAGTGCTTTACCAACCTCTGTATCCTACTGCCTGTCATAACCATATAATGGAAGCTCAGTGAATGTAAAATGTTACTGATATTTCAATTACTTGTGGATATCTTGCCACACATTTTCCTAAATGATTGGCTTAAAATTCAGTATGTACAAACCTAGGTAGAGTAAATTCTCCATGCTAGTATATATGCATAGATTGTTAGACTTTGCCTATGTCTGGATGATTTAACTCAGTGTGTAAGAATATAATGTGCAAGAGGCTAATTTTGTTTCTCTTTTTAGGCCTGGTACTGACTAACATTGCTCTGTCTGCTTTGATCATGGCATCCATATCTGGATTTACAAGACTACTGTTCGTCCCTTCAACAGATGTGCACTTAGTGCCTATTAAGCACTTGGTACTGTTTTAGGAGTTGTAGATACAGTGGTGAACCAGAACAACAAAATACTGTTTTTTATGCCTAGTGGTTGTGCATGTGATCTTTGGTGGTCACCATGGGGAAGAGGTCTGAAGGAGCAGCTGGCTCATTTGCAAACCATTGCAAGTGCTGAAAACTGTATCTTTTGCTGTTGCTGACTCTGTATCACTCTCACAATCAATGTAGCACTCCAGTTAAATGGGTTACAGTTAAGCACATGTGTATGTGTTTTTAGATTTATAAAACCCTGCACTATTGTTTCCACATTTTGCGAAGGGGGAAATAATAGCTTTAAGCAGTTTTAGTGAATAAAAGTGCCTTGAGACCCTTTGTAACTTGGTTAACAGAAGAGCACACAACTTTTATTTCTAAGAAAAAAAAGATTAGAGAAACCCATTAGTAGCTGTTGTGACAGCAGCCGCTGGGGAGTAGATCTATCTTAAAATTGGAAAAAGAGAAATTGGCGTACCAAAGACTCAAACTCCAGTTCATTTTCACTCTCTGGAATTTGTCTTTATCTGACAGATGAAGGAAACACCCTATATAAATCTAATTCTTATCCTCTTTATGTTCCAGCCAGCTACCAGGCACTACATTAATGACATATCAAATTGGGAAAAGTGTTCAATCAAAAGGCATTGAAGTACTTATTAATTAGATTTTTCTGAGCTTCTAAAGAAATATTTTAAAGTTATTTTTCATGGCTTTATGGTAAGTTGCCCTTTTGATTTTTTCTGCACAGTTTATGGTCCACATGTGAAAAACACTTTGTAAATACAACTATATATTTTGGCCAAAACATTCTCCATAGGATGATGCATGGTCCTTGCATAAATAACAAATCAGTAATTATATATCACAGATCAAAAATGACGATCTTAACTGGTCAAAGAACAGCCTGAATGAGTGAGTCATGAATAGAAGGAAAACATCCCCACATCTTAACTGCAACTTCAAAATTTCTACCATCCACATAAACTAAACATCTTAATGTGAAAGTTTCTGACTTCTAGAAGTTATAGGATGGAGATTATCAAAATAGTCTCGCTGAGAGAAATGCAGTGGATTGGGTTCTTAAAGTACATTTTAGCAAAGATGGGAGTACTGTGCTGCAAGAAGTCAAAGTAGGACAACTGCTGGGCCTGATGAAATACTCTCAGGGAGAAAACGAATAATTTCCTATAAAAGAGACATATGTATAAAATATAAAAGAAAGCTATATGAAAATACACATAAATATGAACTGGGCATAGCTACAATGCAGTAAATATCTATAATCTCTTCATCATTAGAGGAATGAAAAATTAAGTACTATAGAAATGATTGAAGTAGGATTTAAATCACAGTGAATAGATTAATATTTATAAAGTAATTCACAAATATAAAGAGAAAATTGAACAAATAAATCTGCAATCATAAAAGCAGTAGAAGAAAGGAATTATACTTATAAATGAATAAATGTGTTAGCTGAAAAATGTGATTTTCCTCAGAGAAATCACTAAATGATTACATTATTCAAAATGTTATACAAAGTCCAAAAGATCAGTTTTTACCATGTGGTAACACATTAAATTTAAGTAGAAGTCAGAAAGCATCAATAATCAAATTTTGCTTTGACATTTTGTATGCTCCATGATTACTTAATCTATAAAAATTGTGAACTTCTCTTGTTCAAACATTATTATATTGGGGAAAAATCTAGCCCTTTCTCTAACATGGCCCTGTAGTACACATGTACAGAAACAATCTTTTATTTTCCTTAAAATATTTTGTTCAGATTTGTACATGAGGTATCTCCTTCTATTATTTGGTTACCCTAATAGAAGACTAGAAAAACAGTTTGCTCATGACATTAGTTTTATCCTCATTCAAATGACTAGCATTATTCAATTTATGTTTAAATGTGATAAATAGATTCTAAATGAGAGAGATCTTGATCAGACTGATAAGATCTCATTTCCAGTCCTTTTGCCCCTGCTTCAATGCACCAGGGGCAAAGTGTAAATATCAATGAGAGGAAATCTTACATGCCTCAAGGAGTCCTTTGCCAAATTCACAGGACACCTAAACTCTCCTGAGCCCCAAATCTGCTAAGAATAGGTCTTCATACATCCATGCTCAAGTTTTGGTGTGGATACAGAGAAGAATCTGCTATCTCCACATGGAAAACATTACCAGATTCTGAAAATCTCTCCTTTCACCACCCTTGCCCAGGCCATCAGCCTCTCTTCTCCAACTGCCGCCCCCCATGTTTTTACTCTTGATCCCCTATAGTTCTACACTATTACTTAGTGTAATCCTTTTTTCAAAAGATTTATTTATTTATTTTAGACAGCAGTGAGTAGGGAGGGGCAAAGGGAGAGGGAGAAAATCTCAAGCCAACTCCCCACTGAGCATGGAACTTGATGTGGGGCTCAATCCCACAACCCTCAGACCATGACTTGAGCCAAAGCCAAGTGCCGGATGTTCATCTGACTGAGCCACCCAGATGCCCCTTGAGCAATGTAATCATTTTAAAATATAAATCAGATCATGTCATTCATCTCCTCGAAAGTCTACAATGGCTCCTATCTCACTCAGAGTCAAAGGGAGTCTTTACAATGGCCCACCAGGCCCTCCACAATCTGGACCCCCAGAGCCCCTTTGATCTGACATCCTATCACCTTCCTCTGGCTTATTCTCCTCCAGGCACACTGGCCTTCCTGCTGTTCACTGATCAAGTTAGGCACACTCCCAACATGTGGGCCTCTGCACTGACTATTTACTATGTCCAGACAGTAAGGCTGAGTGCCAGGCTGACTCCCTTAGCTTCTTCAAATCTTTGTTCTAACGTTCACCTTATTTAAAATTTCAATCCCACTACTTGCCATTCCATCTACCCCTGCCCCTTTGGTAGTTTTATACCCCTTATACCTCTGTTTTTCTTTTTAAAATCTTTTTAATAATAACTATCATATTTAAATATACTGATTATTTGTTTATTTGCTTATATTCTGTCTCCCACTGCTATAATTAAAACTGTATGAGGGTAGAGTCCATTGATTTTGCTCACTGTTTTTTAAGAACTTAGAGTGATGCCAGGTACACAGTAAGAGCTTAATAAATATGATTGAAGAAATAAAACTTTACTTGTTAAATTCACAGCCTTTCTTTTCTTTTTTAAGGATTTTACTTTTTATTTAGTTGAGAGAGAAAGAAAGAGCACTAGCAGAGGTAAGAGCAGAGGGAGAAGCAGGCTCCCTGCTGAGGAGGGAGCCCGATCGCAGGACCCTGAGATCATGACCTGAGTTGAAGGCAGATACTTAACTGAACGAGCCACTCAGGCACCCCTCTTAGCAGTCTGTCCTAACAATTTCCTTTTAGGTCTTGAGGGCCCTACAAAAAAGCTTTCCCAGTTAAAGAAGACTGAGTGACTTTGATTTACAGTCTTTGGCTTTTTAAGCTCACAGCAAGCTCTTTCCAGTGCTGTTGAGGTTGAACAGCTGCTTCTGCTTCTAGATCCTGTCTAAACTCTGCATTGGGCCCAAGTATCCTGTTCAGCATCTGTGAGATTTGCTCATGTACCCACACTTCTTGTCACCCTCTTGCCTTCTAAAAATACAAAAAATTTATCTACCTCAACCATAATATCTGTTTATTCTCAACTAGAATCATCAGTTTAGATGAGAGAATCAAAATGATTCATGTCTGACTTCTCTCTTTCCTTTTTTTTTCCTCTTTCTACCTTCCTTCTATCCTAATTCTGTCCTTCCTTCCTTCCTTTTATGGACTCCTCTTAAACTTTCAGGGATTCATTGAGAATTAGAACTCAAAACATTTTCCCTATAAACTGAGCATGACAGACCTCAGTATTCTACTGTGTTTTGCCCAAAGTCACCTTCGCTATGCTCAACATAGTGCTCTAGAAAAATTTTTGTGTGAGGAGGTTTAGTATAATGGTTTATAGCTCAGATCCTAGAGCTACTTTGCTTGGCTTCAAATCCTTGCTCCATCAATATTATGTGTCCCAACTGTGTCAAGTTACTTCATATTTTTTTTCAGGTTCTTCATCTTAAAATGTGGAAAATAATTTTAAATATTTCACAGAGTTGTGGTGAGGATTGAATTAGTTCATATATGTAAGTTATTAAAAGTGCCTGACAACCAGAAGAACATTGATTTTTCATTATGGTGAAAGATAAAACATAGTTGTCATCCTTATTCTAAGCCATGCTCTTACTTTTGTCCTAAAACTTCACCTTTCTTAAGGTCAAGGTCTAACTGAGCAACTAAGGAACTCCTTATTAGAAAAGTAGCACAGTCACTGGGGAATTGCCCATCAAGTTGAAAGGAGTATTTTCCAAGATTTCTGTTAGTGAGTGCTGACTAAATAATGCATATGCTATTATTTCTTTCAAAATTTTCATAGGTTGGATGCTTGAGAAGCTGATTCTAAGACTAGAATGTATATGCACTGGATTTAGTTGGGAGTGATCCTAGGAAGCACCAGTAAGGCAGTGGAGAGGGTAGGGGAGGAAACCAGTTAGCCACATTAATATTTGGAAAGTTCCTACTGTGCACAGTGGGGTCTCAGTCTGCTGGGGAATTTCAGGTCAAAGTGCAGAGCATGTCTCAGAGTTTCTGCAGCTGAAGATGTGAATGAGCAGTGCCCTTTATCCACAGAAAGCCAGCTGTCATTGGTTGAGATTTGTTGGGAGATGTGGGGATACAGAGCCTTAACTCTCTGACACTTATGAGTTGAGACACCCGTAGGCAGAGTCCTAGGTACTTGTAATTGGCAACTGCCAGTTAAAGTACAGGGAGCCCTGAATGTGGAGGGGGCAAGGTGAGGCCCCAAGAATAATGCAGACACCAAGACAACCAAAGCTTTCAGTAAAGTCAGGTATATGGAGGCATTAGTATAAATCCTTTCCACTGGGGCTCTTAAAATAAATTATTGCTGCTTTCGTGACAAGAGGTCAAATATTTAAACCTCTCAGGGGCAAAAGTTTAGAAACTTAAAAAGTTCTATGTTTGTACCTCATTATTATTTTTATTGTCATAAGAACATTTAATACAATATCCACCCTCCCAACAAATTTTTATGTGTACACTACGTTACTGTTACCTATAGGTGCAGCGCTGTCCAGGAGATCTCTAGAACTGATTCTTTTTGCATTCTATACCCACTTAATATCAATCCCCATTTACCCCTGCCCCCAGTACCTGGCAATCACCATTTACTCTCTTTTCTGCTCATGCTTCATATGGGACAGTTTAAAGCAAGATTTGATGATTTAACGTAGTAATTATATTTGAGCAAATTCTAAGACAACTGACAATTTTTTCTTAAAAATAATGATTGAAACTTTCAAAAATTTAAATTCTTTCAAAACTAGTGTACTATCCTTTGTGTAATGAATATTATAACTTTTTACATATAAACAAACACAATCAACTCACAATGCAAATATTGGCTTTAATATAAGAATAAATATTACTTATGTGTATGTTCCTCATTCACTGCTAGCTTTGCCTTAGCTAATGTATTAGTTATTTAATGCAGATTTCCATATGTAAATAGGTGTTTTTCTGCTTTATTCTTGTCAAAATGATTAGGTAGCTTTCTGATTCAATAAATCTATGGAAATTGTATGTGCTGTATTAGTTTTATTATGTTCAGAAAGTAATTATTTTAACTTATTACACATCACTTGTGTTATATTGTACTTTAAAGAAATATGTATGTTAAACCACAGCAATACCTACTACCTACTACAGTTCTGTAATTTGATTCATGCAAATCTGTCAGGAATAAAATCAACCACAATTTAATTTCAAACCTTCCCAACCAGCAGCTGTACAATTTATGCACTACTTTTCTATTTTGACTACTGGATAATGACAATGATGAATGCCTTTAAGAGGAAATACATATTCATTGAAAAGACTGAGATCAAACTATCCCCTTTCAAAAGGCCCACAAAGGTAGGAAGCCCATTTGTGTGCTGCCGGAGATTTGTTGGTAGTGAGCTGGAATTATGCCTGAAACTGCATCTAATGAGGATTCAATAATCCAGTGAAATTAAACCTGCAATGATACCTTTTTACAAACCATAGTAATCAATACAATCACAATTGGCATCAGCTATAATACTCTTAAACATATTTGGAACAACAAATGATTAGCTGAGTGTGGCAAGAGGCCCATCGTTCTGAGTGTGCCAGGTTAAGAGGTATGAGGACAAAGATATTCAATTGGCAACTTAATAAGTTTAAGGTCACTGCTCTCCTGACCCGTATGTCTGGGAACATGGAATGAAATGAATATTAGCTCATTAGCAGTGATTTACATGTTGAATGACAATGATGAACTTATAAACTGTGCTGTCATGTGAAATTAGTTAATGTGAATAATGACAAGAATGTTGGCATGTCTCCTTTATCAATTGATCAGGTTTCTTTTCTTCACTGCATCCACCAGCGATCTGACTTTTATTTCAAAAAAAATAAGAAAGAGTACCATACTGAAGTGGATGGAGTAGTTCCAGAGATCCATGCCTTTCTTATTTTATTTTAGCATGCAATGGTATAGCTTATTTCATATAATGTAAGATAGTAAATGCAAGTCACTCAAGATATTGAAGCTCTGATTTCCAAAACAAACAGCTTTATCTATCTGTATACTTATGCAGACAAATGTGTGATATGGAATGAGCTCCCAAGAAATCATTTAGAGTATAAAATATTTTGGCTAATAGGTGCTGCTGAGAGCAAACTTATCTTCTGTCTATAATCTCACACTATTTGCATTGAAAAATACTGAGCTCTGGCTATACTATTTCATTTTGAGTATAAAATGTATGATCACAAAAATTATCTTGAGACACACATTATTATGTACATTTTCTTGATGCTATATTCATCTATCTTCAGACACTTTCCTCTATAATTCAAAGACTATTGCCTCATAATATTTTATCTTAGTGTGGGATTCAGAAACGCAGTTGGTGGTTTGAAAAACCGTGGATTTGGGTGGTAGCCTTTGCCTGGGAATTTTAAATAAATATTTCATTGCTTTCTACTCACTCAGATTCCATGTATTCTAGTACTGATACTGGCACTAATTCAAAGTTGAATATACATATTATAAGTAGAAAACATAAAGCTAAAACTGTATGCAATAGATACCATTTAAAATCTCATCTACTCTCTTTTATGGGAGAAGAAAGTTATGTATTAATTGCGAATATACAGTTACTCCATCAAAGCATGGTTTTGGTAAGTCCTTTCTGCCCTGAATCTATGTAAAACTATTACTTTTGTCTGTTGCCTCATTTTAGAAAGTCTCCCAACATTAAATATTATAAAACACCTCTTCTGGTTTATGTTTCTCTTTCTATCCCAGATTTCTAGAACTAACCATCCTATAAACTGTTTTAGGAATTCCGTATCTAAGTAAAAATAGCTTAAGTGTGTACATTTAAGTTAATTGTTCTGGTACTGCAAATGATCTAGGTGAACATCTTGTATAAATCTAATAAAAATGCTTTGCTTTTACCTTCAGAGACTCCTCTTGTTTAAAGAGATCTTCAAAATCTTTAGCACAAAGTTCGGGAGCATTAAGAAGTAGTTCCACTTCTGACAGGGCTTGTGAAACATGAGCGATCTCAGTTAGGTAAGTAGAAGGCACATAAGAGATTTCCAAAGGCATATCTTCAGTCATCACCATCACCGACTCTTCATGGACAGTGTGCTGGTATAGACATACAAAAGGAGAATTCTTTTAGCTTCCTGATAATGAAAAGATCTCTACTGAGTTTAATAAATTCCAGTTTATAGCGGACAGAAGGCTGAAAGTGAATAAAAAGTGCATGATGGTAAGTCTAGTAAAAAGGTTTTTATTTATACACCCTCTTCTCACAAAATCTATTAGAAGCATTTAAAAAAATAAGAGATACATACACATTAGCACCATGAGTATAAGAATGAAAGGCCAAGAGCCATAGGGTCACGAGAGGGATAGTTTTACTCTAAGAAAAGGATAATTTTAACAACTGGTTTTTAAAATGTAATTCTAAGATTCCTGGAAAATTATGTATGGGATACAATGGAAGGGGCTCTACATCAGTGCTTTTCCTCCCAAAGAAACCTCTCCTATACTTTTTTCCCCTAAACTAGATTGAGGCACAAGAGGGACAAAGCAATTTTGGCTGGTATATACTTTTACATTCAGCACCCTTCTCCAAATTCCAGACATCAGCTCTCCTCTTTAATGCTAGTTTCCTGTTAAGCTGCTAATGTACTAGATAAGAAAGACTGAGGTTGGAATTCACATTTTAATAAGAACCCAGAAAGCCCTAAGGTCTAAGGAAGCACTAGCCTCTCCTCCTATGTCCACACTTTTCCTACCTGCCATTCAAGTACTATGATTGACGGACATTTGCAGCTTAGAATCCTTTTGCATTTGGCCAATAGTGCCTCTTTCCTTACTCCTTATAAGAGCATGAAATAAATACTATTTGGCACACAAATTCAGAAAGATAGATGACCTCTGCTCTCTTCTGTCTCTACTATAAGCAACAAAATGCTTGTAATTGAAATTAGTTTTCCAGTAACTTTGTTTTGAATTGATCAACTGCCATCTGCCTGTTGATGAGGTCAACTAAGGGTTTCAGTGGCAGAGTCTCTAGAGTAGTTCTGATGATCAGCATGCTAATACAGGCATCTTTTACTGCACAGGTTTTATGACAAGACCATCCTCATTTTTGCAGCAATGTAATTAAATTAAGTTTAGGATCTCAGACTGAATTCATGTAAAGATAAGTAAAATTATAAACTGCTCTATTTATACTTTCCTATTAATTTCTCAGGTCCAGGATTCTTGTACTCAGTTCTTACATAATATAAAAATAATTGTAATCTAGACGTCTCGTTTACTTACGACACTGCAAATTCACGTAATTACACAAATTGGTTTAAATGACATAATTACACTTTTTACAAAGTTTGATGTTGTGTATATATCTTGACTAAATATATGGTACATATTCCTTCATGATGAAAGCATGACAATCTACATGCACTTCTAACTTTACATTTCAAATAATACTAAAATTTTGGGCTAGAGTTTAAAAAGGACAATCTTCATATTTAACCACATATTTTTTAAATTCAAATTCTCAATTTCTTCATTTCAAACAAAACTTCCCACCAATTTTAAAGAAAAATAAATCAGCAGACATTTGAATGCACAATTTCCATGGACATATTAATTTCATACTAACTAGTAGAGCTAACACAAATCAAGCAAATTCACTGTGACTTCCATATATTCTACTACACTAGTGACTATTGTTCTTAAAAATTTCTAAGTCAGTAAGTTGTTTTTCTTTGCATCAGTTTCTTCAATTCCTGGGGTAAAGACAGTTCTATGTTATCTGAAACAAGAATGTTCCCATACTGTGTTTCCATAATGGTGAATTTTTCTTTCTTTTTAATTATATACATTTTATACCTCTAAATTTTTACAGATTAGTGGGTTTTGTTATTAGGGACAAAGTTGGGTAGAAGTAGTGGTTTATCTCTTTCAGACATGCATATACACAAGTATGTATGTGTGTATTTTTGTTTAACCAAGGAGTTTATTGTTAGAATGAGACATACCTTCAAAATATTCAAAAAAAATCTGAGTTTCATTTAAAAAATCAATGTGAGTTCCAAAATGTTTTAATGTCTGTCCTCATCATTTTCTCTTAAAAGGAAAATAATTCTAAGTTCTTTACATCATCTTTCTCCTTCTTTTTTGACATGTATATTCCCTGATCTTCATTATCTACACTTGAGGTGCTCACATCTATCTTAAATTCATACTGATGACTTCCAAATATAATAGTTATGGATTATACATAGCAAGGGATTTAAGTGAACAGCTAAATACTATAGAGAAAAAAGACATAAAAAATAAACTCACATTTGACTTATTGCCTTGGACTTAACTTTCTGAAACAAAATTGAAAACCCAAGTTTCTAATTCTTTGGTGTTTGTGGTGAATGACATGTTGTTGTACATACCAGAATTTTACATAAAAAGGCATAACTGACACTAATGTAACATTGTGCGTTAACTATACTCAAATTTTTTCTTTAAAAAATGAATTTATGTAAATAATGATTAATGTTAACCATACAGTTCTGAAGACTGGAGTTTTAAATATCAACAAATAAGATTTGTCCTGGCTGTAGGGGACCTGGGTGGCCCAGTCAGTAAAGCACCCAACTCTAGATTTCTGCTCAGGTCATGGTCTTATGGGTTGTGGGATCCAGCCTCGAGTTGGACTCTGTGATCAGTGTGGAGTCTGCTTGAAAAATTCTTTCCTTCTACCCTGCCTCCCAAATAAATAAATCTCAAAAAAAAAAAAAAAAAAAGATTTGCACTAGCTATAGTCCTCACCTAGAACTCTAAGGTAAATAATACACTGGCTTCTCATTTGTTAAGCTTTTCACTACTTGACTAAATGTCTGGCATAAATTATTTTATTACATATTGATTCATGTCTTCTTTTCTACATAATAAATATTCATCATCACATCAAGAGAAAACCATTTCTAACCATATTTCAATGGAAATCTCTTATAGGGGAATGTTATTCTATTGAAATTCAGAATTTTTCAAAAATTGAAATTTTGTATCTGGTTCTATAAACTCTTTTTGCTTTTTCTTTTCTTGAATGATGAAGCCATTACTGACCTGACTGCAATGCACTTCAAAGAAGCATTAGCCATTGTATTGCATACAGGCCATCCCTATTAACATGTATATTGCAATTATTTTCAAGACTATCACATACAGCCTTAGAGCAACTGGTACCAATTTATGAAAATAAGTGGACTAACTATACTACAACTGATTTATTCTGTGCTCATACAAGGCAAGAAGACAATCTTTTTTTTTTTTTTTTTTTAAAGATTTTATTTATTTGACAGAGAGATCACAAGTAGATGGAGAGGCAGGCAGAGAGAGAGAGAGAGAGAGAGAGGGAAGCAGGCTCCTTGCTGAGCAGAGAGCCCGATGCGGGACTCGATCCCAGGACCCTGAGATCATGACCTGAGCCGAAGGCAGCGGCTTAACCCACTGAGCCACCCAGGCGCCCGCAAGAAGACAATCTTCAGAATATTGAGAAATATTAAAACTGTTATAGATGATGAGAATAATCAAAGAAATAGAAAGACATAGTCTATCACTTTAGAAAAGATACAAAGAAAACATTGCAATCTTTGTTATTCTAAACTACTGATAAACTAGTAATTTTTTTTCTTTTGTAAAAAATAAAAGTAAACTAGAATGCCTATAATGCCTTCCAGTTACAGTTACCTGTGAACACTGATTCAGATGTATTTTGTAAATTAAATTGAAAAATGTTAGTGACCATGTATTGAAAATATTTAATGAAGACTGATATATTGGAGGACTTAGTTTCTCTTATCATCTCATCATCATAGACAGGAGAAGTTAAGTGGTGCTTTTCACCTGAATAGAGAAAGCTGAGGGATAGTCCTCAGAATAATTTCAGAATAATTCTTTGACACCATTGGGAAACTATCAACTCATTTTCTAGAAAATTCAGTCTTATGTATCTTGACTATTCTCATTTAGTATAAAGTTGTGATAGATACATTTTAATACAGAGAAATGTATGATAAGTTTAAAATATAAGAAACAACTAAAAATTTTTAATCAACAGATCAGAAATTAGAGATCTAGTTTACTATCTACGCTTTAAAATACATCATTGCTTTTGACAAAGTCATGCAGTTCTATAATAAATAAAATATATCCAATGAATGACTTTCCATTTGATTTAATAAAAATTTCACACAGTTATTTAAAAAATCAGTATAATTGTAAATATCATGCTCATTTTCTCCTCTTTATGCATAATCCATACACTCATATTCAGATTTTTCCTTTTCATCTGAATTGCATTAACTCTGCCTTGAATAATTATATTCTTCTGAATTCTGATGGGTACAAATCCTGTCTAACCTTTTGAAAATCAACTTGCTTTTGTTAATGTTCTTTACCACCTTATATCATTATAGAAATTCATGCATCATTAGCAAGGAAGAACTGTACCCATACTAATTCATTTTATTTCTCTCTGTTCATATTCACTTCTAACTATATATACACACGTAAGTATACTATCCTCATTTTCTGGAAATGAAGATCAAGAAGTGGAAGAAAGCCTCAAAGTACCTATTTTTATTAACAAACGGAAAGCTCAATTGATGCTTAAAAGGATTATGATAGGATAAAACTGTGATTCGTAAAACTTGAAGTGAAAACAGTTTTAAGATTTTGAACTATGTACATAGGCATAGGTATCATTCATAAAGTCTTAAATAAACTTTGGTTTCTCTCAAAGTTTAGTCATCACATTCTTTTTTTACTTATAGTTCATTTCTTTTAGGGCCACATAACTGCCCAAGATAGAGGCAATCCCATTTTGAAACAAATGGTGCATTATATCTAAGTTTTTAAAACAAAATATTTTCCTTCATGATTTAAAGGATTTCTGTCTCCTCAATATAAGTTTCAAATGTGTTGTGGTTACTGGTCTATTTATGAGTTATGAGGTCAAAGAAACTCAAAAAGAAAAATGTACTTTATCCTATATTATTATGATATAGTCCTTAACATACCTATATATCTAATATAAATATAATATACAGAAAATAGGTCAACACATTCAAAGTCTAGCTCAAAAAAAAAAAAAAAAAAAACTGGCGTCTGGACCAAAAAAACTATAACACAATAATGTAGCCATTTTTTTCACTCCATTAAAATTAATAAAGACAAAGATGGGCTAAATCTTTAAAAGAAAACAAGATTATCTATTAATGCTTAAAGTGCCCCATGACATAAAATCTGTTAATGTGTATTTGATTATCTTTCCTCAAAAGGGCATTCTTCAATAGTATAGGTTATTTTAAAATAATAACACAATAGCATGTAAATCCCAAATATGATTACAGGCTTTTTATGAGTTCTGATGGGTCATAAATGACAAGCAACTGAAAAAGAACTTAGGTAGCTCCCATTCCTAGTCTCAAAAATATTCAGAGAAAGACAATTAAGTTTCCTCCTAGAGATCATTACAGTAAGAAACACACTTAAGCTATTTTTATTTATTTCTCCTTGGTCATTTATATAAATTACAATCTTAAAAAGGGAAATCAAAAGATCAAATTTAGCAAAAGATACCGCATTAATCCACAGACAGAAAAAAAACAATCAAATAATAAAGCCTACAAAAAACAAGAATATGACACAGATGGGATATGTATGGGTTTAGTCTTTCCTGTTTACAGTTTTGGATACAAATATATGCCAAGGCAATACTAACATGCTGACAGTACTCAGTGTTCCGTTTGTTTAATTAAGTCACTGGGTAGAAAGATTTTAAATAATCAGCCTAATGAGCCCAAATAGATTGGTTATGATCTTACATAGAGAAAAGAGCAATGAGAGAGCTTGCTCTTAGGTATTCCCACCTCCTTTACGCATCATCTAGAAAATTGTCTCTGTGAAGTTATGTAAAAAGAAAAGATCAACCCTCAAACGATCATTAAGTGATTGATCAACAAACTGTATTAAGCTTATAGCTTACCTCCCTTTTGTTAAAAAATAAGGAGACATGTTAAAGAAAGCAATCAGTATAAAATAGTGCAGAAAATCATCCTTTATAGTCCTATTATTTATTTTCTAAAACCAAATTGCTGGTGCAGGGAAGGCTGTCAATGAAGGGGGTATGCAGGTGAAGCATGATTTGCCATTCTCTAAGTATGTCCTACTTCTAGAAGGCCAGGTATGTGTAGTGTCCTGCGTAATGGGTCTGGCTGCTGGACTTGCTCTTTCATCTGTCCCATGGTAATTCTCCTCTTCCATACCATCAAATTTACCTAGCTCCTCAGGGCCAAGCTAAATTGCCATCTAATTAAACTGATAAACTAAATCTTGATAATGTGTTAATGGCTTATAGTGGTTTAAACTGTTAATCCTCCACAGGATAACATTTGCATTTTAATAAGGATTTTCAATAAATTAACATACATTAGTAACTTGGTAGAATTCTAGTCACTAAGTATGGCCTGTGAGAGAAGTGAAAGAAAAGGGTTTTGGTTCTCACCAACATATATGGCCCACCTTGTAAGAAATCATGAGAAAAATAACAAGATAACTTCAAAGGTAAGGTTAGATATCCAAGATGTCTTACAATGTAAAATAAATGTACTAAAGACTCACACATAGTTAGCATATATTTGCTGAATAAATGAATAAAGTAAGTACCAGTTTAAAAAGGGAATTTTTAAAAAAATAGATGTTTGACTAGAATTGCTGGGGTCTACAATTGTAAAAAATGTCCACCTTGGAGTTCTCAGAATGCAAATGGAATATTCTCTTCATTTCATAATGTAATCTTCATTGGTATAGATTTAAAGGTATTTCTGATTTAACCATGTCACATTTCTCCAATTCAGTGCACATCAGCTCATGCTGTTACACGTGAATGTCTCAGCTTTTCATTTGTCTCTGTTATTACTGCAACTCATTATATGTGAACAAAAAAAAGAAGTAATTATTTGGGAAACTGTCAGACAGATACTTTTAGGAGATGTTAATTTTAGCCCCTTTCATGGAGGTCTATAATACCTGTTAGTAGATTATAGTGTCTGAGAAGACTATCAGTCAATAAATCTTTTTAATCCTGGCTAACTCTTCCCAAACTGTTCACACAGAATTTTTAATCTATATACCTAGTATATATTTTCTAATAGGAAGCTATTCTAATATATCAGCTTGGCAATACCTGATACAGGGGTTTTTCATATGTTCACATGTGAAAATGAACACACATGTACATATACACATACATTTATTTTAAATTGAAAATAAAATTAATACAAGAAAAATAGCTTTGGAATTACTTTAAATTCTACAATTATTTGTCATACTACCACATTACTTACTTTTTATTGCCCTGTGGTTCTTCTAGTTTGAGTGGATTTTATAGAATAGACTCACAATATTAATTTCTACATTACACTTGTCAAACATTTCAGAAAACCTGGTTATCATTTACTCCACATTATTTAATATGGCAATTAAGTACGTATTTCTGAATATGCTTGTGCCATAATTTTGTTTTTAAATGATTTTTTCTTTATTAAAAATGTGATAGTGCTAAGTCAGTCAGACACAGAAATATACTATATGATCTCACTTGCTGAATTTAAGAAACAAAACAAATAAGCAAAGGAAAAAAAGGAGAGAGTGAGAAAAGCCAACCAAGAAATAGACTCTTAACTACAGAGAACAAACTGATAGTTACCAGAGGGGAGGTGCGTGAGGGGATGTGAGAAAATGGGGGATGATAATTTAAGAATACACTTACAATGAAAAAAATAAAATAAAATGGTAAGAAAAAATAAAAATAAATATGTGATAGTGAATATACCCATAACTGCATTGTCCAATATGGTAATCCTTAGCCACATGGGACTATATTTAAATTTATTTTTTTTAAGATTTTATTTTAATTCCAGTTAGTGAATGTACAGTGTAATAGTAGTTTCAGGTATACAATGTAGTGATTCAACACTTGCATGAAACACTTGGCGCTCATTACAAGTCCACTCCTTAATCCCCATCCCCTCTTTAAACCATCCCCATACCCTGCCCTCTGGTGACCATCAGGTTGTTCTTTAGAGTTAAGGGTCTGTTTATTGGTTTGCCTCTCTCCTTTCTCCCCCTTTGTTCCTATGTTTCTTAAACTTACATATGAGTGACATCATATGATATTTCTCTTTCTCTGACTTACTTATTTCACTTCCTTAATTCTTTGTAGCTTCATTCATAACATTGCAAATGGTAAGATCTCATTCCATTTTTATGGCTGAGTAATATTAATATACATACATATACAAATTATATATGTAATCTGTCTATATATGTATATTTAAATTTAAATCTAAATTATTTAAAAGGAAATACAATTAAGATTTTAGTTGTCAGTGAGATTAAATTATAACATGGTGTTCAATTTTTAATAAAATAGAAAGTACATAATGCAAAAGCTAGGATCTTTATATGAAAAAATTTAACACTAGTATTTATCAGAAAACAATTATAGCATATCTAGTTTGACAGTTTTCCTCACAAAGGAGATTTTGACTGGCTACTAAATCCAATTTAAAATGCCATAAGCTTTGGGCACCTGGGTGGCTCAGTGGGTTAAGCCTCTGCATTGGCTCAGGTCATGATCTCAGGGTCCTGGGATCGAGTCCCATATCAGGCTCTCTGCTAGGCAGGGAGCCTGCTTCCTCCTTTCTCTCTCTTTCTCTCTGTGCGTCTCTGCCTACTTGTAATCTCTCTCTGTCAAATAAATAGTTAAACTCTTTAAAAAAAATAAAATGCCATAAGCTTTAAATTCAATAAATTTGTCATAAAACATCTGATAGATTTTATTGAACTGCTAACATATTTTGTTTTCATATATATATATAGCTCCTCAATCTCTAAGTAATCTCAACAACTCTGATGAAATTAATAGAAGCACCTATGTGAAGTATATAAATTATATATGCAGGATTTATCTGTTGAAATCTTATGAATTTATGCATATATAGGTGTGTGTGTGTGTGTGTATACATACAAACAAGACGCAAAAGTTGAGCTGGTGGGACTATTACCTCATATGCACGTTTTCTGCCTCCCTCACAGGTGAGTAGACTCAACCTCCAAAACAATTGTGACTAAGTACTAGAATCTAGAAGAATATACACATCAGAGATTCAGATTATAGAAAAAGAAAGGAAGGTGGGAGAGAAAGATCATGAACTGGTGGTCTTCGAATCTCTGGCACAGTCTGGGATGGAAACTATCAACGTGATGATTTCCAGGTGTGTATGTGGGATGACTAGTGGGATATAATTGATTTAAAAAGATTCCTTTGACCCAGGAAAGAACCAGTACCTGCTGGTTTGCTTCATGCAGGCATTACAGGATGGTACGAAATAATAGACAGCCTTAACACCCACTTCTTATTCATAAGACCAAGATGCTTTCCTACACATACTTTTTCTGGAAGGTTCTGGCTTGTAAAGCCTTTCTTCACTGGAAACAAATACTCCCATGATTTTTGTTGGTTCTCAATCAGCGCTGTATAATAGGAACCACAATTCTGACTTATATTTGTGCTAAAACTTTCACACCCTTTGACTTAAAAACAAAGGAAAGAACACAAGCCATTTCTGTAGATATTAGGGACTGAAAAAGAGGAACAAAATTGAGGGTCCTCACAAGTAATATACTAGAAGAAAGAAATAAGAGCTTTAATAAAAATGAAATGAGAAGCCTTAAAAAGATAACAGTAGTGGTGAGAAAAGCCTAATACCTGTTTTTTTTTTTTTAATTCAATAGATGATTTGGAAAAGAGACTGGTCACTGCTAAAAAGAAATTGTGGGCTCTGAATGATCAACCAAAGGAAGTACCCCACAACACAGAGAAAGACAGAATGAAAATGAAATTCTAAGTGAAAAGATAAGAGGAATCATACAGGATAATAGAATCAGGACATATAATATGTAAAGAATACAAATATCAAAAGGAGAAAAGAAGAGATGAAACAGAAAAAATATTAAAATAACTGTAGGATAAAATTTTCCTGAGCTAAAAAATTACTGATCTGATAAAGTTAAAAATGCTGCCCAAGTACCAAGAAGGATAAAAGAATAATTACAGAAACATATTTAGAAATGCATTAAATAATATCTTAGTGAAATTTTTAAACTCTGAGGGATGGGGGTGAGGGGTATCTTACAGAGTTTGAGACAAAGAGAACAGCTTAGATATAAAAATAATGAAATTTGGACTTGCATCAGACCGCATACAGGCCACAATGGAAACTAGGACATAGTTGAAGTTAGAAAGCAATGAAAACTAGAAGATAGTGTCCATAGCCTACAGAGACTATTAAAAGAAAAAGAGAGATTCAAGAACGATGTTATCACCCAAAGAATTGGACCTCACAATTGCAAGAAAAAAGATCATTTTAAAAACACAAGTATTAAAAGGCTATATACCCTTATATACTTTTTAGAAGGAAATTTCTCAAGTACTGCAACCAAATGAAAAATAAAATATAACAAAGATTTCTTTCTTCTTTTCTATTTTATAGAGAGAGATCACGCACACATGTGCACAGGGCAGGAGGACAGACAGAGGGAGAGAGAAAATCTTAAGCAGGCTCCATGCTCACTAAGGAGCCCAATGACTTGGGGGTCAATTTCATGTCCCTGAGCTGAAATCAATAGTTGGAGGCTTAACTGACTGAGTCACCCAGTCACCCTATAACAAGGATTTCTAAACAGGGGTAAATAAAGAGTACAAAGAAACAGTGATGACCAACAAGCTCTGTGGGTTTTTTTCATTAAGTTTAATAGAATAGCAATAGTTTAAGTATGATTTGAGTAGTAACATGACTTAAATTACTGATTTTTAAAGGTTTTATCTTGACTTGAATGAGGTGTTGCTGAGGAAATCATACTGGTGGGGAGAGCAATGTTCATACTTCCTTTTGTTATAAAACTACACAAAGAGTACGGTTAAAGATTGTTAAAAATAAGAACCTAAGCCCTAATAAAGTGAAAATGCAGAGCATAACTTCAAAATTACCTGCACTAAGGGGAGGGATGCAGTAGAGTACAATAAAGATAATGAATTACAGAATTATAGACACAGGACAAGAGGAAATTAAATTATACCATAACATATGATAGAAGAAATTTAAACAATTATACTTGTAAGAATTATTTTAACCATAATGTATTTGGTTAAATTTTCTTATTCAAAGATCAGTGTCAGACTGGATTAAAGTACACAAAGTATACATAACATATACACATATATAATCTGCTTATAAGGAACACATGAAAAAACAATGTCACAATGGTGTATAATATAGTAATAGGTGATGCTACATCAGGAAAATAATTTGTGAAAAGTAGAAATCAAATAATACCAAATGAAGTATAGTTCTAGGACAAATGGGTTCAAGAGAGCTACTGTAGTGATAAAGGTCACAATTTTTACCAAAAAAAGTTACAGTCATTGTTATGTCTCAACATTTGGCTGCATCCTACATGAGATAAAAATTACTAGAGATAAAAAGAGAATGTGATAAAATCACAGCTATAATTGATAGCTTCTATATATCTCTTCCAGAATTTGTTGGATCAAGCAAACCAAGCAAAAACAAAACCAAAAATAGAGATTTTTTTTTAAACCAACAAGCTAACCTTAATCTACATTTTGTACACAATGTAAATGCACATTCTTCTTTTATATTATAGGGACATTAAAAAGATCATATATCTACAAAAAATTCAAAAAAAGGATAAAAAGATTTCAAGTCATCTTTTCTTATCATAAGCTAAAAATCTAGAAATGTAGAAAAATAATGGAATAAACTTCGATACTTTTAAAGCTGTTAAAAAGGATGCATCAGGTCTATATACATTGCCTGGAGAAATGTCCTTGGTAGATTGTTCTACTTAAAAACCATACATAGAATGATGCAATATTTTTAAAAATGGAACAGCATATTCATATACATAATACTTATGGCTAAGAAGCATAGAATATAATATGAAAAGATAATACTAAACTGCAAACATTTATTCCAGAAGGAGTAGAATTGGCAGAAGGAAGAAATGGAGAGTACTACTGTTTTCTAAATATACCTCATATTGATTGAACCATTAAACTATTATTGTATTACATTTAAAATAATCATAGAAGCAAAAAGAGTTTGCAATGGTGAATACAATCTTTCTATAATCTATTTATGAGCAGTCATGGCTCCATACAATTGGCTTTACCAAAACAGGCTGTTTTCACTCAACCAAAGTTGTATGAAAACATATACTTTTCAAAAAAACTTTTAATTCCAGTAGGAAAACATATACTATTAATTGGCTCTTAGGGAAACATAGACCAAAACAAATGCTTAAGAAAGCAAGATGAATGTATATTGGAAGAATGCTACATTATCACTGAAAATAACCCTGATGGCCTTCACTTGTGCATCTACTTGACTGAAGAGTCCTGGCAGTCAATGGCGCTGATTTTGCACATGAAGAAAAGAGAATTATTTTTAGGTATTTAAGGTTCCTGAAGATGAGTAAGGAAACTTAAGAAAACTGCTCTCCTATTTAAAGGCATCCACTGTCACATCTACTTTGACTGTTCTGAAGAGTTCAATTTTATTTATTTATTTACTTATTGATGTATTTATCTAGAGAGAAAGAGAATGCAAGCAGGACAGGGGGAGGGGCAGAGGGAGAGAGACAGAGAGAATAATGTCTTAAATGGCTTAGCGCAGAGCCCCACAAAGAGGTGATCAAGACTCTAGTGGAGTCCAATGCCCAACTGAGTCAACAACCCAGGGGCCCCTAAGAGTTCAATTTTAAACAAAGAATTACAATTAAAATAACCAGCGAGAAATATACCCTAAACAAACAAGTATTTAGCTAAGTTTAAAACAATAAGTAAAATGGCAGATTTTTGTTGCAGTTTTGAAATGACTTCTTTGATGGTTCTCCTGGTTTCTAAATTGCTTTTCTAAAGCTCAAGCTTTCCAATTTCTTTGGCCCAACATATGAGATTATCTTCATTGAAATGCCCTGAATTTTAAAAGGTACTAATAAACTTGAGGTATAATAATATTTTAAAAATCACATGGTGTTATTCCAAATACCATGAGTTTGATAATTACCCCACATTCTATTCTCCTTTCAAATAGCCACAATTTTTCTATATGCCTGTAATAAAAAGTAGGGAGTTATAAAACAGAACTTTTGGAACTAAACTTGGAACTTAGGAGAGAAAACTATAAAAATGACAATCTTGATGAGTTTAGCAGGCATTTTTATCAAAGGCAAAGTGAATATTTTACAAAGTAAACTTTTATATGCAAACATAAGTATACACACAGGAATTTATATTTATGTATTTAAATATATACAGTTATATATATATGCACACACACATGGCATAGATAGATGATAGATATTCAGGTAGTTAGATATTTAGATAGATTAATCAGCTAGCAGGAGTGTTTTGTGATTTAGGAAGCTAATATGCCATATGCCATTATGTGCTACACACTTTTACATTTAGTAGATGAAAGATTAATGATTTTTAACCTAATTTTATTGGGGAAATAATTAACTGTTAAAATAATTCAATTATCCATGTTAAGTATAAACCAAATCAAATAAATAATAATAAACACACATAATCTCTTCCTCTGCCTCTTTGTGTCGTGCTGTGCTAAAGAGTTTCTCAGGGCCACGCATCCATATAATCTTACATGTGGGTCCTTTTTGGCTCACATCCAGGCTGCAGCTATTATTTCATATTTCTGTCCTTTGCCTTTGCCTTTTGGCCTCTACTGGGAGCAGAACAACAAGGTAATTACATTTATTAGAATTACCTCTATAAACAGAGTGAAATAAAAAAAAACTTAATAAAAAGGATCTGTATCTTTCTCTCATAAAGAAATTAAGTAAGCTTTGGACTTCATGATCTTTACCAAAACAATTTAGGAAATCCAGAGGCCTTTTGTTCTATTCCTTTCCTGATTCTTGTCTGTGTTCCAGATAATTCATAATGATGTCCATCTGACCTGTGAATGAATGAGTTGCTGTGTGTGTACAGAACTATTATGTTTAATGTTATTTTTCTAAAATAATATACTTTGCCAAGTTACAAATAACTTTGTAAAATATGATAGTCACTGAACAAAACCATTTTCTTTTCACCAAAGATTATGCTCAATTCTTTCAGAAGGTTTTGTGAGTTTAATGACACCTTGGGCTTAATGTGCTCCACTTTACAATCAAGATAGTTTCTCCTGAAATATCTTGTTCTCTGTCAATGTTCCAGAAAATAATTATCATTGTATTTGTTTCCCATTCTATCCCAAGGCAAGAATTCCAATATAAAACTGAACTGCTCTGCCTACCACATTTCCAAGATTTAACTCCAAGAAACAAACCCATATTCACATGAACACTTTTAAATTCATTTTATATCATATATTTTTAAAAAAGATAATTATCAGAGGCCTTAACATAACTTCTATTTCTTAGAAGTCTTTGTAAAAGCAACTACAAAACAAAGCTTTTTGCTGACTTAAAAATGTGGTATTAATTTTTTACTCCTCAAAACTTTTCATAATGTCAATTTAATCTGCTTACTTTTTTGTATACAGATTGTTTAAAGTATAAAAATTAACTAAGAAGGTTCTGTAAAAGCACTGTGTACATCAGAAAGTTCTGTTATGGTTATTTGAAATGAAGACTATAAGAAAACATGCGTATTGATGTAAATGCACTACATTTTTCCACTTTGGATTCTTCGTGTTTTCAGTTCTCAACTTTGATAAAGCACAAGAAAGGTAACACTTTCAGTTAAAGCAACTAACTTATTTTATTTTTTGGATTCCAAATAGCACTACTAAATGGTGCTATTATGGAGTCTGTGCCTCTGAAATGAATACAAGAAGAATTTAAATCCAGAGGATAAAAATATTTACAAATGAGCCAATGCCATCCTGGTACATTTATTTTATGTAAGTATATATATTGGTAATATAGGAGGCAGGTGTTGCGATATCCTAAATATGACCCTTTTACATATTTGTTCTTGTATTTGCTTCTCAGAAACTACAAAAGAAGTTTCAGAAACTTATTCCAGGGGATAACACATGCTGAATCAGTATTTATTGCCCAGAAGGGCATAAAAATGAAAGGTAATCATGAGTTTTAGAGCTTTCCTTTCCTCATTCTCAAAATTTCAAGCAACCAACACAGGCATTTGGCAGGGGTGGTGCCCCTTCATGTGAACAAGTTCCTCCAAATGGATGGTTCCTAGACTTTGTATTTCATAAGTCAATAAAATCCTACCCCAATGTCAGGAAACCTCACAATGTTCTGGGCTTTATTATTTCTAGTAAAGGACACTGTCATGACATAATAATAAAAGAGAAAGAAAAAAGTAAAGATGGAAGAAAGGCTATTTTAATGTTTCTCCCCCCACCCCCAACTATCAACTGTAGAAAGCCATACTTTTTGAAGAAAGGACAATTCTTGTATAAATTTAGCTCTTCGAAAAGCTTAACATATTTACTCTTATTTTTTCCCCTTTCCTAAGGACCAGTGAAAACTTTCAGACACTGATACACTGGCACTGGGGCATTAATGTTGTAAGAATGCAGAGCAAATAACTGAACTGTAAGGAATTCCACAAGAAGATCCATTCTTCCATTTATTCAACACATTTTTATTGAACACCTATGCAGTGGCAGAATCTATATATAAGAAAAATATTAGTTAATAAGATAGACAATTCCCTGCCCTTATGGAGCTCACAATTCCAATGGTAGAAGACAAATTATAAATAAGTAAACAAATAAACATAATGTTTTCAGATCATGGTAAGTGTTATAAGGAAAATAATCTGGCATGATGGAGGAGGTGAAGGGAATGTTGTCAACTATATCAGACAGGATGTTGAAGGATGTATTTGCTCTACGTCCTGCCAGATGAGCAGACACTAGCAGGCAAAGATCCAGAAAGTACCAAGAAAAGGAGACCACAACTGCAAAGACTATGAAGTGGAGGATATTTTTGCAAGTCTAAAGGAGAGGAAGCCATTGGGGCAGTACATTAAAGAAGCTGTTTTTCATTATGGAAGCTAATATATGAAAGAGTCTAGTTCTCTCAAAATAGTTTCTCATGTAGGAAACAGTCAAGTGTACCTATCGATGAGGTAAGAAACTAGAGTGTTCTTGATGTTATTCTATTATTTCATGTATATCTGTAATTGGCTAAGTACAAATCATAGTACAGAATCTGAACTTTGTAGAAACCCAAAGGTAGTTATAAATATTATTACTGTATTTGTTAAACAATACAGTTATTTATATTTTGCCATCCAGACATTCATAACTATTATGGACAACTATTTGCATAGGTCTCCTGCAAACCCCCCCATGCCTTATCTTAGAAATAAATTCCTATTCATTTTTATTTAACTAAATGGCTAAGAATGCCTCAAAGTTATGAATTGATCTAAACATGGTAAATTTGTACATATATGGACTCTTAGCTTTCATTTTTTCCATTTATGTTTTGTCCATGGACTACCCACCACTAAATATAGCTTTCCTCTGCTTTACAGGTATTAAAACAACCATTTAATTTTTAAAAAATCACTCTTGATTAAATCATATGGTGTTAAATCTGAGAATGCAATCTACTTGGACTTTCAACTGGCTTTTTAGTAGACAGCTGTCTATTACTTATTGAGTACTATACTCAGAAGATTAAATAAATAAAAGTAAAATTATGGAAATTTTTAAAGAAAATTATGTTCCATAAGGAAGTATCTGTGAATAAATGCATTTCTATTATTTAAAACTAAACTACAATTCTAATACCTTTTAAGATTTCAAAAGCCACTGGTTCATGAAAGAGGGCAGAAAAAATATCAGGTAACTTAGCAAACTTGAAGACATGGTAACAGTTTATTTCATGAAAATCAAACTTAGGGAAGAAATACACTTGAATTAATTTTATTCATCTGTTCTAAGAATATGTTCCATACAATGAGAATCTTAAGTAATCACTGAAGAATCAGAATGATTCACAGATGGTGTTAGTGATTTAATTATTTTTAACCAGTTGTTTCGGGCATGCTCAGAAGGATATTGCCAACTCCACTGCAGAAGCCATCTGAGCTCCCTTCCAGCTGGTGTTCCATATTTTGAAAGCAAATTTAGATTGCAGAAAATTACACTTTTTATTGTTATGTTGCAAATGGAGGTCAAATTGCTATGTATAAATTCTTGTACTTTTCCCCCCTTCATTGTATGAGTTATATTTATCAAATATCACATCTTTTGTATGATTGCCATGGATTTGCCAGTGTTATTTTATGTTTTGTGTTGTCTGGCACATAGGAGGCAACAGATAAATGTTTATTAAATGAATGAAATGCCAATTCAATGTATCCAAAATAAAATTTGAGTTTCTATAAAGACTCCCAGTAAGCATATGGAATTCTGATTTTGCTGCACCCTTATAATTATTAGGAGGTTCTCATTAAAAGCAAATAAAGAAGGAAAGACACTTATATAACAAAACAATGCCCCTCCACCAAAGAGACAATATCAACAAATCTCTGTTACTTTAATAATTAAAACTATACCCTGATGTTGGAATCCTTACCCTTAATTTTATGGGAACTCAGGCCAAGTTGCTTGACAAATTTTCATCCGTTTAGGTTGTTTTTTAGGATTAGAGATACTCTTCGTAAAAATCTAGTGTTGTATACTTTTGGATGCAAGGTAACTGTGTTGTCTCTCAAAAAAATAAATGATTTTCAAAATTATTTTCCATTAGTCCCAGAAAAGATGAATTTTGCTTAATGCCCTTATTCATAATGAGAAGTAGTAAACAGTTAAAAAATAGTTCTATCAAAAGTAATCCTTTTTCAAATATTGTCATTCCAAGGAAAAGAATATTTATTTTAGTGAAACAAGTTACTCTGATGCCAAAAATAAGTTATATTTATTCTAAATTTACTGATAAAAATACATAATAAAAGTGTACATGTCAATAATGCATCAGATTCAATTTTGCTATACCTAATATTTATGAAAAATACATTAATATGTTTAACATCAATAATATTTCCTGAAGATTTTGTTAAATTTCCTCTTGATAGCAAAATAAGATACAGTACATTACTTTAAGAAAGGCAACTTTATTCATATATTTGACACCAAAAAGACTGGAATCACTCATTATAGCTTTACTTCAAAAGGTGAACATACAAAATTATGTACCTAATATTACCATAACCTAACTATACAATAACTGTGTACATTAATATAAATAGGGAATCTAGTTTTAAAAATTTATATTACTATTTTTAATTCATTGTGCTATTTAGACCCAGTCATTTGAGGTAATATTCCTGAGGTTTCATGTTGTCCGAAACTCATTTACAAAGTGGTGAACTTATTTAAACTTACAAGAATATTAAAATGCAACTGACACCTTATATACAGTAAGGGCTTTGGACTGGAAAGATTCAGAAAAAACAAAGTCCTGTGTTAATGTAGTTGCTTACTATCTTTGGCCAATTCAATTAATGTTCTTAAGCTCCAGTATCCAGTTTGGATTATTCATTTTATTTCAATCATTTATCTATTTATTTTTCCTCTCTGGACTTTAGAAATTTTATACTCCCTTTTATTGGGTTAATGGTTACTCCAAAGCTATTAACATGCACAAAACTTTTTATATGGTCTCTTTCTGAGCATTAAGAGGATCTTAGAGTCATTTTATTCATCATTCATTCAACAAATGTATCCTGTATCACTTGCTAATCATTGCTTTTGGTTCTGAGGACACAGCAGTGGGGAAAAAACAAGAAAAAATTCCTGCATTTTTGGAACTTTCACTCTATGGAGAGAGACAGGTAATAAGATGAAGAATGGAAATATTTCTAACTTTCCTGGTAGTGCATTTTATGCAGAAAAATAAGTGGGGATAGGGTCAAGCAAGTGTGTGTGTTTCACTCAGAACACTTTCAAGTAAAGACCTGAATGGAGAGATGGAGGGGGCTGTGCAGATGTCTGGGGGAACAGTATTCTAGATGTAAGGAACACAATGTAAAGGGAGCATGCCAGATGTGTTCCAGGAAGAGTGAAAAGGCCAATGGAGGTGGAGCAGAGTGAACAAGATATAAAGTATTAAGAGATAAGGCCTGAGTGATAATAAGAAGTCAGGTCATATATCCCTTGAAATTAATGTAAGGATTTTGGATTTCACTTGGAAATAGATGGGAATTCACTGAGGCATTTGGAATAGTTAAAGACACACCTGATTTCTATTTTCAAGTGATGTGTCTGTCTATTGTGTTGAAAATAACTAAAGGGAAACAAAGATAGATTTTTTAGCTGAAACTGAAACAGCAGTGTTGCCACTATAGTCCAGGGGAGAAGAGTGGTCCAGCTAAAAAAAATGTAGTGGTCATGAGGTTGTACCTGACATCAAAGTTACCAGACTAGATGAAAAGAGCAAAGCGTGGAGTATAAATAGAAAGGGTAAACTGTCAGGGTGCCTGAGTGGCTCAGTCAGTTAACCATCTGCCTTTGACTCAGGTCATGATCTCAGGTTCCTGGAATTGAGCCCTGCATAGGGCTCCTGGCTCAGTAGGGGATCTGCTTCTCCCTCTTCCTTTGCCCCTCTCCCCGCTTGTGTGCTCTCTTTCTCTCTCTCCCAAATAAATAAAATCTTCTTTAAAAAAAAGAGAAGAAGTCCAAGGACTGAGCACTGAGACATTTCAACAGTAGAGAAAGAGGTAGCACCATGAGATGCTGACAAAGAACAGCCAGAAAAGTAGGAGGTAAACAAAGTGAAGAACTCAAAACAATCTCCCACTGGTGTCTAGTGTGTCCACTTTGTTTTTTTTTTTAATAAATAAATCAGACACTTTTACACTTAGTAAATGTTTCTTTAGATTTCTCCATTTGTTAAGCATTTTCTTTGCCCATCATTCTTCTTTACATCTCAAATGTTCCATCTGGGGTCATTTTCCTTCTGGTTAGAAACCAGCCATGAGATGCAAACATGCCATGAAATATTATGTGGGCTTTAAAAATGTTTATGGAACTTATTTTTATGAACAAAGAAAAGGATGATATAATGTTTAGTAAAAGTTTAGGATATAAAATTATTTTAACACAACATCAAGATATGTGGATGGATAACTGAATAACTTTAAACATGGCTAATTCTAAAAAAAAAAAAAAACCCAAAACAAAACAAAACAAAACAAAAAAAACCCTAACAACCCTGATAACTCTACAGTGAAGATCTCCTGCTAGTGAATGGACTCAATTTTTGTCTGGTAAGATAATTACTTCAGTGTTATTTTTTTTTTTTTTTAAGTTTCTGTAAGTATACAAATCTAGGTTCCTAGGTGGTTTTTCTTTCATTATTTTTGAAGACATCCTACCACCTTCTGGCTTTTACTGTTGCTTGAAAATTTGCTGTCATTTATACATGTCAATACTTTCTAGGTAACCTATGTCCTAAACTGTGTGGAAATTTTTCTTTGTTTTTGGAATTCATCAGATTTATTATGAGGCTATATGGCTGTATTTTTTAAAAAATTTTCCTGCTTGAGATTTGCTTGATTTCCAACCCGGTTATTGAGATTTCAATAATTTTGGATATTCCTAAGGAATTGTCACTTCAAATACTGAATTTTTTCCATTCTCTCCATTCTTTCCTTATATATTTGACCTTCTCACTCCCTTTCTTATCCTTTTTCTTTTCATATTTCTATATTTTGGTCTCTGTTTATGCATTTTAGGTAATTTATTTTATCTATCTCCCAATTTTTTAATTCCCCCTATCTTTTATATCTAATCTGATGCTTAACTTGTTCATTGAATTATTAATTTATTAAATTTTTCAATTTCTGGACATTCTAGTCAACTCTTTTCAAAACCTCATGATCATTATCTTCTTACTGCATCTTGTCCCTAATTCCTACTTTGGATGCAGACTATTACTATTTTGAAAATATTTAACATATTTTACATTCTGTATCTCACTAATTCACTATCTTCTGTCTTTGGGAGTTGTGTTCTGCTGTTTATTTCCTTGTGTGAATTGCCATTTTAATTCTAAACACATGTTTTGGAACTTTATCTGTGGGAATTATTTAAAGTTTAGGTTTAGAGGCACCTGGGCAGCACAGTCAGTTAAGTGTCCGACTCTTGGTTTCTGGCTCATGTAGTGATTTCAGGGTGATGAGATGGAGTCCTGCATTGGGCTCCATACTCAGCTTGGAGTCTACCTGAGATTCTCTCTTCTCCCTCTGCCCCTCCCACTCATGCTCTCTCCCTCTCTGTTGCTCTCTAAATAAACAATTTTAAAATAAATAGTAAAGTCTAGGTTTAAGCAGTGCTAAATGAGAAAAATTTGTATTTGCTTTCGTCAGGTTTATTTGACACTACCAACTGAGAGAAACTTAAGATTTTGGCTTTTGCCTTTTTAGGACACCTATCAGTGTGAACTCTGGACACCAACCCTTGTGCATCCTGTCCTTTAAACCAGTGACCATAATAAAAATATTTTGGAACTCCTTCAACATTTTTGGTGGCTCATAATATCTCTTAATTCTGTAAGAAAAGAGTTACTAATTTTATCTTGAGGCTCAAATATCTAGTCAAAGTTGCATGGATAATAAGAGATGCAGGATATAGGTTTTCTTCTTCCAAGTATAGAGATCGCAACTTAATATTAGTTCATCTAACGTGGGTAGAACCTTTTTTTATAAATCATGGTCTTATCTTGATTTTGCAATGGTAATCTGATAGAAATTTGGAGATATTTTTAATTATTGTAAGAACCTTCAATTAAATGAGCCACTTGTGATGACATATCTGTGAGCTGTTCCTTTACAAGGTATTTATATATTCTGTTTCGCCATACATAATTTAATTCATCTTGGTTGGGACACCAATGTATTTCTGCATTTGCGGGTTGTCTTTCTTAAGTTCTGGGAAATTTTTGGCTATTGCCTCTTAAATATTGTCTCTCCTGTGTTCCTTGTCTTCTCCTGTTGTGATTATATTAGTCATAAACTTCTTACACTGTTCTCTCAGTCTGTCTTTCACATTTTACTTTTTTTTGTTTTTATGTGATATTCTGATCATTTTACTATAATGAGTTTCTAATTTTCTCTTCACATTTGTTTAATTAGGTGTTTAACACATACACTTAGCTTTTTGCTTCAATGACTAGTTTTGGGCTTCTATAAGCTTTACTTGAGGTATTACCATCATAAATACCTGTGTATTTTTTTGTGTGTGTGTCTGGTGGTTTTATAAATTAATGCTTATTTTATTCCTTTCTTGTTTTCAACATATTTACTTTTCTATATCCAGTGCTTTTCTATTATTTTAAGTTCATGAAGTACTAATTGTCTCATGATGTTAGATGACTCTAAAACACCATGAATTCATTTCTTCCTATGGGTTGTAATATTTTGCAGTGAGCCAACATTCAATATTTGAGTGTATATAGAACTCTGAAAAGAAAGACTTATTGTATGACTGTGGGAGAAGACCTCATTGATTTCACAAATATGGGACCCATTTTACGTTGATTTCTCAGCTTAGTAATCTAGAGGCTTATGGTTAGTATATAACAGACCTCCTACACTGTTTTAATTATCAAAGATTTTTCATCCCCAACCAGAATCCTTGAAAGACAGAATTCGGCTTGTAGGTCGGACTGATCTATTAACCATGCACATGTGGAGTAAAGACATTTATGGAGCAAAAACACACATGGAGTAAAAACATTGAAGTTTCTATGTTTAAACTGGACCTTTCATTTTCTATATCTATACAGATGTTGTATAAGACCACATGTAAAAGATCTTAAAACATTCTTTTAACCACTGGATCCTCAATCCAGTTTCACTATCACATGAGATAATATGCTCATTTATGGCAAAGAGAGGGAAGGAAGGTTCCATTATATATTTTGAGCTCAGCTATAACTTTAAAATTCTTTTAAAATTATATTTTATTCAGAATTTCCTTACATTTGAAAAAGAGGGATGAGGGAATCAGTGAGTCTGTCATCTTCCTGGAAGGTGATTCTACCTGAATACTGTACTAACAAACAACCATTAAACTGATTCTGTTACATAACTAGAGAATAGGAAAAAATTACTATAGAAATTGCAGTAACTATTATGATCACAATCTAGGAAACACAGAACCTTGACTTAACTTGGTTTCTTTCTTAACTCTTGTGATATGTTACTACAAAACCGAAGCTAAGAGGAGGAAACTTATAAGCAGCTCCCTCCTAGTTCATGTTCCATAGCAACCACTATTAGTTTTTTACATTCACAACTCTGATTATTAAAGAATATTCTGTCTCTAAGAAAATTATTTATGTTCCCAAATTCTCCAAGGATCCTGCATTGGCAGCTGACAATCTTTGTGGTTATTTCAAAGCAAAGAAAAAATATCTATGTAGCAATTATGCAAAGAAGATGTTTCCCCCCTAGTTTCAAAATTAATTTGTTATTATTATGTGATAGGAGAAAATATAGCAAAAAATGAGCAATGAAATATCAAAACTGGGTTCAGGCATTATTTTACATGAGGTGATGACAGTCAGCTCTGTGGTTACTTTTCTTATGAAGCAATGCTTTCTTTTAATAAAGTCTAAATTAACAAAAGCATAATGGTATAGCAATGCTTTTCCCATTTCTTTTTTTCCTGAAGAACACTAGTTCTTCACAACTACTTGAGCAGGAATCCGATCATAAAACTGAAATGAAATTTCCCCTTTTGTACTGCAACTATCCAGATGTGAAAGTCTGCAGAATTTATTTCCCTTGTAGAAATTCATAATCACATTTGCATATCAAAAGCCCTGCTAAGTTCTGGAGTAAAGAAACTTTGCTTAATTCAGTATTTCTCAAACTTCTTTCTTTATTGGTAGAGGCAAAATGGCAGAGGAAGAGCAGACTGAAATGACATCATATCCCAGAAGTTCAGTTAGATAGGTATCAAGCCATTCTGAACACCTACAAACTCAACAGGGGATAGAAGAGGAACAGCGATTTTAGGAAGAGAAAATCGACCATTTTCTGAAAGGACGACATGCAGAGAAGTGAATCTGAAGCAACGGAAAGATAGACCATGGGGGGAAGGGCTGGCTTGTGGCAAGTGGTGGAGCAACGGAGCACAAAATCAGAACTTTTAAAAGTCTGCTCCACCGAGGTACATCGCTCCTGAGGCTAAGCGATGGTGGAGCCCTCGCGGGGACAGTGTAGTCTCAGATCCCCTGGGGGGTCACAGAAAGATCGGTGGTGTCTGAGTGTGGCAGAAATGCCAGGTATTGGAGCAGGGAAGCTGGCGGCAGAGACAGAGCCAAGGAGTTAGCTTTCAGCTCCGGATTAACTTAGACCATGATCCAAGGCACAGATGGACCCCTGCTCTTGGAGCAGGGACCGCACAAGTGGCAGATCCGGGAACACTCACCTTCATCCTCTGGGAGGGGCAGCACAGCAGAAATCTGCTGGGTTTGGAGACTCCAAAGGGGGCCATGTGCCAGAGATAGAAATGCTCAGTCACAGACGGGATAAGCACAGAGCGCAGCTGGAGACCAGGGAGGTGGGAATGATTGACCCCTTTTCTCCAAGGGTGCACTGAGGAGTGGGGCCCAAGATCTTGGCTCCTCCAGGCCAGAGATTGGGAGGATGCCATTTTCATTCCTGTCCTCCAGTGCTCTACAGAAAGCGTTCAGGGAACAAAAGCTCCCAAGAGGGAACCAGAGCAGATTACTTAGCTCAGCCCCTGGAAAAGGGGGCGCAATTCTACCTTGGGCAAAGACATTTGAGAATCACTGCAACAAGCCCCTCCCCCAGAAGATCTGCAAGAATATCCAGCCAAGACCAAGCTCACTGATCAGAGCACAGTGGAATTCCAGAGTGAGGAGAAAGCAATGCATAGAATTCATGGCTTTTTTCCCCATGATCCTTCAGTCTTGCAAAGTTAATTTTTATTTTATTTTATTTTTTCTTATTCTATTTTTTCAACTTTTCCTCTTTCCTTTTTTTAAACATTTTTAAACTAGTTTATCTTAACAATATTTTCTTTAAAAAATCTTTTTAAATCTTCATTGTTATAGTTATATTTTATACCTTCATTGTATTTAACCTTATTTTTTGTATACATATAGGTTTTTATTTTCTAAAAATTTTGGGATACAATTTCTTCTAATAGATCAAAATACACCTTAATCTAGCACATGGCTTTGCTCTAGTCTCCAGCCTGAGCACATTCTCTCCACTTTTTTTCTTTATCCAACCAGCTTATCAATTCCTTTTTTTAGAATTTTTAAAAAATTTTCATCTTTACAGTCATATTCCATAACTTCATTGTTTACCCTTATTTTTGTGTGTGTGTGTGTGTGTATATATATATATAAGTTTTTCTTTCTTTAAAATTTCGGGAGGTAGTTTCTTCTAAGAGACCAAAATACACCAAAAATCGAGTGGGTTGTTCTATTCACCAGCTATATATATATATACGTATTTTTTTTAATTTTTACTTCTTTTTCCCCCCATTCTTCTCCCACCAGTTTTGGATCTCTGATTTGGTTAGCATACATTTTTCTGGTGTCTTTGCCAGCCTTTTAGTATTTTATTTTCTCATTCATGTATTCTTATCTGGATAAAGTGACAAGATGGAAAAAACTCAACATAAAAAAAAAAAAGAACAAGAGGCAGTACCACCAGCAAGGGACCTAATCAATACAGACATTGGTAATATGTCATAACTAGAGTTCAGAATGATGATTCCCAAGGTGCTAGCTGGGCTCAGAAAAGTCATGGAAGTTATTAGAGAAACGCTTTCTGGAGAAATAAAATCCGTTTCTGGAGAAATAAAGGAACTAAAGTCTAACCAAGTTGAAATTAAAAAAAAAAACTATTAATGAGGTACAATAAAAAAACAGAGGCTCTTACTGCCAGGATACATGAGGCAGAAGAAAGAGTTAGTGATATAGAAGACCAAATGACAGAGAATTAAGAAGCTGAGCAAAAAGAGACAAACAACTACCAGATCATGAGGGGGAGATTTCAAGAGATAAGTGATACCATAAAATGAAACATTATCAGAATAATTGGGATTCCAGAAGAAAAAGAAAGAGAGAGGGGGCAGAAGGTATATTGGAGTGAATTATAGTAGAGAATTTCCCTAATATGGCAAAGGGAACAAGCATCAAAATCCAGGAGGGACAGTCAAGCCCCTCAAAATCAGTAAAAAATAGGTCCACACCGCGTCATCAAATAGTAAAACTTGCAAGTCTTAGTGACAAAGAGAAAATCCTGAAAGCAGCTTGGGACAAGAGTCTGTAATTGGACAGCCACATGCAGAAAAATGAAACTGGACCATTTCCTTATACCACACATGAAAATAGACTCAAAACGAATGAAAGCCTCAATGTGAGATAGGAATCCATCAAAATCCTTGAGGAAAACACAGGCAGCAACTCTTTGACCTCAGCCGCAGCAACTTCTTCCTAGAAACATTGCCAAACTCAAGGGAAGCAAGGGCAAAAATGAACTATTGGGATTTCATCAAGATAAAAAAGCTTTTACACAGCAAAGGAAACAGTCAACAAAACCAAAAGAAAACTGACAGAATGGGAGAAGATATCTGCAAATGACATATCAGATAAAGGGCTAGTGTCCAAAATCTATAAAGAGCTTATCAAACTCAACACCCAAAGAACAAATAATCCAATCAAGAAATGGGCAGAAGACATGAACAGACATTTCTGCAAAGAAGACATCCAACAGATACATGAAAAGTGCTCCACATCACTCGGCATCAGGGAAATACAAATCAAAACTACAATGAGATACCATCTCACACTAGTCAGAATGGCTAAAATTACCAAGTCAGGAAATGACAGATGCTGGCGAGGATGCGGAGAAAGGGGAACCCTCCTACACTGTTTGTGGGGAATGCAAGCTGGTGCAGCCACTCTGGAAAACAGCATGGAGGTTCCTCAAAGAGTTGAAAATAGAGCTACCCTATGACCCAGCAATTGCACTCCTGGCAATTTACCCTAAGGATACAAATGTAGTGATCCGAAGGGGCACATGCACCCAAATATTTATAGCAGCAATGTCCACAATAGCCAAACTATGGAAAGAACCTAGATGTCCATCAACAGATGAATGGATAAAGAAGAAGTGGTATAGGTGTGTGTGTGTGTGTGTGTGTGTGTGTGTGTGTGTGTATATATATATAAAATGGAATACCATGCAGTCATCAAAAGAAATGAAATGAAATCTTGCCAATTGCAACGACATTGGTGGAACTAGAGGATATTATGCTGAATGAAATAAGTCAATCAACGAAAGACAATTATCATATGATCTCCCTGATATGAGGAATTTGAGAGGCAGAGTTGGGGATTTGGGGTGTAGGTAAGGAAAAAATGAAACAAGATGGGATCGGGAGGGAGACAAACCATAAGAGACTCTTAATCTCACAAAACAAACTGAGGGTTGCCACGGGAAAAGGGGTGTGGAGAGGGTGGTTAGGTTATGAACATTGGGGAGGGTATGTGATATGGTGAGTGTGGTGAAGTGTGTAAGCCTGATGATTCACAGACCTGTACCCCTGGAGCAAATAATACATTATACATTAAAATAATTAATGAAAAAAAAACCTTCTTTCTTTTGAACAACTCTCACTCTATTTCAGGAAGCACTGAGTCCATATGTAGTGTATTCCCCTTCCTACATGTGCCCTTGGACAAATACAATTAACCTCATTTATATTTTCTTTAGTATAAAATGACAATGAAAATAATAAGGTTATTAATAAGAAGGTTATTAGTGGAAACAAACTGGATACACATGAAAGATCTTTATAGAGATGTAAGGTTCTATTCAAATTCAAACAATTTTTTTTAAAGTGGAGGAATGCTCACACTATAAAAGTGGTTTTTTCTTAAAAAATTATTCACCTAAGGGACTAATTTATTTAATACATTTCTTTAGCATTTAAAGTGAAACTACTAACAAAACTCATTTTCTGCCTACTTTTCAAGAACTTGTCTATTTTAGAAATGTTACTTCTAATGTTGTTAACATACCTTCCTGTAATTTACTCTGATGTACTAAAAACTAGCCTTTATAATAGAGTATCATAATCCTGCTCATATTCACTCTACCACCTCAGTGTTAAACTTCAGAAACTTTGTCTTGTCTCAGTATAACACTTCTGGAAGTAACTGTAATGAAATCTTCTGTACTAGAGAGTCATCTCTCTAGAGTTATGATGTTATGATGACCCAATTGACATAAATACTTATAAGAAGTATAACAATATTCTTAAAGTACAAAAAAAAACCTGTTAAGTATTACCTGTCCAGATTATATGTCAAAGTTCTACTAAATGTTTATTGCTGATAAATGGAAGGACAGCGGAGTTACAGCACCCATGTAAAAGTCTAGGTGAAAAATATTCTGTGAAAAAGCAAAATGTACGAAGGCCCTGAAATGGAAATGGTGATGGCATGTTTAAGTATGGAGGAGACATTTATACACCTGTATGACAGGGAGAATGGCAAAAAAAGGAGACAGAGTTGGAGTAATAAGACAGGCAAGAACCAAATCATGTAAAATCTTGGGATTTCACTGAAAGGGTAGTGAGCAGCAGGGGTTTGACAGAATCTTACTTATGCTTTAGGAGCCCCTGGCTTCACAGAAAGAATACCATGTAGGTGGGCAAAGACCAGAAGCAAGGATTAGAGACTGTTGAAGTAACCCAGATGAGAGATCATTGTGCTATGGACTAAGGTTTCCACAATGCAGATACTGAGTGGTCTGATTAAAGCTGTATTTTCTGAGTAGAACCAAAAGAAACTGAAATGAATTACAAGGATTACAGAAGAGAAAAGAACAATTATGGATGATGTCTTGGTTTTGAACTTAAGTGACAGGGTAATTTACTAATGCCCACAGAGCTGGTTTGGAGCCAAATTATGTAGAGGTGACAATCAGTTAATTCCTAACTAGGGTATGTTAACATTTCACATATCTGTTAGGCATCCAAAAGAAGTTGAAGAAGTTGTCAGATATAAACATTGAATATCAGCATTATTTACTTGATCTTTGAAGGTATAGGATATGCAGGGCAAGTTGAGTTGTATTTAGAAAAGGGACATTTCTTTGCCATCTTTTACTCTGATATTTGCATTATTTTTGCTCTCATTCCTGGGATAGGTCATGTATGCATACCTATTCCAAAGGGTTATTATTATTTTTTTTTGCTTCTGAGAAACATATTAATTAGCAATAATTCATACTGAACACATTAGGTACAAACCTTATATTTGTTTGACCCTCTACAATGAGCCCCTTATTTATTATATTCTTCTTTAACTTGAGTCAAAAACTTCTACATTCTCATAGCCTTCTGTTTCCCTTTGCAGCACTTGCTACAATTTTGGTGGCTGAGTACAAGACCAATAAAAAAAAAATCCTTCCTTATATATAGACTTCTAGATAGCTTTATATAGCTTGCTCCTTCTTCCTGGCTTCATTTTGCTTTTTTACACTAGCATATAGCTTATTAATTCAGCAAGAATATACAGGTAATAAATTCTCATAGTTGTGCTTATCTGAAAGTACTTGTATGTCTGAAAATATTTTGTCTTCACTTTTGAATCACAGTTTACAGGACATTTGAAAATTTGCCTAGCATATGAAGATGTTATTTCATTGTCTTCCAGTATCTGTTATTGATGAAAAGTCTTCTGTCAACTTTGTCGCCCTGTAGGTATTCTGCTTTTGATCCTTAGTAGCTTTTATGACACCTTCCTCACCACTGATGTTCTGAGTTTCATTCAGACTTTGCTAGGTGTGACTTTTTATTTATTCCATTCTAGTTGAGCTTTATTCAACTTGAGGACTTCTGTAAACTGAGATTTAATCAATTTTCTTAAATGGCAGTCATTTATATAAAATACTGTCTCTTCCCCCGGCTTTCTACTTTTTCAATCCGGAACTCTTTTCATGCATATATATGAGTTTTTTATTCCATTCTCTACATATTCCAGTATTTTCAGCAAAGCAAAATTATCCTCAATCTCCTTCAATGAACATATTCATTACTCTTCTATGATGAATCCACTATTTAAAAAGCTGTTTGAGTTATTATTTTAATAATTGTATTTTAATCTCAAGATGTTTTATTTTTCAAACCTTCCTTTTCACCATTCAAAATGGCCTATTTTTATTGTACGAATTCCACTACATCCTTTTAAAAATCTTTTTGAACATTAAAAAAACCCAATTACTTAAAAAAAATTTAAACACTTATTTTAAAGTCCTTTGCTGATTGTTCTCTTATCTCTGATTTCCTCAGATGTGCATTCTCATTTTATTTTTTGGCATCTGTTAACATCATCCATAAAATGAATTTTTTCATATCCATTGTAATTTTAGTCTGTGAGCTTATTTTGCTTAGGAGTTCCTGGATTGTGGTGGTACTTTCTTTGTGTAATTTTTTGGCTGCATTTTCTTGAGCTCTGGGAGATTAATTTTCAAATGCTACAATTATACTTAATAAAAATTACATGTAATTTACTATTGAGAAATTTTCAAAGCCTTCAGTTTTTTTCCGTGTCTCTTTCTCTACTTGTACGTAGATGAAAAGAATTTAGAAAGAGAACTCTTGACATGTTTTTGGGGAACTATGCCTTCATTGGTAGAATCACCATCTTTGTATGAAACTTCCTGCAAATGCTTTGTGACTCTGGTTACAACTACGTGTTGAAGGATGAGGGACTCTAATTTGTAATCTATACTGAACAAAATATATCTATCCTTGTTAATAACATAAATCTATGGTACATGCCAAGCTGAATCCTCTTAACAGTCTATAAAGACATAAAATTTAAAAATAATGTCTCTTTTCCAATGTTATATACAGAAAGAAGAAAAAATTTTGATTAATTGAGCTCCTATAATACAACAGGTGTTTTATAAATATTACTATATTTTGTTATCACAAAAGTCCATATTCCCCATTGTACAGATGATGGAAATCAGGCTGAAGATATTTATTTACCCATGAGCATACAGCTAGAAAACAGAGTGGGATTCATATTCTGGACTGTTCATCCCAGGGACTGCTCTTTTTACTAGACCACACAGGTGTTATAAAACATCCTACAGAACAGTTCCTTATGTTCAGTTTACAATCATTGCTTAGTCTTCACTGATCACCCAGGTCTGCAAGTCAATAGTAAGTATAATTAGAACTGTCTTCTATTCCTAACTAGGGCAGGGCCTTCAACTTGCTGAATACTTGGAGAAAAATTTACCTGCTTCATCCCAATCTGTTTTCCCTTTTTTGGGGTCTCTAGGATTGTCCTGAGGGCCATCATTTGGAGATACTCTATTCTGCTTTCGTCTGCATTCTTGTCTGGTCCAGGGCTGCCTCATGGTTCCCTCAAAGTTCCAGACCTTGTCTGAGCTTTATTACTGCCATATATAGCTCTGACATAGACATAGTCCCTGAAGTGCACACATTTAAAACTGCTTAGTCCATTTTTAAGACTTTATCTCTAAAATACAGAAAATTAATTTCTCATTTTATTTTATTTATTTTAAAGATTTTATTTATTTATTTGACAGACAGAAATCACAAGTAGGCAGAGAGGCAGGCGGGGCGGGGGTTGGCAGGCTCCCTGCTGAGCAGAGAGCCCGATGCGGGGCTCGATCCAAGGACCCTGAGATCATGACCTGAGCCGAAGGCAGAGGCTTTAACCCACTGAGCCACCCAGGAGCCCTAATTTCTCATTTTAAACACAACTCTCAAATGTTAAGCACTTTCAAGTACTCCTTGCAATCTGGAATTGTTACTCCTAAGATATGAAAGGCTAACTGAAAATCAATAAGTAGAAATGAAGTCTAGAACTTAACATCTAGAGAAGACGAGAAAGGGACACTTGGAAGAATGAAAGATGAGACAAACAGAGAAGGGGAACGAGGGGGAGGTAAAGAATACTGAAGTTATGATGACCTGTGCTGTATCAGAGCCACTGTGGGATTATTCCAAATATAACTTTTGGTTAAGTGATTCACTTGTGGCTGGCTAATCTCTAACGGCCTCACTGTATGATAATTGGGAAAGATGACTCTAACTACATTGGTGGACATGTGAAATCAGTTTTTCAATATATATTAGTAACCAGTAGAATAAAGATACATCTTGTATCTATCTATCTATCTATCTATCTGTCATTTTTTAGGCCTAATAAAAATTCAAAGCCAAATATAATTGTAATATTAAATTGATTGTTCTTCATACATACTGTTACTACTTCTGTTATCATGGATACCCAGAGTTCATATAAAAATATATGCCAAGGGCGCCTGGGTGTCTCAGTCCTTTAAGCGTCTTTGTTTGGCTCAGGTCATGATTTCAGGGTCCTGGGATCAAGCCCCCATTGGACTCCATGCTCAGTGGGATGTCTGCTTCTCCCTCTCCCTCTGCCCATCCCTCTGCCCATGCTCACACACATGCTTTCTCTCTTTCTTAGACAGATGATAGATAGATAGATAGATAGATAGATAGATAAAATCTTTTAAAAATATATATATTGCCCACTCCAGGAACCTTCTGAAGTTTTGTACTCACCTTCTGAAATTTGGTTCTCTGTATTTAGTTATAAAATCAAGAAGAAACCGTTTATGGGGAAAACACATCTAAACATTTTACTACGACTTTAAAAATTTTATGCTGGTTTACATGTCCTAGGTTTATTTTACCAATCATCATTATGTTTTACAAATATGCATTGAGAGCCCTTTATGTATAAGGATGTAATGACATTTTAAGTGGGTGGTTTGTGGAGATTTTTGATCCTGTGTCCATTTAACTATAAAATGTTAATAACTTACCTTACCCAGGTTGTAAAAAAATCTAATCCTGCATATAGGCTGTGTCAAGATATGGGGAAAATTGGAATGGAGAAATTAGTTAGTAGTCAGATAAATCAAAGCAAGGGACTTCTCCTTGAATGATCTATTAAATTCAGTGAAAATATTTTACTTGAATTTTCTTTATGGTTGCCTTAATCTTTGAATTCATTTTGTATCCACAGGCACAGTCTTTCTCTTAGTGTAAGCTGCAGTGATTTATGACTATGTTCATAACATCTAATAGAAAGGATAATAGGCTGAAATGTGCAATCAGCTGGAATAGGACTTCAAATGTAATATAGTCTCAATATATTATATTACTTCTTCCAACTTCTCAGAATATTCAGCTGTTATTAAATCTTAGGGTCATGAATTTCATCAAAAACAGTGTATTCATGGATTTTTCTAATGTTTTGTAAAAAGAAGTAACAATAATGTGTTGTATATTTTCTCTTGGTTAATAAGCAGCATAACAAAATTATATGCCTATAAAATAAAGCTATGGTATCTAAGGCATACTTTAAAGTACCCCATATTAAATGGAATCAACAATATCACATAAGAAATTCCACAAAGTCCCATCTGAAGGTTGAAACAAATGAAACTGTCATTTACATAGATCAAAAATGATTATCTGTTGGTTTCATATAATTCAACATAACATATTAAGAAATCCTTATTTCCCAGCCTTAACATATTTGTTTTGTGAGAAACACTATTTTTGCATAATTACATAGCAGTAACCATTCCTCTTCACTTTATGATATCTCAGAATAGGAACAAAAAATGTATTTGTTAGAAAAAATCCTATGGTTTATACCCTATTACAAATAAAGAGCTAGGAAGAACAAATTTATGATTATGGATTGCCTTTTTAAGGAGAAAATCACCAAATATCCATCCAGTTGTTTGAAAGAACAGTTGTTCCTTTTCCCTTCAGCTTGTAATATTTAATTGGTCACAATATTTGATATTTTTCAATCTGCTATCAGTCATAAACCATCTTACTAGGCATCCACTTCTAAAAAGCCTTTTAACCCATTAAGTAGCCAAGCCAGATACGAGGACTAAACTACTATTGTAAGTCAATAAGATAAGGTTCTTATGCAAGGAGATATAAGAAGATGTCTCACAAAAGATTTATTATTTACCATGTATACATTTAAAAAGTAAAATTAGCATGGGATGGTCTCAGGAAAGCAATATGTATTTTTGGATTTGACACTGAAATAATGTAAATGTATGATCAATTGACAAATTCACATTGCCAATGTTATGAAAAAAATGATATGGCAAAACAAATTAAGATGCAGTTTTCATTTCTGATAAAGGGCCTGTTCCCTATGTGCTGTTAATTTACTGTGCTTTTAATCTGAAAAACTAAGCACTAGTATTGCAAAAGCCCAAAGTGAGGGGAAACTGCTCACTTTCAGAATGCATATTAGAAGTATGAAATTGCACCCAAATTTTGTTTTATTTTTTTGTTTTTGTTTTTGGGGTTTTTGTTTTGTTTTGTTTTGTTTTTCCATTTGTTAGTAGGCCTCTCTTATTAGGTAGTAGTTGCAAACACATACATGGGTTTGCCAATAACAACTCACAATTTGTGCAAAGTTGAGTCTTCGAAACTGAGCAAATTTGCTCTCAATTTCCCGCCAGCGCTTGCTGAGCTGAATCTGAGTTGGCTCCACTGCCATTGCGGCCCCATCCTCAGACAAGCCCTCAGCTTGCCTACGCACTGCGTTCAGCTCCTCTTTCTTCTTCTGCAATTCACGATCAATTTCCTATTGAGCAAAATCAATACAGGGCCCAGGGCAGTTAGCTAACCACATCAACCAACCCGCAAGCAGCACATACTTCTCTCAGAAATTTCAAAGGCTGTTGTCATTTTATTGTCATGTTCCATAATTTACAAATATGGAAGCCATCACGGTCATCTTCACCAAGAATCGAAATGCTATTTTCAGTTATCTTTCAAATGCTCAGTTTTAGATATTCTAATTAAGAAAATATTTAAATTCATCTAACATTTTTCTTCTCAATTCCTCTGGTGTTTCGGGGGCTGACCCAAATTGGACTCACTACTCATTATTTCTTAGGGACCATCCACAGAGAATATAATTTGGAGGACAAGTGGTTATTTATTTTCATTTTAAAGTTTTGAGGAACTCAACAGAGAATGAAGCAAAATAAAAAGTGTAAAATAATAACAGAAAAAACATCTCTGGACAATATGCAAATCAATCTATAGAGATTTGACACTGATGTGTGAAGATGCTCTGATGAAATGAATGTGCTAACATGAGAAAGAAGTCGTCCATATACCGATAAGTCATTTGTTCATCTGGAACAAAGATACACAAAATCAGTTACAATTTTACCAGGAAACATATGACATTTCTTTTTTTTTTTTAATTTCTTTTCAGCGTAACAGTATTCATTGTTTTTGCACCACACCCAGTGCTCCATGCAATACGTGCCCTCCTTAATACCCACCACCTGGCTCCCCCAAGTCCCCACCCCCCACCCCTTCAAAACCCTCAGGTTGTTTAACTCATTTTACACTGTCTAAAAATAAAATATTTTATTCATCCCACATTATGTCAATTTAAAAAACACTTAATACAATAAATTTACCAAAATAAAACACAATATAAAGAAATACAGCAAATCAGAGAGAACACTAAAAGAGGCAACAGCAACATCAACAATTTTAAATACGATCCACACATGTTAAGGTAAAGAAATTTAACTGTAGCAATAAAATCTAGTAGTGACATTCTAAAACAACATTACCTTTATTTTTCTTTCATCTCTGGGTTCAGGTAGGCTGGATAATTTTTTTTCAATGTCATCCAAGCATTTCAGGAGATCATCAGCCTGCCTCTTGTACTGATACCACTGGTGAGAAATTTCTAGAGCCTTTTTTCTTCTTTGAGACCTCAAATCCTGTTCATGGTGCAGATATTATTAAAATATCAATATATATATATATTTATTTATATATATATATAGTACACTTCTGGCTGTAGTTATTCACAAATAATGAACCCCTCATCTTCTTGTACCGCTTCACTTAAATTCACATTTAAGTGCTAAGTATACAAACAGATGATGAAATTAAGTATTTTTGTGGCAGGACCTATTCACACAAAGCTAAGGAAACTGAACAACTCACTTAAAGTATTTTCTCCTGGCATGTTCAAATTTGTTCAGGAATCTTGTCATATTTAATTGACTAAATGAGTCAACTAAATTATTGTGTAGTCTACGTGAAATAGTTTAGTATACAAATATACCTATATTAACCAAAGACTTGCACAAATTTTATGAGTTTGTACTTGACTTTTAAAATAGATACAAATTCTAAAATTTGTATCTTCAGCCCTGGGTTCATCAAAAAATTTTAAGTTTACATAACCAAGCAACTACATTCATGGTTTTAGCCATCCCTGTAAAATTTTCATAGGCCATGAATATTTTGTGAATAGAAACATATGATTATCTTAGTTATCATATGAATTGTTTTGAGACATATACATAGAAGTGTGAAAGATATATATCTGTGAATGTACATGAAAATGACAACTATTATAAAAATGCTCTTTCTTTTCAGGCTTCCAGTGCCAATTTTTTCTTATTATATCAAATTGTGTTCCAAATGCAAAATGATGAATTAGTTTAAAAAGAAAAGGGAAGTGCATGGTTTCCAATCGACGTGATCAGATAAATAAGGGCAACTGCTTAATAAATCAACAAAGGGGGGAAATTAATCATCTTGCTCCTTACAAGCACACCCAATGTCTTCCCTGATCAATAGAATTTGTTGTAATGCCGTTTTATGATAACACAAGGGAACGTAAGAGCTCAGAATACAGCTTTCACTTCTTCAGAACAGTAGTAATTAGGGTTTCATGTACAGATTTAACTGGAGCAAAAGAAAAGAATGAGTATCAAAGAACTGCTGAAATAGTCATTGCTCTGGAAAAGTTCTGACCTTCTTTGAAATAGTCCATAAGGACTAGAACTGGAGCCACTTGGCAGTGTAACTAACATAAGTAATATGTTACTGAATTTGGGGGTGTAGATTAGTTTGGCAAGTGGAGTAGATTTTCATAATCACTTTTAACACTTATTTGCAAGACTGATCTAAATTTCATTCTCCATTTTGTTCAAAATCAAGGATGTAAAATTTACTGCAGTTTACATTTTTAGTTGAATTTCTAAACCTCCTGTGGAGGTAATAAATGCCTGGGATGAGCCAGATGGAATGCTGCTTTTTTCAAAGGTACCAGGGTAAAGCCACGTGAATGAGCACTGAGCCATGTATTATTCATGACGCAAGTCACATCTTTGCCAAGAGAAAGGGCTTGTGGTAATAAAATCTCAAACCCCTTTCATTCCCTAAGCACAAGGTGATGCATAATGTGTAAAGATATTTAGAGACATTATATAGATTTCTTTAGAGAGATGCCAGATAACCATTAAACACTGCTGTTCAGTAGGACACATATCATCATATGGCCACTATAGATGCTTCAGAAAGCCTGGTCACAGTTGGAAGTGTGTGAATTACACAGCTTTCTGATTTTCTCAGCGCATTATGGCTTGCTCTTGCACTCCCTCAAGGAAGAGGCCTTTTCTATTTACTGTATTTATCAGCAGTTACCGTCAGAACACCTACTGGCCAATTAGACTTTTCTTGTGGATTCCTTGCAGGCACATTATTGTGTAATTACATTCTCAGCAGTGTTTATTTGGTTGTCTGACTATATGGGGAAAGGTTTTATACTCTTATTTGCATATAGAAAGAAGACTTCAACCACCTACTACGTGGATCTACCCACATAACTACATAGCTCTACAAGAGTGATTTACAATGAAAAGCTTGGCAATTAACAGTATTAGAAAATCAGCCATGCATGCCAATAGGGAATATTGAAAAGCACATTAAAAAATACAAGTTATTTCACAAAACTCTACATAAGTCCAGTGTCATGTCAAGAAATTCCTAAATATTTTTATAGTAAAACCAACACTACTCTGTCCTTCCTGCACACATCCAGATGAGTCACATGGGTGTTTGAGGCTATCCACTACTGCTGGTTAATACGAGACTACCAGTTCTTTTTCAAGGACATTATTTTTGAGAATTTCTGTATAAATGAATTTAGACTCTGTAGATGATTAGTTAGTTGCAAAGAGTGACTCTCTTAAAGGTAAAATGAAGTTAATTGAAAAAAAATTAAGTAGAATCTCAGGTCTTATTAAACAAATACTACATTACCAAAAAACTGGACCTACTTTACATAAATTCAAACAAACATAGGCAGCAGAAAACCCACAAAAATATGAATTGGTTATTCTGGCAGTTAAGCAGGTCTTTCAAGATAAACATAAAAATAATATAAAAATAAACTACATTAGAAAATTAAATGTATAAACACTATGAATAATGTACTGTAATATTTCCCAAACACTACCTAGAAAAATTTGTCTCAGGCAAAAAACATATTTTCTTTTAAGCAACACTTCTTTCAAAATCAAAGACCACTCAAAAATGTTAAATAAAGCACATACACTGAACAGGAAAAAAATATATTTTCTGGTGACTAAGATTCTTAAGCAGATTTTATTTATGCACAATATAGTTTACCCTATATATGAAAAAAAAACCACAGGCAAGGTATATTATAATTTTAGCTCTAATACCTTGAGAGCATTATGTTTTGTCTGTAACAGCTGTTGTTTTATCTTTATTTCCTCTCGCTTTCTCTCATCTGTGATTCTTTGTTGTAAGTTGTCTCCTCTTTGCAACAATTCTTTTACAGTACCCTCATTGTCTTCACTCTGATTAAAAACAACAAGTACAGTCTTCATTTTGGTTTTTAAAAAGCTGTACATCGTTAACAAGAGATAATAAAACATGTTACTTAAACACACACAAAAATCCAATTTAAGACTTGCCAGGAAAGTTATTCTAAGATACTGTGCTCATAGTTTTGCTTTTGTGTGGTTTACTTGAGCTTTGAAAAGACAGATCTAGGAAGGATGCCAACCAGCTCAAAAGGGTACACTTGGTAGGGGGCATATGTAGGAAGATTGGATTGTAAGGTAGTTCATCATTTCACACAAGGCACCAATTGGTGTGAAGCATTCTTCTAGCTTTGATTTTTGGTAGGTTTCCAGAAATTAAAGTTTGGAAAACTGAACTAAACGTGTCATCTATAATGTCAACCAGCCCATGCAGAAATATGGATGTGGACAAGTGTCAGATGGCTACGATTCATAACGTTTTAACACACTCACTCTTAAGTGAACATATTTTAAATGTACACTTATTTCAAGTCATCTACTTTAAATAATCTCTATGTCCAAATTAGGACAAATATTAGGGCATTAGTAAAAAATGATGTACTCAATGGCTACTGAGTATTGCAAGTAATTAAAAAAATACACCATACATGCATGTTGTTTTAAACAAATGCAATCCAGTAAGTATTAAAATATAGATCAAGAAAATTCCTTGAAAAATTTTTTCACTGTGCATTTAGTTTTTAAACTCCAAGAATAATATTTTCATTCACTTTGAAAGAAAACTATTTGAATAAATGCCCATCTAATATGGTAGCATATGTGACCATGTGGTTTTTCACTTCAAGCTTCCTATCTTTCTTTCAACTTAGTGTATGAAAACTTTCTTTTGAGGAGGCTCACCTTGCAATGGTACTCAAGGTACTCTGATGACTTAAGAATAACAAATATGAAAAGTCACATGTATCTGTATTTACGTATAATCATCCATAGTACTCAGATGCTACCTATCTAAATCGGCAGTCCATATTTAAACTGCTACACGCAACTGAAGAAGTATTTATTTTTTCAGAGGAATGACATTTTATCTGAGATTTGTCAATTATTAGTGTAATAAAATAATATAACACAGACATATGTTTATAATCTATGAAAGACCTTACTTATTTTAAAAAGTCTTTCCCTTTTAGTCTTTCCTCTGCTGGGGCTGAGGACAAAAGAAATAAACAACATCAGCAAAACCCATGTCATTTCTTCCCTCCAAGCAGGTAAGGGTTAGCCATAGGGCAGAGTTGGTGAACAGCCCAAGAGGTAAAAAGTACTCTTTCTCACTTCAGTGCCCTCTGGTTTCTTCTTTGACATGAAGGAGAGGTAGTTTTACCTCAGCATCTTGGAAAGCCTCTTCTTGGCTTTCTTTCACTGAGCTGAGTTGGCAAGGCGACCAAACCCCATACACGGGGAGTACTGACTGATTCAAGCAGCTCTAGAAGTCAGAACTGTTACCAATGCGAACTAAGATTGGTGGAAAATAGTTTTCCTATTGTTTCACATGTCAACTATCTAAAATTCATATATTGCCTTTTAATGCCGTTTTAAACCATTGTCTGAGAAGTTCCTAACATTGATACATGTCTGGGAAATCTCAAGCATGATATATGTAGAGGTTAAGAAGGCCATATTGGTGATGGCTGTGGAAGAGGGAAAAGGAATTTGTGATCAGGATGTGGAAGGAGAAAAACGTCAGTGAAAAGAGGTGTGATGCACAAATATTCAAGCCAGAGAGAAATGTAACAGACATTTTGAAATTAATCAGGGTCAAAGGAGAATGTTATGAGTTTGGGAACAACCCACATGGTTATATTTCTTTACTCCCATGAAATAAGCAGCATGGACTTATACACATTTTAGACATCTACTGTACTATTTAATCAACTTTTTGTGAAAACCACTTTGTGGTAAACTTTAATAAGTAATTTTTGTATTGTGTCTAATACCCCTCCTCTGAAATAAACATTCTACTACCAAAATCATGACTGACACAAACATCATCCATCCTTGATGGCTGAGTTTCTTGCTAAATTTCTAGTTTATTTTCTAATTTAACTCTTTCCCCCTCATTACATTTTGTCCTCTGAATTTGAAAATAGCACAGGTCAAAGAAAAACTGTGGAACTACTTACTGGAATCTGCAAGGGCTCCCATGTGACCATACCATAGTAATTTGGCATCCATAATGAATGTTCAACCAGAACACTTTGCATTTGTAATAAATTATTAGAATCATGAAATGTGCAAGGTATGCAACGAGAACTTAGTTGGAGACTTGAGTTATCTAATTTCTTTCCAAATATTTATTCATTTCCATTCCTAGTTCATTCACACTTTTATCACAACCAATTTACCATATCTTTATTGAAGTCTTCCTCTTTCAGATTCACCCCCTGCTGAATTTCAGCCTCCAGTGGTTCAAGCAATTTTTGTATATCTGAGTTAAACTGCTCCAATTCCTTCAAAGGAATGGAGGCCTACAAAAAAAGATAGTGCTAATTTAAATCAAAATTACTTTTTATTAGAAACATAAACCCAAAAAATTACATTTGTTCAACCTCCTGTTGCTAAAATAATGGCATGCATTATGTTCCCATATTATATTTTATGAAAGCTTTGAAATACAACTGGGAAAGTACCTGAGGATGCAAATAAAGACAAACATTTAACATCATCAGAGCTGAGCATACATACAAGATAATGCAATTCATCAATTCTCTTTTTTCAACAAAAGTTCATTTCCATATATTTGAGCTAATTGTTAATATTCTAAAGTTGAATTTGATCTTATTTAAAATATTCTGATATAAGTACCATTTGTGTAAATGTGTCTTATCAGAAATTGCCTCATTCATCAAGTAACAGTAACCTCATGTAGAAAAGCAGAAATGTCTCCTTACCCTCAGAAAAACTACATGGCAATCTGCTCCAATATTTTAAATGACATTTTCAACATGGAAAATTTGATAGGCATGCTCTCATAAGATAAACAATGCCATGAGCTTGCCTTAGGACTACTTCCTTTGATAGCACAAAAAAATTCAAATGAATGAACCCAGAATATTTCACATAAAAATCTGAATATTTATTTTCCAACTTCATAAGCATCACAGTTTCTTTGATTTTGAAATTTGTAATGACCATAGTCTCAAAAAATTTTAAAACCCCTTTTTTCTAAAGAAACCACTTGAAGAGGAGTGATGATTAAAAATACACTGGAAATCAAGTATATATATTCAAAGGAATAGGCAAGATTTAATTATCAAAGTTCAAACAGTTAATAAAATAGATGTGCTATTGATCTTTACTCTGTATCCAATTTCTTTGCATTAAAAGACTAAAAAATATTTTATATGTGATAGCTTCTGAAAACTCAGAGATGACATATAGAAATCATATTTTCTTACAGAGCTAAACATTTGCCCATTTGTAAAACCAATTCAGGAATGACCCCCGGGTGTCTTATACCAGGACAACAGCATGCATCAGGACTGGTCCCCACCTATTGTTCCCCATCACATTCCCAGTCATAATCTTACTCTTTCTTTATTAACTGGCATCTCCTAGAGGACAATAAAGATAGGTGTTCAAGGAAAAACGAAATATCTACTCATGAAGAAGTGAAGAATCATATGCTATTCACAAGAACATGATTCACGCACACAACATAAATAGACACTTATCTGTTAGGTACTTTTACACACACAGGAAGGATTTATGGATTCTTTTTAAAAAGTGACTTATTTTCAGTATTATTTTTAAATCCTAATGAACGTTTGCAATTTGAAATGTCATAGTCGGTTCTTGAACCAGTACAGAATGGGAGTATTATAAATATGCTTATGGGATGTTTCTACTGCCATATTATAAACATACCTCTATACTTTTAAAACATATTTCTGAGAAGTATTATAAAAGCAAAAAGATGAACTTTTCAAATCATAACTAAACAATATGAATTTGATACTATTTTATGTTATTGAATTGTTCACATTTGCTAAAATTTAATTAGAGCAACTGCATTGTTCTACATAATTATGTGAAAATACAATGATAGGTACTTTAAAAATAACTTTTATTGAGGGTTTGGGTGTCAAAATAACAAGGGTCCATTTGCAGGCAGATTTATCTATTTTACTTGTATGCATGCTCCCTCTCTAGCTCACCCTATCTCCCCATAATCAAATATAGGGAGTAGTTTCAAAGGCTGAGAACTTGGGCCTCTGTGCATCTTTCTCAATACTCCTTGTCTGATGCATTGTATTATCTTTCCAAATTTAACTCTAACTTTCACAGTATCTCCCAGATACTCATCTTTAGCTGAATTTTTGAATTCAACTTAAGACTCTCCAATAGCCACCCGATTCTCACTTAGAGTTTCAACATGTCTAGAAATGAGCTCATTATCTTCCTCCCCAAGCTGCTTGGCACACCAGCTTCCGCAGTTTTGTAAATAGAAGACCATTCATCCAGGCTTAAAATGTGAGTCCTATCATTTTCAACACTTCACTCTAATATCTAATCAAGTCAAATCATTGTGAATTCATTCACCGTGATCTACTTGCTTTCTATTCCCAGAGATACAACCTTTGTAGTCCTTACACAGGAGTTAAGGCAATAAACTCCTTACGGGGTTATAATCTCCTTCTCACATGACCAGTTCCATCCTGTGCACAATGATCAGGTCAATATATTCCAAAATATGGCTTTCATTAAGGTATTTCTCTATTCAAGAAGTATAAGTAGAATGAAGTCTAAATTCTAACATGATAGTTAAGGCTTTCCCTAATATTGCCCCAAGGGCCTTTCTAGCCTTATTTAAGTGCTCTTAATATCAACCTTTCTTACAGACCTATTGGTGAACTCTGGGTACTTCCCTGCTTTTTGGCCCTTAGAATGTTTTATTGTTGTTGTTGTTATTGTTGTTTGTTTTTTTTTAATCTTCTGGTGAAGAGCCCAAGCTCCTGCATGAGAATGTCAAGACTGAATCTGGGCTCCACCATTTAGTAGCTGGGGGATCTTGGACAAGTTATGTGTCCTTGAGCTCCAGTTTCTTTATTTGTAACATGAAAATAAGAAAGATCTCTACCTCACAGGGCTGTTATGAGGATCAAGTGTAGTTAGAACGTTGTCTGAGACACAATAAATGCTCAGTAAATATAGGTTATCATTTTCTCCCTAAATCCTGTGTATCCATATGACATATGATAAATGCTCGATAAGTATTGACTCAAAATCGTACCCATCTATTGACTCCATTAAAAGATCTTCTTTTGAAAACATAGGGCTTATGAAGGATAAAATAAATGCTTGTTGACTGAGTATTTCTATTTACCAAGGTAACTGACAAAATCATTAAATTCCAAAGGTGAGCATGGAGAAACTGAGACTTAGTTTGGTAACACTGTATCATTCTGAACAACAAAACTTGTTGATTAATTAATCTATATTATTGCAGAGGGTAGTTTCAAAGAGAATGCCAGTGTTTTATATTTTTTCTCTGTGCAGTATTTGCATCAGGAATTATTTGGAGACACAAAAAGCATGCACAAAGACATGCAATGAGAAGGATGAGTTCCATGAACACCCCATGATGATAAGGAATTTGTCGATCTTGTTCAACCTAGAGTCATTCTTGGTACATAGTAGGCTCTCACAAATGAATACTGCCCAACAAACTAAGTAAATGAATGACCAATCATGGGGTAGTAGAACAAACAATTCAAGGAGTTCTTGAATGGTCTAGAATTTTAAATAACCCAATTTTTGTTGTATAAAATCAAAAAGACCTGATTAGCCAAATGCTAGTAATAATGATACCATAAAGTACAAAAACAATATAAGCAGATACAAATAGCTTTTAGGAAATACTACTACAAAATGAATTAGTAATCAATCAAACAAGATAATGCAAACTTAGATTTTATTAGTAGTATATGTAGGGTCTGGATTTCCTGATCAAAGATTGCCCTGCATTTATTAAAAATGCCATTATACAGATTAGGGATTTGAATTATTCTGTGTGGTTCCAAAGTAAATTACTTGAATCAATGGGTAGAAATTAGCTGGATCCTGAATTTTAGTTTAATACAGGAACAATTTATTAGTGCCATAAATGTTTTTTTTCTTTTTAAAAGCACTAATTTTAAAGTAGTAAGTTACCCATTGCTGAAAATATACAAGCAGAGGCAGAATAATGGGTATGTTAGACACTTTTCACATGAATACTTCCCTAAAATTTTATCGACTTATAGTAAATTCTCTCCTCTAAATTCAAAGGGTTTTTGTTCATCTATAGCAATGCAGCTAAATAGAAATATAATGCAAGTCATATAGGTACTCTGAAGTGTTCCAGATGCCATACTAAAAAGTAAAAAGAAATGGATGAAATTAATTATAATAATAGATTTTATTTACCTAATTTCCCAAAATGTCATGTAAGCCTATAATTGACATAAAATTAACAAGATAATTTATATTTACTTTCTCCTATTAAGACTTCAAAAACCACTATGTATTTTATGCTTCCAACAATTCTTAATTCGGAGTAGCCACATTTTAAATGTTCAGTAGCCATATGTGGTTTATGGTTACCTTTTCACACAGTACAGATGAGTAGCAATTATTGTAACTATTACTTTGTAAAGAACAAATAGCTCATTACTAGTTTGCAATCTATCACAAGAGTAATGTCTTACTAATGAGAGTCAAGATGCTAATGTTTTAGTTAATAAATTTTAGTGGATTTAGACAATTCTTATAATGTCCATCTCATTCACTTGCATTCAGATATGTTCTCTGAGAGGAATTTTCCAGAAGCCTTCTGTGGATAGAAAAACTTATGGGAATGGGTTCCACATGTTCTATCAGGAGTCTCTATTTCTCATTTAATGTGTACAGTACCCTACACTGTACTTCAGTATCTCTTACATATTTGAATATAATGTTATTTCACCTTCATCAGTTTATGCTTTGTCTCACCAGTAGATTTTTTTAATCCCTGAAGTTCAGAACATATCTTATGTACTCTGTTTTCCATAGCAATTATAACTCCTTTTTTTTCTATAGAAAAGATACTTACTATACCAATTACTAGTTTTAGAACATCCAATATATTAATCAAATTAACCAGTAACCAGTTTTGTAACCAAAATAACCATAAGTACTCAACCCAATTATTTTGGCTATACTATTGGCCAGATCAGACCAGCCATTTGACATCTGTGTGATTAATACTCATTGTTCAAATACAAGGATTTGGGAAAATATAAATGCTTCCTTAAGAGTTCACTGGTCATAACATTCTTAATGAAGGTAATCCTCTGACCAATTATTTTTATATATCATTTTTTGGTCTTTGTTGTCTTTGTAATTTAGAATTATTATATAAAAGCTTATCAGAGAAATGCACAATAAGCAACCTTCCATAACAGCTCACTTGTGAGTCACCAAAGTTTAAAACATATGAAGTATATAATGCCTTTTTAAATTCAGAATTATGATAAATTATTTAAAGAAATTGAAAGCAATGTGGATATCATCTTAATTATTAAGGAAATTTCTTCTATTGAATTCAAAGAAAATATATGACTACAAAAGAATTAGAATCGCAATTAAATCACACAATGTTAGACATGCACACAAGATAGGTTTTAGAATACACAGAAAATAATCAAACAAAGATTATAATATTGTAGGGAAGAGTATAAACCAGGCATGAGTTTTGCACAATTTAATTTTTTACTTACCTTTTCATCTTAACGGCTTTAACATGACTGTGTAGTCATACAAAATACAAATAAAGTAAAACATAGGAAAGTTTAATAAACAGATAAACGGACACAAAAGAAAGAAGAGACAGAGAAACTGAGAAAGACAACACTTTGTTTTCCTTGATTTTTAATGTTTCAGATTGCTTAACAGCTATTAATTGTGCTTTGCTGTATGATTTAGGATTAATGAAATTTAAGGCTTTGTTAAAGTCTTAGCATTAAAGGTGATTTATATAACAAGTTAACAAACAATAACAGACTGAAAAAGGCAAAATCAATTACAAATTGATTCACTGTAAATTGGAAGCATTGAAATTACTCAAATACACTTTATAATTTTTAAATTGTAACCTTACTTTTAGTTAAATATTACTTCTAACGTGCACAGATACGCTAACAAAATAATGACTGTGTTTACAAAGACAGCAAAGTCAACATTTGTTAATACGGACTATGTAATCTTAATAAATGTGATAAATGGTCAGTACATTCAAATTACACTAATATCTAAATTGCAAATAAATAATCTGAGTGCTACAGATCAGTTTAAAAATGCTTCAAATCAATCAGTCTTCTCTTTCCACTCTGCAGTTTTGAAAATTTATTTATCATTACAATACTGGTTTTAAAAAAATAATTCATAGAATCCAAAAGGAATAAAGTTTCAAGGACGAGTAACATCCTGTAATACAGAAAAGACATACTACTGATATGTTATGAAGAGCTATTTCAAATCCAAATATCTGGACAGGGAAGAAAACTTACAAAGAAAAATACTCATATTAAAAAGACCTAACTAGAATGAAGATAATCACATAGTTTATAGATTCATTCACTCACTTATTTTAAATTCATAAGAGCAAACTCCAAACAAAATAAGAAATTATATTAAAGAAATAAAGCAAATTGACTCAGAAGAGTGACATTCTATTGGTTGGATTCTTTTACTAATTAGGTAAGGTACTGGGTTATCTTTGATGCTTTGAGGATGAAAATGTGAAATATGGTAACTCCCAAATTTGTGGAGTTAATTAAGGAATGTTACCCAGTACATTGGCTTTTGAATTGATGAGATTAATCTCATGGTCATACTTTTCAGAATTAGATAGAAAATATATTGATTGGTTAAGAGATATTGGTGGTTCAAGAACCAGCCCACTGCCTGCTTTTTTGTTAAATATAACTTGGAGTATTTCTCTACCTCATGATTAAATAATTTCCAGAAGTAGTAGTAGCTGAAATAGGAGAAGAAAGGATTACACTGTAAAAATATATGAAGGAAGGAAACAAATGAATTAAAAGCAAAAATACAATACTTTGGACAGCTGTGTGTTTTTTCTTTTCTTTTTTCTTTCTTCTTTTTTCTTTCCCTTTCTCCCTTCCTCTCTATTTCTGCTTTTTTGTTCAGTTCTTTTTGTTTTAAATGCAAAGAAGTGCACTGAAATCATTTTTTAATGTGAAATTAGACATGTTTATATTGATATATAATATGTGGACAATAAATATCTGATAATATAAACAGAAGTAATAAAGTATGCTGGGTTTCAGCATGCTGGAGTACACAAAGGAATGAGCCAGGATCTGACATTTTTCTAACCAGGCTAACTGTGAGAAAATGGGCAACCCACTGGCTCTCACAGTCCCCTGTAAATATCTGAAAGTCCCTGGTCCAAGAAATGATTACTTTTGCATCTGATGACTGACCAGAGGAATAGGTTTCCTTCTTAAAGGATCATAATCAGAAATCTCCAAATAGCTTTACATATTTAAATATCATGCTAATAAGAGCCAGTTAGTTCTAGCAAATGACATCGCTCACCAAACTAGATTAACATCTTTGAAAACATTTTAAATTATTGTAAGAAGGATTTGTTACTAAATTTTCAACAGAATTAACCTTGATAAAGAGATAGCAAATTACAAATGTGAGAAGTTGTTAATATAGGGATTCTGTTGCTAGGCTCATTTCTTATTTATTTCAGTGAAATAAAATTAGCAGGTATAGTACTATATGGTTTAGGTATTAATTTGTTAATATTATTTGAGGATATTAACTGTAATTGTTATATTTTTAGTACCCTACAAATTATGCAATTCCTGTGGAACTTTACCAAAGTCTTTATGTTTTCATTATAATTTCTTTGCATAAAATTTCACTAAAAAGTGTGTGTATGTATGTGTATGTGATATGTATTTGTATAATACAGATGTATTGCAATACATATGTGTACGCATACAAATACATACATATATACAAACAAGAATAACCATACCAATTAATGGGCCATGTTCTCTTCCATCAGGGAAGGTATTAAAAAGATCAAGGAATTTGTATTGATATTTGTATTGATTGTATATTTGTATTGATAAAGTTGATTACTGAAAATTAGGTATTACTTAAAATTTTCAAATCCAATATATCTTATTTTGACATTCTAGGTAATATTTGTAAGTGTTATTATTTATTTCCCACTTATGTTTAAAAAAGCCAAAACATTGTCTAAACTCTCATTAAAGTATTTTTACTTTTTACATAAAAAATCCTTATTTAAGATAGACTAGGCCCAACAATATAGGCCTTTTTTTCCTCCTGATATATTCATTATTAAATGGGAAAATCACTTGGTTTGTCAGAGGGGTGTGTGTGTGCGCATGAGTGAAAAGTTCCTGATCCAAAAACAATTACTTTTCCATCTGCTAACTCGGATTGGAGGTCAAAAACTTGACATTGTAATTATAATAGCAACAAAACTATGAATATTTACACAAACAATGCCAAACTGTCCAAATCTCATGTGATAATTACACTAAATACATATAGAGAAACTGCCACATGAATTTTAAAAGCAATTTTAAGGCCCATTATGCAAATTAAAGAATATAGGGTATAAAATATCCAATAGCACATAACTCTTTTTTCCCCAGTAGCACATAAATCTTAATAAAGAATTAAAGAAATAAAAAACAAGTTCACTTTTCTTTTGGTTGGTACCAGTTGCAGTGCCAATAATTTAACATTTCAGCTCTATAGAAATGAAGACAATTTAAATAGGCAAATTATAAGTTTCATAATCTCTTATAACAAAGTAATTGCCTACATTAATAGGACTTAGCTAGATAAAATGTTTAGTCAACACTATTTTGAAATTAAGTATTATAAGGTGATAAATAATATCTCGATGCATATTTTATTCTTGAAACTCAGGTGTAGACTCTCATACTCAACGAGTCTTGAATCCTGAGTCATTTTTCAGTTCACCATCTTTTTTGGCCCTCACATGTAATAATTTAAGTTTAGGTTAGTTCTTAACATGTGGAGACCACTGGCTCTCAAATAGAGAAGCTGTAGACCACCTGGTTCTCAGATGCTTAGCATGGATATCATCCAGAAACTTCTTAAACATGCAAATATCAGGCCACACTCAAGGTCTACTGAATCATAATCTCTATGGGCAGTAGGGGCAGGGGATAGACAGCAATCTGT